>NC_140585.1:988693004-989893004 GCF_964204655.1 Triturus cristatus | reverse complement strand
TACAGGTGAGTGAGTGGAGGTGTATGTAGACCTAAGAGTCAATGAGTGGGTATGTAGTTATTGGTATTGGAGTATCTATGGTTTTCAAACTGGCCGTCTGAAATTTTGAGTCGGTGTATCAAAGGTTATATTAGGGCATGAGAAGATGCACTAATTTATCACATGGATGACGTAATCAGTGATGTCATCAGTGATGTCATTTGAGATGTCATAAGTGATGTCATCAGTGATGTCACTGACCATGTCATGAGTGATGTAATATGTGACGTCATCAGCAGCGCATTGCGGGGGCGTGAGTTATAGTTAGCTGAATTAACTATAACAGGGGAATTTCTAGGGTTTTGTACAAGGGAAATGTCCATCTAACTATAACGCCCCAGAAACCTATGGTTTTTTCAGTGAATATATATATATATATATATTTTTTTTTTAAAAGAGGTCCTCATGAGCTGCTTTTCACCTAAACTTGAGAACTACCCAGAGTTCTCTGCTTCTTTTTTGCATAATTTATTCATCACTCTATGCCTGAAAGGATATTTTTTTAACTTATACTGGGTGCTCCCTTGTGTCTGGACAAAGCTATACCTCTCTGAAGAGCTCTAATTAGAGCGAAACACTGTGTCAGGGGTTGCTTTTACTCATTTCAGTTTGGCTTGGTTGGTATTTTTTCCATTTGAAAGCTGTAATATTGTGCCTGGAGTGGTAAATGGCTTTTGTCATTTTACAGCTCGGCAAGGACAGCACTGTGCTAGTCCTATGCTTAAAGACTTTGCTGAAGAAATGGCAAAAGACTTTGTCCTTTTCTATCTCGGCATGGATGGCACTGTGCTAATCCTTTGCTTAAAGACTTTGATAGAAAAGCAGACATTTGAGGTTTGCAGATCTAGAGTGTCGCTGGTGTTGAGAGTGCTCTATACAGGAGCTGCTTTCCACCTAAACTTGAGAGCTACCTAGAGTTCTCTGCTTCTTTTTTATATATATATATATATATATATATATATATATATATATATATATATATATAGTTTTTTTTAAGAAGTCCTTAGGTTTTAATGACTGGTCGCTTGGTAGCGTTGTGCATCATGGGACTTGTGGTTAATTAAGCTGCCAATTTAAGCCCACAGTGGGTTCCGCATAAAAGTCAATACCTGCTGCTGTCGAGTGCTTCTTCGCTGCAGAGCACCTTGAAATAAAATTAATTATGCGACGGCTTCGGTCGCAGAAGTAGCACCACCTGGATAATGAGGCGGGAGCCGCTGAAGAATGGGGCCGTGACAACGTGAACTTTTCGAGTTGTGAACACGGCGCAGCAGCGCTGAAAATATGAAGAGCAGCTGATCATACCGGGGCACACTGGAGTGCTTGTTCTACACAGTGAATCCACTAATCACTGTGATTTCCCTTTTAAAAATATTGACTTTTATGCGGAACCCACTGTGGGCTTAAATTGGCAGCTTAATTAACCACAAGTCCCATGATGCACAACGCTACCAAGCGACCAGCACTACTAAAGAAATGAGCACATGAGACTGTGAGAAAGCCGTTATGACCGCAAGCAGCAATCACACCCAAGAAGAAGGAGCAGACAGCTCTGAAACGCGTTGGTGAAAGGAGGTGAATGACGGATGAAATGCTGCCTTCAAGCAATTGAATAAAGTATGTTTACGTACCTGCTGCTGTCGAGTGCTTCTTCGCTGCAGAGCACCTTGAAATAAAAAAAAAAATATATATATATATATATATATATATATATATATATATATATATATATTACCTACTGGCGGCCGTCAGTAGGTAGTTATAGTTAGGACCTATTTTCCATAGGAAATCCGCAACATTCTATTTGGAATAACTTTGGCGCCCGTTGACAAATCTTCGCAAAATTTTCAAAACTTTTGGCCAGCTCCGATCCGCTCCTATCCTGAAAGTCTCGGGATGATTCGTGTAGCGGGGGCTGAGAAAACGGGGGTCCCAAAACATGTTTTCCCCATGCAATTTCCCATGGGACCTTTAGCCGCAGCTACAGCCCGACCTGCTGAACGGAATTACACCAAATTTGGCAGAAAGGTAGACCTTGGTTCAGAGTCGTGTCTTTTGCTTAACTGGTGTAAATCCGTTTAGCAGTTCCTGAGAAAATCAAAAGCAAAATCACATATATATCTGGGCGGAGCCTAACCACACATCTCATCGTGAGATCTGATTGGCTGTCAGTACTTCATCCAAGAAGTGTTGGCAGCCATCTTGGGACCATTATACATGATAGCACCTCATTAAAAAGCATTGCAGTTAATAGAAGGTTTTAAGACTTTAGTTACATTATAAATCATTTGGTGATGGTACCATACTCATTTTAGGAATTGTGGTGTGTTCTAACGTGATTTTACCATGTGAAAAAGCCTTCTCCTGTGATATCATGAATCATGTTTGAGAGAAAACTATTTTCTCATGCTTTTCCCACAGAGGGTTGGAAGGTGATCTATAAGCTAAACTGAGAGCATATTTTCTGTAAATTCAAATTATCTTTCTCAGTCATGTGAGAATGAAGTCTGACATTCTCAGTAAAACATGTACATCCAACAAGGACAGAGACTGTCAGTTGATTCCTTTGTGTTCTACTGCAGCTTCCAAGAGTGTTCTAAAGAACAACTAGAGCGCTAACAGTCCTACTTATGACAAACGTTTTGCACACCAGAAGCCATCTTGATTGGAATAAAGTGGTAACTCTTAAAACATTTAATTTAAAAAGGAACAAAATGAGGGGGTTCATTTTGCCATAGAAAGTATGATTAGTGCTGCAGAAAGAAAAATTAGGGCACATTTTGACTTCTCAAATTATCTTCAATTTCATTAAAAAATTCTGATATGCAGACTGAAACATGCACTTTCAATACCAGCAGCAGACTTCCCTGGTGAGCAGTAGCTTTACTACAGTGATCTAATGAGCAACTAGAGAGCTGACATTCTGAATTTATGGCAAATGTGTGACACATCTGAATGCCTTCTTGATGGTATGAAAGTAAAAAACTGATGTAGCACAAATATCACCCAGATGTAGCCCAAGTATAGCCCAATGACAGAATGCCCCAGAGTGTTCTAACGAACCACTAGAGTGCTAACAGTCTTACTTATGACAAACATATGGCACACCTGAAGCCATCTTGATTGGAATAAAGTGGTAACACTTAAAACATTTAATTTGCAAAGGAACAAAATGAGGGGGTTCATTTTGCCATAGAAATTATGATTAGTGCTGCAGAACGAAAAATTAGGGCACATTTTGACTTCTCAAATCCTCTTCTATTTCATAAAAAAATTCTGACATGCAGAGTGAAACATGCACTTTTAATACCAGCAGCAGACTTCCGTGGTGAGCAGTACTTTACTACAGTGATCTAATGAGCAACTAGAGTGCTAACATTCAGAATTTATGGCAAATGTGTGACATATCTGAATACCTTCTTGATGGAACCAAAGTAAAAAACTGAAAGCATTTCCTACTGAGGAGACTGCAGTAAATGAGGAAATTAGGAAACTTCATAACAAATAAATCTCCCAAGATGGCCACCAGAGACAAAAGAGCCCAAATGCAGCACAAATATCACCTAGATGTAGCCCACATGTAGCCCAATGACAGAAGTGTGCAAAACACTTATTTTTTGTGTTTTTGCAGTTTTATATAGTGCAGACTTGTCAGGTATTGGAGTGCTTTACAAGAGCATTGGTTACATCACACAAGATCAAACTCATTTTGGTTGTAGACATGGGGAGATTAAGTGATTTGACCAGAATCACAGAATGTTGAGCTGAAGCAGAAACTCCAACCTGGTTCCCCAGTTGCAAAGTCTGCAGCTCTGGAAGTAATACCACATCCTCTCCCCTATGTGCAACATTTAATCAAGTGGTCAACTGGATAAAAAAACATAAAGATAACAAATAATTTAAAAGTGCTTTGTCGCTATTTGAAAACTCAGAAAATATGTCCTCATTTTAGTTTTTTAGAGCACTAACCATAATTTTGATGCAAATAAGACCCTCTCATATATGTAATTTCTAATGGAAATGCTCTAGGTATTACAGTTTTGATTACATCAAGATGACGTCAGGTGTTCCACACTTTTGGAATAAATATGGAATGTTAGCAATCTGTTGAGAGGCAGAGGCCAGGGGCACGGACTCTGAAAATTGAAGGCAGGTAGGAGGGTGCAGAGGCAACAATTTGACCACACTGGGCAGGCAGGAAGGGCAGTGGCAGCACAACAGACAATGGAGGGCAGTGGAAACGGGGGCAGGGGCAACAAACCAACAATAGAGGACTGGCAAGAGAGGCTCTGGCAATATAATAGACCATTGTGGGCAGAAGGAAGAGACAGTGGTAGTACAACCATACATGCCAACAGACCCGTTTCAGCCAAGAAATGTTTTTAAGCTCAAATGGGCTTTATTTGATCTGTCTCCTGTCTACAATCTCCTCTTTTTCAATGTAACTCAAAGGAGAAAATCAATACCCCATTTTTTTTTCAAAATCTCCCTCTTACCAAGTTCAAAATGTTCGCAAGTATGGTACATTGGATCATGGTAGGCAGGAGGAGTTGGGGTAGGGACATGGACTCGGATGACAGACCTTCTCCGGGGCATAAGGGAGGGACCCGCCTGTCTTGTCCAGGCACCGGAATCGGCTCTTCAGGAGTCCAAACGTCCTCTCAATCACTCGCCTGGTCTGCCCGTGTGCATTGTTGTACCGGTGATCTGCAGCTGTTCTTGGGTTGCGGAGAGGTGTCATCAGCCATGGCATGTTGGGATATCCAGAGTCCCCTACATGGAAACATCATGTACATAAGTGGGTCAGGAGATGCCGTAAGAGCCAAAGATACCGCAACACACAGGACAAACAGAGTATACCCGCCACCAAGACTTGCTCTAGATGGCGTGCTAACATTAGAAAAGTGTAATTTACTATTCCAACTCCAGTCCACTTAACAGTAGGGAAGGTGTTGGGATAGTAAACTACACTATTTGTAATGTTAGCACGCCATCTAGCGCAAGCCGATGTAAAGACTTGCGTTGTAATGGCATGCGTTGTAAATCCACTTGCGTTGTAACAGTTTAGTTGTAATGGCAGTGCGTTGGTAAAGTTGCGTTGTAAAGGTTGTTCCCCTATATTGTTGTCCTAGATAATGTTCCACCACTGCTGCCTGATGATAGGGAAGATTGGCAATCTTTGAGAAATAAGTCCCTGCATTTAGTAAACACAAAGTCAGGCATAAATAATAAAACTCTATATTCTGAATTTAAGATGGCGTGTAGGGTTAGGTGGGTAGGGTCAAGTAATAACTTATTGGCGGGGGATTGCATAGTGTTGACCTTCAGGTCGCCAGGGCTAGTAAGATCCATACTAGATGGGACGGTTGATCAACCTATAAACGAGGCTTCTTTTATCGACCCCCCAGATTGCAACCCTATTTAGTGGAAGAGAACAGGTCACTAAGGACAAAACAGAACCCGCAGTTTCCACCTTGGTTTCCTGAAAATTTCTTTGAGCCATTAAGTGGTCTCAGAGACATAGACATAGACTGACTAAAGCAGAAAACAAGCATATTAGAGGATAAAATCCATGTTTCCAAGACTACTCTTAATATATGAGGTAGATCTAAAGAGAGTGGACCTCTCGCTGGCCCGTCACAATCTTTGCCCCCCGCAGCCTCAGCTACTCTTTAACAAATGTTTGGAAACAATAGATGCTAGCACAATCGAAATTATGCTGATCTCTAGTAGGTACTCACACCTTGTTGAACATTTTGCAGTTGAACCTAACCCTGCTAGTGATCATAATCCTCTTACCGTTTCTTTGCGTTTTGTGGCGCAAAAGGGTAAGGTTTCTGAATATTTAACAAAATATAATCATAATCATGGGATAAGGTTAAAATGGGACACAGTCAATCATGCTTTTGAGGAGTCTATTATTATAACAAATCTAACACAAGTAATGACCTGCCTAACCGAAACATCACAGCCAGATGTAATAATACTACATTTTGAAACAATTTGTGATGACGTGGCGAAAAACTTGCACAGATCAATGAGAAAGGGTAGTACCCCAGAAATAAGATGGTTTAATACAGAGTATTCCACAGCGCAAAAAATTTGAAGAAGGCTCTCCATGTAGTCCCCCGGGATAGGGATGATATAAGGGCAGCCAGGCAGACCTATAAAAAGATAATTGAACAGACAAAGGACGAACTGAGAAGGCAGGCTTGGGATGACCTTGAAAGAGCAAGTGCCTTGAAGGATTCCAGGGGTTTCTGGGAGGTGATAAACCGCCCACTCTTCACTAATGAGTCAAGGGCCATGGATACTAACATAACAAGAGTGGCCTGGGAGACCCATTTTACTAAAATATTAAATCCAAAGGGTGTCCTATTAGGCGAATGTGAGGAGGAAATAAGTATTAATATAGAAACCGCACATCAGTTTAGCCCATCACTTTCACTGGGCGAGGTTGAGGAGGCATTGAGAAAGGGTATTTCGCTAAAAGCTCCAGGCCCAGACGGCGTGCCCCTGGACTCATTCAAAAGTAATTTACAAATTTGGGCTCCGCTGTTACTCAACGTTTTTAAAGCAGTAATTGTGGGCCGTATCCCATCGTCGTGGAATCATGCTGTGGTGGCACCAATTTTAAAGAAGGGAAACAGAAGTGACCCCCACATGCTATAGACCTATTTCTTTAATAGACGCATCATGCAAGCTGCTGGGGCGGGTAACCCTTGCATGGCTGGAGACATGGGCCAATACTTCTGGCCTTAGAGTAAACACCCAATTTGGTTTCAGGAAGGGAAGGGGAACCACAGACCAGTGCCTCAACCTGTCGATGGTCATGGGCAAGTACATGAAGGCACGGGGTGTTTTGATCTATTTGGCCTTCATGGACTTGTCCAGCGCCTTCGATACGGTTTGCCGTGATAAACTGTGGTCATTAATGGATGCCATGGGATTTGAGGAACCGCTTGTTACTCTGTTGCGCAGACTACATGCATCTACCACTGTAGCTATCCGGTATGACCCAGGGGGAGAGAAGACTAATTTAATTGCTTCAACTGAGGAAGTGCGCCAGGGTTGTATATTAGCCCCTTTCTATTCTTGGTATATACTAATGGCTTAGAGCATTTCCTGCGTCAACAACAATTGGATTTTCCAATGATTGCAGGCAAAAGGGTACCTTTATTGCCCTATGCGGACGATACTGTCCTGATGACCTTAACAGCGAACAGTTTACAAAAATGTCTGACTGCCTTTAGTGAATTTATGACAGGACTAAATCCTCTATTATGACCTGTGGTGCAAACAAAACTAAATCACGCAAGTATACAGTAAATGAAATATTTATTAATAAAGTGCCAACTTTTACCTATATGGGGAATCTTTTTAATAATAAATTGAGCTGGGACAATCTGATCATGATGAGGCTTCAACAAATGAATAGAACTTTAGAGGGGCTTTTTTCGTTTTGCTAGCAAACTAGGGCACAAGCCGGTAGCTGAATTGAAAACATTGTATAAATCTAAATGTCTGTCAGTGGCCATCTATGGGGCAGGTGTGATAGAGATCAGGGTGTGTATAATATTCCCACTGCCACGGATAGAGTAATCTCACAGTTACTCGCACATACATACATCATACGCTAGGGCCCATTTCACTACACTAACATACGCTCATATACTCTACCAGCAATAAACCTGTGGAAAGAAAACTCTTAATCACCCTGCATCTATATCGAGGTCGATAAGACCTGGTTTTTGTGACTGTCCTTAAACATAATCTATACAACATATACAGCAATGATCAAAAATGTAAACCCAATAATTGACAAGAAAGAATATCCAACACCATGTTTAAAATTATATTGCTTTATCTAAAATTAGTCAAAGGAAATCAATCAGAGTAAATCATTTTCTCATAGTTACCTATTCTAGCTAAATGTCAGAACGGGTCAGGACAAGTCTCTCGGTAAATGTCTCTCAAGACGAAGTCCCTTCAGCATTGATCCTCAGCAACGCAGATTCGGTACGCGGCAAAGGCAAAATGGCAAGTGGCAAAAAACCCTCTCTAGGCTAACATTTCTTATAGTGTCTAAAACAATGGAAAGATACATTGGAAACATAGAAAAAGTTGTAATGTCCGCCGGACCTGCTGAGCAGAGCGAGAAGGAAAGGATGTAACATCGCTACATTTGAAAATCTCCGCTCAGGAAAAGTTCACATAATAAAGACTACGGAACAGGAACCAAGAAATAAAAAATGTATCTTGTTAGTTCTACTTCTCCTCGGCAATCGAGCCACAGTTCAGAGTTTTTCTCTAAGGCTCCTTTCTTTCCCAAGGCTGCCAAGGACATTTTCATTTCACTTGGAGATCTCCCAAAACTGCTGCTGTCCTCATGGAAAGTTTTCAAACAAGCAAGCAAGGACCATGGTCAGTTAGCTTCAGGACCATTTCCAGCAGGGGTCTCCCTCGTCACAGTTTTCATATTATAAATCCCAGCCAGGCTTACAAATCGGCCATCTTTTCTAGGCCATCATAGGCCTCAATAGACCATCTTAATTAAAAGAAACAAAAACAACGTTACCACAGCATAGTGATTAAACAGTGTTAACCCCACTAATACCCTTATGTGTATGCATTTATCTAGCTCTTGCAACATAGAAAAGCATTAATTCGGAAAGCGTTTTGTGCTCAAAAATAAACAGCACATAGCAACGTTTAAAAATGAAAACACGCACATTATAATTAATCAGCACGTTTATGCGTACCCTCGTGTAACTCTCTCTCTTGTTAAGACAAACGGATTGATTAATATAAACACACTTGCACAAGACAAATAATTAATTATTAATTAATAATAAAATTAATATGACAAATAGACATGCCAGAGCTTCAAAAGCCAGCGAATTTTCAAACAGAAAACTCTGCTCCAGCAATCCCCCCTTTGGTGATTTTATCACCAAATAAACCCAAAAAAAAAATTAGTGAAAATTTAGTCCCATTTTAGGAGAAATCGGAAATGTCTTTTTCCCCTTACACAACATTACACACCAGTCACTCTTTCATCATCCCTTTTTGTCTCTAAGTAAACACTCTCCCTTAATTCTTCTAATTCAATTTCTTGAGGTTCTCTTTTCAACCTCTTATTTTTCTTTTCTTTATTCAATTTCTTCCCCCTCCCCTGTTTTTACAACACACACACACCAATCTTATTATCAATAAAGCAATAATTATACAAGTTAAAGGAAACAATATTCTACCTATAATAGTACTACCTATTTTTGCAATAAAATCCTTAACAGCTATCGTTTTATTAGCTATTTTAGTCCATAAATTTTCAGCTTCAAGTGGTACTAATTCTTCATGCAAATCAGTAATATTTTTGATATAGACCTTCAGGTCTTTGCTTTCGTCTGGAATGTAAGTGCAACAATGTTGAACTTTCAGCATTCCACAGACTCCACCCTCCTTGGCCAATAGAATATCAAGGGCAAGTCGATTTTGCATAGACATGGCACGTACGGCACTTAATTCCGTATTCACCAAAAGAAACCCTCCAGCGGTATTTGTCGATAAACGATCAACCACTGTGGACAGTTTCCGAATTCCATAAGCATTCAAAGAAATTCCCACTGCTGGAATCAAAACCCCAAAAATGTCACCCACTATTTCAGACCAAGTTTCTCTCTTAAAACGCATTAGTAAATTAATATGTTCTACATCTGTTATTTTATCTATATGAAAAATCTTTGGAAAAACCAGGCCCACATAACACGTGCCATACCAATGGTCAGGCAACTTGTAATAAGCCTTATTCCCACAAACATAATATACTCCTGGAAAAATTGTATCTTCTCCACCTCTGAAACCCCAACCTGTTGCAATGAAGTATGTATCATGGCACTCACTAGTCCCAACAAAATATGTATCATATTGGGATTTCCTTCTTGTAATACAAAGTTTACCTTTCTATGGTGCATCTAAAGCTAAAGTTGGACTAGCCCCATTCTTCAACTCTTTTCCCATCTCAATGTCCCAAATTGTCTCACTCACTTTATATTTTCCTGCTTTTTCCTGCATGTTCAATCTCCTTTCTTCTACCATATCCAGGAAAGCTTTCTCCTCTCCTTTCAAACTGCAAGTTAAATTATTCTTAAAAATGTAATCTAATGTTAATCCTTTTTCTTCAATAAAAATCTCACCAAAAGTGTTAGCTTCTTTAGCTGGATTCAGCTCTTTGTTCATTGGCAAGTGCCCAAAAATACTATCTCTGTTAGACATCTTATAATCTACTTTCCCTAACAAATAAAAAACACTACTTAAAATACTACAGGAAATACCATATGTAGCTGGTAAATGATGATAAGTAACACCCTCTGAAACGGATGCAGGTAATTGCATACAGACGTAGCAATCCCTTACTTCCATTGTTTTCACATATTCATATAACAATTTTGAAAAAACATTACTAGAAAAGTTATTAATTGACCTATCTTTGTGTATGTAAGTATTACTAATTCTAATTGGAACTACTTTTTGCGAATTCTTCTCTACATTTGTCACATTCTCTGTATGCATCTCAAACTCTACTTTAAAAGTAACTAATAAAACTAAAACACCCCATAGAAGCATTAATAATCCAGTACAGCAACAGCACATTCTACACCACCTTTTAAAGAAGTCACATCTATTTCTATTATCCTCTATGTTAGTCATTTTACTACTTTAGTTTAGCCTCTACTACTCCACTACTGTTGGAACTTCTTCAATTCTTCAGCAATTCTTCAGCTTTCAGTTTTTCCAAATGATCTTTTCGTTCACTTAATCCAAGTGAATCCTTCCTTTATTCAGTTTGGATACTTGTCATTCTTCACTTCAATTTCTTCAACATCAAATTGTATTAGATCTCCGACATCAAAATCCTCAGTACTCGACTCTTCTCCAATGTCAGTCAAGAGTACTTTCAGAATTTCACCAGTATCTTCCTCAACCACTTCTCTCAAGATCTCTTCCGGATTATCTCGAGTCACTGTTTCTTCTTTTCCTCCTTCAGACAGTGCCACATAAGACCATTCCGGTGATCTGTACTTTTGGTTGGGTCTTCTTACTCTTTTTATTTCCACTGGTTCTTTTGACTCCTTTGATTCTTCTCCTTCAGCTTTTGAACTTTGACTCGAAACTTCATTCACTTGTTCAGCTTTCGATGTACTTGCTCCTATTATTTTGTATCTCAGCCTCTTAACTCTGTTGTTAGGCCAACGATCTCCTCTTAACACCTTTTTCGGCTTTATTTCTTTATTACTTCTTTCTCCAATCCAAGTTCTCTTTCTCAGAACTCAACCCTCTGTTTGTTCATTTTCATCATCTGTTTCAAGTGCCTCTTGTTTCCGTTTTCCAGCAGCTTTCTTCTTTTCCACAGATTTTTTCACCACTGTTTGAGATCTCCCTACTTTTGTCCCTCCTCGAGTCTCCGACACGCAATCTTCTTGCTGGCTACTTGTCCCTTCACCTGGCTCATCAAGAATGTTCCCTACACCTCCTCGGGGGTCTTCCGCAATCTGTCCCTCTCTATCTTCTTCTGACCCTACTTCTTCAAGTATAATCTCGAGTGGTTCTTCAATCTCCTCCTCTTCTGATTCAGGAGTAGTCTCTGTGAAATTTCTTTTTTCTTTTCTTTTTCCTTCACTGCTTTTTGAAACTTCAGGCTCTCTTACAGAATCTGATCTCTTCTCTGATACTCGCAGTGGTTCATTCGAAGCTTTTCCTACTTCTTTCCCCACTGATTCTGTATCTTCATCATCACTGGAATCTGACTCTTCAAAATACTCTTTACCAGTCCCTTCTTTTGGGTTTGGAACTCTCAGAGTATGACTTGCATGTACCCAGTGTCTCACTCCAGCACACTTTACTGCAGTCGTCGTAGTCAGAATAACTTGTCTTGGCCTTCCCCACCTTGGAACCAAGCAATTTCTTCTTCTGTGAACTTTTATCCTCACCCAGTCTCCTGGACTCAGATCATGGGCTTGCTTCTTCTCAAGTGTGGTAGCTTCTTCTCCAACCTAGTGAAACACAGAATGAACTGCGTCAGCCAGGCCTTTACAGTAATCCAAAATCATGTCATCAGTTATTGTCACCAACTTATTGACAGGCACGAATGCATGGCGCATTGCACGTCCCATGATTATTTCGTGCGGACTCAAACCAGTAGTTCTATCTGGAGTAGATCTCATAGTCATCAAAACTAGAGGTAAAACGTCTGGCCATTTCATGCCAGTGGCTAAGCACATTTTTCCAATCCTATTCTTGATTGTGCCATTAATCTGCTCAACCACACCAGAAGCCTCTGGTCGGTATGCACAATGTAGCTTCTGCTGTATTTTCAATGCTTCACAAATCAAACCCATAAGCTCATTTTGAAAGTGTCCACCTCTATCAGACTCAACTGTTACTGGAAACCCGTACCTAGGAATCAACTCCCTTAACAGTAACTTTGCCACTGTTAATCCATCATTTCTTCTAGTCGGGTAAGCTTCCACCCACCTTGAAAACAAACAGACTACCACTAAAACATACCTCAGTCTGTTTACTTGGGGCATTTCAATGAAATCAATCTGCATTCTTGTAAAAGGACCTCCTTCTCTGCCTATTGTCCCCAGACTCACCACTGTCTTTTTTCCAGTGTTAAATTGCTGACAAACTAAACACCTTTGACAGATGCTTTCTGCAATTGTCCTGAACTTTGCATTGTACCAGGTCTGCTTGAACGACCTAACCATCGCATCCCTCCCCAAATGTCCCTGGCCATGATACATCCTTGCCATTGACGACAAGATGGAGTTGGGCATTACTGGTCTGCCATCTCTGTAGACCCAAACATGGTCTGTTTCTCTTGGAGCACATCCTGCCTTAATCCAATCTTTTTTCTCTTCCTCTCCTGCCTCATCTTGCAACTGTTTCACTTCATCCCAGGTTTCTAAGACATTAGTAAACATCACAGAGAGTAAAGACATTTCCCCCTCTCTGTCCCGATTGATGGACTGATTTGTCTTGGCACAGTATTGCGCAACATCGTTGGCATAACGGTTTCCGACCGTTATAAAATCCTCCCCTTGTCCATGGGCAGCACATTTTACAACTGCTAACTCCTTAGGCAGCTGTATCGCCTCAAGCAATTTACCAATCATTTCAGCATTCTTTATTGGAGTTCCACCCGATGTCAAGAAACCTCTTTGTAGCCAAAGCTGGCCAAAATCATGCACCACTCCAAATCCATACTGACTATCAGTCATTACAGTTGTCCTCAAATCTTTCCCAATTTCGCAAGCTTTTGTCAATGCCACCAATTCAGCAACTTGCGCAGATTTCACTCCTTTCAATGGTGATGCTTCCATGACCTCTGAAACTTTGCATTCCGCATATGCTGCACATAACACACCATCATCATTTCTCAGGCATGAACCATCCACAAACAACACATGATCACTCTCATGCAAGGGAAGATCCCTTATGTCTGGTCTCGGTTTTGTACAGTACTCAAGCACATCCAAACAATCATGATCATCTTCCATCTTCACACCCACATTTTCAATATCTGGCAAAAGTGTCGCTGGATTCACATTTACACATCTCTCGAGAGTCACATTTGATGCTCCCAGAATCACTTTTTCATATTTAGTCAACCGACTATGTGACATGTACTGAGTTCTGCTTCTTGTCAAAAAAATTGCCACATTGTGAGGTACGAATACCCTTACAGGATATCCCATTATGATTCCCTCACTCTGTTCCAGGCTTCTGCATGTTGCTGCCACAGATTTCAGACAACCTGGTAAACCCACAGCTACAGGGTCAAGTGTCGATGAGAAGTACGCAATAGGCCTTCTCAGTAATCCATGTTTCTGAATTAACACTGAAAGTGCACATCCATTTCTTTCACTGCAGTACAGCTCAAATTCCTTTTCGTAGTCAGGCATACCCAAAGCTGGAGCCTCACACATTTTACTTTTGAGCTCTTCAAATGCTGCCATTTGTTCTGCATCTAGATCCAATGGATCTGTCATTTCACTTTTTGTCAGTTTAATCAGTGGCTTTGCTATCAAGGAAAAATTAATTATCCACTGACGACAATAACCCACCATACCCAGGAACATTCTCACTTCTCTCTGAGTTTTTGGAGCTTTCATTTCTCTGATTATTCTGATCCTGTCATCAGTCACTTTTCTCAGACCCTTTTCAATATTGTGTCCAAGATAATGCACCTCTTTCTTGCAAAATTGCAATTTGGCTGGAGATACCTTTAACCCTCCATCTACCAGATGATTCAGTAAAGCTATGGTATCTACTTCACAAGCTTCACGTGTCTTTGATGCCACCAGTAGGTCATCAATATACTGCACTAGCACTGAACTCTCGGGCATGATCAAACTTTCCAACGATTTTTTCAATAACTGATTGAATATCGAAGGACTCTCCGTATACCCCTGTGGGATACGACACCATGCTAAGATACGCTGGCCAAACCTAAATGCAAAAATCGGCTGGCTATCATGATGCAATGGAATTGAAAAGAACGCATGACACAAATCAATCACTGTATACCACTCAGCATCATGTGGAATTTGATACAGGATCACTGATGGATTTGGCACAATAGGACAACATGCCACCACAATTTGATTAACTTTTCTCAAATCCTGTACAATCCTAAATTTCCCATTGGGCTTTTTTAGTCCCATTATCGGTGAATTACACGGACTACTCAGTAGTTCTCTCAGGACTCCTTGCTGAATCATTTTCTCAATTATAGGAGTTATTCCTTCAATTATTTCTGGTGTCATTTTGTACTGAGGAATGTTAGGATATGTGATTCCCTCTTTTACTGCAATTTTCACTGGATCTACATTATTCATCAATCCCACATCCTCTCCAGTAAAATCCCAAACTGTCCTTTTCACTGTGTCTCTCAGCTCTCGAGGCAAACCTCCGGATTAAACACAGCAAATGCACCAATTAACTCACTTTCTCTATTCTCTAGAGTCACTCGGTACAAAACATCTTCATCTGGTGTCTCAAAGGCTATTCCATCCGGTGTACAAAAAATTGTACAGTTCATTTTGCACAACAAGTCCCTACCCAATAGGTTCACTGGACTCGTGTCACAGACAATGAATCTGTGCATGTCTGAAAATTTCCCTATCTGTACTCTTACAGGTTCAGTAAGACGTGTTCTGATTTGTGTATTGGCTACACCAACTACTTGGATTGCTTCATCCGAGAGAGGAAGATTTCTAACATCTGTTGACCTGACAGTTGATCTTGTCGCACCTGTGTCTACCAAAAAAGTAACACTCTCCTCATTTATTTTCCCATCCACAAATGGTCCTGCCTGGTCTATTTCTAGAGTTGCACCAAGTATGCACTCTTCTTCCTCTCCTCGGCACCGTCAAAAATCACCCTCAGATTCACTCCCTTCACTCTTTAACAAGTACTGTTGTACTTTGTTAGAACGTCTTGGTTTGTTTACCTGCTCATCATTGTAGAATCCTGAATCCTGATTATACTTTTGTAACCCTCTATTCTGCGGCAAGGGCGGTTTTGGCTCTTGACTCTGCTGTCTCACAACTTTCTGTTGTTGCTGCTGTTGATTATTTCCTTCGTTCTGCACCTGTTGATTTAAGGGTTTATTTTCATTACTTACTAATGGTGGATTAGGACATTCCGATCTCCAATGCCCCAATTGGCCACAGTTGTGACAAGGAAACTTTTTTTTCGCTTCCTCAAGACTTCCCTTTCCTTTCCCTGCATATCTAGGTCTATTCCCTGCATTGTTTCCTGGATTATTCGCTTGTTCCACTAACTGTGCTTCCTGTCTTTCCGCAACTTTCACTTGTGCCCACATTGCTTTCTCTTTCAGCTTTCTTTGTTTTGCTTCAATTTCATCACTGAAGTATTTTGCATGCCTCAGGATCTCATCTACTTTCTTACTCTGCCAATCCACTGTGTGCTCACGAATTCTCTCACCAAATTCAGGTCTAAGGCCATATACAAATCTGTATACAAAATGACTCAAATCTTTGTCACCCAGGTGTTCATCTCCACTGAATTGTTTAAATGCCAGTATCAGCCTCTCGTAAAAAGCATGAACTGATTCTTTCGCTTCCTGTTGTGTTCGATCTATCTTTACCCAGTCTGTCTCTTTTGCAGGAACTTTACTCTTCAGGTATACCATCACCTGATCATACTTTCTCATTACCTCTGGATCTGGTGCCCCTGTTCTTGGGTCTCTTGGATATTCCTCAGTAGGCCAACTCACAACTATTTTACACTCAGTCCACAAGTCTGCTGGAACAATTATATCAAACAGACTATTCAGGTCAACCCACAGCACTTTTGACAATTTCACAAACCTATCTACCTGCCTATACCACTCGACGGGCTTTTCTCTCAATCGAGGGAAATCATTCGTAAATGATAAAATATCCTGTCTGGTCCATGGAACATGTACATATCCTCCTCCAGGTATTTCTCTCATAGGATAATTATCCACTGGTTTCTCCTTTTCTCTCACTGGAAATGCTGAATAAGTTGTTCTATCTTCAGCCTCATCTCTTTTCTTGTACCACCTATCCTTCCACTTTTCTACATCACCCCATCTACGCAATAATGCTACCATTTCCTTAATCTGTCCTGTTCTACCAGTAGCATTCAAATTCTCAATATCCTTCTCTGTAAAATCCATCCTGTAAGTTCTTTGTAAAGCTTTCACTTTATCAATGTCAACTCCCTGCTCATTCGCTATTGCTCTTAGCCTGTCATGTGTATTTCTTGCTCTCCAGGTAATATTCTTACACATGAACATTAATTCACCATCATGATGACTCTTCAAAATTTCTGTTGGAACTGTTCCTGTAACAAGCTCTTCTAGTTCTACACGTAACCTAGCTACATCAATTACTTGTGAATCTTTATCCTTTTTCTGTAGAACCTTCATCCAATCATTCAAATCTTCCACTGTTATTTCAGCAGTTTTTCTCACTGGAACCACTCTCTTTTGCGGTTCTAAAATTGGCATCCCTGAACAACTAGCTTCACTAGCATCCAATATTTCACTACATGTGTCATGTCTTGATTGTCTCAGGTCACTTCTTTCTGCTCTTTTGCCTGAATCTCCTGAAGGACCAACTGAATTTGTCAGATTATTCCCAACATATGGAATCACCAGTCCATTCTCACCTGTCCTCTGTTTGTCAAACACAGGCATAACCGGACCTATTGTTACAGGCACCGTAACAGCTTCTAGATTCTTCGTTAACTCCCTAATCTTCTCTGTCAACTCTGTTGTAGTTCTGGCTAATTGTCTGGCATTCTCATCAAGGTAATGATCACTTCTTACCTCAGGTGTCTCATTTTCTGTCTCACTAACACACACTGTATCTCTTATCGGAGAAACAACTGTTGTACTTTTATCCGGTTCTGGTCTATATGGAGGTGGTCTCTTGTAAATCATGTCATTCAAGACCTCATCCTCATACTCATTAACTCCATATTTTCTCATTTCTGACTCAGGAACCCTTTCTGCTCCTCCTTCAACTGTTCTCATCGGATATAATCCCTCTGACATACTAACATCTCGCCACCTTTTCATTCGATCATGATGAGTCTCACGATCATGTCTCCTCCCAAACATGTACCTATAGTACCCTCCAGATCTCTGTTTTTCTCTCTCATGTACTTCCTCTTCCCATTCCACTAAAGCCTCGAACTGTGTAGGTCTCGGTTTTGGGTCTAGACATAGCATCTTTTCCCGTAAATTTCTCAACACGGCTAGATTAAATGAACCATGTTCTGGAAATGCTAGAACACCATCTTCTTTAGTATACCTAACCCAATTCTCCAACCATATACAGGTATGAAACCCATGTCTTGCAGCCATGAAGGATGCAGGTGTTTTCGGTGGAGGTAACAACTCACCCTCTCTTGTTTTAACATCTTTGTCCTTGCTAAACCACTTTTTAATTTTACCAAAAAATGTTTTCTTCTTTTTCTCTTCTTGGTAATACATTTTAGCGTTTACCAAAAAAAAACTCTCTACTCTTTCCGTATTATAAATATACAATACGAATTTTTCAACCAATTGCAGCGCGATTCACACTAACGCACCAATCCTGGAACGTCTACGTCACTAAATAGCCCTTCCAATCCTTGCGCGGCTCACACTAACGCACCAATCCTAGCGCGAGCATTATTCTGATCTACCATCCAATCAGAGCGCGGTCTTTCTGACGTCAACAGTCGCTGCAGTCGCTTGTCTCCTGTCTACCCCTCCTTTACAAAATCTTTTCAGTAGACTTCGTGTCAAAATTTCTACAAAATCTATTAGTTACAACATAAAAAACATCTCCATTGTCCGCTTCGCTAACCACAGAATAGTAAAGAGTGTCTATTTCTCAAGAGTCAACAACCTTTCATACATCTCCTAACCGTTTCCTCTAGGACTTGTCCAAAGAGTCTTACAGTCAATAAATGTATATGCATCCACGCACATTCATACAAGAAAATATAGTACATGCACACAGAATCCTGCTTCCCGAGAACAGCGCACAATCTGTCCCACTACAGAATTATAACATACATCAACTAAGCAAGCTTTCTTTGCCCAGTTCTTCAAACAAGCTCAGAAAATACCTATTACTCCTCCCACGATAAGCTTTAACGGAAATCCTTACGGATCCCTGGGACTTAAGACCAGAGTTTCACAGATAACCTTCACTATCATACACACTCCTTATATACCAGAAATATCTAATAGTAACATACGACGATGTCACTGATTCCGAACCCAGACAATGTGACGCGCAACTTCAATTGTCACACGTTATTCCTCACAATTCCGTCTTTCCCGAGAGCAGCATATACTTCCCTCTGCCCTACTACGAAACTGCTACAGCTTCCAAGTTCCAGAAGCACTACATATAACTCAACATTACGACTCCAACATATAGTATTAGTACATATACCAACATGAACCAATAATCAATAATCAATAAACTAATGTACAAGCAATCTTATCAGATCAAGACAATCATCAAAAACCATCCTCTGCTACCAGGAAATTGATAGAGATCAGGGTGTGTATAATATTCCCACTGCCACGGATAGAGTAATCTCACAGTTACTCGCACATACATACATCATACGCTAGGGCCCATTTCACTACACTGACATACGCTCATATACTCTACCAGCAATAAACCTGTGGAAAGAAAACTCTTAATCACCCTGCATCTATATCGAGGTCGATAAGACCTGGTTTTTGTGACTGTCCTTAAACATAATCTATACAACATATACAGCAATGATCAAAAATGTAAACCCAATAATTGACAAGAAAGAATATCCAACACCATGTTTAAAATTATATTGCTTTATCTAAAATTAGTCAAAGGAAATCAATCAGAGTAAATCATTTTCTCATAGTTACCTATTCTAGCTAAATGTCAGAACGGGTCAGGACAAGTCTCTCGGTAAATTTCTCTCAAGACGAAGTCCCTTCAGCATTGATCCTCAGCAACGCAGATTCGGTACGCGGCAAAGGCAAAATGGCAAGTGGCAAAAAACCCTCTCTAGGCTAACATTTCTTATAGTGTCTAAAACAATGGAAAGATACATTGGAAACATAGAAAAAGTTGTAATGTCCGCCGGACCTGCTGAGCAGAGCGAGAAGGAAAGGATGTAACATCGCTACATTTGAAAATCTCCGCTCAGGAAAAGTTCACATAATAAAGACTACGGAACAGGAACCAAGAAATAAAAAATGTATCTTGTTAGTTCTACTTCTCCTCGGCAATCGAGCCACAGTTCAGAGTTTTTCTCTAAGGCTCCTTTCTTTCCCAAGGCTGCCAAGGACATTTTCATTTCACTTGGAGATCTCCCAAAACTGCTGCTGTCCTCATGGAAAGTTTTCAAACAAGCAAGCAAGGACCATGGTCAGTTACCTTCAGGACCATTTCCAGCAGGGGTCTCCCTCGTCACAGTTTTCATATTATAAATCACAGCCAGGCTTACAAATCGGCCATCTTTTCTAGGCCATCATAGGCCTCAATAGACCATCTTAATTAAAAGAAACAAAAACAACGTTACCACAGCATAGTGATTAAACAGTGTTAACCCCACTAATACCCTTATGTGTATGCATTTATCTAGCTCTTGCAACATAGAAAAGCATTAATTCGGAAAGCGTTTTGTGCTCAAAAATAAACAGCACATAGCAACGTTTAAACATGAAAACACGCACATTATAATTAATCAGCACGTTTATGCGTACCCTCGTGTAACTCTCTCTCTTGTTAAGACAAACGGATTGATTAATATAAACACACTTGCACAAGACAAATAATTAATTATTAATTATTAATAAAATTAATATGACAAATAGACATGCCAGAGCTTCAAAAGCCAGCGAATTTTCAAACAGAAAACTCTGCTCCAGCAGGTGTATGGGGATATTACAAAAGTAATCCCCAGTAGTTCACCTACCCCATTTTGTCATTCGGAGGTGGGCCTAGAATATGTGACAGACAGAATCAATATCGCCCCCTTGCTTTTATGGGGGAAAATCTGGACCTCAGAAGACTTATTATTCTCAAGAGGCATTCTAAGGGACTCAGTGCTTAATTTGTGCCGGTGCTTTCCGGTGCTTAGCTCCGGCACTTAATTATCAGGGCCGGGTCTACGCATCTGCTGCGCATGTCACAGAATGAAGTCTTTTAAAATGTACCTTACTGTACTCGGTGCAGCCGCAGCCTGTTCACGTCTCCCGAGTGAGAGTCACGGCGGTTAACAGTGTTGCGGCTGCCTGTGAGACGTCTTAATCAAACTGGTTAGCCTGCCCTTAGGCAGTGAGGCTGCCTGAACCCAAGAGAAGATTAATTAATTAATATATATGTTGATAAGGCTGGGCGGCCCTTAGTTCAGTGCAGTGTTGAGTAGACAGTTGCAGTTTTGCCACTTGCCGGTGGGCGGGCCGACACACACTGATTTATTTGGGCGGGCTGGAGTTCGGTTCTTCTGAAGGAGGTAGGGCTGTGCGCGCAGCGCGCTGTTGCGTACGCAGATTTTTTTCACTTGGCCACGCCCCAGCATAACCACCGTCCGCAGCTCACCATGAGTCATCCTCGACGATGTCGTTGAAGTCAGCCCAATCCGACCGATGACGACTTTGGGCAGCCAGCAGCATGTGCAGGCATCGCAGCATCGATCAGCCAGTAGTACAGTACTACTGTGACTGTCTGGTAGCAAGCAGCACCAGGCCGCCGCCTAATTGAACTAATCTGTTATTAACCCCTTCCATGCGGGGCGGATTCCCCCGCTGTGCTGAGCGCTGCTTGCGCGGGCGTGGTCATGACGGAACGGTTCCGTCATGAGCACAGCTCAACCGACGCTCATGACGGAACCGTTCCGTCATGAGCACCGAAGGGGTTAAACTGACCAAAGGCAGAGCAGCCAGTGTGTGTCCCTGCCAGCCGGCCCACAACGAGTAACGGTAAGACGCTAAGCAGAAAACAACTAAGTTACAGTACTAGTAGCTAAGCTAACTATTCCAATATACTGATAAATATGCTGTGCCAAAACCAACGCTGTTTTTTTTTTTTTGCTAGCGTGTTGCCGTGGCGGTCCGGTTGTACCTAAGATCACCGGCGTGGTGGGAGACAGCTCGCCTTCGGCGCCTCCATAAGAGATACGATTAGCGGTACAATCTCGATATAGGGCCTGCCGGGTTTAAGACAAGTATGTAAAAGGTCAAGGCCCTATCCGCCCAGGCCCCAGCCCCTGGCTTGCTGACTTGCCCTTGTCCAAACATCGCAGCTGGCGTGCAGTGGGGCACAAATTAGTTTCCAAGTCGACGAGGAAACACAGTTTGGATTTACATTTTCACTTTCTCACGTGTGCTCACCGCCACACTCAACAAACGGCTCCGAGTAACTCGGGGCCTTCCCTAAAAGATTGGCAGGCACCGGCATTCCCTCTGCCTTCCATCAGCATTACATTTATAATTTTAAAAAACGGCAATTACAGCAGCCAGAGATCTTACAATACCACATCGCCCCAGACAGTACATGAAATAATCGGTCTAAATCCATGTCACACTCTTAAAATAGCACTTGCCAAGCTGGAGTTATTTGACCTGCACCCTGTCTGGTTTTAGGAGATGAAGATAAGTCCTCAAAGGTAAAAGAGCCTGCAGTTAGCCACTTTGAAAAAAGTTCTGAGACGCCACAGCTGGAAACAATTCTGTGAAAAACACTACAATCTATAAGTGTTTCACTCCCCCCTCCGAACAGAAAGGGTTAACTTAAGTCTCCCCCTTTCTATTAATGACTGGTCTTTTATAATTAACCCTTGCACGGTATATAGGATTCCAGGAGGAAAGGTTTGTGACAGTGAATATATCACAGCCATGCTGGAAGCACCATCCTCGTTGAAAGGGATTTCAGGAAATGAAGGCCTTACAGTTTTTATGACGCAGCTAAATTACCAGAGCATGACAATTAGTAGACCATCACCCAGGGGTAATAATTGAAGGGCAATTACCTAACCAGCTTTGTTTTCTTTCCGCTAGCACAGCTATTTAGCTCACTGTTTTCCTTTGTGAATATTTGTTATTATGCAGCATCAGAACCAGTGAACATTTAAAAGTTCCCTTTTGGTGGAATTAATTTGAGGGTACATTACACTGCTGTTTCTGTTCATTCGTAAACGTGCACAACACTCACCTTTCTGAGACGCTAGTTGAACAGTACTTTAGTTACCGGTGCCCCGATAGCAGGGTACCAAAACAATTATGTATGCGTCTAGGAGTTACTAAAATCATAAACTGATGATGATGGTCGATCGGTCCTGTAAAATAACACTCCGTCGGCCGTCCAAATTTCTGAGGCGTGCAGGGTCACACTTAAATCTTAACTGAAATAAACGACTCGAGCACATGGCATGCGCTCCAAAAGAATTGTATTAAAGAGGAGTTTGCGCTCACTGGCTCAAATGCTTGGCAACGAGACATCTTTAACTCCGTTTGAGAGGCGCATGGGCACGTCGCTGTCCCTGATACAGCTGCAGTCTTGAGCACTTCTGTGAGATACTCCTCACAGCAGTGCCACTGAAGATTTAATTTATTATAACACAAAACTGAGAGGCCCATTGTTGGGTGTGCCTTGATAACCTGCTCGATAATTCTCCAAATTTAATTCTCCATATTTATTACACACAGAGGTGTTGTCGGATTTTATTTTGCGCAACAATGATAGCCTTGTTTTGCCCATAAACTGGGGCATTACATTACATTCCGATTTTGGTATTTAGCGCAGGCAAAATTCGCAGGTCCTGGGATTTTCTTTGTATATTTCCCCGATAAACTGCTCCACGTTTTACCGGCTGGAATTTAGCCTGGCGATGTGGATGTCGCGATAAATCCCCACAAATCCTAGCCCTGCCACTGATATGTGCAGTTACAAGTTACCACACAGTGCAAATTGCAACCTGCAATTATACGAGACCCCTGTTACTGCAAGGCGACACCTTCAACACTAGCTGAGAGATGTCTGTTATTGGAAGACAGATTCATTCTTACTGTGATGTTAGAGAGACTAGCCTGTCATTGAAAAACAGGTAACTTCCTCTTTAGGCACATCCTGCTAAACGCCCAGGCACCCAAGTTGCCCAACTGAATAGTACTGTGAGACAGTAGTATATTGGGCGAGAAGCAGAAAATTACCAGAATCAATAAATAACAAAAAGAGTAAAGACTGCCTTATTAGTAGAGCTCTGCTGTCTGCAATGTAACACAATAACTTAAATACGACAACAAAATAACCCACTTCACTTACACAAATTGTGCTCTTATTAATGCTCTTATTAACAACCCGACTGTTGAAACTAGTGGTGTTGCAAACCTTCTCCCCCAACTGCAACTTATACCATCTATCACCACTACTCCCTCTTCATCCATGTATCCACCTATACCAGGCCACACACAGTTTTCATAACTTTCAATCTCTTGCCCCTGCACCTTCTGGGGTGTCTTATTTGTTTGCTCCCCTCACGCCTGCTGGGCTGTTTAGACCTTCACAATGCTTAGACAACCAGGAAACCCCGATTGGGTGTTTTCCTGCCCCACTACAACATAAAATCACCCAACGTCACAGATCCTTCTAGCACCAGAGGGTCTTCCCCTAGATGCTTACCACCTTTTCTCTTAAATTCAGCAGACACGCTTATTTGCCATGAAAGACAAATGCATACCATTCAAAGAGAATTCCTCTACCATAATGTTGCTGTGTGCAAGTACTCTCTGACACCATGCTATCCTCAAAAGACCATCTTCTCCTCTGTTTAATTTCTTTCTCGCTCTGCCTGAGGCCACATACTTACTGGTCCCTTTCTACACTTTTCTCATGCCTGACCACCAGTGTGTTTCATTTGTAACAAATTACCTTCATCATTTTTAGCAGCACCAGTTAGACAGTTGCACTGTCTAAATTGTAATCACTTAAGTGTATAACTAAGACTCCAAGCCAACCTCTTCCCAAAAACATATCCACCAAGGACAGTGATTGATCATATTGCACATAGTCATGTTCCCAGTAGGAAATTGTCTTCTGGCTGATATGTGTTCCCGAGCGAACTTTGCAGAGGTAGGGAGGAAAGGGTAGACAGCAGAGAGAGAGAGAGAGAGAGAGTGAGAGAGAGAGAGAGAGAGACAGAGGTAAAGAGGGGTGAGCCGTGAGGTCAGATACCAAGAGAGAGAGAGATGATGGAGCAAGAGATGGGTGAGGAGAGAAGGAATGATATATATTGAAAGACAGGGTGTTGAGGGAGGGATAGCAGGTAGAGCAAAATTAAAGACAATCAGAGTTAGAGGTAGACAGGGGGGTGTGGGGGGTTAGAGAGAAAAATAGAAGCGAGTAAAAGAGAGAGAGAGTACTGAGGACTCTGCTATTATGCTCCCAAACAGGGCGTTGCTCGTCTGTGATTGTTCAACAACTTTGAGCGATGTTTGTAAGTTTTAGGACAGACAAGTTTGTGGTGAAAATGTACTCTATTTTGCTGCATAGAAAAATATTTCTCTAGTGTGGCCTGCAACAAAACTCTAGTCCAAATTATCTATAATACTTTAGGCCTTGGATTCTGTTGTAATCAACTTGCATGTGCTAGATGTAGACTGTAGAATGCTATGACCTCATGAATTGTCTGGAGTCATTGGGACTTTAGGTGTGCTGGGGTTGTGAGCTGGATCTGTTTGTGGTTGCTCTGAATGAAGCCTTCTGCTGGACTTCTCATGTGTATGGCTCTTATTAGATTCCTACTCCCAAATGGCATTATATTGAAGTTTATCTTTCATATGTGTAAGTTTGATGTGTTAAATAAGTCTCCACAGGTGCTCACGCCCGAGCATAGATGTAAAGTTATCCCTCACTACACCTAATAGTAGCTACAACACACAGCTGTTACAGGAAGCTCAACAAAGAATCCCTGCCAGCACAGCATCTCTGGGATAGGCTCGGGAATCGGGATAGCTTGCAGCTGTTACACTCTTCTTACCATTAAACACACAGGCCTGGCCTACATGCTGCCTGCAAAGTGCCCTTGAGGCCTTGCTTAACCCAAGGCACGGGTCTGCTTTTCCTATCTGGGTAATTGAGTTTCCCCATTTCGAGGGAGGCCAGCTCACCTCGCCAGCCCATTCCTGAGATTGCCTGAAGATAAAGTTCCAACCATACCGAATGTGACGGCAGGAGTAGGGTCCATATTAGCAGTGCCAGTTGAAGATGTGGGTGGAGCTAATAGAGTAAGTGGGTGGAGCTAGTGGAGGGAGTGGGTGGAGCCAGATTAAAGTAGGTATGACCTCCAACAAACATTTTAGCACCGGCACTTCATATTTTTACAAATTAAGCACTGAAGGGACTGCATGAATCTTGATAACGCAATGGCGATTCCATGGCTTCGTTATGTGAAAGAAACCTTTTGTAAGATGGGCCTTGAAGATTTTTACAAAAATCCAGAATCTATTCAACCCAATGTGAAGATGGTTATTAAAAATCCTTATTATACATTTCTAAGTTTGTCAAATCAGGACAATAACACAGTGGATCGTGCTCTTTTCAATCGGCAACAATTTTATCTGTCTTTCACTACCCAGGTCTACTCACGTTTCCTAATGACCAGAGTTCGTTTAAGCACATTGCATTTTCTTGTGGCTTTTCCAAAACAGGGGGGATGGTGTGAGAGACTGACCCCCGCGTAATAATGTAGCCAAGCAGAGCACAATACACCTCATACTTTTTTGCACACTTTATAAAGATCCAAGGGACCGCATTATTATGCCTATCCTAAGAGATATTCGTCCGTGTTCTTATAAAGAGGGTGTTAACCATCTGAGGTCACTATCTACTGTCATTATCTGCAGCTCTGTGCTTAGTTTTATTAAAACTGTTTTTTAAATTAGGAAACGCTATGAACTGTGAATTCTTTTATTTGAACCTGTTTAACTCAGAATTAACTTCTGTATGCTACTTTTATGTTTTTTATGTATTTTATGTATTTTTGAACGTATGATCTTTTTGTAAACTTTTATGATTTACTTGAATCGAATAAAGTTATTTGACTTACTGACAGGTGTGCGAGCGACTGCAGTCGTCATGATGGGGAAATTAGGTAGTGGAGGGTGAGAGCAGTCGAGAACAGTGTCAAGAATGCTGTTTAAGGCCCCACCAGTGATCCATGGGATGTGATCCCATTTCAGGAAGTTAACCTTGAGATGTGCCAAAAAGACCTGTTGTGCCACATTCCACGCATATATGTTGCCCAACAGGAGTAGGAGGCCATCAAGTTGGCCCTCAACAAGGACCTATCGACCTTCGGGTCTATTTCTTTGGCAAGGCATCTCAAGAGAATTCCAGGACGTATCCAGATTAGTGTCTCATGGGCAAATCCAGAATACGTAGTGCTACAATGTTGCCTATGTCATTGTTTCTGTAAGCAAACATCTTCACCGCCCGCTACACGTGTTTCCTGGAGGAATGCAATGTGGGTGTTGCACAGCCGTACATATTGTTGGGCCAGGTGTCGCTTACGCGCTGTCCCCACTACCTGCGCATTCCAAGTGAGTATTTGTAAGTGAGTCATAATGAGCTAGGAGTGTAGGGTATGTACACAATACAGTGCTGACAGATAAGAAAATGTAATCCCCAACTCCCATCCCAGGGTAAGAGCAAGAATGGCGGTTACCCAAACAATGAGCTAGTAGACCCATAGTGTGGGACTCTGGAATTCTAATGGCGCAGCCTCATTGAGGTCTCCAGCTAAAAAGGAAGTTGTCTATTGGGAGGCAACAGGTGATGTGGGCCAATACCCAACCTCTAAAGCTTTAGGGGAATAGAAGAGAGAATGCAAGGCAAACACACACCTCTATGCCCACCCAACTAATTTCTACGTCTTGAGGTAAAGGATGCAATGTGCAACAGTGTCATTGAAAATGTGAGTGCCCTGCATGGGGGACAGTAGGGAGGGAAACATCTCAACTGATCAAATATGCATGTGACTGCAGTATAGTATGTTGAAACCAGCGGATCTGTGGTTTGTGGGGTAACACCCAGTAGGGCCGTTGATGAATTGCTACTCAGCGAAGCAACGGAGCCAGATTTTGACTGTGATTCATCTGTAAGCTGTAGTGGAAGGGGGGAGCAGTGCTTCAAGGCTAAATGTGTTACAGCCATGCTGTTGCCATTCATGCACTGGGGAGGGAGCACCCTCCCCACGCTGCACTACAACACCTCGGTTCCACTGTCTTCTCAGTCACCTCCCCTTCTCCGTGCTGGATCAGTGTGTTGGAGTGGTCGGGTGGATGACTCAAAGTGGTGCTGTTCCCCCCAGTACCAGGCGTCTGCAGGTTTGGTGAACAAGTAACTGTTCTGGTTAGCTATTACCTTGAGCTTTGCTGGTAATATCAGTGAGTAGGTGAGGCCCATCTACCTCAAATGCTGCTTGACACCCAAGAAGGATGCCCTCCAACGCTGCACAATCGATGTGTAATCCGGGAATACTAAAATACGTGCATTGCCATATTGTAGTGGAGCTGTAGTGCAGGCTGCTTTCAAGATGGTTTCCTTGCCCCTAAAATTAATTCAATGGATCACCGCTGTTCGGAGAAATGATCCCAGAGGTGGCTTGTGTGCTGGAACCCTGTGTGCTTGCTCCACTTGGTAGTGGGCAGATAGTGTCAATGGAACTATTACCTGGGACAGCCATTGTTCAAAGAAGGACATGTGTCTCTTTGCTCCTTCAGGGAATCCAATAGCCCAGAGATTAATGGGGAGAGAGTGTCTCTTGGAGTCCTTTGCCCTGTTTTCCAGTTCACGAACCATGGTCACCAAATAACGGACCAGACTCTCAAGGTCCATAACAGTAGGTCGCAGATCATTAAGTGCTCTGTCTGGGTGACCCATCCTGAAAGCTTCTTGTTGTCCTCTCGGAGTAGGCTCACCTCAATCACCACAGCATCGACTCTGGTGCACAGATCCTTGTTGGTTTTAGCTATGGCTGCCAGAGTTTAATTGAACTTTTCGGCCGGGGGGGGGCTCATTCAGCTCCGGGAATCACGCTTACTGGCGTCCCTGTGAATGGGTCCGATGGCCTCCATGCTTCCCCATGCTATACTCCCATGGGGGCACACCAGCAATTAACGGTGGCTCAGGCAATAGGGGGGGAAATAAAGAGTGACAAAACTGCCCCCACTCACAGAACATGGTGGGCTGTCAGTTCACTCCAGCAGGCAGTTCAAGGAGATTGGCCCAGGGTGGGGTGCTCCTTCAAAGCTCGATCAAGGGTGTTAGCTGACACAGCTCAAGTATTGGCCCTCCTCCAGTGGTTGTCTTGGGCCAGCGTACAGGTGGCAGTAACATAATATCAGTCTCCAAAGTAAGGACCCACCACACCACTCGTCGGAACAAGGGGCAGTATCTGGAGTGCAGGGCACAAGCAGACCTGAGCCACAGTCATCACACGATGAAGCATGCCATTGGTCCCATTTTGGCAGAGGGAATATGCCTACAGGTGCTGTTCCCCACAAAGCCATGTGCAGGAAGGGGTGGGGGTAGATGATGATGGCCCTATAGGGGAAAAGGCAGCCTTCCCAGACAGCTCGCATTGCTTAAGTTCTGAAATATGTGTGTAGCCCTGAGCTTCTGAGTCCCCAGTAAGTGACCTAGGGCCTAGCAACCTCTAACTATAAGCCACCTGCAGAGGAGCGGCCCTAGGTGGGATCCGATTCGTAGCCACCTCTCATGGGCCAACAGGACCAAGGGGGTCAGGCTCAGGCATAGGCAGCCAGTCCTTCAGTGCCGTCCTCCTCCTCAAAAACATAAAACCAGACACGTGTACAGCGATGGACACACAGCCAGGGCCAGTGTTCCGCAATTCCATCAATGGGAGTTCATAACAAGCGAGGCGGCTGTCGGCTTGAAGCACTTCCTCTCCAGGCACTGCTGATCAAGGCACAGCGTCCCACGAGCACCAGGGTCTGATCCCAAGGCCACCACTTCAGATGGGCCCCAATGCCTCAAGTGCTGTTGAGCCTGCAGCACATCCAAGCACTGATGCTGTCTGCAGCAGTTATTTACCAGCAAAGGTTGCCTTGCAGTTCATGCCACCCACTGCATCCGTGTCTCTGTAGCTATCCTCCTCTGTAGCTATCCTCTGAGGGCAGGTCAGCATCGGCAATGCACTCCAGGAATGGGGTTGCCCATTGCCCACACTCCGGGGAGCATCCGAGGGGTATCAACCGGCTTCTGCTGTGTCAAGCATGGTGGTGGCCATCTTGGGAGCAGGTTCCATTGGGTGGCTGCTTGTATCCTTGAAAGTGGATCTCAGCCTTTCGGATGGGCAGCTGGAGAGATTAGCATTATCCAACAGCCTAAAGCTTGCAAAGGTGTACCTGGACCACCCATAGCCCATCAGGTGCAGTGCAGAGCGAGCTCTGGCGGGCAGCAGCACACCACACAATGCTCCATGGCTACCGGAGGTTGCAGGAAGGACTGAGGCCAGTAATGCTTGGTGACCCGAGCTTCTGAGTCCCCAGTAAGTGACCTAGGGCCTAGCAGCCTCTCATTGCAAGCCACCTGCAGAGGAGTGGCCCTAGGTGGGATCTGATTCGTAGCCACCTCTCATAGGCCAACAGGACCAAGGGGGTCAGTCTCTGGCATAGGCCACCAGTCCTTCAGTGCCTTCCTCCTCCTCAAAAAAATAAAATCAGGCACGTGTACAGCGATGGACACACATCCAGGGCAACTGTTCCTCAATTCCATCAATGGGAGCTCATAACAAGCGAGGCGGCTGTCGGCTTGAAGCAGGTCCTCTCCAGGCACTGCTCAGCAAGCCACAGCGTCCCACGAGCACCGGGGTCTGGTCCCAAGGCCACCACTTCAAGATGGGACCCAATGCCCCAAGTGCTGTTGAGCCTGCAGCACATCCAAGAACTGATGCTGTCTAGAGCAGTTATTTACCAGCAAAGGTTACCTTGCAGTTCATGCCATCCACTGCATCTGCGTCTCTGTAGCTATCCTCCTCTGTGGCTATCCTCTGCAGGCAGGTCAGCATCGGCAATGCACTTCAGGAATGGGGTTGCCCATTGCCCACACTCCGGGGAGCATCCGAGGGGTATCAACCGGCTTCTGAAGTGTCAAGCATTGCGGTGGCCAACTTGGGAGCAGGTTACATTGGGTGGCCGCTTGCATCCTTGAAACTGGATCCCACCCATTCGGCTGGGCAGCTGTAGCGATTAGCACGATCTAACAGCCTCAAGCTTGCAAAGGAGTACCTGGGCCACCCGTGGCCCATCAGGTGGAGAGAGAGCTCTGGCGGGCAGCAGCACATCACACACTGCTCCATGGCGACCAGAGGTTGCAGGAAGGACTGAGGCCAGTAATGCTTGGTGACTTCAATGGGCAGGGGTGAGGTGCAGGCAGTCTCTCTCCCGCCCCAGATCCAACGTGGGATGACATTGCCCCCAGAGCCAGCCTCTAAAGCTGCCCAGCCCTTAGTCACCTCAGGCCTGTGAAGACCTCAACAGTGGCCTGGCCCTCAGTTACCTCATGCCCCTGCAGTCCTCATACAGGTGAAACTGCCCATCTAATCTCAACAGGGGGAAGAAGATAGGGCCACACAGGGAGAGCCCATCACATCTCCCTCTGCGGGCCCTCTCAGAAAGGCACCACATCTGCCACTCCACGCAGGTTCCCACACAGGCAAGGTAGAAAACAAAGGATTGTGGCAGTTCCCAACCCAGCAAAAGCAATTCTTGGGGCCCCTAGGTACACTGCTCCCTACAGGTAAGGTGATTTGAGCTGCAAATATTGGATGGATGGGGCCTGATTCTGGCTCGAGGCTCGGAGCTGATCTAGATTGCAACCACCATCTTACCACAGTCAGCCTCGCTCCTTCAGGCAAGAACACTTGCTAGTCCCAAGGCATCAGTGGCCCATTCAGCCACGCTGACATTTTATTCATCTGCTCAATTTATATTGAGAATGGTAGTTTGATTTCTAAGATTATAAGTGAGCAAGGACCTGTCTCTACTGGGCCCTCATTTTTGTGCTTGACACTGTTATCTCAGCAAAAGAAATCTTGAAGCCAAAAACAAAAAAATAAAAATCTGAGGGAGAGTCTTACAGACTTTATTTAACTAAGGTCATTGTGGAGGGGACCTGGGGCAAGATGGAGGAGGAAAGGTAGGAGGAGGATGATGACCACTAGGAGGAGAAGGATCAGGAAGTAGACCGCTATGTTGGCTAGGTTGACCAGAGCCACCAGGATAAGAAAAACCAGAATCAGGGAGACCTAATCCACAAAGACAGGGTTGCCAATGCCAGAAGAGACCAGGAATAAACAGACAAGGAAAAACAGGCCAAGCACGACAAGGGGTACCAAGACCAGGTATATTTAATTATTTTATTTTATTATTTTTTTATTTTATAGAGCACAACATATGCCTGAAGACGTCTTGGCACATAGGGCCTTATGTAGGTGGGCTTGCATTTACCACTTCATAAATACTGAATCATACCGATTCGGTATTTATGAAGTGGTAAATGCTATGTAGGTAATGAGTCGGTAATTATTACCGATTTGTTAAAATTCGGTAATTACCGAATCGGTATTTACCGATTCGGTAATGAGGCATACCTTCCCATTGATGGGAAGGTATGCCTCATTACCGAATCGGTAAATACCGATTCGGTAATGGGGGGAACACATGCAAGGGTGGCAGGGTGTCACAATGACACCCTGTTGCACCCCTGAAACGGCCATGTGTGCACATGTGGCACACATACATGCACATAGGGCCTTATGTAGGTGGGCTTGCATTTACCACTTCATAAATACTGAATCATACCGATTCGGTATTTATGAAGTGGTAAATGCTATGTAGGTAATGAGTCGGTAATTATTACCGATTTGTTAAAATTCGGTAATTACCGAATCGGTATTTACCGATTCGGTAATGAGGCATACCTTCCCATTGATGGGAAGGTATGCCTCATTACCGAATCGGTAAATACCGATTCGGTAATGGGGGGAACACATGCAAGGGTGGCAGGGTGTCACAATGACACCCTGTTGCACCCCTGAAACGGCCATGTGTGCACATGTGGCACACATACATGCCCTAAGGGCATGTATGTCTGCCACATTGCACACTTGTAGGCGCTTTGAAATGCATTTCCACATCCATTCTTCATTTACCACCAACTATTAGTTGGTGGTAAATACCGACTCCAAACATCACCCACACATTCCCCCTACATCTCATTTCTGTATTCGGAATTTACCGAATCGGTAAAATTACCGAATCGGTAATTTTACCGATTCTGTAAATTCCGAATACAGAAATTGTCCCCCTACATACCAAAAGCCTAAATACCGGTCGGTAACGGTATAATTACCGACAATCGGCCGTTACCGACCGGTATTTGGCTACCTACATGAGGCCCTAAGTGTCTACAAAGAGTAAGATACCATAATTAAGGGGGAAATATAACTACATAAAACATAGGAATAGCCAAGTTTTGAGCTGTTTTTGAAAGATCAGCAAATTTGTTTGATTTCTTAAATGCTCAGGAAACATGTTCCAAAGCTTGCAAGTTGAGTGGCCAAAGCTAATACCATCCCATGAGGCAGTGTAAATTCTTTGGACTCTGACTGTTCTGGAGAGAGCAGAGTGTAGGCATGTTCCAGGAACATACTATGAGAATGTACTCCTAAAGTAGACTGAGCCAATACCATGGAGTGCCTTATTGGCAGTACACAGTGCTTTAAATGTCCCTCTCCTTTTTAAAGGGAGCCAATGAAGCTCCTCCAAGCCTTAGAAACAGAGTCAAATGTTTTGGTGTTTTTGATCAGCCTGACAGCTGCATTCTGCACCCTTTGCAATTGCTTGAGGGAGCTTTGTTGCATGCCCGCGTACGGGTATTGCAGTAATCTAGTTTAGATAAGATCATAGAAATAACAACAATTTTCTGCAGTTGATGGAATAAAAGGCAAGATGTTCTTTAATGTTTTTAGCTGATAAAAACAATTGGAAGTGAGCTTGTTACATTGTTCTGAAAATGGTGTAAGTTTAGAATCAAAACTTATACCCAGATTTCTCACATTGAAGACTGGAGTAGGAAGAGATCCTAAACTCTGTGGCTGCCATGTGTCCCTCCAAAAAGGAACGCCCTTCCCAAAAAGGAGTACCTAATTTTATTAAAATTCAACCTGAGACAATGTTTGTTCATCCAGCTGACCATGGCTTGCATACAGTTATTAAACCTTTGTGCCACCTCCTTGATGTTACTCTTAATAGACACAACAATCTACATGTCATCAGAGTAGGAGATGGTTCAGAAGCTGAAAGATCTTATGAGTCTTGCAAAAGGTGCTATTTAAATGTTAAATAAGGTAGGACTAAGTGACGATTCTTGTGTGATGCCGCATGGTAAGAAAAAAGGATTAGAGACCAAGGGCCCGATGTAGGTAAAACCGAAATACTGAGTTCTTAACAGCGATTTTTACCGAATCGCTATTAAGAACTCGGTATTTTCGATGTAGATAAAAAAAAAGCTAAAAGTTAGCAAATCGGAAAAAATCGCTAATAAAAATACCGAATTCTCATTACCGAGTCGGTATTACCTATTCCTTAATACTGATTCGGTAATTAGCAAATCGCTAATTTGTACTTCAGGCAATCCTGTGCTTCCTGATGACCTTACAACCAGGAAGTGGCCACCCATGTAGCTGCACTGATCCTGAAGCTGTTGGAGAGTCAGGGAGCAGGAGCAAGAGTACAGGAGCTGCACAGCTAGCACCTAGCTGATACACAACAACAGAACCATACACTCACAGGAGAAGGGGAAGGATGCTGGAGAACGAAAGCACAAACACAAGTTCATTGAGAGGGAGTTGGAGGTCCTTATAGAGGAGGTGGTGAAGGATCACGACCAGCTCTTTGGCAAGAAATCACTGCACATCCCTGAGGCACAGAAAAGGAGGATTTGGCTAGTGATCCAGCAGAAAATCAATGCAATTGGTGTCACCCATCGCGCAATAGAGGACCTCAAGAAGCGATGGTATGATCTCCGGAAACGTGCCAAGGAGAGGGTGGCCGACCGGATGAAACAAGCCAGGAAGACAGGTGGGGGGACATCAACAGCGCCTGCACTGACTGTATTAGACCAAATGGTGGAACCCACCCTCTAGCCGGAGAGCGTCAGTGGCATCGGATACGTGGACAGTTCAGCCACAAGGTCCAACAGACAAGGTAAGATGTATGCACAGCATGCTGTGCCCCCTCCCTAACCCCAATCCCCCTGCAAGAATCCCACTCCAGACCATGTTTTGCCTAAAATCAGCAATGCATCATGGGAGATGTAGTCCCTATAAACTAATAGCACATCAGTCAGTCCACAAAAAGCATATGCATGTGACAAAAATCAATACATTAGCAAGCGGGGGACAGACAGCGGGATTGGCAGTCATGAAATTTATTTGAAGGCAAATGCTGCCAGACAAGTGAGTAATAGTACATTCTGTATCCACAGGCAAAACATTGCGCAAGGCTGCAGAAGGGGAGACAGGAGAGGCTTCCAGGGAGCAAAACACACTGGAGGAGAATGTCCTATCACCTGCTGATGCCACACCACCATCACCGCCGCCACCACCACCATCACCACCACCACCACCACCACTACCACCATCACCACCACCACGTGCCAGGAGGTATACAGTGGGTAGCCTCCAGGTGATGGAGGGCACAGAGGATGAAAGCCAGAGAGCACAACAGACCCTGCTGGATGATAGACAGGCATCTGTAACACAGTCCCCCATGGAGGTTGGCAACACAGGTGCACGTAGATGCCAACAAAGGGCACACAGTCCTGAGGCAGAGGAGTCCAGTGTCTTCTCCGGTCTGGAGGGGCAGATGCTTAAAGTGCAGCGCCTGCAAGGAAAAACAATGAGGGGAATGCAACACCAGATGGTGGCAAACAATAGACACATCATTGACATGAAGGAGGCCATATACTGCCTCAACAACACCGTGGCAGAGAACATGAAGGAGATGTCTGATGTTGTGCGGCTGTTATGCAGCAAGATTGATAGTGACCGTGGTGCAAGGCGCAGGGACAGACAGAGACTGGAAGGGCACACTAAGGCAGTTAACAGGCTGTGCAATGCCACCCAAGCCCTCAGTGGCCATGCAATTGGAGATGGCCAAGTGCAGCCGTGAAATCACTCAGGGGTTGGTAACAGTTACCAGTGCTTTGGAGGTGCTTCAGACCAACCAAATTGCTCCCACATGGTCGGGGGATGGGGCTGAGAGTGATGAGGCAACAAGCCGCAGCAGCATGACACCCCCATTACAGGAGAACAGGAGGCGCAATGGTAGGCACGGTTCGGCCGCAGGACACAGCACTGGCGAGGACAGTGTGCCTGCTGAATGCAGCAGTGCTGCGCGTGGGCACAGGAGATAAGCACTGCCATCTCATTCCATTGTGTGGTGAGTGATGTAACCCATTGGACACAATGATGGGACTAGGGATGTTGCATGGTGGAGTAACTATGCCATGTTTGGCCTGACCAGGTACTGTGAGGCCATCATAGTGTTGCAGTGTGCTGTAAAATTGCCTGACTGAAGGTCAATTAAATGCTGTTACACAATTGCAGTTACTACCTTTGTCTCATTACTTACTCAGAAATAGTTGTGTGTGATCTCTGCCCGTCTATGTCTCCCATCTGGTGCAGCTGCGACGCCTGCAGCACAGTGCTGTGGCTGGGGACATTCCTCATCCTCATCCTCTGATTCACTGATTTCCACAGGTGTCCCCCTCATTGTGGCAAGGTTGTGCAGCATGGCACATGCAGCTATCATTTTGCAGCAGACCAGGGGCCGGTACTGCCATGCACCTCCACTTTTGTGGAGGCAGCGGAACCTGCTTTTGAGGAGTCCAAAAGTACGCTCAACCACATTACGCGTAGATTTATGTGCCACATTTTATCTCCTTTCACTTGGGGTAGATGGGCTGAGGTACAGAGTCAGGATGAAAGCACGCACCGCATATGTGCTATCACCTAAGTGTAAAAGAAAGGAAAATTATTCACAGTCAGCAATCGTTGCATCAAATGTATACTTCAGGGTGTGTCCAATGGATTTACCTAGCAGGTAGCCTTCTCCAAATTAACCCGCAGCAAGACGGGTATAGATCCCCTGTTCCTGAATGTGTAGGAATCATGCGTGCTCCCTGGGAATTTTGCAACTATGTCAGTGATGATGTGAGAAGCATCACATATAACCTTTACATTCATGGAATGTGTGGATTTGCAGTTGCGGTAGATGTACTCAATCGCAGTGGGGGGGAAGATTGGTATATGTGTTCCGTCAATGCACCCTATGATGTCTGGGAACTGGGCCTTCTGATAAAAGTCCATCTTGGTCTAATGCAGTACTGCCTGTGTGCTGGGGAATTGGATGTAGTGTGGCATCCTTTGCAACATGGTGTCCAGGAATGTATTGAAGAAATATGACAGGCAATTCTGTGAGACTCCACCTGCCACAGCTATTAGCCCCTGGTAACTGCCGGATGCCAGTAGATGCAGGCAACAGAGTACCTGTACATGTGGAGGTATTGCGTGTGCCCTTGGTGTCTGGTGCTCCAGGATTGGGTGCAGGTCCCGTATCAGGTCCAGGATGGTGTCTGGGTGAAGCCTGTACCTCTCATGGATTTCAGCCTCTGTGAGTTGGAATAAGGTGATGTGCAACCTGTATTCGCGTCCCTGTCGTTTCCAGATCCTTTGTGCTGCAGCTCGTATCCTTAACCGCCTTGCTATGACGTAGAGGGCGCCATTGTGTTCAGGCTGATGCATTCTGGGGCTGTTTATATGCTGTGCACCTGGTTACCACCTGCTTTGAGTTCGTGGTAATTTGCGACTCTTAATTAGTGATTTTTTAAGGATTCGGTAATAGCGAGTTTATGTACATTGCTTTGCGATATTTTTTAGAGATTCCTTATTTTGCTAATCGCTAAATAGTGAGTCGGTGTCCCATTTCCGCTAAATAAGGAATCGCTAGTTGTTTTCCGTTGTTTTTAGCGATTCCTTATTTAGCGATTCGATGTTTCGGCCTCTACATCTCACATGGGTTGATAGCGATCGGTAACGCTGAAATTCTGCAATTTTCAGCATTACCGATCGCTATTTGGCCACCTACATCTGGCCCAAAGTCTCCTAACCTGACCATTTGCTCTCTTTCTGAGAGAAATGAGTGGAAGAGATTGTGGGCAAAACCACCAATTCCAATTTCCTCTAGACTTTGCAACAGAATCGAGTGGCTCACAGTATAACAGGCTGCGGATAGGATAAATAGGACCACGGCAGCCTTCCCTCCATCATCCAAAATATTTCGTATAGTGTGTCTACCACAAATGACAATTTGGAACTGTGAGCCTTTCTGAAGCCAAATTGGGATCCATCCAGAAACTCATTCTGATCGCGATATTCTGGTACCACTCTGTTCACATGTTTTTCCAAAAATTTAGCATGAAAAGGAAGACGTGATATGAGATGATAGTTCTTTTCCTCATTATAATCCAACATAAGTTTTTTAAGCAGTGGTAAAATGGAGGCTATTTTCGAGTTTGTTGAAAACATGGCAGTGTTTATGATGAGAGTCAATAAAGGGGTGAGGGGAGAAGACAGAGTGCTAACCATCTCGTGAAATATTTTAGGGGAGCAGGGATCTAATGGAGCACCCAAGTTGATCTATTTAACAAGATCCAGTGTTCTCTCACTGGAAAGAGAAGGAAAAGTAAGGAGCTTTGAGTGATTAGAGACTTCCAACACACTGACTATAGAGGGGGGACCAAGGTTTGTAGTTGTAGCGAATTCCTTGTTAATGGACTCAACTTTGTCTTTGAAAAGGTCTGCAAAATTATTTCAGCATTTTTGGCTAGGACTGTCGAAGTACCAGCAGTGAACATGCAAGAGCTTGAATCATTTTAAATAGTTCTCGACTCTTGTTTTTCACCCTGTTGATCATTTCTGTAAAAAATGTAGGGGATCATTTACAAGCCCCAATCACCACCACAAAGTCACTTTTAGTGACATTGTGATGGCGATAGGAGATTCGCCTTATTTACAAAGGAGTTTTAAGCTGGTCAACAAGCATTAAGCAGCACACATAGAAGTTACAAAATGGGACCTTCCTAAACAATTTTCCCCTCAACATAGGCACCCTTGCACTATTGTGCAAGGGGGTCTGCGTTGACACTAGGCAGCTAAATTTAGCACCAGCGCAGGGGGATACGCAGGGCTACACCATGTTCTTGAAAATATTGTGCAGCCCTGTGTTTTTAAAGTGACTAAGCGTGTCGTTAGCCTTCTTGGCTTAATGACACGCTTCGCCACTTTCTTTTAAAAATGCCCCCTCGTTTTTTCATTCTTGATCTCATTCTTATAGCCCTGGATTCAGTGCTTGTATTTTTCTTTATCTCTCTGCTTTCTACATTCCTTTTCAGTTCCCTATGTTTGGGAGAGAACCATGGCATACTAGCACTAGTTCTGAAACTTTTAATCAACTTTACTTGAGCCAGTTTATTAAATGATAGATTAATCCAATTATAGTAGCAGGCGGCAGCACTATGGAAATCGCCAACCAGAGATGACTGGGATCAGTCTAAAGTCATGGTCAGCTCATCCATTTTAATTTTGTTCCAGGCCCGTGCTAGTCTGGCCTGGCCTAAATTTTGAAATACTGGTTTGCCTGAGTGTAAGTGGAAACTAAACCCAACCACCATGTGGTCAGACCATGTAAGAGGAAAGATATCTCCACGATCTGGATGGTTAGTAAAAATGCCCTCCCAGATATGACCAGGGGAATGGGTGGCAATGTTAACCAGCTGAGAGAAGTTGTAGCTGGTAAAATATTCGGTCATGGTTTTACTGTCGCTGTTTAAATCTTCCAGATGGAAGTTGAAATCGCCATAATTGTGCAGTCTGCAAACTGAATACTAGTTTCAAGAAACTCAACTCATTTAGATTCTCTATGAAAGTTGCTTTAGGGACTGGGGGTCTGTAAATTAGTAACCCATAAAGCATGGATTTATTCTCCAACTCACAATTGAAGGATAGCACTTTGCATTCCTGTATTAAAACCTGCTCTCCGGTAAGCTTGAGGTGTTCACTGTAAATAACCACCAAACCCCCACCTTGCTTTCCCAACCTGTTCAATCTAATGATATTATAGCCTGTGGGAAGGATGGTGGCTATATCAGGGTCTGAAAAAGTATCAACCCATGTTTCTGTTAAAAAGGCGAAAATCAGCTAATTCGAGTCAAGATCAAATACTTTGAGTCTATGTTTAATGGCTGAAAGAGTATTCAGCAAAATGCTATTAACTTTAGAAACCTGACTAAATCGGATGTGTGGGTGAGCTCTAAGAGAGTTCTGGTTAGGCACAGCCCTTGACAATAACAGCTTCATGTCACAAGAGAAAAGACAATCGCTACATACATAATTGTTCTAATTTAAACTGAAATTAAATTTAGTGCATTGGGATGGAAATGTACCAACCGTGTTATGTTGAAGTAGTAAGTCTCTAGAATATGTATAAAAACAAGCAGGAGATCTGGAGCCGGTCGCCATCCAGCCGTGTACGGGCGCAGATGGGCTTGCCTTTGGCCCACCAGCGGTGTACCTGCTGTGCTAGCACGCTCTGCCTCTGGGTTTGAAGGCCAGCATGGGAGTGTGGTCAGGCATGACCAGATGGCCAAGCACAAGTCAGCGCTCTAATTTTAAAACAATCAGTCAAATAATGAGTGCTAAACTGGGGTCCAGCAACCCCTGCCACCTAGAATCAGGCTCCACTAAATAAGACGCATACTGGTAACAAAAAAGCAAACTAAATCAACACTGGGGAGAGAAAGCATAAAATACAAATAATCAGGTCAAGTCTATTTTGCAGGGCAGTTTAAAATATAATACAATACAGGCAACTTCTAAAAGAAGACATACTGGTGTCTTCACAAGGAAAGAAAATATGGTTGTTGCAATGATCAGGATTCCTCCTTAGCAGACGCTGCGTGAATGTCCTCTGCCTCTGAGTTTTAAAGGCCGGCATGGTGGCGTGGCCGGGAGTTCAACCTGAGAAGGATCAGTAGGACAAGGAGGAAGTGGAACAGGGCGATCAGGACCCATGGACCACGGCACGAAGGAACATAAGGTCCATGGGTAGGAGGAACAGAATGTACTGGGACAGGAAGACCAGGATGGCTGGAAGGATCTGAGTGCACTAACCAGGACCAAAGAGATGAGAAATAGCAAGGCCAAGAGCATTAGACCTATATGGACAGAACAAAGGGGACCAGTACCAAGGGAACAATGAAAAGGAGGACCAGAGACTGGAGGGCTAGGACAGCAAAGATCAGATCAATGAGGAACAATAGAACAGATGCAAAAGATCCAGGATTGGGAAGACCAAAACCAGGAAGGACCAGGGCTAGCAGGACCAAGAGGAATAGGAAAGACCAAGAATTCCAGGCCTAGTAGGACCAGGATCAGAAAGTTCATCAGGGTCAGTCTCAGGAGGAACCTAAACCAAAATGACAAGGACTATATGGACCAGGGTGACCCGCAAAATGGGGGACTGAGTAATAGCAGACCCAAGAAGACCATTATTTGGCTGACTATTACAGAGGGGACCAGGGTCAGCTAGACAAGAACAATGTGGAACAGGCAAACCAAGAGGTCTAATAGGACTAGGATGGGGAAGTAGGACCGGACTAGAAGGGCTAGAGAACCCAAAGCCAATGGTTCAGGCAACATGAGATCTGATCCAGGAAAATCAGACAAAGGAGTACCAGGATTAGGACAGGGTCTACATGGACTAGTGAGACCAGGAGCAGACAGATTTAGGAACAGGCAAACCATAAATAAACCAGGGAGCAGGGCCAAGAGAACTGAGGAACCAGAATTAGGGTGAGGAAGATTAAATGGATGGAACAGAATCCTGAGAAAGAGGTGACCGAGGATCCAAAATGTGAGAAAATGTGGTTTATTATATGGTGTGGTTGTGCAAGCACACTGTGTAATAATCTCAAAAACCGGCTTGGGTTTAGACAGGCTCGTTTGTAAAACTATAACACAACCCTAGGAGCTGTGACTTCAGGAAGTCAGGCTTTCACAAAGGAACAAGTGCAAAATCATGTAGAATACCAAAATGATTGGACAAGAAGGAAACACAACACAAAGGAAATCTGGCACAAATTTATAAAAATAGATCTTATTTTTATGACATTTTAGATACCAAATGATCAAAATCTACTAGAGGATTCCAGAGAAATAAGTTATTGAGCAAATCATGAATTACAACTTTTTAAACTCAAAATGTAAACAGGAATTGGCAGCTTTCATGATTAGTGGTTACTTGAAACTTTTGAAAACTTTACATAAAGTTGTGAGCGGCTACTCTGGCAGAGACCAACTCTGGCAGAGAGAAATTCATAGGAGCCAGTGAGGCTTAGCAGGACAGTTTCCTTGCAGTCAAAGCAGCCTCCAGTCCAGGTCGAGGCTGTATGGGCAAACTGACAAAGATACCAATGGAGAGGTCCTGATGCAAGGGATACAGTATGCTGAGAATGCTGGTTATGATGATCTGGTGAATGGAAGTCTTCCTGGGGCACTCCTTAGTCCACGAGCAAGGCAGGCAACTTTGTTAACACAGGTCTATATCCCTCGAAGACCAAGTGAAGTCCATTCAAAACCTAGGTGTCACTGGTCTCTGGTCATAGCGAAACTAGTGGGTACCTTTAACTGAAGTTAGTTTTCGTCTTGGGTGACCAATCTGCACTTTGACCATTCTCCCGAGTCCAACAGACTCAGTGCAACTTTTGAGTGTTGGGGCTCAGTCTCCTGGGCTGGCCTTTGGTGTTCTGAGGAGACTAAGCGTTTGTGGCTTCCAACTCACCAAGGAGGCTACTTCAGCTTCTATGCCCCTAGAACTGAACCAGAAAGTCAGCCAAATGACAGTTGGAGTTCCCCTCTTCTGTCGGGGGCTCAGGGGATGACTTTTCCTCAAGCGGTGCGCCACAGGCAAAGTACTCTCTTTGCTAGCCCAGGAGTAGCAGATGCAGTCCGATCTTTGGTGCAGCCTTGATGCAGCCTCACTTTGCCAGGTCCATGGAACAGCAGGACAGTCCATCTTTGGTCCTCCCTCCAGTACATATGTGTTCTGAGGGCTTGGTGGCAAGGGTGCCACTTTTATGTCAACAACCTACCCATAGGGATGCGGTGACTACTAGCGAATAAGCTACCAGGTCCCACCTGATGACGACTTCCTGCAATATGTGGCAACTAGCTATCTTAGAATGCAATATTCTGCCTACTCCCAAGATGGTAGAAACCTTCTCTCAGTGTGTGGAGTTTGGTAGCCTACCCTAGAGGTGTGGTTACCTAAGGGCTACACACCCACAGAAAAACTGGCTTGACCACTGTTTCTCACTCTCTATCTGTGACACCAACCTGTCTACCAGATCAAATGTGTGTCCATCATTTTCTCTTCAAAGGCAGATTCCCCTTTGAAGTTTGTGTTTTGGGCTCACAACCCATTTAGCTTCATGCCAGGTCGAGGCAACACCTCTTCCAACCTCAGACCTCTATTATGTGCTTTCCTGGGAGTCATTCACACTGCTCCCCAGAAGGGCAGAAGGCTGTCTAGTGGCCAGCAGCTGTAAATGGCCACAGGAAAACTTGGGCAACAGAGTGACAACTTCTAAAGGTGCTTTATGCTGAAAAGTTACATTAAATGTGACTTGGGCATTAAGTAATTTTTAATGTAATGATTCTTTTGATACCTTGAAGTACCAACTTTAGTAGCCCCATTCAGAAGCTAGCACAGCTGAATTGTCAGCATGTATCCCTGTACTTGCCAATGGAGCTACAAGCCTTTCTTTTGTAAATATGGCAATTTGGGGGGTTTACTATTAGGACATATAGAAATGCATGTCCTACTTTTTAACATACATGTCCCTACCATAGGGATCGATAAGATTACTTAAGGGCTGACATCTATATTAAAAATGAAGGTCTAGACTTTTTCATTAGTTTAAGTGTCAAAGTTGAGTTAGCAGCTTAAAACTGCCCTCCCAGTCTGAAGTTGCAGGCTGGGAGACATGATTTACTTTGTCACACTAATGATGGCACCATACTCGCAGCAGCCCATGATGGATACTTTAATTTACAGGCCTTCGGTCTCGGTGGTACCATGTTTTACGGGGTTAGAAGTAAGTTAATGTATGCCAATTGGGTATAAGTCATTTAAATATATACTTTTAAGGGTCTGAGCACAAAGACCAAGACACAGAGGGCCACGACACGAGAGGCCAGACAAAGGAGACCAGCAGAATCAGGACTATGCTGGTCTACAGCACAGGGTGACAAGAATCAGGACATGGTGACCACGGCCAAGAGATCAGAAAGGAACAGGGCCAGGATGAGCCTAGACTGGGAGAAACTGGATGGGGTAGAATGGGCCAAAATGGGCAAAAGACAAGATTTATAATGACAAGCATGATGGGCAAGAACAAAAAGTACCAGGATGGCCAGGACCAAAGATACTAGGACTAGGATGGATAGGTGGACCAGGTCTACAAAACCTAGACCCAGGAGAACCCAAAGTGTAAGGACCAAGGGACTAGGTCTAGCGGGCACAGAAATGTGAGAAGGCCAAGGACAATGAAAACCAAGAATAGGAGACCTATGGCCAGTAGAAAAGGGAAGGTGACACCAGGTACACAGGCCACCAGGGCTAGACAAATAAGCTCTAATAGAAGAAAAACAAAGGACCAGTGGAACTAGGATCAATGGGACCAGGAAGATCAAGGCAAAGAGGACCATAACCTGGACTATCGGGACCTAGAGGACCAGGGTGAGGAGGAAGAGGACAATCAGGACAAAGAATATCATGATGACCTCTGCTGCAGAACCAGGTGGGGGTTAGGAATAGGATGGCCAGGGGGATAAGGAATAGGATATCCTAAACAGGAGTACCAGAACAAGGCGGACAAGGATGTATGATGATAGAAAGCAAACAAAAACAACGAATGCCATTACATCGAATTTTTTACATCGCATGCACCGTTACATCACATGCATTTACCATGCAAACCATGACATCGCTTTCCCCTTCACATGCATGCAAAATACCTTTTCAACGCACACAAATACCACGTATTCAATTACATCGCAAAATTCTCCTTAACGGCCCCCTAAACTCTAATATAGGAACCTACCAAACACAGTATGACCACCTGACACTACCCTCAACCCTAAGCCCTAAGCCCTAACCCATAAAGCCAAAAATAGTACCGTACACTACTATTAACCCTTAGCCCTAAGCCCTAAGCCCTAAAGCCAAAAACAGTACCCTACAGTACACTTAACCCTAGGCCCTAAGCCCTAACCCATAACGCCAAAAACAGTACCCTACACCACTCTTAACCCTAAGCCCTAAGCCCTAAAGCCTAAAACACTACCATATACTACTTCCTCAACCCTAAGCCCTAATGACTAAAGCCTAAAACACCACCATATACTACTTCCTCAACCCTAAGCCCTAAACCCTAATCCCTAAAGCCTAAAATTATACCCTCCACTACACTCCCCATCAACTACCCTAAACCCGAAAACACTACGAGTCCAGCGTCGTCCTTACATGTCTCTCGTCGTGGTTCCAGCGTTGTCTCCCCGTCCCGGCGCACTACCTTCCCGGAGCCCGTCCTGGTAAACGACCTGTCGGTGTAAAAGCATGCGTTGTAACGCTGCATGCGATGTAATGGCATGTGTAGTGAACGTACGTGTCATAACGTTGCATGCGTTGTGACGGCACGCGACGTAAACGCATGCGTTGTAACGCATGCGTTGAGATGATTGTTCGCCGGCGGACAATAGTCAGTTTGTGTAGAATCACATAGATAATCAGAAATTACCAGTAGGGCCGGGGGAGGAGGCTTAGCAAGGAAGATTAGAGGGGCAGTACCAAGGGTACCAGAAGGACCCGAGCCCGTAGGACCAGCACTAGTGCAAAGAGCACTAGAAGGATCAGGAGCTACAGGCCTGTGAGCAGGCCTATGATTGCGAAGGGGACGAAGGCCACAGAACTGGGCCAAGAATACCAAGTGGAGCAGAAAGACCAGGACCTGGAGGAAACAGGAACATGGTGAGGACTATCAGGAGGGTCAGAACTGCCACAGCAAGAATGATAAAGCATATTGGACCTGGCTGGCCAGGAGGAGCAGGACCAAAAGGACCATGCTCAGAAAGACCCAACCAAAGAGAACCAGGACCAAGCTGACCCAGCCAGTTGGTGCAGTCACAGAAGCACTATGAGGACAAGGCACAGGGACAGGAGAACCAGGATGATCCAAACCAGGAGGGTAATGGCTAAGAGGGCCAGGTCTAAAAGGACCAGGCCAGAAGAGGCCAGTTGAACCAAAGGGACCAGCAGGAGCTGGTGTACCAGGAATTGGATGAACAGGGTGAGAAGGATCAGAAGCACAAGGTCAAGGGGATGAGGAAGAAGCAGGACCATTAGGACTAGGTATACAAAGACGCAAATAAGGAAGACAAGACACAAGGGGATACATTCTAGTCAGTATAAAACTAGGAAGAGAACAAGAACTGTTAGGAGCAGGAATAGGTAGACAAGTGCTAGGCAGACCACATCAAGAGTGAATAGTAGTAGAAGAACTGTACCTGGAGGATCAGGAGCAAGCAATTACAGCACGCAGGACAAGAGCTATGGGGCGCAGAGCAAGGAGGACCTGTAAGATCACAATCAAGGTACCCATAAATAAAGAGACCCAAAGGCCAAGGAGGAACAAGACCTGCCAATGAATACCATGGAAAGGAGGAAAGGTAAGACCAGGACAGAAGGGGTCAAGATGAAACAAGACAAGATGACCAAGCCAGGTGGCTAGAAACAGCAAGCCCTGAACAGGACTAAGAGGATGAGTTACTGCAGAACCGGGATGACAAGGAGCAAGAGGACAAGAGTCAGGAGTAGCATGATAAGAAATGACAAGAACCAGGAGAAATCGTAATTTCAGGAGCTGTTGAATTTGCCATTAGAACCAGGACCAGCTGGAGGAAAATTAGGTGGATAAGAAGGATCAGGATAAGTAGAACAGGGCTGGGAGGACCAGGTGGTCCAGAACCAGGTGGACCTGAACCTGTAGGGCCACATGAAGCAGGAGGACCACAAACTGGTGTAGCAAGGTCAAGGTGATGAGAATAAGGTAGATCACGACAACCAGAGGCACAAGAACCTATGGGTCAGATCATGACAAAGATGACCAGGCCAAGCTCAATAGGATGAAATAAGAAAAACATGGTGAAGGGCATAGTGGGCCACAAGATTCAGGGTATGGAGGATCAGTAGGGCCAGGACTAGGAAGCCTAAGAAGGGCCAGTTAAAGGAAGGGCCAGGACGAGGAAGTATTAGGAAGCACCATCGCCTGAAGAACAGCGCAAAGAGGGTCTAGAACGGGAACACCAGATTTAAGAGTTCAGTATCAGGCCTTGAAGAAGATGAAGAGGATCAAAACAACCAAGAAAGGGAAGTCTTGGAAGAGAACCAGTAGGAGAAGCAACATCAGAAGGTATAGAAGGGCCAGAAGGAGAAGGAATAAGACGGAACACAGAGGCTATCCCTTTTGTAAACTGTACTTATTCATGCTTCTTATGCTGTCAATCCCTAGATACCCCACCTTTTTCAGCTCACTTACAGAGCTCATGGTAGGTGTTTCTGCAACATTAGCGCACACAAAGTGAACAAAAAGTCAGTAGTGTTACACGCTGAGCTCTAAGTGATATCAAATGCTCTCTAATAATGCCACAGTGGTCTGAAGGTGCATCAGTGATCAGGGGGACTTGAACTTGGTGGATGGGTCTAAATGTGGATGGGTGAAAAGGAGTAAGGATGGTGAAGGATAGCAGAAAGAGCTAAAGTCAGCAAAAAAGGTTTATGGCTCAGAAGGTGTTCAAAGGACCATGACAATCAGCAGAGGGGAGCTCAGGATAATAAGTAGCCTCCAAAGAGCTGAAGAGGGTGTCAGAAAGGCTACTGATAGATGATTACAGATGGCCACATGGACTTTGAGTAACAAAGGGCTCTGATTGCCTGCGTTGGTTTCACTGAGAACCAAGCTGAGTGACGGTAGCTTCAGCATCTGACGAGTAGTCTGTGAAAATCTGAGGGCAAGTTGTGTTTGGAAGGTCAGCAAATAGGCACTGTGTATCATGACCAGTGCAATGTAGTCTCAGTTACTCCCAGACCTTTACTTTCACATTCATTGAGTGTGTATGAGTGGTTGGTTGCATACCAAATGTGTATTAGTAAGAATCTGTATGTGATGAATATCTGAATGCTAGGACCATTGGGATGCATTTTGGATAGCCCCTGGTTTAGTATTGGACGTGATGGAAAGTATAAATAGCTTCCTCAGACACTGGAAGTGTATTGACTATATTTGTGTAGCTGTAGGGTGGAGATATAGACACTGAAGTGAAGGAGGATGGAGAAAAAGGATGACAGAAACTCCTTGTTCGCAAAGTGCTGTTGATTAGTTCTTCTTGGGCAATGAAATTTAATATAAAAGATGGGTAGGTCAACACTTTCTGTTGTTAAAAATGAGGACGTTTCTAATCAGGGCCTGCCCTTATGTCTGTGCCTGATGACTGCTTCAGGAAGGCAGACTATATCCAGGTGTTGAGATCTCTTGCTTTATTGTGCCCATGTTTTGGATATTCCTGCTTGAAGCCAGGATCATTGCCATCCCTGTGAGAGCCTTCCCTTTGTACAAATGCTGTGTCCACGCTATGGCTGAAAATGACATTTGAAAGAGAATCACCTCAAAAGAGTTCAGAAACCTTCATGGCTCCACTTTGCCTGTCAGAAAATTAATATAAAAGTGGAACTGTAAAATGATCGCTCTGTAGGTTACAAGAATGGAAGTTATGAAAAGTCTCTTTTTACTCACAGTGTCCTATTCCCTACAAAATTTGTAATAAAGTCAATGAATAAAATATCACTATCAATGTGTGTTGTTATTTGTCTTTGATGTCTATATGCCTTTCTCTGACTTACTGGGTCTATTCATCCATATTCGTTGACATACAGTTCAATTAGCTATAGTCCCATTCCCTCTCTTTTAAAGAAGTTGTTATCCATGAGTTGTCCATATAGTAGGATTTGGTTGACTCCTCCAGATTCTTCCAGATCCTTCCATCCATAAACTTATTCAAGAACATTCTCCCTATCCTGATAGAAATAAGAAGCAATTATCATTTCTGGTTTGTAGCACAGGTGACCGTGTCTCCTCCTCCGGCAATGGCGGCTCGGCATTTCTGAGCTGTGCGGCACAAAGCTCAGTCCTCCGGCGACAGGTGGCAGGAGGCAGGCGTATGGAAATATCCAAGGCGTTTTCAGTGTGCTGGCGTGCCTGGTCATCAGGGAGGCTGCGATAGTGGGAAGTTTACTGGCAGGAGCCTAAACATGAAAGGAGCTGAAATGAAGCCCTGAAGTAAACAGAGGATCGAGCAGCAAGACAAGACAAGAGAATGCAAGGAAATTTGAATCAGACCTGAGTTAGCTGGGGTGGGAGCTGCCCTGCTGGAAAAGACGCTGTTTTTTTGAGGAGGTGAGGTGAACTTGCACTGAGAGCCATGGCCCTTTTTTTGATGCTTTTGTTTTGCTTCTGCAGCTTAAAGGAAACCAAAGAGCCGAGTTAGTGAATTGAGGGGCACAATGTTTTTATATCTTTTTTCTCTTCCCCCCTCAAATTTTTTTAACGCAATAGGTTTTGCAATCAAGGGCCCCTCAGTTTACAGCTTGCAAAAAAAAGAAAAAGTTTACCAGGAGGTCTTTGAAACACTTGCTGTGTGCATTTAAAGGGAAAGGCAAAGATGGGAAAGCACCATAAACAGATCAATCTTGGTGCTAAGGTTGAGTCTATGGCAGGACTAAAAGCCAAAACTTGCTTGGCACAAGCAAAAGTGCTTTCTTCAGTGGTTACAGCCGAACATTCGGACAACCGCCCCAGCCTTAACTCAAGCTATGAGAGCTCGGAAGAGGAGCCCGCTGGGCTGTTTTTGGTAACTGAGGTTCCCGCAGGCCAGTCGCAGATGGAGGATCCTGGTATGATTGAGAAAAACCAGGCGGCTGACCCTATAGCAGGATCTAGCAAAGATGGGGGTAAAAACACAAAAGACTTTCCGCTATTTTCAAAAAAGGCGGCCCCTCTCAAATTCACTGCCCAATCATCATGGCCGACGGAGGAAGTGGCAGATGGGATAGAAGACATCAACAACAGCCTGCGACAGATTACACCTTCAGCTTCATCTGTACTATTATCGGCTCAGGTTGTTTTCCTACCCAACACAACAGCATAAGAAACCAGCCAAAGCTGTATGGTCCAGGCAGCACCTCCCTCTTCAGGGGTCACTCCATTACTCCATACCCAGCTCATTCAGACTCCGGTAGTAGAGTCATTTGAACTGTGAGCAGGAGGCCTGGCCCAGGCACAGCAACAGGACCCGCTCCAGCTGCCCGTTGGCAATAATGCTGGACCACAGGGTCATCCCTCGGAGGGTCAGAAGGAGGGAAAGAAACTGCTGATCCCTGAATCTATAGAAGCCTCAATGGATACCTCGTCAGATATAGCTCCTACTAAACAGATAGATATTAAGACCCTGTTAAACCTGATCCTTGAGGTGATAAGAGAAATGAAGAGGTCTCAAGAAAATGAAATAGCCTCTCTTCATCAGCGGAAAAATTGAAGAAGCAGTGGCTTGCCTCCCAGTTAAAATTCAAGAAGCCGAGTCAAGGATTGCCCAGCTAGAGGACCAAATGAGCTCCATGCTCTCGAGGAGTAAACTAAGCCACCAAGGATGTAAAAATTTTCAGAGAATAAACTTGAGGCACTTGAAAACCACTTGCGGCGATCGAACTTGTGAATAGTGGGGGTTCCCGAGGGGAGTGAGGGCTCCCAGGTGTTGCAATGGGTGAAATCCTTTATCAGGCTGAGGGTATTGCCTGAGCATAATGGTGACCCAACAGTCACAAGGGCCCACAGTGTCCCATTTCATCCGTTGCCTAACTCTAACAGTCCACGTTACATTCTGGTCAACTTCACTGACTATCGAATTAAGGAAAGGATTTTGGCAAAGGCCATACAACAAAGACAATTCTCGATTAATGAAACTTCAAATTGTCGTTAATTTTCCGACATGTCAGCAGCAGCTGCACGTAGGCGCAAAGAGTTTGTCAAACTTCTCTTCCTCTTTAAAGCTCAAGGTGCTCAGGCGTCTATAACCCAACAATCCAAGCTACGTGTTCTTGTGAGGGGGAAATTTCATATGTTCTCAAACTTAAAAGACGCCCAGGGTCTTTTTAAGGAGATCTCCGCTTCTAAGTGAAATGATTTGCTAGATAATGTTTACATGTTTACATCGAAGTTCACTATTGCTGGGAGGGCGGGTCACCCGGGGTGTAGGTCCATAACACCCAATAGAGAAGTGGGGGAGTGAGATGTGATTAGTGTGGTGGTCCACATTTCGGGAAGGGGGTGCTGTAGGGGGGTGGCTTTAATGAAGGGTATAGCAGTAAAAAGACCAGCAGCAGGGGCAACTGGGGAAAGGTCATCAGGATTGTGGGATTTTTCTTGTGCTATCCTAAACTCTATAGAAATTATAAATAAGTGCTGTATCTTTTCAGTCAATGTTAATGGGATACTAATCAAACAAAAGTATGGAGGACTTATCAGGTGTTTAGCTTCTTTTTCGCCGCAGGTAGTATTTCTTCAAGAAACTCACTTAAAAACTAGTTCCCCAAAGCTTTTTCTCCCTAGAGCATTTTCTCATGCTTTTTATGTATCAGCCGGGCTGGCCAAAAGAGGGGGAGCTATTTACTTTTGTAGAGGTCTTCCGTGGGATTTTGGTCAAGTCCAGGGAGACCCCTTTGGAAGGTGGATCTGGATCGAGGCCAAATTAAACGGTACAACATTAAACTTTGTAAATGACTAGGGCCCAGAAGTGGACGATACCACAGCACTATTGAGTTACTTAGGGGGATACCAGAACAGATAATTTTGGGTGGGGACTTTAATTTCATTCAAGATTTAAAGAAAGACACCTCCAATAAGAACAAGAAGCAGTTAAAGCCTAAAACCAAAAAAGTCCTAGATGCTTTAAAACAGGAGCATCTCCTGCTAGATCCCTGGTGCCTAACTAATCAGACTGATTGTAATTATACATGCTATTCTCGCCAATTTCATACGGCTTCCCGTATTGATTTTTTAAAAATATTGCGATCCTTGAAACATACAGGTACTGAAATAGGGGCAAATTCATTCCCTGATCACTCCCTTGTAAAGCTTGAGTTGGAAATTGAGGAGGGGAGGAGGGAAGGAGGATAAGATCCAGGTGGCAGATTAATTGTCTACTCCTTCAGGATCCCCAATGGGTAGCCGACATAAAAGAATGGATACTAGAATACTTTAGGATTAATAAAGACACGGCAGAGGGTTTCTCTGTTTGGGGGTTCAAAGTAGCCTTACTTGGGCAGATGATTGCTTTTACAGCCGCCCAGTCTAAACAACAACGTGAAAAAATAGCCAAACTTCAGGAGGCTGTGGACAGCGCCTTGCACCTGAGAAACACCCCGTCGCAGGGGAAGCTGGGAGCCAGCTTGAAAGGGCGAAACAGGGAATTCTTTTTAATTGAAGAAATAAATAGTTCTGGGATACCAACAACGTGTGTACGAGGACAGCCAAATGGTTGGTAAATTGCTAGCCAGGGCAATTAAAACCAATCAAGAAGAAGCCTTGATTTCCAGAATTATTGATCCAAAGACCAGGGACACAATAAATAATAAAGACGGCATAGCTGAAGTCTTTATGGAACACTTTTTGCAGCTATACGCCACCAGATATGAGGCAAGATTGGACCAAATCCAGGAATATTTTGAGGGGGTAAATCTTTCTAGTTTGTCAGAGTTGCTAGTGGAACAAATCCAACTCGACATATCAGAAACAGAAGTTTTTAATGTTCTGAAATCTATTGCAGGGCAAAGGCCTTTGGAACTGATGGGCTGCCAAAACTTTCTCTAAGGAATTGACTCCCTTCTTGGTGAAGCTATTCAATAATTTTAAGTTGGGAGGCTGTGTTCCCTCAAGTTTCAAATAATCTATAACTGTCAGCTTTGTGAAGAAGGGTAAAAATCACAAGGATGTCAATTCATACAGATCGATCAGTCTCCTCAATGCTGATTATAAGACTCTTATGAAAGTATGGGCCCAGCGCTTCACCCCTATAGCCCAGGAACTGATTCATAGTGATCAGTCCGGGTTTGTTGCGGAATGTCTATGTCCTCCAATACTGGGTTCTTAATTCAGGCTCTCAATTATTTTATGACCAATAAAACTCCAACGCTCATCATAATGATGGACGCCGAAAAGGCGTTTGACCTGGTAATTGGCACGCACTTTTCTTCGGTCTGGACAAATTTGGTGTCCATGTCCAAATTACAAAAATTTTGAGGAACATCTATCAGGGTGCCTGGGCCCAGGTGGTGATAAATGCCAATCAAATTGGGACAGGTAATATCATTGTGGGACCAGACAAGGTTGTCCGATGTCCACCCTACTGTTCACCATTTTCATCGAGCCCCTGGTCATAAGAATTCGTGGAAATCCGGAAATTAAAGCTCCAATAATGGAGATGGTGAAATTAAAACTCTTCGCAGATGACATTGTTTTATATCTGAGCCCCAAGAACCTGAACTCAGAAGACATTAATAGAATTCAGCCAATTTGAATTAATAGGGGGTATAGAATTAATCAACATACAACCGAGATCCTAACATTAAATGTTGATTGTAATTTTCTTCCCTCCAATTTCAAATCTCAGGCTTTGAAAGCGGAACCAATACGATTTCTGGGTATATATGTCTCCAATCACTATGAACAGTTGTTCAGCTTAAACTACTTAGCAATGTGGAATAAAATCAAAGTATTGCTCGATAAGTGGTCTTTTTTACCCCTAACACTAATAGGTTGTGTAGCTCTTATATAAATGTCTGTTCTTCCCCTACTAGTATTCCTTTTTATAAATGTACCTTTGAAAATCAATTCCAACTATTTTAAAGAGCTGGAGTCAAAGTTCAGGGAATTTGTCTGGAGTAGGAAGGCTTCTAGGGTCAAGTTAGCTATAATGCAGTTAGAAACTAATCAGGGTGGTTTAGCATTACCAAAAATCCGAACTTACTATGAGGCACCGATTCTGGATCTTAGACCACGCTTATTGGAATCAAATGGTTTACTAGACAATTTTCTCTTTGACAAAATGGTTCAGGAATCTGGCTTGCAAATTGTGATATTTTTAAAAACATTTAAATTGCCGAAGAAGACCAGATATGTAATGTAATGTAATGTAATGTAAATGTAATGTAAAAATGCATTTATAAAGCGCGAACTGTCACTCCGCGAGGAGCCTCCTGGCGCTGAGGGGACGAGGTAGGAGAAACTAGGAAGAAAGGAAGGTGAGAGAGGAGTTAAATTAATGCAAAGCAACGGTCGTCTGGGAAGTTGTAGATCCAGGTTTTTAATGCTTTCCTGAAGAGTAATTCCGATTCTTGCATCCGTAGGTCAATAGGGAGTGCGTTCCACGCTTTGGAACCAAGGTAGGCGACCGTTTTCCCTCCTTTAGTGGTGAGTTTAAAGTAGGGAGGCTTTAGCAGATTAGCTGAAGAAGATCTAAGAGTCCTAGTGGTGGTGTGGGGAGAGAAACGGGCTGAAAGGTATCTGGGGCCAGCCCGGCTAGTGGCTTTGTGGGTGATCAGAAGAATTTTGAAGAGGATTCGTTTATGGATAGGGAGCCAATGTAAGATGTTAAGTGCTGAGGATGCCGAGGATCTGCGTGGGAGTCTAAGCACCAAACGGGCAGCAGCGTTCTGTGCTATTTGTAATCTTTTTATTGTGGCTTTGTTAGCTCCTGCCAACAGGCTATTGCAGTAGTCCAAGCGCGAGAGGACAAGGGCAACCGTTACAGATTTCTTGGCCGCCAGAGGAATCAGATCAAAGAATTTTTTCAGGGATCTCATTATGCTAAAGCAGGTACCCGCCGTCACCAGAGCGTGGGGGAGAAAAGATAAGGAAGAGTCAAACTTGACCCCCAGGTTTCTGGCCACTTTATCCGTTTCCGGTGGAGGGGGGGTACCTTCCGGCCACCAAGAGTCAGGGATGAAAGTCACGTTCGTGCCAATGGGTAGGATTTCCGTTTTATCAGTGTTGCATTGTAGGTGGTTGTTCTTCATCCACAGTATGACCTGGGAGAGACACATTTGGAAATAGTTTTCGGCTTCGTTATTATTTTTGTCCAGGGAGACAATCATTTGGGTGTCGTCAGCGTATGAGGTGACTTCAATTCCAAAGGATTTTATAAGGAAAATGAGGGGGGCCATGTAAACATTAAATAACAGAAGGCTCAAGGAGGAGCCCTGAGGGACACCTGTGATTATGGTCTTCTCTGTGGAAAGGAAGGGGCCTAGCGCAACGGTTTGCCTGCGATTGGTAAGAAAGGATCTGATCCATGCCAGGGTGGTGCCCGTGATACCGCCGCGTTCGAGTCTAGCGAGAAGGATGTCGTGGGAGATGGTATCGAACGCGGCAGAAAGGTCTAGGAGGATCAGAACAGCTTTCTTACCCGAGTCAGAGAGGGTTTTTAGTACCTCTGTGATCTCTAGAAGGGCCGACTCCGTTGAATGTCGAGGACGGAAGCCGGATTGCTGAGGATGAAGGATATTGTTAGCTTCAATGAAATTTGAAAGTTCTTTAAGCACAAACCTCTCAGTTATTTTGCTCAGCACCGGAAGCAGTGAGATAGGCCGTAAGTTAGAGAGGACCGATGCGTCCACGTTTTCTTTCTTTTTGAGAGGTTTAACCAGGGCAAGTTTCCAGTCTCTGGGACAATGCCTGTGATTAGCGAGGAATTGACTATTTGATTTATGACTGGGTTGATAATATCAGTGAGTTTATGTAGAATCCTGGGGGGACAGGCATCCAATGGGGATCCTGAATTACAGGTCATTATGGCCTTGAGTGTGGAATCCAGTGAAACTGGTGTAAAGGTAGAGAAATTTAAGAAAGCTGAGGCTGGAATGGGGGCTTCCATCTCGCTGCTGGAGGGGGTAAGGGAATTTTTTTTTGTATTTTGGAGATCTTCTCTTCAAAGTAATTGGAGATATTGTTACACAGAGTTTGTGAGGGGGAAGGTTTTTCTGTAGCCCCTTGGGATTCGTGAAGGAGTTGACAATTTTAAAGATAGATTTCTGATCAAGTTTAGACTCCAGTATAGCTTTTGAGTAGTATACTTTTTTGGTGGTTTTAATATGGACATGGTAAAGTCTTCTACAAGCTTTATAGGTTCGCCTATCCTCGATAGTGTAGGACTTTCTCCATTTACGTTCTATTTGTTTACAATGATACTGTTCTTTGGCTAGCTCAGGAGTAAACCACGGTGGTCTCTGAGTTTTTGGTTTCCTTTTTCCTTTTCGGTTTTGAAGCTCTAGAGGCGCTAAGTCATTGCAAACATTGGAGATCCAGGTATGGAAGAGGCCCGAGTCTTGGTCGGGGTTACCTGTAAGGATTGGAGTGCATGCTTGAGCATGAGACCAAAGTTTGGGGTTATTTATGAGTTTAGACCAATTGCGACCAGGTTTGTAATTGAGGGGGGAAAGGTCTGGACTACCTATAGTTGAGAAATCTAAAGTAAGTGGAATCAAATAATGGTCTGTACAAATAAGTGGGATGGGAGGGGTAACCGTAAGAGCAGGGAAATTGGAGCAGACACCATCTAAGGTGTGGCCAGCCTGGTGAGTGGGGTGCTCCTCAAGTTGTTTTAAAGAAAGGAGATCAATTATTTGAAGAAAGTTGTCCGTCCCAGGGGATCCTTTAGATTCTAAGTGGAGATTGAAATCCCCTAGCATTGTAAAATTGGCATATTTGAGAAGTGGCTGGCTTAAGGCATCACCTAGAGAGTCTATAAAAGTAGTGCTATTTCCAGGCGGCCGGTAGATGAGGACCCCTGAAAAGGACAGTGAGGCGTCTAGTGAAATACGGAAGCCAAGGCTTTCAGCGCCTTTAAAGGAGGCTAGATCTACAGTGGAGCAAGGTAGGGAATCACAGATGATAATGGCTAGACCCCCTCCTCTCCCTTCTGTCCTGTCCTTCCTGTGGATAGTGTAATTAGGGGGGAGTGCGATAGCTATGTCCGGATTGGAGCAGTCTTTCAGCCAAGATTCTGTGATGAACAGGAAATCGAGCTGCATATCTAATATTAAATCTCTGATATTTTGGCAGTGTTTACTGAGAGACCTTGCGTTGATAAGTCCTCCTTGCAATTTGTGATTGCGGGTTGGAAGGTGAGTACTCGTCTCATTGGTCACTGTAGGGGCGCTATCCAGAAACGCATGTCTACACTTGTAGCATGTATATGGTCCCCATAATTTGTTCGGGGCAACTTGATGGTGGCATTCCCTCCTAACATTAAGTGCCCTTAAGGCCACAGAACTGTATGTTAGTGCAGATGCTGTATAGGCAGGGTTTTCTGCCTTTGGCACGTCCTTGGCGCAGACGGACGCAGACGGGCTTGCCTTTGGCGCGCTCGTTCTACCATGGAATTTATCCCCGGTTCCCGGAAGTAAGGGGGAGGGGGGGAGGAGTAACCGCCCGAGGTCCACCCTCCGCTCAAACGGCACTTGCCGCGACGGACCAGGGTGCAGGGCAACTTCCCAAACAACGTACAGGTATGTTTGTTTCGAAACTGCCCTCCACAGAGTTCTCACAGATTCATAAAAGCTTTTTTAGCGGTTAAAATAAACAGTTTGGTTTTAAAATATGTGCAAATGTGCAGTTAAAGCAGATTTCACCAAGTCGCGAGCAGCGCAGCTAGCAGCACTCCACCGCAACCGCTGCGCGCTCGTTCTACCATGGAATTTATCCCCGGTGCCCGGAAGTAAGGGGGAGGGGGGGAGGAGTTACCGCCCGAGGTCCGCTCAAACGGCACTTGCCGCGACGGACCAGGGTGCAGGGCAACTTCCCAAACAACGTACAGGTGTGTTTCTTTCCCCACTGCCCTCCACAGAGTTCTCACAGATTCATAAAAGCTTTTTTAGCGATTAAAATAAACAGTTTGGTTTTAAAATATGTGCAAATGTGCAGTTAAAGCAGATTTCACCAAGTCGCGAGCAGCGCAGCTAGCAGCACTCCACCGCATCCGCTGCGCGCTCGTTCTACCATGGAATTTATCCCCGGTGCCCGGAAGTAAGGGGGAGGGGGGGAGGAGTAACCGGCCGAGGTCCGCTCAAACGGCACTTGCCGCGACGGACCAGGGTGCAGGGCAACTTCCCAAACAACGTACAGGTATGTTTCTTTCCACACTGCCCTCCACAGAGTTCTCACAGATTCATAAAAGCTTTTTTAGCGGTTAAAATAAACAGTTTGGTTTTAAAATATGTGCAAATGTGCAGTTAAAGAAGTTTTCACCAAGTCGCGAGCAGCGCAGCTAGCAGCATTCCACCACGTCCGCTGCGCGCTCGTTCTACCATGGAATTTATCCCCGGTGCCCGGAAGTAAGGGGGAGGGGGGGAGGAGTAATCGCCCGAGGTCCACCCTCCGCTCAAACGGCACTTGCCGCGACGGACCAGGGTGCAGGGCAACTTCCCAAACAACGTACAGATATGTTTCTTTCCCCACTGCTCTCCACAGAGTTCTCACAGTGTCCTAAAAGCTTTTTTAGCGGTTAAAATAAACAGTTTGGTTTTAAAATATGTGCAAATGTGCAGTTAAAGCAGATTTCACCAAGTCGCGAGCAGCGCAGCTAGCAGCACTCCACCGCATCCACTGCGCGCTCGTTCTACCATGGAATTTATCCCCGGTGCCCGGAAGTAAGGGGGAGGGGGGGAGGAGTAACCGCCCGAGGTCCACCCTCCGCTCAAACGGCACTTGCCGCGATGGACCAGGGTGCAGGGCAACTTCCCAAACAACGTACAGGTATGTTTCTTTCCCCACTGCCCTCCACAGAGTTCTCACAGATTCATAAAAGCTTTTTTAGCGGTTAAAATAAACAGTTTGGTTTTAAAATATGTGCAAATGTGCAGTTAAAGCAGATTTCACCAAGTCGCGAGCAGCGCAGCTAGCAGCACCCCACCGCGTCCGCTGCGCGCTCGTTCTACCATGGAATTTATCCCCGGTGCCCGGAAGTAAGGGGGAAGGGGGGGAGGAGTAACCGCCCGAGGTCCACCCTCCGCTCAAACGGCACTTGCCGCGACTGACCAGGGTGCAGGGCAACTTCCCAAACAACGTACAGGTATGTTTCTTTCCCCACTGCCCTCCACAGAGTTCTCACAGATTCATAAAAGCTTTTTTAGTGGTTAAAATAAACAGTTTGGTTTTAAAATATGTGCAAATGTGCAGTTAAAGCAGATTTCACCAAGTCGCGAGCAGTGCAGCTAGCAGCACTCCACCGCGTCCGGAGATGGTACAAGACTTTTCCTCTAGACTGCAATCCTTTTTTAAACAAGCCGGCTCTTCAGGATTCCACTATTTAAAGTTAGTGGAATGTAAAACTCTCTTTTTCCAAATACACTCTAGCCATCTTAAAAGATGGAATTGGGGAACTTTTTTATCAACAATAAAGTAATTTCCTGGCAAAAGGTCCAAAATAGATAGGGTGACCGGAATAAGCTCGGCTTTTTGTAGCATGTGCAGATTGTACATTTTATAAATAGGTCTAATCTATCATTAAGCGGTGCTCCAACAAAGCAGGTGAGTGCTTTATACAGAGGCAAATTAAGGGGGGTTGGAAACTGGTACTCTCAGCTGAGAAAGTGTAATGAGCCCCCCCTGATGGAGGAATTCCTGGGAAGAGTAATACGAGAAACAAATTGCTCTTTCTCTCGCCAGGAGTGGCAGTCTATAGCCCAGTTAGGGAGTAAGGCATTAAGAGCAGCCAAACTTTAAAATGATGGCTTTTCTATCTCGGTGGCTGGCATATTATACCCCCGGAAGTGGAAAATAGATGTTTTCGATGTCAGGCAGAAGGTGAAGGGGCTTGGCTCCACACATTCTTCACGTGCCCAAAACTTGAGTTATTCTTCTCGGCTATAAGCCAGGCAATTCAGAAGAGACTCGACCCAGAGGCTGAGGTAACTTTCTTTGGCATTTCTAGAGTAAGGTCTAATTTGGCAAAAGCAGAAGAGACCTATATGGCAATTTGTTCTCTAGTTGCTCGTTCTCTAATTCTCCAAAATTGGAGGTTAGAAGATGTACCTTCGTACTCTAAATGGCAAAACAAAATGAAACGAACCATGATGTTTGAAGAAGCATATGCTAAGAGGGTAGGTGCAACAAGAAAATTTAACGCTGTTTGGAAGTTTTTTGAGAATTCTGAAATTATGGTGGAAATATAAACTCTATAGTCATTGCACTTTAGGTCCGGGGAGCACTATAGCACATTGCACTTTTTGTGGCGCGCTCAAGATGCACTTTAAAAAAGGCACTTTTACACTGCAGCATCTACGCAGGTAAATGTTTGCACATTTGTGATTGGGTATAATACTGTTTTAAGTAGTGCTCTATAGTTAAGGATATAGGTGATTACGAGTTTAACTAGCCCTGCTCTACGATGATTTTAGGTAAATGTAAAGGCCCCTGAACAATCTCAGCATAATTATCTCTTGTCACTTTAGCACTCAAGCACTTTAGAAAATTAATGAGTAAGATCTGTTTACTTTAAAATAATGTAAGACATAGCCAGACTTCTGTTGCTTTCTATCTTCTGTTCATGTCTCTGTATTTAATCCATGTTGGTTCCATTTGAATAATGAACAAGAGTTATTGATCGAAAAATGTCAGTTTTAATTCCTGTTGATCACTGTGATTATTATGTATTTTATGCCCTTTTGCTCTGCTCAATAAAAAATTTGAAAAAAAAAGAATAACTTCCTTTTATTTCCCTGGCTATTCCTACATGAGAAAAAGAGAGGCAGTGGTCATCTAATGTAGCCTGAATGTTTCCCAATCTACAATCTCATTTTTTTCCTTTATAGGGTGGAGTTCAATGGAGGGCCCAATACTTCTGATTCCCTGCTGATGGGGTTCCAGCTAAAGTAAACAGTGCTAACATCCCCTGATTCTGATTGGGTGATAACCCTGCTGGCTTAAAAGCCTGGCTGAGGGGACCGTGGCCAGGAATGGAGTAGAACGCTGAAGCCGCAGTTCTGCTCCACAGCGACCTAAACACTTGCTAAAGCTCCCCATATTGGATGATTTCTGCTATCTAGGACACCTCCTGACCCTGGAACCGCGGAGAAAATGAGCCTTGGTGATTGCGTAGATGGAGACCTCCCAGCTGTCATCTTGGATCTATGCTCCACAGTGCCAGCTTGTCTCCCTGACCCGAAAGAGGTGCAACACAGTGCTCAGCAGCTGGGTGGTGTGGAGCGCATAGAGACCTGTGAGTGGGCAAAGGCCATAGAGCAGTCCCCCTGCACTAGACCGATATTACTAGTGAGTGAGGCCCAGACCTGTCCTAGCCCGCTCTGCCAGTGGAAGTGCTGAACACCTATTGTAACTTTGGGCCTGCATGAGCTAGTCCTCCTCAGTCGCTCCCACCTGGAGATTACCAGAGCTGGGTTGCAGTGCAACAAGGTGAATGTGCCAGTGCCTTGGGTCAACACCAGAGCCACTGTGCTTCGCTTCCCTAACACCCACCAGAGGCCCTGCCAGCAGCACAATACTGTAGACGATGGAGGAATGCTGGTGAGAAGAGACAAAGCACCACCAATAGAAGGCTTTCACTTTCTCTGAGAGTGGTTAGCACTATACGTTGAGAGGCATAATCAACCCCCCCATGACCATCTTGACCATCTGCCGGTCCCAGGCCTGCCTGGCTCCTCAAGTGGTGGCTGATGCACAAATACCTAACAGGGGTGCCCCCCCTGCATAGCACAGACCTGCCTCTGTTTAACACCGTGTGTTAGGGAAACAGGTACCAGAGAGAGGACTTTGCACCAAGCTCTCACTGCCCCGAGTCACAGGGACCGCTGACCCTTTTCTTCCACTCTGGCACCCATTGTGGTAGAAAAATGATCAAAGGGAAACATCGAAAGGAAGGATCTGTAGCTAACATTTTGGGCTATAACGCAACAGGGCCAGCCTCCAAGTAGGACGCCGTGCCTTTAAGGACATGGGAGACGCCATTGTCTACCCCATTACACAAGAATACCTGGACGGCTTCCTTAGCAAAATATATTCAGAAATTTTCTGTTTCAAATCTGAATTCAAAACATGCCTCCATGAGGTTCGTAACGAGGTCGTAGAACTGGGCGACATGGTGGACAACTTTGAACACTGCCCGGACTGCAGATCTGAGGACCAGGCTTTGCTATGGCAACAGATCCATAGCCTAGAGGATCAATACCTAAACCTATAGATGAAGCAGGAAGATTTAGAAAATAGGAGTTGGCGAAACAACATCCACATCCAGGGCATAATGAGAGGAACAGAGGGAGATGACAATATGTCCTTCACTCATGATTTGCTTCAGGTGTTCTGAGGACAGCCTGATGCACCCCCACTAAGACTTAATAGCACACAGAGGACTATGTTTGGCCGACCTTCACCAAGAGTGCTCCGACATCCTCATTCGTGTTCCTTTGTTTGAGAACAAACAATCAATTAGGCACATTGCCAGAAGCAAGCCAGACCTAGTCTTCAGAGGCTCGACTATCCAGCTCTTTCAGGTCTTGCCTCCCACCATGCTAGAGACTTTCTACTGGTCACTGACTTCCTTATAGAAAAAAAGTGAAATACCAGTTGGTGTACGTGTTTAGCTTAAGCTTTTCACAGACAGGAAAAACCGCATTGATCTGCAGAGGCCACAACCCTACTAGGCATTCCCCTGGTGGAGACCACCACCAACATCACCTCAAACTCACAGGCATCATGATCTGGATGACACAGCCAATGGCACACTGTGGGATAAATCACTAGGTCTCCTGGACCTAGACCTAGCTCCCCTGATAGAGCCAAAGCAGACATTATTCCCCATATACAGAACATGAGCCTTGGACAATGTTCCCTGCCTTCGCAGCCTGAACTGTTAAGGCCTGTTCCATGAGATGATTTAAATGATCGTTCTATATGTTTTCTGAGTGGGACTGAGCCCTAGGGCGAGTTTGTATAGCAGGGCAATTGGAAGGGAATTCTACTTGGCATGCTTGGTGAAGCTGTTCTCAGCCACAGGGTCCATCTGCGACCCCAAAGGGGTGGGTTTTGCCCCACATCATCCCTGAATTCAGTAGGTCACACCTCTGGAGGGGAATGTGGGGTGCATTCTATTCCCCATAAGCCAAACGGAGATGTTGAGTTCAGCCATGTTGGCTGCAGTTTTAATTTTATTTCTTGGTTGTTATGGGTTGTTTACCCCAAAGGGAAATCCGAAAGGAAACCCTGTAGGCTCATGCAGGTCTGGCATCACTACAGATGTCTATGGGGAGGGTACACCCCTGACTATTTTAAACATATGCACAACTAACTCAACCAAAGACATCTTTGTACATTCCCTGCAAAAGGCACAAATGAAAGACATTCAGAGGATATTATAGTGGGATCCGTCACTAGATGCAACTTCTGTCATGGAGCAAAGGAGATGTTGGCTCTCCTTAAAAAATAAATCAGTGCTCTTTGCATGGCTGACATCTGGCCCCATATGTAGCCTGATAATCAGGACTACTCCTTCTATTCACATGTTCACGCCTCATATTCTAGAATAGATTATGTATTTGTCACTCATGAAATTCTCTAACAGCTATGATCAGTTGAAATTTTAAACATCTCAGACCACTCTCCTGTAGCACTCCACTGGCCTAACAACCACTGCCTCTTGCATAGCTTCACACTGTGGAGAATGCAATCCCATATCTTGCGGGACCCAGTAAACAGAGATAAGGTAGTGACATCAATTAAGGAGTATTTCCAGAATTCCGCTCATCCCCTTTGTTCTTGCCATACTCTCTAGGATGCCTTTAAGGCCACGGTACAGTGTTCCCTCATCACGCTTGAGATTGATAGGGCTAAGCAGTCACATCTCCTGGAGCAAACCCTTACCACTGAAATATAGGCACTGGAACAACAAGACAATCATACCACAACTAGGGCCACTCATTGGAAACTGACCTTTTTTTTGGCCAGCTAAGGTCCCATAGAATGTACCGGTGTTAAAGGCATCATGATAATGTTGTGTGAAGCGAACTGGGCAGGCAAAGTAGTTTCAGAGAAACTAATAGAACATTGTCATGCACACAAATATGAGCAAAAGGCTACTGCAAAATGTTATTGTGCAGAAATAAGGCAATGTAAGAAAATGTGCAGCATTGCTACATGGGCCTAACTCAGGCACATAACACTGGGCCTTCCTGCGGGTTGTACTAGGTAAGCTTGCAATGGAACTGCAGATGGTCAATAAGGATTATGGTGGACTATACATCTCCATCTACGTCCATATGCCTTAATGGACAGTGTACCCCCCATAAATATTAAAAGGGATACAACACAGGATTGCCCAATCTCCCCTCTTTTCTTTGCCCTTTGTAGTTGAGCCTCTGGCCATCAAGATCAAATCATCTCCCAGTATCTTGGGGATTCAATTTGGAGTTGGCACACATGAAGTTCACCTATTCACAGAAGACCACCTCTTATCCATAACAAACACCTCCAAATCTTTACTGAAAGTAGTTCACCTACTCAATGCGTTTGAACAGATCTCAGGCCTCAAGATTAACACAGAAAAATCTCAAGCACTCAGCCTTACTATCCCAGGCAAACTAGTTCCCTCCTTGCAGACTCTAGACCCTTTCTGAAGACTCCCAGCTCATTCTGCTACCTTGGCCTCCCACCTCAATGGTTGGACTATTGCCAACTGGCCAGCCCTGCCCAGCCCTGAGACACACGATCATTGAGGAGCTATGGAGAGGGAGACCCCTATATATATCCTGGTTGTGTTGCCTAAATGTGGTCAAAATTATTGTGCTATTCAGGGTGTTCTACCTGTTCTAAATTCTGACCACATACATTTCCGAGGTGGAAATTAGAGTGCTTCAAAACAAACTGCATATGTTTATCTGGGATGGAGCAAGACCTTGCTTTTCCAACAAAATCCTGATGAAGACAGTGTTGCGGAGAGGATTAGCATACCCAAACCTGGTGGAGTACTATTGGGCAGCTCATCTCTGATATGTGTCAGAATGGGTGGTCAGAGAAACTGAAATGCATCGTTCCATATGGATCGAGCGGTGGCATGCAGATCACTGTGGAAGTAGGTCTGGCTCCCAAGAAATAGTTGTTCTAGGAGTGCATGCTTAAATACCCCCAAGAAAACTGTGCTGGACATTTGGGACCACATCACTACTAGGAGGGGCTTTACAAACTTTACCTCCCCTAATACCCTATTGGCAAACTCTCTTGAACCATAGGTATGATTTTTTAAAGATTGAACAAAAAATGCACTGCTTGGAAACAAATAGCGCTTAGGGGTTACTTGAGGGCATGCTGGTCCAGGGCAAATTCAAAGTTCAGGCTGACCACGATGGAGGGGAGGCCGGCTTCTGGACTCACACAGGTCCTGTTGAAAAAGTACCTTAGATAGAGGAAACATTAACATTGAAGACTTGTTGCGTCAGTTAGGATCCCCGCAGACAATGAAGGCTTTGTCAACGAACCCCTATATGATGCAGGTACTGCGTCATCATCAAGCGCACTGTCTATCATCATTGAGCTGCACAGTCTTTGCAATTGATGTTGTCAATCGGCTCCTGCGTTGGTGTCGAAGGGCAATGTCAGTTCCAGTGCAAAGTTGAGACTGCATTGATTTTGATGGTTCTATATAGCCGAAGTCACCTTTCAAGGCCCAAGGACTGGATTGGCACCTCTTGGCAGGGCAGGACACCCAATGATAGAATTCATGTGCTGTTGCAGGGTTCAAGCAAGTTGTTGATGGCCATCTTCAAAACAGGGGGCAAGCCAGCAAGCCCTTGGAGTCACTCTTCATTGCAGTGAGTTGGGTCCAGTCCTTGTCCTCAGCAGGGCAGAGATCAGCAGACAGCAGGCCAGCACAGTAAAGCAGAAAAGCAGTTCTTCCAGAGCAGCAGTCAAGCAGAGTGGCGATCCTTGTAGGACAGCAGACCTTACTCCTGGCAGAGTTCTTCACAGGTCCTGTAGTATACTGTCTTGGTGGGGTCAGGGTCGAAGAACTTATACCCAGTTTTGCCTCTGAAATGGGGATGACTTAAAAGCAGGCCCTTGAAATGCACAGGTCCACCTTGCTCCAGATTATCAGTAGGGGGTTATCAGCCCTTTGTGTAGGAAACTGGACATTGCCTATTCAGGTGTGTCAGCTCTCACTCTCTTGTTGCCCAGGAAGAGATATCAGACTGCATATGAATGCAAATGAGTTGCCTGTCACAACCACCCTTCCTTTGTTTGTGGCTGTCTAGAGGGGAGGCACAAAGTGTGGCTGTCACCCTGCCCAGACATTCATTGGAGACAGGCTGCAAGACACACAGAGCAGTGAGAATAGAGCTATCCGATTTATGATATTTATATTTATAAAGCGCAACATATGCCTGAGGGCGCCTTGGTGCTAGTGTCTGCAAAAAGTTAAAATGCAGCACGTGAAAACAGTATCTTTATAGGGAATGGAAAAGGCCATGTTTTAAGATGTATCCAGAACATCGTCAGATTCGACTGGCATATAAGATTCCAGGGGAGCTGATTCAAAAAGCAGGCAGGTGGAATATACTAAGCTTCTGCCACCCCATGAGGACTTATGGATTGTGGGAATCTTCACTGTTTTGGAAGTTGGTGAATGAATGCATCTTCTGGGTGAGTAGCAGGAACATTTGTTCTAAAGGTAATCAAGGCCAGTAAGGTGGAGCGCTTTATGCACCGTACACAGAGCTTTGAAAACCACTCTCTTTTTTTAATCAGGAGCCAATTTAACTCTGGCAGAACATTAGAGACAGGGTTGACTTATTTTCATATGTAAAGGGCATGGCAGTAGTCCAATCCCAATAGGACCAGGGAGCTAATGACCATTATCTGTAATTTGAATGGAATAAAGTGGAGAATTTTGGTCTGTTAAGTGAAGGAAAGTTTTGAGTCAAAAATTACCCCTAGGTTTCTCAAATTAGGTACTGGAATGGGAAGAGGACACAAGGTCTGTGGCCACCAGGAGTAGCTGCAAAAAAAGGTGTCCCTGCCGAGGAGAAGCACCTCAGTTTTTTCCAGAGGCAGTGACTGCTCTTCCAGCTGGCCACTGCTCGCATATAGTTATTAAACCGATGCACCACATACTCAATGCTGTTCGTTATGGACGCTACTATTTGCATATCATCAGCATAAGAGATGGTTGAAACGCCAAAGGATCTTATATGCTTTGCAATGGGAGCCACACATATATTAAATATGGTGCGGCTAAGTAATGACCTTTGAGGGACATCACAGAGTAAGGAGAAAGCATTAGAGATGAAATCTCCAAACAAGACAGATTGTTCTCTTTCTGTAAGGAAGGAGCATAAGAGATTGTATGCTGGTCCGCCAATTCCTATCTCCACTAGTCATTGCTGTAGGACAGAGTATCTCACTGTGTCAAAGGATGTGTATAGATCTAATAGGACCACCGCAGTCTTATTTCCATTGTCCATGATTTTATGAATCTCGTCAGTGGCCACTACCAGTACTGTTTCCGTACTATGGGCTTTTCTGAAGCCAAACGGGGCTCCATCCAGAATCTTGTTCTGATTTAGGTATTCCAAGAGAGTAATGTTCAGGTGCCTTTGTGAGATTTTTGCTGGCATGGGAAGGGATTGAGATGGGACGATAGTAGACGAAATTTTCACTTTTTAAAAGAGGGCTTCAGTAAGAACTTAACAGTTGTTTTTGTCATGGCGTGAATAGTAGCTGAAAGAACTCAAAGACACTAACTCACACGTTTAGAAAATGAGAAAGGATGTGCTCATAATTTAAAAAATAGGGGCATATTATCAAGGACAGCGTTAAAATTATTGCCGCTTTAGCGGCAGGAAACTGCAGCTAAAGCAGCGATAATGGGCTTGATAATATGCCCTGGAGAATTCCAATAGAAGCCCATGTTCACACCAGAACATGGGCTTCTATTGGAATTCTCTGCGGCATATTATCAAGCCCATGATCGCCGCTTTTAGCGGCAGTTTCCTGCCTCTAAAGCGGCAATAATTTTAACGCCGTCCTTGATAATATGCCCCATAGTTTTTCTACAAAACCAACATCTGCTTTAAAACTCTGGAGTAAATCTGTGCTGAGGTAATCGTGTTAGATACATCCGGCGTGCTTCATCCTTTCAAACAAGCTCAAATGTAATAAATAATGGAATAGAAGGCGTTCATCATTGAAAAAATGGAGGCACTGCCAAAAACTTCATTGGAAGCTCTGAGAGGAGACCCACACATCTAACACTGCATTTGGCGACCAGTGTTTCCACAATCCTCTGCGCTTTGATCAGAATAGAACAATTTTTAAACAAAAATACGGGCATGAAGGCTTTGTTACAGGACACTATTGAAACCGATTTACCAGTAGTTCTGAGTCCTGAAGAGAACTACTAATCAACGTTGGGTTCGAAATGCATTGACAGCTTGATACCTAGGGAGTGTGCCTCTGTTCAAAATATTTATAGGCTGACAGGGAATGATTGGTGCAAAATAAATTAAATGGCCAGATCCCTGTGCTAGGCCTCAGACTAAAAGAAAGGTTAAGGTAACACTCCTAGGTTAAAAGCCAATTCAACAGGGGCTGAGTAAGGACATTCCACTTTGCGCCCCCTTTGGTTTCTTCTAATTTCAGAACTGGTATATCGTAGTTACATTTTTTCTGTCATGCGTTTTCATGTTGTGCTTACCAGTTCATAGTAGTTTCAATGCTTTGATGTCTCCTTGATGTGGGAGATGTAATGTATGATTTTGTGCTTTGTTACATGAAGAACTTTCTCCTCTACTACTGACAGTTATATGTTGAATGGATAATTTCTGAAGAATAATGTGAAAAATTAAAGGATGATTACAATAATTAAGTTGTGTGATCACAAATTGAAATCATTTTGTTGTTCACACTGAGTCAGTACTGGTGCTCGTTTGTTTCTCGGATATGATAGTGAGCTAGCCTTGCTAACGTTAAACAGCCCCAACCCTTTGTTAGTTATTGAACACTTTCTAAAAGTGGCATTTCCAAAACAATTATATCACATCCAACTTTACCAGTAAAAGGGATTTATCTTTACTATTCCAAAGATATGAAACATGATGCAGCTACTCCTTTCTAATCAGGAAATACAGCTTGTATCAAGGAGTTCCCAATGCTAGCCGATGAGAGGGGTAGGCCTCACAGTAGTGAAAACCAAATGTGGGTGTTTGTCTCTACTAGGACATGCAAAATATAAGCCTATATGTCCTACCTTTTACTTACACAGCACCCTTAGGGCTAACTAGGGCCTACATTAGGGGTGACTTATGAGTAATAAAAGGGGAGTTAAAGGCTTGGCAAGGTTTCAAAGGCTACTTGTGTGGGTAGCACAACCAGTGCTGCAGGATGACTAGTAGCATTTAGATTACAGGCCCTGTGTATATGGTGTACCACTTTGAAAAGGACTAATTGTTTTGTTTTTTAAACCGGTTTCGATTTTAGAATGAAGTCATGGGAATGTCGGTCTGTTGTCCCTTACATGCCACCATTACCTTTGATCACTGCCAATCACAGCAGGTCACTATTAAATATTAATTAGCAGGTCATTGTGTCACCCCCCTGCAATTTAGTATTTTGTGAGTGACCTGTTAGCACATAGGTACGTTTGCAAAATACTATTCCAGTTACAAAACATTTCTACTCTTTAGCAAGCATCTGGATAAATAGTGAAATCCCCTAGCTATTGGCAAAGCGCTGCACAAACAGTTCAGAATCTCTACTAATTAACCGGTGTTCAGGTAAGTAGTGATCTCTGCGATTAGCAAATCACCAGCCAAATAGTAAACAATCTCTACTACTTAGCCGGCGGACAGGTATATAGCAGAGAAAATACACCATTTACTCTGTGACTCACTAAACAGCCACCAACTTAAAAGAAAGTTTAAGATTAGTTTAGAGAGTTAGGCTTTTCTCAGCGGGCCAGTTATACAGTTAAAATTTGGCTAAGGGCCTGGCTAGTAAAAGGCATAGGGTTAGCGCTAGGCATAGGCTCATGGTTAGGGTTAAACCCTGATTAAAAGCTAGCATTAGAATTAGGTACAGGGTTGAAGGTTTTTGCTTAGTCTTGGGGACACGATACAGGGAATCCCTCTGTCTCTATAACAATAACTTCTCTTTCTGTAGCACATCACATCACATCACATTTTCTCTCTCTCTCTTCCCCTCCCTTTCTCTCTCCATACCAACTACGCCATCTGTCTTCCTTTCTTCTCCATCATTCCTCATATGGTAACAGCATGTATAAAATGTAATTAATGTCTAACTACTGGCTCAGGAATGTACGACCCCTTTAAAACAGTTTGCAGATGTATTCATTCATTATTTACGATTCACTGCCTTTTATAGTTTTATTCCAGCCAGTCTTTTGTGAGAAAACCAAGTTGTTGGCATGTTATTTGGAATACTTAAAGTGAAATAAATATTCAGTCGACTCAATGAAATGGGGCTTCAACCAGAGAGCATGTTCAATGTTGGATTCCTTGATACAATAGACTTTGACTGACTGTTGTTAAATGCTTTTTGTTTCTTAGTTCTCTGCGAATATTATTAGGGAGAGGAGTTGGCCTAAGGGCTAGGGCGGTCCACCTCCACTCGGGAACTGGGTTAGAGTCTCGGCAATGACGCACATCCTGTGATTCTGGGCAAATCACTTAATCTCCCTGTGCCTATCAAAAATGAATGTGTGTCCTCATGTAATGCAACTGGTGCTATGTAAAGCGCTCTGATACCAGATTCAGGTCAAGTTCGCCCTACATAAAACTCTTTAACCTTAAAAAATATATATATATATATTAAAAATTGTGGACCATTTCTAAGGAAAAGAAGAATCTTGAATAATAATCGAACTTGAAATTGATCTAACATATGAAAGAGTCGCGCAGTGGAACAGAAAGAAAAATGGTTTACCTGCAGAGCAAATAGGTGTATACTCCTTCACCAAACATGAGTTTGGTGTACATTGTAACACACAACGCATGGGCAAGGAGTGTGCCACTATGCAGGGGAGATGTGTTTCAAGTCCTACAACGAGAATGCACCTATGCCTCTTGGCATCTACGTTTCAATGCATATGGGGCTGTTTGGCTAAGTACGATATCCGCTGTGTTGCAAAGAGTGATTATGATACGATGTTCATGTGAATTAGTGCTGATAAAGACACAACTCTTCATACTGTACGTGATGCAAAGGCATGATTGTGTTTTACTGTATGTGCTGGTAGCCATTGATATCAGGCTATTATTCAACCTCAAGTTATCCTGTCCTTCAAACTATTTGCATTCTTAGCCCCTCCACTTATTTCACCACTTTCGCCACTCTCCCTTCCGTCCGCTCTATCATCCCCACTCTTCCTACTTGTCTTCCCCTGGATTCCCCTGTTCTGTCTCTTCATCCTCCAAGAAACTCCCCCTCTTGCTCCTCTTTCCTCTCCAACTCTTTTCATCGCCCCCACAGCCCCTTTACTTCTTCCTCCCTTCTTACCTTTCTCCTGAGTTCACCCTCATTCTTTGCTTCCTACCCTACTCCAGCTCTCCCTCTGCCCTCTGCCCTCCCTGTCTCCCCCCTCCTCAGCTCCCTCTCATCACCCGCTCCTCCAAGCTCTTTCTCCACTTAACTGGACTCTAACCCCCTACCTCTCCTCACGCCTAATTATTTCTTCTCTATTCCTGCCTATCACTTCTGTCCCTCATTTTGAGAGATACTACCTCTGTAATGTCCTTCTCTGCTTACTCACCTCAATTTACCTCCCCCCTCACTAATCACTTTTTTCTTCAGATCTACTCGCTTTCATCTTCCTTTTCTCTAAAGTTCCTCCCTTCCTTATACCGGCCTTAGACCCTCTTCCTTCCAGTCATTCCTGCTGTTCATCTGCGGTGATTCTTGTTTTTTTTCTTGTCCACTTTTGTCATCTTTCTCAAAATAAAGAAATCTCGAAAGATGCCTAGGTAATATAAGAAGCTATCATAATAGCCTTACAGGAATCCAAAAGATTTTGGGAAAGACGCCTCACCCACAACTTTTGTGGCATTCTTCATCATTGGTGGCTCCCCACACCTCTGTAGTAAATATCACCTTAGTGGACTTAACCATTGCTGGGAGTTCTTATATAAATTCTTGCTGGATTATTTGTAGAGATCAAGTTAAACAATAACAATCTCTAACGGTAAACCCGAGGATTTTCCTTTATTGTTGGGTACCCTTGTCATGATTAAAGGAAAATGTATCAGGCCTACGATGAGATTCAATGGTTCAGCTAGCCAAATTTTTGTGCCAACATGTTTCTGCCATCTTAAAAGGTCATGCAGGGCTATAGCCTTCTTCAGGGCTCCCACATTCCCTGCCTGTCTATGCATTCATTCCAGGCAGCTGTCATGAGGCCAAATGCTCGCATACCTTTTTGTGTTGAAATTTTTTATTGAATTTTATAAGACAAATACATTAGAGCATATGCAATAATAAATAAAAGAGAATAATTACATGTTAGAAGGAATCATGGAATAAGAAATTGATAAATAAATACGATATAAATATGCGTTTAAATAGATAAATACAACTTGATGCAGCAAAGATATCAAAACCCAGCATAATATATAATAAGAGTGAGCAATAGGGAAAAAAGAGAGAAGAAAAACATAGTGGGATAAAGAGTGCTGGAAATATAAAGAAATAGAACAAAGGAAAAATAATTAAATAAAAGCAGAGGAGTACCACAACGGAGGAAGCAAATGATTGTGAGGGAACAGGGAGAAGAGAAGACAAAAGACAGAAAAGTGAAAGTTAATTAGTGTGTTTGAGTAGAAGTGGAGGCCGGAGGGTCAGCAGCATTTGATTTAAGAAATGGAGACCATATTCGAAGAAAGGTGTCATTTTGATCTTGAAGATTATAGATTGTACGTTCATGGGAAGCAGTTTGCATCATGGCCACCAACCAATCCTCCTGTGATGGAGGCATAGTTGATTTCCAATGACGCAGTATACATATTTTGGCAGTAGCAATTGAAGTATGAAAAAGACGGAGTTGTGGCTTCGTGAGCTTTGGGGAATGACGTAAGTCATGTAGGAGAATGTTAGTAGATGTAAGTGGCAATTTTAGGGGCATGGTGGATTTCAAGGTAGCACCAATAAAAGTCCAATAGGGTTGAATACTAGGACACTCACAGATGATATGAGTAATATCACAACCTGAATTGAAGCATCTCCAGCAGTTAGAATGCGAGAGAAGACCAGCTTGGTGTAATTTGACAGGAGACCAGTGCCAATCATGCAGAATTTTAAAAAGACAAAATTTAAGCCTTGATTCACGAGCTCCCTTATTTAAACTCTCTAGAATCAAATCCCACTCAGCATCGGAAAAGGAGATGGAGAGACGAGATTGCCATTTACGCTGGAGATCATGTGAAAGAGATTTAGAAAAAAGATGAGATGAAAAAATTTTGTATATACCAGAAGTAACACCCTTAAGTTTCCCCCAAATGTGCAAATAGGATAATATAGGGGAGTCCTGTAGGAGCCATGGTGATGATCCCATATGGGTCTTTAAACATTGTTGGAGTTGAAGATATTTGGAAGAATGATGAAGGGGAAGATCGAATTCTACCCTGAGTTGAGAGAATGACTTAAAATCCCCATCATGTAGGAGTTGATCCGGATAGAGAATACCTGCAGCTCGCCATTCAGACCAGGATAACATACGGCCATTAATACGGATCCCCGAATTATTCCACAAGGGAGCCTTAGCATGTATTCTGGAGTTTGAGCCTAATAATCTGTGACTTCTCTGCCAGGATTTATGCATGGCGGAGAGTATCGGGTTTTTTGGGTCAGAACGACTAGAGCCAGTACCATACAGAGGAGAAAGATTTGATTCCGAGGATAGAAGATGTCTTTCTATTTGAACCCATTGTGGTAAATCCTTGATGCCAGGTAAAAAATATGAGATTTGGGAAATATGTAACGCCAGAGAGTAGTGCTCAATAGAAGGAAGACCAATTCCGCCAGATAATTGGTGAGCCTTCAACTTAGTGATAGCAAGTCGCGGTTTCATAGTACCCCAGATGAAAGTTTTAATCTGGGCATCTATTGATCGAAGTAAGGATAGAGGGATCTGCAAAGGAAGCATACCTAGAATGTATATAAACCTCGGAAGGGTAACCATTTTAACCGCCTGAGTTCTGCCCCAAAGAGAAAGGCCCAAAGCCTTCCATTTGTCAAAATCTCGTTGCATTTGGGATATAAGAGGAGATAAATTATCTGCAACCATGTCTTGCAATCCTTTATTAACGAGGACACCCAAGTATTTAAGGCGTGAAGGCTGCCAATGAAAAGGGAATCCAAAAATGGCTGCTTTGGTGGTACCGTTAGAGATGGGCAAAGCTTCACTCTTGTCCCAATTAATCTTATAACCTGAAAAAGAGGAGAAATCATTGATAATGTGAAGAAGAGAAGGAATCGACCGGGGAAGACGAGTAAGTGTGAGTAGTATATCATCAGCATATAAGTATATTTTAGAATGTCCAATTGGAAGGGGGACACCAGAGACCTCATCCGATTGACGAATGGTGGCGGCCAAGGGTTCCATAGCCAGAAGAAACAAAAGAGGGGATAGTGGACATCCTTGACGTGTCCCTCTCTTAATAGTAAAGGTGTCTGATAGAAACCCACCGCAATTTACCTGAGCAGAAGGATGATCGTATAATAAGCGTACCTTATCAATAAATTTCTTGCCTAAACCAAATCTATCCATGACCTTGAAGAGATAGTTCCATTCGATGCGGTCGAACGCCTTTTCTGCGTCAAGTGAAAGGGCTAACGCATCATCCTTAAGATGTTGAGCCGACCATAATGCATGGGCCAGAGAACGCAGATGATTCCTAGAGGATCGACCCGGTACAAAGCCTACTTGAGAATGGTGTATCAAGGAAGGCAAGACCTTACGCAAACGCGAAGCAAGGATGCTGGCCAGGATTTTAATATCAGTATTTAATAAAGAGATGGGGCGATAGCTACTGCAGAGCTGGGGGTCCTTACCTGGCTTTGGAAGCACAACAATAATAGCCTTGTTAGAAAGAGGTCCAAGTGAAGATGAACTATCCGCCTCCTGGAATGCGGTATGCAGGGTATCAATAATATTGTGACCTGCCCAGCGATAGAACTCAGGGGGAAATCCATCTTCACCAGGGGCCTTGTGATAGGGCAGGGCAGTAATCGCACTAGAGACCTCATCTCTGGTTATTTCACCCTCTAGGATGGCTCTGCCCTCCGCCGAAAGAGAAGGAAGGTGTACTTTTGCAAGAAATGCTGTCATTTTATCCGGGTCCATTCTACTATCGGAGGTGTAAAGAGATTCGTAAAAAGAGGCGAACTCATTAACGATGTCTTGAGGTTTCGTGCACAGGTGACCTTGCGTAGATCTAATGGCCGGAATGGCCATGGACGCCTCCCTCTGACGCAGCTGCGCGGCTAATAACCTTCCCGCCTTTTCCCCTTGCTCGTAATGCCGGCCTTTCATTTTCTGTAAAGCGAATTCTGCTTTGGATGTAAAAAGGCTATTTAAGGCCATTCGGGCTTGCTCTAGTAATTTGCGGTTTTGTAAAGACGGAGATGCGGCGTATAAGCGAGAATAAGTTTGTATATCAGATTCGAGTTCACTTTGTCTCCTTGCATTTTGTTTATTGGCAATTGCTGCATCACGCATTAATTGCCCCCTCAAAGTAGCCTTCGCCGCGGCCCAAAGAGTCCTGCTGGAGGTGACAGACCCCTGGTTAGTAGAAAGATAATTTTGAAGGTGAGATTGCAGTTGGGCCTTACCAGCAGGAGTCCTGTGGCGTTGGATGCTCATACGCCATGGTTTACGCCCAGGCCGAGAGAGACCCAGATCAAGGGAAAGGAGAACCGGAGAGTGATCAGACAAGGCCGCTTCCAGTATGCAGGAGTCTGTAACGAATTGAACTGTATTATGAGAAATAAGGAAATAATCAAGACGAGAAAATGTACCATGGGCCGAAGAAAAGAAAGTATATTCCTTATCCGTTGGATGGCTAAAACGCCAATGGTCAACCAGTCCGATATCTGATATGATGTCCCCCAACAAGGCTCTGTCTGACGCATTGCCCCTATCTAATGGGCCAGTTTTGTCTAGAATGGGATCTTGCGTCACATTCCAGTCTCCACCAATCAAATATTGTGAAGCATTAATTTCAAGCAGCAAACGGGAAAGTTGAAGAAAGAATGTTTTTTTGGTACCCGTAGGGGCATAAACAGACCCTACACAAATGTGAGACTCTCCAATTTTAAGTTTGGCAAATACATAACGGCCATTTACATCTGACCATGTTTTAGAGACAGTGACCGGGAGGGATTTGCGAAGGAGGATTGCTACTCCACATTTGCGGAGAGGGCCTGTGTCTGAGGAATCGTCTTGTTGAACACTACTATGGATAACCTTACCCACCCAGTCTCTGCAAAGTTTGTCCGACTCCAGAGCATCCAAATGGGTCTCCTGAAGCAAGGCCACATCTACATGTTTGGTCTGGAGATAGGAGAGTACTTTCTTCCGCTTTATGTAATGGGTGAGGCCATGTACATTCCAGGTGATCGCATTCAGAGAATGTGCCTGTGTCATAGTAGAATAGAGCAAAAATCAGGAGGAAGAAGATAATATAAAGCACAAAACAACGTGATGAACCAAACAAAAGGAAAAGGAGAGAAATGACAAGAGAAAGAGGAAACAGAAAGAATATAAGTGGAAGTAGTACTTCTAATCTAGATAAAATGCATAAAGAAAACAATAAAAAGATAAAGACGAAAGGAGGTAAGATTTAGAAAATAGTACAGTAATAAAGAAATTATGGAATAATAGCGAGTGAAGAACAAGAAACCGTAAGACTGTTACCCGCGGGTCTGGGCGCACTAGAGCGCCGCCGCGGGAAAAGACCCCACAGAAAGAGAGAAGCAATTAAGAAGGCATTAGTAATATAGAAGAGAAGCCCAAAAGAGCGATATAAAAAAGAACAAAAGAAGATAGAGAAAGCCAAATAGAGGTTGAGAAGCAACACTACAGAAGAAGAGAGATCCTACAGTAATTAAATGTGAGGCAACCTCAGCGTATAAAACATATCATACACATATATCAAAAATCTATACCAATATGCATACGAGCAAATAAGGTGATACAACTATAATCAAACAATTAGGCGCCAATGCACCCGGGTAACTGCAAAACCAGTTGAGAATATGCAATAAAATTGTAGCATGAAAAGTGAGAAATACAGGGAGAAAAAAGAATAGCATTATAAGGCAGAGATATAGCAGAAGGCAAAGTGAAAAGGAAAAGAGGTAAGATTAGAAGTTAATGAGAAAAGAGGTGAGAAAGAAAAGGCAATCAGATATTATAACAGCGAAAAATGCCAAAGATATATAATAATGGTTTAACAATATAAACAAGGCCCATAAGGACCGGAAGTCTACGATAAACTGCCAATAAGTCAAGAAGTGATTTTTCCCACATGAGGAAGTATTATTCAGTCCGCATCCGAGGGGGTTTTAAGAGGAGAGCGGGACTTGTCCCTTTGTGAATCTTGTGGGAATGTGGCTGCTGAGACCGACTGTATTGCTGATTTCCTATCTTCTTGTGAGCGGTGAAGTCTTTCAAGGTCCCTACCACGAGGCCGAGGACTACTAGGAGGGCGTCTGCTGCGGTCTGGCAATGGAGTAGAAGACTTATAGGGAGAATGGGACTGATCCTGCTGCGAAGATGAAGTGAGAACTTCCATATCTTGAGGTTGAAGACAGTCCAAGAATTGCTGAAGATGCTCTGGATCATGAAAGTCCTTAGAAACTCCATCTTTGGTGATCCGAAAACGTGCTGGTTCAAATAGGCCATACTTAATGCCTAATTGACGTAATTGAGGTCGCATAGAAAGAAAGGCTTTCCGCCGCTCATTTGTTTCTTTAGAGAAATCAGCTGCCATATGAATCCGATGGCCATCAAAGGAAAAAGAACCTTGTAACCGAGCAGCAGCCAATAATTGTCTTGTTTGATCGTGACGGAGAAAACAGGCAATGATCGGTCGTGGTCGCGCAGCAGGATCATTGCGTGGGGGGCCAAGTCTATGAGCCCTCTGTATCTCCAGAGGTGGAGTGAAAGAAATGCCAGTCAGCTTTGGAAGTATATGACACAAAAATGCACTGGAGTTTTGTCCTTCAATGCGCTCTGGAAAACCAAAAAAACGGATGTTGTCCCTCCTACTACGATCTTCCAAATCAATGAGCTTACTATGTAAGAATAAAAGGTCTTGTTCTTTGTTTGGAAGGGAATCAAATCGTTTCTCCATTGCCAGAACTCTGGAGTCCAGGGATTCAACCTTCACATGGAAGCTGGAGATTTCTGCTCTAATTGATTTAGTCTCCTCAGCCAAGGACGTGATTGTAAGGTTCATGTCATCTAACCGGCGACTAACCTCAGTTATTTCATGCAGAATACGCTGCATAGTTGCCGCCGACGCTTGCCCACCATTAGAGGGCGCAGCGTGAAGGGCCGAGGAGGATGCATGGCCTTTCGTTGGCATAGTAGTAGACTGTTTAAGAGCTTCTGCGAAAAGAAGTGGTTTAGGAGACTTATTTCCTTGCTTGGTAGCAGACATTTGAAGAATAGGCTTGATGGAGACTTTGAAAATACGTGAAGGCGTCTTTCCGTGTGGTGAAATACTTATATGTGAGCACAAAAAATATGGCAAAGTGTCGGAATATACAGAGCAGCACAATTAATAACTGTATATATATATGATGGTAGGACACTGGCCCCCCCAAAAGAAGAAACCCATGTCTCACCTTCAAACACTGAAATGCGAAAGCATATTTTCAAAAAGTGGTATCTGTGCAATAACAAGGCATCAATTATCGCTATAGTCAAAAGGGCGCAGAAATATAACAGTAATAGAATGAAAAACAGCGTATGTGCGCTTATGGCGGTGACAGACAAATTTGCGATTATGACGGGACTAAATTAATCAATATTCCAGAATGCAGATTAGTCATGGACCATACAGGAACAGAGGGCACAATTCCTGACTGAAAAAGTTGACAAGAGCGCTATGACGACATTATGAGGAGACACAGTCTAATGTAGGTCAGTCAGTCTGCTCTTAAAAAAGCCATTTTCATGAAGCACCAGCGTAAACAATAGTCAAATAGCGCAAAATTGTAGTTGCAGTGAAGATGAGAGGAAACAACTCTCAAAGGAACGAAGGTTCCGTTTTTTGTAAATTTCAGCTGAGCTTGAGGAACCAGAACTTCCCATTACAAGAGAGCCATTGACCATGTAAAGGATGAAGTGCACAAATCCTGTGCGAAATGCGCGTCAAAGGTGCTACAACAGTAGTATGGAAGAAATTAGCCCTACCAGTAGCTGACGAACAGCGCGGCAAAAAACATGGTTCCTGTCAGAAATTCCTGAACTCTGAAGGAGGCGTTGCTGCAGGCATGTTGAAGGAGGCGCGGCCAGAGTGAAACCAGGCAGGCGCCCGTTGTCAACGTCGGGGGCGCGGCTTCATGAGGAGAGTGAGGCGGCCTGAAGGAACACGTCAGGCAGAGTGCGCCGGGCAACATCACCACAGAACATCGTCGAGGCGGTCATCAACAGAGAGCCGTTGTCATGCCTCCGAAACTCGCCCAAAGCCTGCCCTCCATCTTCCGGTTGCAGCAGGGCACGAAGAGGAGATTCGAAAGCCGGTGGAAGGTGAGAATATTCCCTTAAGGGCTCATCCCGCGGCGGAGCTCATCCGTCAGGCGGCCATCTTCCTGCGTGGCCAGACCACGCCCCGCTCGCATACCTTTTGAAGTTTCATTAACACCCTAACAGTGGGTGGGTTCTGAGTATTCCCAAGTATATTACGATAGCTTCTTACATAATCTAGACATCGTTAGTGATTTCTGTGATCGCAGGGAGGTGATACTTAGGTTTTTGTCCTCTCTCTCTCTTCAGTGTGATTTCATCTTTCTTAATAATAATTTCCAAAGGTTGCTGCAATGCTTCAAAAACACAGCGCAGTGTATTACAAAAGAGCTGCCTCTCCTTTTACTGCTTGAATGGAATATTATTTAAAGTCGAAGGGGACAGTGATTTTTTTGCTTCTTGCCAGAGAGGACATTGTACGAAACTGAATGCTACCTTGTATGCATAAACTGATTTTAAAAAATTCAATTTTAAAAATTCAAGCTTGTGTAATACACAAAGGCGCAATTTGTGAAATAACTTACAAAAGGAGAAAATAAATAATAGAAGAGGTCATTATGGAATACATCTAAAGAATACCGAGGTACAGCCTGTTTGGCTTGCTACAGAATGTGTTGCCTAACAAGAGCAGCAAAGCCTCTGTTAGTTGGACTGTGCACTGGAGATTCCAAAGACTCTTAGCAAGCATTAGTAAAACCAATGGATTTTGGTTTTGCATAAATGAAACCACTTCATTTATGGAGAGGTTTCTGTATTGGGTGGATCAGTGAAATCAAGAATGAGCCGATGGAGGGATGGATGAACTGGTGAGTGCATAAACGCATGTATAATTGGAAAATTGGGTGAATGGCTTGATGATGGGGTGACTGCATGCACGGAGGGGTGGGTGAGTGGATGAAAATAAATAGATGGATGAGCATACTGTTGATGTTTCCCCTGCCTGTTGCAGTCCTTACTGTGCTTTGCACATTCACTTGCTAATACTAAGTGCACATTCAGATTTGCATCATCACTCACCAATCCTGAATGCATGCCTCCACCTTTCCCTCCATTCAGTAACCCTTAGTTCATGTTTGTATGTGAACCATCTTTCATTGATCCTAACGCACGTTCAGATGTGCAACATCACTTAATATTCTTTACTGTGCTGATCTGCCTATTACACAATACACATTATTGAATGTAACGTTTTGCTCCACCCCTCAATAAACCTTACTACATGCAGGTGAGACCCACAGTGTGCAGTGCCATGGCCTGTAGGGAGACTCAAAGGCAATCATTGCAGAGTAAAAGTAGCCAAGCGCTGGTGGCTGGGCCTTGGTGCATGCTCTGTGGCTGTCATGCGCCATTTATAATTATGTGTTTGGCGGCCAATATTCTGTGGTCCAGCAGAGGAAGTTCTCTGCCCCAGTTGATGCCAGGCACTCTGCATGTGAATGAGCAGGCCAGCAAGCAGTAGGGAAGCCACCGGGTACTTTGAATGGAGTGAGAAGCTATCCCAATATTTACGTAGACGCAGTGAAGCCCAGGAAATCACAAAAGGGTCATCTTTCCATTTCAGATGACAGCGAGATAACATTCATGGGGCATCTTTCTTACAAGAGGAGATTTCCTATTTAATCCAATGAGAAAGCTGCAAGCCCGTCACCCATGAGTCATACATTAGAAATACTATGTGCCTTCCAAAAACATATCTTGCTGCCAACAAACACAACTTTTTACAAAAGGATTGATTGAAATACAGAAAACTTTTAAAACATTTTGCCCCATCACCAATTTCAGCTTGAAAGAACTGCAGAAATGATACACACTCATGTAATGCCGATGAAAGGATTGGCAGCCGATTGACCCAATGCCTTAAGGTGGCTCACTCATACTAGACACTGGCTGACGAGGGCAGACCCAGAGCCCCTCTATCTGTGATGCTTGTGTTGTGTGCTCAGTGCTGTGCTGAAATGAGGTGGGCCTTGATTCCGAGTAGGTCACAAAAGGGTGAGATATTTAGGCTCAGATTTGTAAAGGCTTAGTAAGGTTTACAAAGCCAACATAGAGATTATTTGTACCGCTTTGCGAGACTTTGCAAAGATATTTAACGCAAATGCGTTGTATTACATTTCGTAGCAGTAGACGTTGCGTAGGTGGAGTATGGGCATTTCAGTGCATCTACCCGTGTTATTTGATGTAGTCCTAGATATACTAAAATCAGTAAATGTGGGATTGCGGCAAAATGGTACACCTGTTTATTCCTCCTCATTACTTCCTCTTTCTATGGGTGATGCATATGGGTCCTAAATGACACATAGAAAGAGGAAACATTACCTCTTAGGATTGTTTTTGTGTGGGAAGGCATTCTTTCCTGCGCAAAAACAATCCTGCCTGTTACTCAGGCACCCTTGCAGCATAGCGCAATGGTGCCTGAGTTGGCTCTAGGCAGCCTCAAGTGCCTCAGCACAGTTAGATAGTATCTTAGTATATGGCACTGTTCAGCTCTCTCCTGTTCATGCAAAGCAGCACAGAAGCTTTGGTTGCTGCCCTGCGTTGCATGAACATGTAGTAAATATGCCCCTAAATACTTTAATGCACACACTAAATACAAATACCCCGGATGAGTTATTTTTTGGGTGCTGTAAATACCTTTTATTCCAGGTTTTTCACTTGGAATTGAGTCATAACATGCAGTATTAGTATGGAATGCACCAAATATTTAGGGCCATGATGTATGACCATTGGAAATTGTGATTCGCAAATTGCTGCAAATAGTGAGTCACAATTTGCGAGTCGCAATTTCCAATGTTCAACGGTGTCTGAGACACTGCTAGCGATTCCCAATGGGGTGGCAAATTGCATGCCTCAAGAATATTAATGAGGCTGTTGCAATTTGCGACCCCATTGGGAATGGCGGGCACTCCCAGGGATGGTGGCCTGCTGGGGTCAGCAGACCTCCATGTCTGGGGCTGCTTTTAAATAAAGCAGTTTTCTTTAAATGCAGCCTGTTTTCCTTACAGGAAAACGAGATGCATTTAAAAAAAAAATAATAACTTTTCATTTTCTTTTTTTAAGGGCAGGCAGTGGTCCAAGGAGGCAGTGGTCCCTTGGACCACTGCCTGCACTTAAAACATGTTTGTTCATGCCTTCCCAAAGGGGAAGGGGTCCCCTGGGCACCCCTTCCCGTTTGCGAGTGCTTTACCACCCAGAAGGGGGTAAACTGCAAGTGTTTTTCGACCGTAATTGCGGTCACAAAACATTCTTACATGGCTTGTGGGGTCGCTATTAGGAAGGGAATGCCCCTTTCTAATAGCAAGTCGCTAAACACTATTTTGCGAGTCACAAATTATTTGTGACTCGCAAAATATTTGCGACTCGCAAGTAGTGTTAGTACATGGCTCACAGGATTTTTGCATGCGAAAATGGGTCGGAAACCCATTTGCGCATGCAGAAATCCATCGTACATCTGTGCCCTTAATGTCTTGCCTTTTTTTCAGGCCCATTTCCAGATAAATGTTAGCAGGATTCACCTGCCGAAATCTATTAGGGAAAAACAGAGTGTGAGATATTTATTTCACAACTCTGAGTTCCCATTCCTGCGCCAGCTCCTAATTTTAAACAAATAGGAATTAAATTATCCATTGGTAACTATACCTAAAGTTGCTTTAGCCAGACCCAAACACAGACAATAAAGGGAAAATAGGCCATGTTGCAGAAAATATGCAATGAGGTATAAGAGCATGGCAAATTAATTTGCAGCATTTAGCTGTCTTCCTGATACTGAATGGGAAAATAAATTTTGCTCCATTCCATGCTGTAGAGATAGTTTTGCACCCCTGCTAATTCACAGTTAAACATATATAAACCAAGCATAATGCTTGTAAATCCATTTCAAAAGTGAAAAAGTGAATTTAATAAACGTATCCTAGCCTTGGAATAATCTTTCGCATAAGGGACTATGAAGTGATTTTGCACAATTTTTACAACCTTTGTACTAAAAGTAAAGCAGCCTTCTTTTGCCTCAAACCTGGCCAGTCTTTGAGTAGGGAAGAACATTTTCATAAAGACATCAAAACTAGTATGTTCTGCCCTATTGTATTCGCATTAGCATCAAACATGGGGAAATGGATGAGCTATTTTTGAACTGGGCAGCATTTCTGTCAGTCACATATTGGAAAAATTGTAAAACATAAACCACATAGTTCTGCTTCTAAATTATTTGCATGTGGAATGCCGTTTTATAAAAGAAGACTTGTTATCCATGTATTCCCATTATTACAAAAACAACAACAAAACTTTGCACAAATTATGCTGATTTTGTTAGTAATGAACTTTAGTCACAACATTATTTTATTAGGTAAACAAAGTAAAAAGCGAGAAAATCACTCTATTTTTTTGCCGCGGGGGGGAAATATTTTTTGTTGTATGGACCAGAGAAAATATGGTTTAATCTATCGTGCAATAACCACACGCCACATTGTTGTATTAGTGTAAAAGGCCATTCATTAGGACAGGGTTGCTAACATTCTATTGAACTTTATTAACATGAACAATATCCCAACATTATGAATCTTGACATAGAACCAGACAGTTCCATTCTCCCTGCACCATTCACAACTCGCCCGCTTTCAATTCACCACTAAGTCCATATCCTTTTCTTCATTCTTTCCCCATTCACTCACTGACCTCGTTCCATATACCGAGTCACTCCAGCACTAGGCCTACAAACATCCTCCCTTGAAGATCCTTCCCTTGATTGTCACATCCCATGCACTGCCTTCAGTCACCTGTGCTCCCTTCCCTGAGGAGAGGATATGCCCGCATTTGAGTCACCAACCCCCAAAATACTGCCAACGAGGAAAACCCCGTAGGTCGGTTTCCTGCCCCACCTCTCGAAAAAACATGCACCTCTCGCCTCTCAGCAATAAGACATTTGGCACCAAATTGATTTTTCCATAAAGTGCTCACCAAATCCCGAGATTCCATCATGTAACATGCATTTCCCAAGTGCGAAAGTTGCACCCCATCATCCCTGAAAAGACCTGGCTCCTCTTCTTTAATCCTCCCATGTGAAATGACCTTGATTTCATGAGCCAGGCAGAAACCCCTCCGTGCCCTGCTCATTGTTCTCTGGCCCTCATCAATCGCAGCATGTCCCAAGGTCCAGCCAAACCCTGCGCAGCACAAACTCAGTCAAGACCACACATGTTTCTCTTGATCTCCTCCAAGTCCCCCTGTATATGTTGGAGCAATGTCAGTCCTAACAAACGAACCAAGTCATTTGCACCCATATGAATCAGGAGCATGTCCGGGCAATCCCTCTGCGGACCCAGCTTCATCAGCCAGAGCAACAATGCACCCCAACGCATTCCCCCTTAACCCCACCAAAGCACCTCATGGTGGCTGCTCCGCAAGTCCAGGTTCAGTCCATAGACATGCTAGTCCTCATGCTTCACTGCCCAGTGCACAAAGGAATGTCCAACAATTAAGGTAGCCGCCTTAGTCCCTGGACCACTCATGCACCCTGAGGCAGGAAAAAGAGGCAATTAGCTCAGACACCTCATCACCCACCCCCTCTCACCAGAAAATGGCCCCACTCTTTTCTCATATAGCACTCACAGCACCTCGACCTCCACCTGCCAATCTGATGAATCCATCCCCAAGACCACCCCAAGCATGCTACAGCCATCGCTGCCCCAATCTGAAGGAATGCGTACTAAACCTAGTTGGGTCCCTACCAAGTCTGTACAAAGCCATGCACAACACCACCAACAACTGAAAGGCATTGACCCTGCTGCCATCAGCATGAAATGAAATCACAGAAAACACCTGCCGTTTGTTTGGAAACCATGGTATTACCGCGCAGGGCTGACCTCCATGCTGCCACTCTCACACAACCACACAGATTTTTCACTGCCCACCTGATCTGTTTTAGACTGCTGCAGCCAAATAACCAACATCCCCTGCTCTAAGTGCACCTCTTCATAAAACACACTCCCTTGTGGAGCTGTACCCAAAAGCTCCAAAACCTAGAAAGCCCCCAAAAATGTCCTGGTCATACATAGTCGAAAAACCACAACCTCAAAATGATTGTAGCAACAATGAGGCAAAACGGCCAACAACGCCCGCAATAGCTCAAACGTAATAGCTTCCCACACCGCCACCCTCCCCACACCCTCTCCCTGCCCCACCCATTTAGAACCCATCACAGAATCTCTTCCTTGGCAGGGTCAAAACCCAAATGCAGCTTGCCATAGAAATAGATTCCTGCCAATTTGCCAACAACAGTAGTAGGTGATAAATCTTTGCCAATACAAGATAGAAAAAACACTCAAAACTCCCTGCTCAGTGCTCACTCTAGCTACATCATCTCCAAACGATGGCCTGAAAACAACCCAAATTCAGTGGCATAGCTAGGTCTCAGGCCACCTGGGGCGGCCCCTGCATTTGCCACCTGTTGGTGGCCTAATCGAAGAGCGGAGGGTCTGGCGATTCATGTGACCGCAATGGCTGCAGGCAAGAGTGGGGAGCCGGCTGCTGCCCCCAAAACTCGTGCCGCCTGTGGCGGTCCACCCCCACCACCCCTCTAGCTATTCTACTGCCCAAAAACTCCTCCTGGTGGACTCCACCAGTGACCTCTCGACCAGTCCCACAACTCTCACTTCCCATAGGCCCAGTTGTCTGCCGGCAATTGTCTTGAAATTTTCCGCTCCTGGCACCAGCCAGCGAAAACTTTACTACTGAGTACAAGAAAAGTAATCAGCTATAATATTTCTGGTCCTGGTACATGCTTTACCCTGAACACCACATTAAGCCGCAAGCCGCAACCGCCTCAACACACTCAAATCCCTTGCTCGCTGCCTATTCACCAGATCCACCACATTCATGTTGCCCACATGGAACAGTGCTGTCTTGTTCATCAACTCATCGCCCCAGACTGCCAAAGCCACCAACCACATGAAAAACTCTAAGAAAGCAATACTCCGACTCCGACTCAACCAGTGCACTGGCCACGCTTAAGCACACCACCCCTGTCCCAGAAAAGACCAAAACCCTGGGCTCCAGCCACATCCAAGAATATCTAGACCTGCCAAACTGTATTCACCTCCAATAAACTCAAGGTCACACAGTTGAAATGATCCAACAATTTACTTTACTTTTACTTTAGACTCATTTGTACGGCACACAAATCATCCCCAGGGGGATCTCTTGGCGCCTGAGAAGCAAAACCATGTATGCAATGAGATCTTTAAAATAGCCAGGTCTTGAGCATTTTTTTAAATTGAGATAGATTGGGGCAGGCACAATTTTTTTCAGGGAGCCCGTTCCAATGTCTAGGTGCCAGATAAGAAAACGCACCTCCACCCATTTTGGCTTTCCTTATTCTCTGTGTGCAGAGCAAACTGTGGTTGCTGGATCTTAGTTGTCGTACGGGTTGGTAGCATTCAATTTTATTAGTCAGGTAGGCAGGGCCAGTCCCGTGAAGGGACTTAAAGACCATGCATAGCAACTTGAAGATAGCACGTTTCCTGACATGGAGTCAATGTAATTTGCTCAGGAGAGGTAGGGAGGGGGTTCATGCTGATTTATTGAGGGCAAGACAGGCTGCCGTATTTTGAACAACCTGCAGTTTAGATAACAGGTCTTCCCTAATTCCTACCAGCAAAGAGTTTCATAGTCAAGTCGACTGACTAAGAACAACTGAATGAGGGCCTTTCTGACATTAAGCGGGATCCAGGGGAAGATCTTTCTGAGCATCCGCATGGTCCCGAAACAGGTGCCTGACAGTGTCTTAACCTGTTCTTCCATAGATAACTTATTATCTATTCTGATGCCTAAGTTCTTGGCCCACCCTCTTGGGGAGGGAGCTTCTCCTAGTTCTAATGGCCACAAGTCAGAGGTCCATAGTTGTTCTGCCTTACCAAACAGCAATATCTCCGTTTTGGAGGAGCTAAGTTGCAGAAAGTTATTCCTCATCTAGCTTGCTATGCTTGCCATACAGTTTATGAACTTGACTTTTGTTACTGCAGGGTTATCCTCTATGTGAACTATCAGCTGCGTATCATCAGAGTAGGATATGGTTTCAAACCCACAGTTTCTGATGATTGAGGCCAATGGGGCCACATATAGACTGAACAAAGTGGGGCTCAATATAGATCCTTGTGGAACCCCCTTATCCACCGCAGTCGTATGTGACACAAAGGAGTCCAACTGGACGCATTGTGTTCTGTCTGACAGATAGTTCTGAATCCATTTAAAGGCCAGTCCTCTGACACCAATCTCTCGGAGCCTGTTCATCAGGATACGATGAGAGATGGTGTCAAAGGCTGCCGACAGATCGAGTAGCACTAACATAGCTGGAGTGTCCCTATCCAATGACATCCTTAACGTGTCAGTGACCTCCAGTAAAGCGGCCTCTGTGCAATAGGATGCACGGAAGCCTGACTGTGATGAATCTAGTACTTTGTTCTGTTCTAGATAGCCAGAGAGATGTCGGTTAATTAGTGTCTCCATGATTTTAGAACAACAAGGAAGAAGGGAGATCAGCCTGTAGTTCTGTAGATCAGTAGGGTCTGCTAGTGCCTTTTTGAGCAAGGGCTATATGCGTGCATTTTTCCATTTACGTGGAAAAGTAGCCGTCACTAGTGAGATGTTACAAATGTCCGTAAGCGCGTCCGCTAGGACCGGGGTTAGTTCAGACATAACCGCAGGTGGTACCGGGTCTAATGGAGAACCCGATTTCGCCTGAGATATTAAAGCGCCCACCTGTTCACCAGTAATATCGGGGAAGAATTCTATGCTCGGGGAGCAGGGGCTTTCCTGGAGGGAGGCTCTCTCATGAACATCCTCTTCAGGCCCGAAGGAGCGATAGATCACATCGATCTTATTAGTGAAGTGGGTCGCTAAGTCCTCGCATAGTTCCTGTGTGGAGAGGTTCCACTACAAGTTCTGGAATGTTGGTAAAGATGGTGTCCAATACATGACCCGCCATGTGTGTAGGACTAACTACTCTTGAGGAGAGATCGAGAGATTCCATAGCTGCAAGCAGGCAGGCTGATTCTACATTAGCGAGGGCCTCCAGATGGTGGTTAAATTGCCCTACGAGTAGGAACTTATCTGTTTGCAGCATATATGGGGCCAGCCTATCTAGTAGTGCTGTGCAAAATTCTCTCTTGTTTCCTCCGGGAGGTTGATACACTAAAGCTCCCATCCATTCAATCATTTGGGCTCTGCACTCTGAAGATCAACAGCTCTAGATTGGGGGTGGATGCAGTGTCAAGGGTCTTAATATGACAAGGGGGACGCATGGCAATTGCCAAACCTCCACCCCTCTTTCCTGATCTGTCCAAATGGACAACAGAGTATTCCGCTGGGAATGCCATTGCCAATGCTGGTGTAGCATCGTTATTCAGCCATGTCTCAGTAAAATGACAGATTTCCGGTTTGGCGTAATCTTACTTGTCCCAAATTTCTGCCACGTGTTTTGGGATAGATCTGACATTAAGATACAGCCCCTCGAAGGGTACAACTAGCTCCCCCCCAGTCTGCTTCTCTGTCCCAGCAGACTGTCCTTTACCCGAAAGAGTCAGAGTGTAGGGCGCACAAGGTTCGTATAGTTTCTACTAATGACCAGCCACAGTGAGGGCAGTTCCCTGCTAAGAGGGTCTCCACTACTTGAGGATTGTTTCTCCCCCCACGACAGGATGATACGCATCCCAATTGCAACAGCCTCTCTCTAGAGTAGGACATCCTAAGCGCAGGACACACCTGTTGGAGCACTGGCAGCATCTCCTGGCAGCCGTCAGCGTTCAGGCGTGGACGGGCGCAGACAGGCATGCAATAGGCACGCCACCAACATGCCCGTTGCGCGCAGCCGCAATCGCTGTAGTTTTTATGCCCCCGGGTGAGTCGACAACTGGAGCGCTAACCGCTGCCAATAGCGGCCCGCGAGTTCCAGGAAATGAGACTCTCTCCATTCAATCAACCGGCTGCCTGGTTGCGGTGGACCGGAGAGCTGCGGTAGGACTGCGCATGAAACACGGTAGGAATACGTTTTCCCAAAGTGCGCAATGCATAAAATTTCTAAAACAATTGATTCTAAAAAGACATTAAATCACGAATGGCAAGAGATTCAGCATACAGGTGCCTACTTATCTGCTGCGCGGCCGCAAGCGCTGTAGTTTTTATGCCCCTGGGTGAGTCGACAAGTGGAGCGCTAACCGCTGCCAATGATGGCCCGCGAGTTCCAGGAAGTGAGTTTGCAGACTCTCTCTACTCAATCAACCGGCTGTCTGGTTGCGGTGGACCGGAGAGCTGCGGTAGGACTGTGCATGATACACGGTAGGAATACGTTTCCCCAAAGTGCGCAATACATAAACATTCTAAAACATTGGTTTTAAAAAGACATTATATCACGAATGGCAAGAGATTCAGGTGCTGGTGCCTACTTCTCTGCTGCACTGCCTCAAGCGCGGAAGTTTTTATGCCCCCGGGTGAGTCGACAACTGGAGCACTAACCGCTGCCAATGGCGGTCCGCGAGTTCCAGGAAGTGAGTTTGCAGACTCTCTCCACTCAATCAATTGGCTGCCTGGTTGCGGTGGACCTGAGAGCTGCGGGAGGACTGCGCATGAAACACGGTAGGAATAAGTTTCCCAAAGTGCGCAATACATAAAAATTCTAAAACAATCGATTTTAAAAAGACATTTAATTACGAATGGCAAGAGATTCAATATACAGGTGACTACTTCTCACCTCAATGTCTGCCAAACAAACAGGTCAGCTCGCACCACCAAAGAGATTCACACTCTGTGGTGCAGCAGAACTGCCCCCAACATTGCCATGCAGTGTCATCTGCAAAAAGTCCTCCCTGCTCTTACCATCCGGCACTCAAATTTCAGGAAACCCAGAATCTTCTGCACCGCCCTCAGCTCCATCTTTGTCGCCCCAATCACATGTGTTAGAGAGCCCTGTATCTCCACCACTTTCTCCCGCAGCAACTGGGTCACCCACTGCACCGAGTCTAGCTCGATACCCAAGAACATCAACACAACACTAGGCCCCTCTGTTTTCTGGGGAGCCAAAGGCCCCCCAAAATCCTGTGCTAAGGACTCAAAATGCCACAACGCCTGACACAGTTCCCTGAGGCTTGTGTGCCAACAAACATAAAATTATCTAGGTAGTGAGACACTACATGGTGGCCAATCCTTTTGCTTGAAACCCACTGCACAAACGTGCTGAAAAGTAAAGAAAAGGCACAAGAAAAGCACAACCCATCGGCAGGACTTTGTCCACATAAATGGCACTCCCAATTTGCATACCTAGCAAAGTCAAATCAGCTGAATGAATGGGCAGCAATCGAGAGGCTGATTTGACATCACACTTCACCATTTCATCCTCCCGCCCACACTTCTGCACCAGATGGATAGCATCATCAACAGAGGCATACAGCAACCTGGTATCCTCCTCGGCAATGAAATACTTGACAAAACCACACTCTGGCCAGGATAAATGGTGAATCATCGTGAATTCCTGCCCGCTTTTTGGGCACCATCCCCAGCAGAAATAATAATCAAGTCCGGCATGGTCCACTCAAAGAATGGACATGGTATTCTGCTCTCAGCCACCTCTCTGTCTAGTGTTGCTGCTACCACCTGTAGGAAGGTGGAATCTGACTGCATGGTTGCCCTCACTTTTTTCCTGGTGTTTTGTTGGTTTCTGACTTAGTTTTGCTGGAAACCTGCTATTCAGGTCCCCAGCCTATCTGCTTTCTCTTCTAAATTGATTCCATGTACTTTAGGTACACTCCAGATTGGATTCTGGGGTACCTTTGTGAGTCCCTAGTATATGGTATACTATGTTCCCAGGGCATAGGTACCCCAGAGGCCTACCAGGGCTGAAGCATGTATTATGCCAACGCTGGGAAGCCTTCCAAAATGACACCACAGGTCTGCTACTGCAGCCTGGGTAAGGTGCTGCATGCACCCCTTACTGAGATATAGGCTCACTATTTCTCTCCTATCACTGCACACAGAAACCTATCAGTCACCCCTATGGCAGGCCTTATTAATCCTGAAGGCAGGGTGCTTGGTTATATGTGAGAGGGTGCTCAGGCATGAGCTTAGCCCCTCTGCAGCCTTCGGAATCTATCCTCCGGGGTTGTAAGTAGTGCAGCCTAACCATATACTCTTAAGTGCATTATAACCCAACGGTAAATGCTAACTTTGGACTGGCTGCACGCAAATATGTTGTGTTTGGTGTCAAACACCGTGGAATCATACTCCCACACCAGTAACTGGTGTGGGAGTATGATCCCACCCTTCTAAAGGGAGAGACATGACAGCACCGGTACATCCGGTATCAACTTAACAGAGCCCTGGCATCACAAAATGGATGCTGCAGCCACAGACACGGGTCTGGCCTCCTGCTGCTGACCGAAACTCTGGCAGGGGAGGCCTGGACAATAGCTTTCCTGTCACAGGGATGTGTAACCACCTCCCAGACAGGCTGATGTGTATTGGGGCTGGGTGGGAACACTCTCAGAGTGCTTTGAAGTCCTGCACTGGGGGCACATTTGGTGTCCCTGTGCATAGTCCAGCTCAAACCAGTTCAGGGGCTTCCAGCCTCTGCTCTGGTGTGAAACTGGACAAAGGAAATGGGTGTAGCCACCCCTCTTTCCAAACCCTCCCATAGGTGGGTCTCCAGAGATAGTCCAACCCCTTTCTTAGGTATAAGTAAGGGACCCCTGGCAACAGGAATTTAGATATCCCTGGACGAAACTCTGAAGCTGAATCCTGGAACTTCAACGCTCTACTAAAGACTAGAGGACTGAAGAAATCTCCCTTGGGGTCAAGGAGTGACTCCCCTGCTTGGCAGGCACCAATGAAGCATTTTGCCGGTCTGCATCTCCGAAGCTCCCGCCGGACTCCAAAGTATTTGCAGCCCAGGAAGAGGATTTCCAGACATCTCAGAGGCTGACCCGAGTCCCCAGCAGAATTGAGACCCTCAGCCCTCGTGAGTAGCGTGGGACCAGAACTCCTGGTCACCGCGCACATTTGCAAGTGCATTGACTTCCTGACGTCTCTTGAAGTACTGCCTTAAGTTACTTTTAGTCCTCACCCCGAGCACCATCTGCACCGAAGATTGTGAGCCTACACTCTACGAGTGTTCCGAGAGCCTGCTTCTTGCATTTCCGCTTGAGGCTCCTTCGCGATTCCTAGTCTGTTGACTGGTGGGTCCCTGTGAAGGCAACTCTGATTTTCCTTGGGCTTCCCTGGTTGCTCCAGACGTGCCCTGACTTCCCACCATGTGGTGAGTCCCTCAGATCTTACTGGTCTGCACCGAAGCATCTTTCTCCTTTCTGCATGGGTTGCTGTTGCCAAGGCTTGGTGAGTTAAATCCGGACCCCGACACTGCAGCACTCGACATCCTTTGTGGGACAGCTCGAATCCAGCTCCTGGTTGTCCTCGAAACCTCCTGGTCCTCGTGGCTGAAGAGTCAAGCTTCACTTTATTCACGTGAAGTCACCCGACTTCGGCGGACATTCGCCTGTTGTGCCCCTGGTCACTGGCTAGTGACCCAGACTGTCTCCTCTGCTTTCAGGTTCTTCTCGACTTCGATCCAGGCTTGGATCTCTTCAGACACTTCTCATCTTCCCGGCAGCAGCACTTCTTTGCCAGCTCCCATTGAAAACGACGACACGACCCGACACCATTTGACACCTATGCACCCAGCTTCCCTGGGTGAGGTAACACGAGTACTCCGGTGCTCCTGTGGGTGTTGACCCTAGAACTTCCTAAGTCCCAAAGGGTTTGGTCCTGACTCATTTCTAAGTGTCCCTAATCTTTAGAAATCTAACAGCGGCTTTCTCCATAGAAGCTAACGGGAGCTTGCGGCTGTGTTCTCACACTGCACACGGCCCCCGTGGGCCCCCTGTGTCACTACCTTGGGTGGTTCCTTGGGGTCCCAGCAATTCTACAGGCTCTAGGCCTTGTGTCTAGTTAAGTCGTGGCTCTTAGTATATGGTTTGGCTCGCCCCTCGGGCCTGATGTGTATTTGTGCTATTTTACTGTACTATTTGAAGTGTAACTTATGTGTTTTGACCTCTAGCCGCATAAAGAGTCTAGGAGGGTGTCTTTAGAAATAAATACATATATTTTATATATATACCTGGTGTGGTTGCCTTTCATTTAGCCATTCAAGAGATTATAGACTGGTAAAACAAGATGCTTTACATTCCTTCAATACTTAGCCTGAAGGCTGCTCTTCATAGCTACCACTAGGATAGCTTTCAATAAAGGTTGTCTTTAACCTATCATCAATTAGGGGTTGTTTGGACTGGTACAGGGTTCCCACTATAACTAGTGGACAGCATATACCAGGCCAACTTCTCACACCACCTACAGGAGTTCCCTAGCTCACTTCAGATTGTCTGCCCACAGATGCCCCCTATGACCCTGGTACCCCACCAAAAACCCTTCAGTGAATCACCATTCTAATCACAGAGCCACCTCCCTGTCTGGGTACATGGAAAGCCAAGGTACCAAATGCCTCCACCTTAATTGTGGCAGCGCCCTCAGGCCCAGACTGCCCCCTGCCTCTAGTGGCCTTCCACTGCTCTGAGGTTCCGACGAGCCACGAGAAGGTACTTCCTTTGGTGATCGCGCTCCTTCCAGCATTGTCTATTTGAACCGCTCATATGAGCTCATGGAGCGATAACAATTAAATTCTAAAGTTCTTAAGATATACAAGTGGTATATTTTTCTACTCCCATAACAGGGAGCAAAGGACATTGTTTGTGACTATCAGGCATATGTACATTTATTCTCTTACCCATTGAGGTGTAACAGGGATCGTTTTTTGGTCCTGAGGAAGAAAGCCAAGGGGATTGCTTCTGAAACATGTCGACCTTGTAGGAGGTGACGCATTATAGTACACAATCTACACCTCCCCACTTTTACTATTCTCAGCCAGTATTTTCGTTCCACTAGTCAGAGAATTTTTAACCATCTCACATTTTCTTTTCACGATCCCACACATTACACATACTCACCAATCACTGAATAAAGTGCTCTTGCATCTACGTAAGTCGTAGCACGCCCCGTCCCATAGAGGGGCGGGAAGACCCCAATGATGAAGCATGGCACTGAATCCGGTTTCAGTGTGTGAGGGGTATTTTACAATTTTTTGAAACATTGCCCTTCCCACAAATTGAGAGAAGGAGCTCTGATCCTTTTGCACCATTTTTCACGTATGACTAAACACTTCAAATAAAAATAAAAATAGCAGCACACACATGGGTGCATATATATTCACATAATACATGGTAGAATTCCCATGTTGGATAACAGTATCAAGAGGAGGACGATTCTACCTTTTTCCTCTTAACTCCCTCCTTTGATTTTTTTATTGAGTGTAAAACACTGCATGATGGGGTGCCATTCCCCGCACTTCGAACATACATATTTAAACCTATAGGGGTGCCAGTAGTAGAACCACTTATTGAAGTTCCAACATGCCCCAGTGAAGGGTCTTGTTGGCTTCTCTGCATATCCCACACCCAGTAGAGCAGGAAGTGGCTGAAAAGACCGACAAGTCACACACTGGTCTTATGCGTTAAGGCCAAGGATTGAGTGGATGACATCCACTGCGTCCATACCTCTGAATCCACCTCCCCCATGGGTTATCCGGGTTGAGACTGATCTTACCCCTAAATTCCTTGTCATGCTCAGCCAGGCATAACCCTCGGAATGCATCTGAGCTTTGCGAATAATGCCCATGCACTTCAGTAGCACAATCAGCTAATCCAAATGACGCTCACAATATATGCTAGCATAAATCAAAAAGGCTGAGGTCCAATTCTCTATATTTATGAGAACCCTCTGCCTTCTGGTCAGTTCCCACTCCTCCTCTTTGGACCCCTCCTTGGCCTGAATTTCTTTATGGAGGAGTTTGGAGACATAAACATATTTGTGCTTCCAAATTCTATTTTGGCCATTTCCAACAGATGGGACCACAAAGGCATTGCCAACCCCATGTAAGGTAGTTTCTTTTTATGTTTGTCCTCCTCAGTCTAATGCTTCCCCTCTGCCTCGCTATGCCCAACTGTACCATCTGTTTGGACCCAAGTACCCACTACCTGCTTGCTGCCATCAACCCATTCAGGCACCCCCTGGGCTGTCCCTACGTCTGTCAGCGCAGCCCGTGAGTCATCTACCACTCTATCCCGCATACCCACCAACCTGCAATACCCCAACTCTAGAGATATCAATATCCCATGCTGCCCACCAATGGCCTTTACCAATTGATATGGTTCCGTCCACTGACTTTTCTTCATGCCGTCTGCCAATTTAGTCTTGGCACTCCCTTTGCCCACACTTGACATCTGTAAAACACCAACTTCGCCAGTTGTTAGATCCTTCCTCCCAAGCCTCCCCACAGGCACATCCTCATCATCACGCAACTCCCCTTCTTCCCATTCATCACCATCGTCAAGGATCAGCTCTCCATCACCCACTGCAGCCTCACACTTAGGCTCCAACATCACTCCCTTCTGTCCTTGTACAGACACACCATGCTGAGACAAACATGGTTCTGGCAGGACTCCCTGTGCGCAAGCCCTTAATGAAGGGCAGACCACTGCGGACCCCCCTGCTGCTTCGGGCCAACATCCAAGGGCTGTTTTGTGCCTCACTGGCATCTCCATCTGTCTCCTGGCCTCAAGTGCCGGTTTTGTGCCTCCTTCCCCAACAGGCTGCTCCAACCTTGGGGTTACCTTGCACCACCGGGCCCCCAAGTGCCCTGGCAACCACCCTACCTACCTCCTGCTCCCAGTCTTCGAGTACCCACACCCACTGTCCCCCAGTCTGTGGGCCCACCATGTGCATCTACCACCTGTGGTTCCTTGTCCACAGGGGCAAGAGCAGCTACCCTCTATCTGGACTTACACATCCTAGCCCAGCGCTTTTCTGTCTCCTGAATGAGCAGATGCTGCTCACATATACATGCCTTTAGGTCCACACCCTGCCACTTTTTTTGCTGTGGTCACTAGGGCCCAAGGGCCCCTCACCCCTGCAGAGTCCACTGCCATTGTGACTTGATGAGAAGGGGGGGTCTCCTTCCCCTCAGGCTCCTCTACCTGGGACAAGGGACCCAGGCTCAACCAACTCACATTTTTGAAGAGGCCCAACCACTGGCACGGGGGGCCTTGCCGAAAGATCTAAAGGTCCAGCCCCCTCCCCCCGGGAGCTCCACAACATTTTTCTTGCCCCCTGTTGGAGCATGCAACCGCACGTCCTCCAAATTCAAAGGCACCTACCCCTCACCCTCAGGCATTTGAGTTCTCTTCTCGGCAGAGGAGAGATGCACCGGGAGGCTCTTCTGCTGGACCCGCACTTGCTGCATGCCACAGAACGCATCGCACACTTGCTGCTGCCCGTCCCTGATTTCTTGGCTGGTAGCACCTCAGTCAAGGAAGCCTCTACAGGTGCTGCCACACCACCCGACACAGAACGCCTCGGGTGCCTCATTCCGACCCCAGCCTGGTCGAGTGCCCCACGCCTGAGCAAGTCGGCCCTACCTGTTGCACCCAGTGTCAGGAGTGCCGCCCGGACCACCTCATTAACAGGCGTCGCCTTGGCTGCTCCACCGGCCTGCCACGCAGTAGACAGGTAAGTCTACACTACCCTGCTAACCTTGCTAACAGCCTCCCTTCCCGGTGGTGCTTGGCGTCGGCCTTTGCTGAAGCCTACATAACCCCACAATTAACTCGCCCCTTTCCTCTGACTAACCTATCCCCACCTTGTCCTGAGGACAGCACAAAGCACCCCGAGGGAAGACTGGTCTGCGACCTTCAATTCCCCTGAGGGCCGACATTGCATAATGCAACCTGAAAAATGGAGCAAAGAACAATTTACTCCATTTGTGTACCACTACAAAATTTGCATTGTTGGTCTCACAACCTAGAGATATATAATCGAGGGTTTGCATATTAGACAAATTGTAGCGAAAAAATTGAATTATAAATTTTTAGGCAAACGGACGAATCACTAAACATTTTTGGCTGGCGTTGTCACATGTCCGTGGTGAAAAGAAAGACCGTGTTTTGTGCAAACACCTTTCACCGCCGTATGTTAAACAAGCTAATTTGAGGCGGTGGTAAAGTTTGACATGAATATTTGTGCATATTCAAATAATGATACCACAACAACACAACAGGATAGTACAATACGACATAACACCGTCAAATTATTACAGCACAGCAACAACAAATCATTCTAAAACAGAAATGCAAAAAAAACTTGAAAAACATCAACACCATACAACACACCAACAAAATGGGTGAAAACAATACAAAGACAGCAGCGTGGTAGCATCAAAACAGAACTCAACAATACACAATCACTTCAGTAAAACACAGCAGACCAATAGAACACGAACATAATGCAACACAAGAATACACCAACACAAAACAAGAAAACACTGGTTCACAAATGTTCTTTGTTAATTTTGTGTTGCTGTGTTCTAGTGTTATTGTGTGGTGTTACTGTGTTATTTTGTAGTTGTCATAGCTTATAGTGTTACATTTTGTTGGGTGCACACCATTGTGACAGTGTTGAAGTGTGTTATTTTGGAATTGTGGTATGTCAAGACGGAAATATCTTCTCAAGGTGTGCGGTCATTTTCCCCCGGCCCTGAGTGCCCAAATGCAAGTATCTGGAATTCTGGTTTCTGATTTTGGCCCAAATTGCACACTCATCTAGTGTGTGCACAATGTCTGTCCCTTTACATAGGTGAGGTTCTGGACCTATCCTGGGACTAAGGTTGCCCTTATTTTATTGACAGTGAAGGACTGTCACTGTCATGGTTCAGCATGTAAAACAGTGATGGCAGCATACTGTTTTTTTGTGAATAAATGTCACCAGACATCTTTCATCTGTTGTGGAAGCTTACCAGCCAACTCATGTAAAGTTCCACTTGTATGCTTTAACCCAGGCACACATATTCTGAATATATGTTATGCATATTTGTACAAGTAGCCTGTATTGTGCATGTATTGTGAGTATAAGTGAGCCAGGAAAAATGGAGGACTGATGGATCCATTTTGGATACTCCTGGCCTGTTCCTGTGTACACAATGGAGGTAATATTGTTCTCCCAGACAGTAGAAGTCAATTGCGGACATTCTTGATTCAGAAATTTGATTACACCTTTTACTGAGAGGAGCTACGGATTTGTCTTTTTCTACTACTGCTATTTGGTAGATGGTAGGGTGAAGGGTGAGACTACTGTCCCTGTTGTTCAGGGTGAGAGGGACCCTCTAGATGAGGCCAGTCTTTTGTCTTTATCCTGATCACTGCTCAGTGTGGTTGATGATAGCCGGGTGCAGAAAGTTCACAATTCTTTCTGCCTCTGCTCTGAGTCCTCCAGGCTAGAGATATCCCTCCTGTGAGGAGCATACCTTTTCACAAGAACTGTGTCTGGAGAGCAGCCTGGAAAGGATATTTGAAAGAAGAACCACACAAACTGGGTGCTGTGCAGTCAGTGAATCTATATTTCATATCTACTTCAACTACATAAAAGTGGAAGCCACTGACCCACTTCTTTCAGTTCCACGTTCTCTTTGACCAAGGAAGGAAGAGCTTTGGAGAGTACTCAGAGGACTGCTGCACAGCCAGAGCAGGGGCATTTCTGAGAGCTGTCTTCATAGAAGTTAGGGACATCACCTGAAATCTTGCCTAGCAGCATGATGGTGTTCACCTGACCTGAAGCAACTAGAAGCCGCACTATCTGCTGAGTAAGGTAAGGAAGCTCCCAACCCTGCAGGAGTCGTGACTGTTCAGGGAAAGCCTGAATCAGCGAGACCTAAGCGCTGTTGGAGCCTGTCAGTAAAAGGAAGATAGAGGAGAGCAATCTCTAAAATCCAGGAATGATGAGTGCTAATCTCGCTGATATTGCAGTCCTGGGTCAAAATCATGAATCTGTGGTCAATTCTGCCACTATGTCAAGATGAGAGACTGGGCCTGCTATACGTAGCTCACAGAGTTTCGTTACCAGTCTACAGGAGTGCCACAAAAGCCATTCTTACTCATCTCCACAGAGAGTTTATGACTTCTGATTGGAGAAAGGGAGTGGATGTGGAGTTACGGACTCAGATGTCAACTGTGGAGCTGGGGAACCAGGTTCGCTCCCGGCATTGCTTCAACATCGTGTGATTCTGGCAAATCACTTAGGGCCATATGTAGGTAGAACGTGTTTTGCGATTCTCTAATTGCAATTTTTAGGGAATCGCAATTAGAGAATTGCAAAACGGAATGTAGGTAGGATTAGCAAATAATTTTGCGAATCCTACATATTCCTTAATTGCGAATTGCAAATTGCAATTCGCAATTAAGGAATACCTCCCCATTCATTCCTATGGGAAGACATTCTCAATTTGCGATTCTCAATTAGAGAATCGCAAATTGAGAATGCAATTTCAAGTGTGCCAGGGTGTCAAAAGGACACCCTGTTGCACCCCTGAAATGAGCATGGGTGCACATGTGGCACACATACATGCCCTAAGGACATGTGTGTGCACCACATGCCACTTTGAAAAATGTAAAAATATGCATTTGTTAAAGAAATCGCAAATTACCACCAACCTGTAGTTGGTGGTAATTTGCGATTCCTTAAGACCAAATTGCACATTTTTGGTGCTTCTTACATTGCATTTAAGGAATCGCAAAATTTGCGATTCCTTAAATGCAATTGCAAAATAAGGAATCGCAAATTTAGCGATTCCTTATTTTGCACGCAGATTTGCCTTCCTACATACCACTTAGCAAAATTGCGATCGTAAACGCCGAAATTCGGCGAATTTCGGCGTTTGCGATCGCAATTTTGCTTTCTACATATGGCCCTTAATCTCCTGGTGGAAAAAAAAAATCTTTAAATAAATAATGTAACTGGCACTTGTGTTAAGTGTCCTATACCTTTGAGTAACAGCAGGCTATACAGGGAAGAAAAGGATAGGAAGAAAAGAGAGAAAACAGTGATGCGAAGCACATCACACTTACTTTGGAACTGCTATAGAAGTCGGCAATAACACAATACCAAATTCTAAAAGAATCTTGTAACAATCATATCATGTACAATTCTTTTGCCTAATTGCCTCAGATAACAAGCCCTCTGACTCAGCCCTTTCTTCTCTAAACTTTAATGCAGTCTCTCATTGAGATCTCAAAGCAAGTTCCAGTCTTGTAAATCCAGGGGAAATAAGCAATTTTACAAGCCTGACGACGAGAACAGGAAAAACAAAATTTACCAAAAAAAGCCAAAAACATGATAGAGCAAAATTCACACACAAAATAGGTACAAATATACAAGGCCTTGAAAATCGTAATTATCATGAGAATTATCTGAGTAGACAAGATAGTGCAAAAGTAGGATGTCAAAGTTCCAATCCGATGCTCCTAACAGAAGACAGTGGCTCCAGGATGATCCTCTGACAACTGCCAAACAAGAACTGCTTTGGGAAGTGACAAGACTCTGAATTCAATCTCCCAAAATAAGATCGCAACCCATGATGGCAGCTGTAATAAAGCGGGGTATAAAACAATCGACTGACAACTGTTCTAGTTTTAACTTTGCTGGTTTATTGATTAAATATATGTTAGATAGTCACAATAATGAAGGTGTCTCCTTAATTCTCCGTCTTCTTCATCTTGTAGATGATTAGGAGACCAGGACCACCGGAGTGTTATGCGCCCCTCGGAGAAAGGACCAAAGAACACTGGTAAGCGGACTGGTTTGTTGTTTCTTTTTCTTAGGGTAGTCTCTGGGGGAGAAAATGTTGTGAGGGTTAATAGTCGGGTTCCAATTACACCAAGGATACCAACACCCAGTGTATTTTTAGGTGCACATGCTTTAATTTTAGGGGCCATTCAAAACTGGTATTTGCCAAGATCTCTGCCTTTAAAATGAATATTTTAGCCTTGTGTCGTCAGTGTCCTGTGTTGTGGAGCAGAACCAATGTACTTCCTGTTAACCTTCTATCCTTGAAGGTATTTAATGTCAGTCGTGGAAAGTAATGAAAAGAGGGGAAAAAAAAGAAAATAAAGCTTCTTGAATTTCTGAAGTGTTTTATTGAGTTATGGTGGGAAACAAGAGAAAATAGAGTGCTCCCAAAGTGACGTTTCACGCTTTCCCCAAGGGTTTGGTGACTGCCTCCCATATCTTCCAAGGAGACATTCCCATACCTGGTGAAGCCACGCTCCTCCAGCAGCGTGGCTGGACATAATGCGAGTCCAAGTCCGGTGACCCCCCGCCTCTGTGGTGTCTTCTCTCTTTCTGCTGCCTCCCTGGATCTCAATGTCCTAAGGGGAAGGGACCGAGGAAGTCTTCTCTTTGCGGGCCTCAACCTGTTGCCATTCCTCCTTGCAGCTTCTGTTTTCCTTCCTTTCTGCCATCTACTCGCCATCTTCTTGGGACCTAGAATCCCTTTCACACAGGTCGGCATCTGACGTCAGTTCCTCTGTGCCTGACTTTGCTGCCTTGGCTGTGGAAAAAAGGTAGATGACTGAAAATTGGCCTTCACTCTGCCCGAACCATACAATGGAACATGCTTCTCAGGGTCCTCTATGGATACAGTGTCCTCCCTCTCCTCCTGACAGCCGCCATATCTGAAATTCTGCTTTCCACAAGATTCCGATTAGTTTTGATTTTGTAGTGACATTCATGGTTGCGCAAGCAAACTGTCCTTCAATCCTGAACATCCTCATAAATAGCTTCCCAATTGCGGTAAGCATTTAAAAAACTCTATTTTGGCTGGTTATTTCCTGTAACTCAATAATTATTAACACCGCTCTCTAGTGTAATCATAATAGCGAGTTCACCACTATGCCAAGAAGAGCAAATACGGCTGGCCTCCCTGTATGACTGCGGCTGACTGCACTGCTAAGACCAAGAAGTGTTCCAATGATGGTCCTTGATCAAGAAGAGCAGCTGCAGATGTCCAGTGTGCCACTGTGACCACCCCTTTTTGGGTGGAGTGGCCAACCTGCAGTGTTCCACCATGTGATACAGAAGCAGGTGGGAAGGCGAGAAGAACCTGCCCCATCCCACGGGGACCCTGATACTCCAAATACCTGTGTTAATGCCAGGGGACTTGGGTGGTGGTCGATCACTGCGCTCTTCCTGGAGTAACAGAGGCTTCTCCTGTGAATAGTGTGTCTCCTCCCAGAAGCAGGAGCGAGTGATGGCGCATGTGTTGTTGGTTCCCCATAGGCCACTATTTGAACACGGTGACCCACAATTGGGGAGACTTTAAAGAGGACTACTCTGAAGTGAGCAATGCTTATGCGGAACAGGGGTAATCTGCACCTGAGCCTTGATTTGTACTGCATAGACACTTTAATCCTAGGGTTACCCGGCCTACTCTTAACAGTTGAGGGACAATTATTTCTTGGGAATGGATGGGCACTATTCCAAAGCACAAGAAGCATACCGCTAGTTCCTCTAGTTATTTCTGTGTTTTCTGTTTAGTATTCCATTTTAAGTATGCGTGATAAAGTACTTTTCTAAAGTAAAGCACTGAGTTAGACAATCAGTTTTAGAGCTGCGAGGTGATTGTTGAGTTGTGAATTTGCGCACCTTCCCAGTGTCTCCCTTAAAAAAAAGCCAGTATCTCCCTTAAAAGCTTGGTATCACTGATAGTTACAATCAAGCACTGAAGGTTTTGTACATGGGCCAGTTTGCAGAGCAATAGTAGAACTGTGTCTGGCAGAGTGAAGCAACCATAGTTTCTGCAGCTGAGGCACAGTCGGCACTGCTTGCCCTGTGACCCCCTCACATGGGGGCTGACATGGTGTATTGTGTTGGTTTTTTGTGTTGCCTTGTTATGGTATTTCATGAACTTATGAAGTGTGTTACTGTGCTGATTTGTGTGGTGCCGTTGTGTTCCTTTTGTGTTGGTGTGTTGTTATTTTGTATTACTGTGATGCATTTGTTTTGGTGCTGATCTATTGTATGTTGTACTATTGTGCTTTTGCCTTGGATTATAGCATTGCATTGTGTTATATTGGGCATACTTTATTCTAGTCTGTTTTAATTGCTTTGTTCTATCTTATTGTGTCCTATTGCGTTTTGTTGTGTTATTTTGCTTTGGGTCAGTCTTTTGAGCCGTGCCCTCTAGTTACTTTAGAGATATCAAGACATGCGCATTCTTTTAAAACTCCAGTGACAAAACACGAAGGTGATAACATACTACTGCTCCATCTCTTAAACTATCTAAGACACGGTCAACCTAACACTGTGCCAGAGACCATGCTTTAAATTAGCACCTCGAGTGCCCACTAGACGTAACTAGCCCATACTTTTTTCACTTTGTGCCTGAAATGATAGGGGAGCTTATTTTATGGAAAAAATATCAGAAGGGTAGCATTTTAAAGATCTGAATATTCACTCTTATCATAATTAATTGTTGGGAAGGCAGCGGATAAGAGAAGCATTTCTGCAGCTAGGCGCTGTATCCGTAACACATGCTTGACCAGGAGTGGTTCACTTATTCCTAAAGGCGCCTTTTGCAGCTTTTAGGAGGTGGCCTCCAATTAATTTGTGTGTTTCCTGTTTGCACTTTTATTTTACTTTGATAGGAGGATATGACGTCTGTTTCAAGGACCCACATTTTGTCAAAAGGAAAATATTGCATTCCTGAGCTTATCTGATAAGTATTCCACCACACCTCTGAAGCTACAATTAACCTTTATTAGCACACAGTGTGGAATGCTGAGCCAGACTGATAAGTGATTTATTTACTTCTTTGTTGAATCAATCAAGAACATTTCTATTAAAAATATTTTACAGAGGAACATATTTGGCTCATAAAAAGGCGTGTGATGGGTAGTGCGCATAGTAAATACTGGTAGGAGTAGAATCTTGGTAATGTGTCATCAGAACTGCAGGGGCGGTATGCCTGCACAAACATGACAAATCGCATAGACTAGAATGGCTAGTAACCCCCGTGGCATATATTTACACTTGCAGCCGGTGATTTTGAAGATATGTAGGGCCATCTTATCAAGAAAGGCGCAAACATTATCGCCACTTTAGTGACAGGAAACTGCCGCTAAAGCGATGATAAGGCGCTTGATAATATGCCCTAGAGAATTCTAATAGAAGCCCAGGTTCTGGTGTCAAGGACATCAAACCTGGGCTTCTATTGGAATTCTCTACAGCACATTATCAAGCCCCTTATCACCGCTTTAGCAGCAGTTTCCTTACGCTAAAGCGGCGATAATGTTTGTGCCGTTGTTGATAACATGGCCCATAGAGTGGCAAGCACTAATGTCACATGGTAAGGAGATTCAGGTAAGAGGCTCTAACAGGTAGAAGGCACGGACCATGGAAGTGGCTTGGGTGACCACTGCAGATTTCCATTTGCTGATCTGAAGGTTGCAGGTTGAAGTGTTTCGTAAGGGTGTGCCCGAGAGGTGCTTGATGGCTAGATTGCTTATAGATGTCAACACTGGTATTAGTGACATTAACCCCTTCCCTGCTCATGACGGAACCACTCCGTCATGAGCCACGGTCGCGCTGTGCTCATGACGGAGTGGTTCCGTCATGCTGCGGCCGTTGGCGGCCGCTCCGCCCACGCGGCGCCTTTTCCCCGCCTGTGCGGGCGTGTAACGTAAGTGGGCGGCGCCCTGACGGAACCACTCCGTCATGAGCACAGCTCGCCCGTGACTCATGACGGCGTGGTTCCGTCATGAGCACAGTGGCGTCGCGCTCACCAAAAAAAACCCCAGCGCCGCGGCGGAATTCGCGTCGTGGCAAAGGGGTTAAAAATGGCCAAGTTATTGCCATTTAGTCAACCAATTTGTTGTTAATATATAGAAGGGAGCATGTGAAGATGTGGATTGAGGAGAATCCAGTTTGCTAAGATTTTAACTTTGTCCAGTGCTCTGTAATCAATTATTTAGTAGGCAGTCTTTTGCAATTATCCGTTCAATACCACTCCTAGTACTCGAGGGTTAGGTCGCTGGCATCGACTACTATGCTTGGTATGCAAGACTCAAGTAGAGAAACGGAACAGATGTGAGCAGACGGCTTGTAAATCTGACTGTGGTCAGTAAAATTTTGCTGAGTATTAAGGGCTGTTAAAAACCATTTCCCTTCTCTGTGCTCCCTTACCTTAGACTCTGACCCATAATTGCAAGGTGGGCAATTAACAGACGTTAACACCCTCATTAAAAACTGTTTGCTATAGTTAACTTACTATAGGGTGCAAATACACGTAAGAACATTGGGACATTTTTACAAGCTCCTATCGCCACGGGAACATCACTTTTTGCGTTGTTCCCGAGGCAATAGGGGCTTCGCCTTATTTACAAGCCAGCATTAAGCCACTTAACATGGCTTAATGCTGCCTTGTAAATAAGGCCCCCTTTCGCGCTATGCTTAGCATGAAACGGGTGGGAAGTGGGTGTTGCAGTGGGTGTTCCACCACAAAACCCATTTATTTAGGCAGCCCCCTATTTACAAGGCAGCGTACATAGAGGTAGTGCCAAAATTAAGACCAGGGAAAACCTGGTCTTAACTTGGCAAAACGAGGAGAAATGCTTTATTTTCCCTCGTTTTTGCTTTTCCCATGTGTGCTACACACTGCCTCATTCTCAGAATCTGGCTGTTTGCAACCCAAAAAAAAAAGCTTTTTGACATGTAAAAAACATCAAACGGCTATTCTACAGAATCAGTTTGGGTTTGCTAAACAGTATTTGGAAGGGGCATGTTTAGGATGTCCATTCCAAATATCAATTTGCAGTAGTATGTAATAATGTTTTGCGACCAAATTACAGTCTGCTATCAGAATGCCAAAAAAAGATTTTTTAAGAGCACGAAGTTGTTCCGTGAACCAAATGTTTCAATTGTTTCTTTTGAAATGCAACCCGTTTCCTTTAAAGAAAAGAGGCTGCATTTCAAAGGAAAAAAATAGCTTTATTCAAAATTAGACATTGACATGGTGGTCTGCTGATCCCAGCAGACCACCATCCCTGTGATGGTTAGCATTCCTAATAGGTCACAAACTGTGACCTACCTCATTTAAATTCACAAGGTAGGTTGAATTGTGACCCACTGGGAATCACTATTCCAAAAACGGAGGATTCATGCATTAGAAATCCTACTTGTAATTCGCAGAACATGGCAATTAGGAAATCACAATTCCTAATGTTAGTACAGCTGGCCCCCAGTTCTTTGCATACATATTCACAAATGTCAGTGAGACCGCTCACTTTTTTCAGCTACATAGCAGACTGATTACATACTTTCAAAGCCTCATTTAAATGAAAAAAAAATTAAAGCTGTCAGGACAATGTAGGGGTTTCTTCAAGAGTTTCATCCGGAATACCCAGGTAAAACATACCATCTTTCATTCATGAAAATATTTTACAGAAACATGAGTTAGCATCCAGCATCTAGTCGTTCAGCCTTTGGGTTTGATGTATGTAAGTAAATTAAAAACGAAAACTGAGAATCCACACAGTAGGAAAACAAATCATGGAAAAGCAATTTTAAGGAAAGATAATTTTAAGGAAATACAATACAAATTAATCAAAACTTAAAGAAAACATTTTAAAGGAGAGATACTTATATGGAAAAATCAAAAATTACATTAAACTGGAGTGGAGTTTAGAACTAGTGATAGGTTTTTGGGTTCAGGGATGGGTAATGTCAGGGTTTTTTAGGGGTTATGGATGGATGGAGTTCAGTCATAGAAGGGTTTTTAGGGTTTAGGGATGGGTCGAGTTTAGGGGTGGTGAGAGTTTTTTTAGGTATCAGGAATGAGTGAATAGTTTGGGGTGGCGAGGGGTATTTAAGGTTTAGTGATGAGTGGAGTTTAGGGGTGCGGGTGTTTTTAGGGTTCAGGGGCGGGTAGAGTGTAGGGATGTTGAGGGGTTTTAGGTGATGGATGGGGGAGTTTAGGGCTGATGAGGGTTTTTAAGGTTTAGTGATGGGTAGAGGTTAGTGGTGGTGAAGAGTTTTTAGGAATTTAGGGTGTGGGGGTGAAAGAGTCAGCGATGGGTGGAGATTAGAAGTAGAAAGGGTTTTAAGGGTTCAGGGATGAGTAGAGTTTGTGGTGAGAGATTTTAAGGAGGCAAGGATTGGTGGGGCTTAGGCATAGAAAAGGGTTTTCACAGTTCAGGAATGGGTACAGTTTAGGTGCAGTGAGGGGTTTTACAGTGCAGGGATAGGTGGACTGTAGGGGTAAAAATGGTTTTACAGGTTCACGGATGGGTGTAGTTTTGATGCAGTGAGAGGTTTTTAGGGGCAGTGATTGATGGTCTTTAGGGGGTTGTGAGAGGTCAGAAATGGATGGTGTTTATATCTGATGAGGGGTCAGAGTATTCAAAGCATCCAAATTAATTGTTTGACTATGTAAAAGATATACATCTGACATAATGTCCCCTCAAGTAAAGCACTGAAATAAATACCACAGACAAAACTGTTTCTGCAAGTAAGATCTGCAACCATTGCATTTACATATTAAAAAATAAGCATGCATAAGCCAATTTCGACCAAAATGACATGCTAGTTATTGGTTTCCATGAAATGGTAAATGCCATTCATTCGGAAAAGTTTCATTAAACAGTTTATTTGAAATGGTTTCCCAATAATGCTATTCCATGAGATTGTTTTTCTATTAAATTAAAAACAGCCTATGGGTGCCGATTAGTACACAAAGCTGTCAAAAGTAGAATTAATGTAACCATTTTTTTTTTTAATTCAAATCTTTTTTATTAATTTAATGTAACCATTTTGGTCATTTATAATTATATAAAGCAATCATTTGAGAGCCACTCCTTACTGGTTTTATTAGATTATTGAAAGTTTCATTTTTCTGTTACTTGGACAGATTTGTAAGAAATTTTTTTTTGCTGTAAAATGTTATGAACTCAGAGAACAATTCAGTGAGGAGTGTGGGTTTGCTCCACATTCAGGGGTTAGAATCTCCACACACGGGATATCTAACACTGAACACTCATACTACCTGAGGGAAATAGGGTTATGACTCATAAATTATCCCTCCAAAAACCAGGATATATGTGCTACTGTGGCATGTCCATACCTTGCTGTGTTTAGGAGTGTTAAAAATAAAATACGTGTGGGAAATAACACACCGGAAGCCTAATGTCTAGCAAGCAAGCATTTAATGCAAAATAGAAAGCAGCAGAGTAAAAGACGATAGCTATTTCAACTGACCAAGTCTCTCTCCAGAAAACAGTGAGTTAGAGCATAGTTAAAAAAATAATCTTAGAAACTTAGGCCATTTATATGCTTTTTCTCAATATCAGCCTATGGAGCTTAATCATGTGAAAGAAACTTGTTACTCTCAGTGGAAACTTATCTAATGGGCAGGTGGCAGGATCTTCTCCCCGAGGAAGTGCTGGTCATACTCGAGGAGAAGATGTCATTCATACTAGGCACATTATTCTTCAATAGTCCCACTTCCACTTTCCAGGTTTAAAAGTTAGGTTGCACTGTGCAAAGGTACAGCTCTAAGCCTTAGGCGTCCGGGCCTATTAAAGCCACAAACATTAGTACACATACTTAGTGCCACAGGAAACTCCAAACTACTATAAAACAGTATCCATATTTCATTAAAATTATTGACACATTCAGGAACATGTATGCAGTTATTAACACTGTATTACATAGGAGTATATGAACATGATACAGACAAGATTTAAGTTTTCACACAAGAAAGGATCACTTAACCATCTGGCCTCATTTAGTCACTGCATTCACTCTGTGATTGATCTGCCCATACTTACTGTCAGTCATTTGACAAAGCTGGATTTGCTAATAGCAAATCCAAATATATCTTGACAACTCACCTGCAATTTTATAACTGTAGAGTTTTTCTCTGTGTGACAGATGATCCATGGAGGACAAACCCTCAGTTAATTGCTTTGCACCATGTGACTGGACAGGCCTATGTATCTGCTTACTTCCTACTCTCTTTGAAACAGTTACAGAGTTCAAGTTGTAATCCAATAATTTTTATAAGTGTGGTATTTAATTCACTCTGGATATTGTCCTTTGTTCCTCTTCATTGTTTGCCACGCTTCTGGTTTTGTGGTCTTTGTCTGGCAGCTATTGTTACGGTTAAGACAAGCCGCAAATATAGTTGACCATTTTGAGAGTCACATGCATTGCAAATGTGGGGTTAACAGGGAGCAGATCAGTATGCTTAGTGTGTTTTTAGGCTTCATCTGCAGAGAGCTTGCGCTGTGCTGGTGAAATATATTGTATGTAATATAAATATTAAAAGGGGCTTACATCCCACCCGTGCTTTCCTTGCTTTTCATTGGTTCCTGTGCTGGCCACTTACTCTTATTCTATTAGTTAAAGCATACTGCTTCCTGTTGTTCCTCATTTTGTTCCTCGTGAGCTTCTCTTTATTTTTCCATCGCCAAAGTACTATTTCCATCTTCTTTTCTGGAACTATGTTTTTAAGGTTTTCACCTGCACAGCGGTTATTATTTTTAAACTGCTGGTATTTCTGTTCCGAGGCTTAATTCGCTTGTCAAAATGTTTTGCCATCTGATCTGGTGTCTTCCATCTGGTTTCTGTTTCACTCACTCTGTAAATGTAATTTCATGCACGAGGCTTGGAACGCATCGTTCTCCAAGCCTCACTTGCTGCCCTTAGCCCCGCCCCTGGCTTTGACATTGAGCCATCATTCCTTTGCACAAACTCATTCAGATTCTGACTAGCTGGGTACAGTAATCACTGCGGAAACCAATGCACCATCCACAGTTGGGGCAGATACCGGCCCTGGGGTCAGTTTCTTTGTGTTTTACGGAGGGTCTCAACCTGTCTTGGTAGTAGGAGGGGCACTTTATATTCTTTTGTTCAAAGTCTCTTATTGCACTTTGTGTAAGCTGCTGGGCACACTCACTTTAGCTGTACTTCAATGTGTTCACGTTCCCTAAAAATGTCCTTAAAAACAGATTTTTGGATATGACACTCTTGGGCTTGTACAACAAACATAACTGATTGCAGCCACGCACAAACTCTTTCCAACAAACAAATTAAGAACGGCATTACAGTGGCTCACTTTTTAGTCATTGTCAGACTGTCACTGACTTCCAGGTATTTATCTCCTATATATTTAATTTATACCATTGTGACACTGCTGAGCCTGTTGTTACAGCTCAACCTGCTCTTCTCTGCCTCGCAGGCTGTGCTGGATGGTGCTGTGGTGGCAGGCTGACAGGGCTGTGGCAGTAGTGAGACAGCACTTTGGCGCAGTGCTGTTGTAGCACTAGCCCTTTATTCTTTTCCATGGTATGGGCTGCAATTGATGTGAAGTGGAAAGAGCTGGTGACCGCTGTGGTTGCGGTTATGTTGCCAGGGACGCTGCTCATTCATATGGCAGAATCGCCTGGATCAGTTGTGAAACCATCTCCAGAGCCTCAGCAACAGCCCAGGCAGACTCGTCACGGCGAGCAGAGGCAGTAGGGACCGCAGTGCAATACAGGCACCAGCAGATGGTCTCCAGGGGCACTAGCACCCTCATCACCCACAACAATGCCACCTACACCTCGCCTGCGCTAATGCAAGGGCCGGACTGGCCGTATCGGGCACAAGGCATTTCCCCGGAGGGCTGCCAGGGTGGGGGTCAGGGCCGTTTTGTGATATGGGGCCGGCAATATCGGCCCCCTGTAACAAAATAGTCTGAGACCGGCCCTAGCAAACAGCTCAGCCGCACCACCCCTTCCCTTAGGGAAGCCGACCGAGCAGTTTGCCAGGGCCGGTTTCAGTTCCCAGTCTGGCCCTGGCTCATGCCCTAATAAGTAAGGGGACTGTGAACACCGCACCCCATTCACCTTCAACAAACATACAGGACAACATGGAGCATTTTGTTTTACTTCATTTGCCTCACAAGTGACCTTTCAATGGATACTGAAGCTCACAAGGTTTAATGCAATCCACATGCTTGACGTCACTCTAGAATAACTTCTGACTGGTTAATTTAGGCAAAAACATTTTTGGGAAAAAAAACTGGTTTCCTAAACATTTTTTAGCAGCGCATTTATTACAGCCCCTAAACCACATCTCCAATGCAAGACTACCGGAAAAGAAAATTCTTTCTGTCGCAAAATCTTCCCTGCTTCCTTAAACTGTCTCTTGAGGATGCTTGGTGTATTTTAATATATTATTTCTTATATTACGCTTTATGCACTACCTGCAAGGCCTAAAGTACCTCATTGCTCCGAGGGTTACAGTCCAACCCTCAAAAAGACCCTTCCTTTAAAGTGTTGAATGTAATTTAGCAAAATGGTGTCTGGCAAAGTGCTGTGTATACTGGGCTCTTGTTGGGCTTAAGTGTGCAGATTGCTGCCCACTATCCAGTCCACTGGATGAATCACTACTTCTATTCGACTACTGGTATTTGCTGGATTTTGAGGTTCCATGCGGCTCCTTGCATTTATGTGCTGCTCGCATAGTGCAATCATGGTAGCTAACAGGTTAGTATCAGAAGTTGCTTTCTTGGCAATTAATATCAAATAAACAGTTTAAACTGGTAATTCTGAAGAGAGTAAGTAAATTATATTATTGTTGAAAGGGAAGGAGTGGATGATTCACTCACTGACAGTGAAAAATCATTATTCCTTATAACAGCCCTTCCCAGCTTACAAACTACTAGAACAGCGTCAGCCCGAAGCAGCATTTTTCCAGCAGAGTTGGTGAGTGATTTTTGTGTTTGGAGAGGGATCACGTATTAAGGTACTGTTTAAAATGAAGGAAAGAGATGACTTTCAAATCTAAGTTGCTATACGATGTTACATAGCTAAAACATGGTCTGGCAAATTTACACTGTTCAATGATGTAATTTGTCTGTGATTCTCCAAGCAGCTGCAGTGGTCCGAACAAGTGTAAAATCATGTACGATATGAGTAGAGTGTGGTTACGCAATCGTTTTGCCGTAGGACCAGCTTACAAAGCAACAGTAGATTAGTGCCTTTCCATTTCAGGTGCTTTGCAGCAGTTTCAAGATCTTTTTAGAGCTCCTCTTCTTGCTCAAATGGATGTCATTTCTCATGTTTATCTGTTTTCATGGTTGATTTTACTTGTGATAAAGTGTCACTCATAGGCGCTGAGTGTCACTCATAATTACACTGAAATTATGAAAATGTCACACATAAGCAATCTGAAACCTTGGCAGCTATGAAGCTAGAGTTTTCATTGCTCTCGAGTGACGCTCTATTTTCTACCCATAGAAACTCTTTTTACAAATGGATTTCTAGTGCACTCACATTGCAGACAAGATTTTTTCCATCCTCCATCAATATGTTTAGCACACATCGAAAGATTTGTGTGCATGTACTTGCAAAATGTCAACCGTGGATTGTCAGACCTGAGCTCCTCTTCAAGTGACATTCTATTTAATGCCTCAAGACTGATATGTAGGCCCCTGCGAAATTACGCTGGTGTGTCATTAGCGGCAAAATCATAGCACCCAAACAACTATGGTTGCCACCTTTCCCAAAGTAAAATATCAACCATTTGTGCTACAAAAGGCCAGACATGATATTTAATAGAACTCTAAATCATCTGTTTTTATTTAAAATGGCCCTTTTGTTTTGGTTTACTTTAATTATCCATCTGGGTTCATTAAGTCATCTCTAGAACACATTTTAACATGCTTTCTTCTTCTAATTACTGCTTGTGCGGAGACTTGGCTCCCTCCTGTGTGACAGAGCACTATCCTGTACCGTGCCTCCATGCAGTTCTTTATTTAACAGCCACAGAGAGTACTTTCAGCCAAGATATTGTGTGGTCTACATCCAGTGGCACAGTAAGAGTGCAGTTTGCCCTGTGGGGAACACACAAATTTAGTCCACATTCCCTGGTTTTACAGTACAAAAAGCAGCCTCTAATTGAGGCGCCGTCATCTCCTCACCCGCCTGTGCCCCAGTGTAACTGGGCCTTCTACACTATTGATAACGAACTCCCCAAGGTCGCCTGTTGCTGCATCACGAGCCGGTGGTGATGCCCATCCATAGTCACAGGCTTCTTTTTTGCACACCACTGTAAACAGAATAGTTCAGTACAATGTATTCACCTGATGCAAATAAAGCCTACAGCTCCCATAATGAGTCTATCTGTAGGTCGCCAGCCAGGTTCTCCCTGTTTGTTTTCTTCCATCTGCTTCTTAAATAAAATAACATCGACATACCAGGTGTATTAATTAATTGGTGTCGGCCACCCATGTTATTACTCCAATCACCATGAAAGTTCCTTTCTTGTGTTATGGAGGACTATCAACGACACATTTGGAGAGGAAGAAAACACTAGAAAATGGCAAACTAGAATTGCTTTACTTACTTTACTTCTGCTGGATAATTTTACACTGTCATGTGCATTTTTTTTGAATTGACATTTTCATTGTCGACCTCTTCAAAAGCAAAATTTTCACCAACCACCAACGCAAATGTTTTTTTGCCAGGAACTCATTGCAATGATAGGGTACATTTATAAAGATGCTTCGTCGCGAACTCTTTCATGCACTGTAATTACTTTACCAATTATTCACTGCAAATATTTTCTTTCCAGTGTAAATGTAAAAATGTGTTGAAACCATATGCATTAATCTATATAATTGTTTATAAAGGTTAATTCCACTCATTTTACCAAGCCATTCTGGAGAACATACTGTAGCATTTGCTAAAGATTCAGACAATAACTCGCATCCCTTATGCACCTGTTGTCTTATTCACAATAGTCACCTGCTGTGCTTCGTAAAATTGCTGTTAGATGCTGCCTGATTTTGTTTACAATGTGTGTTCTCCTGCGGAGTGTACTAACAGCTATCGTTAACATGTCATCTCCCGAATAGAGCGCTTCGCTCTGCGGGGTTAAATTTGGCCATCGTCCCCCGCTTTAAAAGAGCTAGAATGGGCGGACGCTCCTTTTCGGTGCTAGCCGCTTCACTCTGGAACACCCTCCCCCCCTCACTCCGCTCCATCCCTAATCTTCTTCCTTTCAGGAAATGTTTGAAAACCTTCCTGTTCTCCACGGTTTAGGTCCTTCAGCTTCATTTGTGATCTGTATTTTCTCCGTCGTTATGTTGCACCATCTCCTCAGCGCCAGGACGCCACTTTGCTGCGGCATCTGTGCGCTTTACAAAAATAAATAACATAACATAACATAACATATACATTAATGCTTTGCTATTTTTAATTCACATTTTTTATGTCTCCCGTAAAGACAGCTCCCTTTCTTTTTCATCCTTTCTCTGTCTTTCTTTATCCTTCATCCACTTTTCTTTCCTTTCTAATTCTTTCTTTCTCTCTCTCACTACTTTTCTTTATTTACCCCTGTCTGCCTTTCTTTCTCCCTCCCTGTCTATTTCTCTAATGCCTTCTCAATTTCTCTCTCCCTCCCTATCGTTCTTTTCTTCCCCTTTCTCTCTATTTTCGTTCTCCTTTTCTTTATTACTCCCTCCCTTACTTCCAATCCTCTTTTTATACCTCCCTTCTCTGCGCTTTTATTCTTTCTACTGCCCCTTATCTTCAACCTAACTCCCATCATCCCTCACTTTCTCAATTCTTTCCGAACTCCTTCCCCTTTTCTCTTCCAGCTTTGGTCCCTTTCCTTGACTTCTTCCTTTTTTTTTAGATTTTACCCTCTTAAAACAACGCTCTATGGCTCCAGAGACATATTTATTTTAGAAATGTATGAACCCTTTGTTTAACTTGCAAAATATATATTGCCAATTATCCTAGTTATGGGTGCAATGAATGCTTGGTTTATCATCCACTTTATACCTATTCTCCCCATAGCTGCACTAATTTCAAGCCTACATATCAGGTACATGTATTGTTATCATAGTACTACTCACTTACCTAATCTGCCCACTTTATAAAAAACAGCAACCACACAATATATTGCTTTTCTTAAAAAACAAGTCATAACATTTCAACAGACTTTCTATAAATTATATTGCGCTACTATTCACAAAACTACAATTTACAACAAAAAACAAATTATTATTAATCGCATAGGAGAAACCAAATGCATTTACTAATGCTTGTTTAAATATACTATGTACTTCTCTGATTCCCTAATTCAGTAGGGTCCATATTTGTTCAAAGAGAGCGGACTTGGCTCTACCCAACCAATTTGGATGTCACATTCTTTCTTTTCACTCTTTATCCATTTTGCAACTGATTTAAAAAAAATATGCGACAAACTTGCCTTTCTTCCTAAGATGTTTACCTGTTTGATTCCCTCTCCCAGTTTTGACTTTTCCACTGGCAACATCCAATAACCATTTTTGGTTATCAGTGACACTTGCAATTTATGATAAAATATTTTAGTGCTCTTCGGTTTGTGAATAGAACGCATCTTTGCGGGATTTCGTAGCAAGCTGTTAAAAGTTATGATTCATTCTTTCGCATGAGAATAGGTATTTCGACTTTTGTCTCCTTTTCATTTTTCAGATATCGGTGTATTGTTCTAGTAAAACTCGATCTCCGTCATTTTTCTTTTCACTCGTATTTTCCATGCAGCTATATGTCCTGAAATATTTGGTCTTCTTTGGTGGAATGTGAAATTCAAGCACTTTCATTCCCCAGTCTCGTCACCGGCTGTCAACTTTCCATTTTCTTATTCATATGAAATTGTCTCTGGCCTTGGGCTGTATATCAGTGAGCTGCGTTCCTCTACTCATACTGTCACACCTAATTCGTCCTTTGATTTCCATTCTGTTCGCACTGTTGATAGTATTCGATCAATTATCTATGTGCACAATTCAGCTGAAATAACGCAATGTGTCAAGCCTAACAGTGCAACACAAATAATCAACGTGAAAAATGGTCTAGGTTAGATGTTTGTGTCAATAGAAAGCGAGAGCAGTAAAGTTGTAATTAAAATAATTGAAAACTAACAACCATGATTTGCTTTCTCATTACATAACATTTTACCTTGCATACAGCGTGTTTAAAAACAGTTGCCTGGTAACATTGGTGCTTCTAAAAAGTAGCCTCTTATTTACAAAGTGGTTGGTAATGTCTTGCCTGGTGGGTATTCCACGTTTACTTCCTGTGGGAAAGGTCACAGAAGCTGCATTCCCATAATTTTAAAAGTCGAAAAACCGCAGCTGATTCAATATTTTACTTGTCATGTTCATTAATAGTGGCATTTGCTTGTGACTGTGCGACGTCAGGTGAGCATACAGGCCCAGTCATATAGTAGATGTCACCTGAATACCCCTGCAAAAGTAGGGAAGTGAACTTGGATTAAATAACTCATATAACACGGTATACCTTTTTAATATTTTTATCCAGAATATCCCTCCAATTGGGCATGCAGGCTGCTGTGTAACATGCTTATCTACGTCTTTATGCGCAATGCTATCTTTTTAGGGTATCTACATGTGCTGGGTAGGTATATCACTGTCGCTGGGAGTGTCGGTAAAAGGCACTTGCAGCTAAAACACTCATGTGCACACAGGCTACTGTCAGAGGACATTACCCCCTCATAGGTCCTCCTCGTCCCAGTCCTTACAATGTGAGGCAGTCCTGCCTCACGACAGCCTAATTCAAAACGCTAGTGTTTCTTTTATTATTAGGGCTCGCGTCCTAGCGTTGCAGTGCGTAGCACTGCTCACGCAGGCGAGAGCCCTTTTGTTTGGGGTTTGAAAATGGAGCCTGGAATCGCACACGCTCGTGCGTGTGCTTTTCCTTTTGTGGCCCGCTATTGGCCTTTGCATGCGTATTTTTATTAAAGACAGCACGCAATTGGCCAAAGGCGGGCGCATTGTTCCGCCCATGGCCTACTAGTGTCTGTTACGAGCACCGGCTGTCATGTGGTTTCAATTATCATGCACAGACAGGGGCGCGATAATTGAAAGCACATGTCTCACTGTGGCGTGCGTGCGCGCACCACTTGCAGAATTGTTCTCTTTTTGGATCCATTTCACAGGGAAGCAACGAAATCTAAATCTTTGGACAATTACAGCCCTGGTTGAAGTCGCAGGGCCGGATGCCCACTGCCACGAAACATGGCATATCCTTTTTGGGCTGTACTTGTCAGGGCTCAGGTGCTTTTTACCCACACTGTATCTTGTACCTTTTACTTCACAATTTCATGCACTGTCATATACATTCTAAAGCAGTATTTCTGTTATCCAGGGTTGTTAATCCACTCAGCACCATCAATGTACTGGTGTATCTCGTGTCCCTATTTTATTTTTATGTGGTTGTTGTGCACACAACTGTGGCACACATATGATGCATCAAGTTTCACTGATGCACATGCCTGTTGTCTATCCTGTGTTTCTTTTCTAGGTATCGATCAGGAGCGGCGATTACTATTACGCTGTAACCACAGTGAGGGTATACAGGTTTCTGCCCTGATCTACTTGGAGGGTATTTTTATTTTTACTTTTATGTTTCACGTGCACCTTCATTTTAGTTCTGGTCCTGAAGAAGCGCACACGACCGTTATGGCGACAGAAGCGCGAAACATGTCGACCTATGACCTAAGACACCTGGGCAAAGTCTATCACCAGGGGAATATTTTATTAAGCAGTTAGACTCTGCTAAGGGTACATCTGTTCTACATTGGCTGCATGATGATCCCTTTCTTAACCTTTTTACACAATTGCACGCACTGTTTTCACCCTCCACTGAGGACCCACTCACCACACACCCGCATGCAACATCCGGCAGTCCTCAAAAGATCTCTGATAAAGTGACCCTTCGGGGGGCCCGTAGGGGATTGCAGCGCCGGCCCTACGAGGAGCACTGCCCAATGATGAAGCATGACACCCTTCGGGGTGTGTGAGGGCATCAGAGGACAAAGAGTGGTCTTCCATTAGCTGAGTGGGTCCTTCACCTAGGATCTTTTTTCACTCTTCTTTCTCTTTTTTCTTTCTTTTTGGGCCTGGGTGACATTTTGCGCCTGGCCGTAGGAACAGTGTCCTCTTTTGCGTTTAAATATTGTTACAGGGAGCATGGACACTGGACCTTAATTAGCTCTCCGGTCCCCTCCCCTCTTATTTGTGATACATATTAAGTACGGCGGCTCAGCCGTGGGACCTACTTGTTGCCTTTTTCCTCTTTCATTGGTTCACGAACCTTCACTACATTGTTGCTGGTGCATTGTTTGTGGACGCATATGTAGCGATGCGACCCGGTTAGACAGTGTTCAGATGGCATAGCACAATAAGCCTTACGAGATGTGGGTTTATGGGTTTTCTTCGACCTTGATGTCCTGTGTAATCCTATGTTCATTAAGGATAGGACATGGTCTTTTTAAACAATTTAGCACTGAATGATATGAAATTTTATTTATATACAAAGTGTGTAGCAAGGGTATGTTCAAGATCTAGATCCCCTTCTGTTCTGCTATGTGTTCATTATTACGGAGCACGCGTAGCGTGGGCACCCCCACGACTATGCATAGATCAGAGGTTATTACAGGACAATTTTTTTCCTGCACGGCAGTCCAACGCCTGATACAGGCGCTTTGTAGTATGTGTGACAACTCACATTTTTCCCCTCTGGACATTGCTGGAAGTGACAGATAGATGAGGTTTTTTAGATCAGGGTGTAGCGGAACATTTTTCCGTCTACACGCATGCGCCCCTTTGCACTTCAGTTGCACATGCGCAACTCGTTTTCAGCTTCCGGTTCCCCCGGTAAAGGTAACCGCCCTAGGCCTCTCCCCTTTACTATTTTTAGCCGCGTTTGCTGCTACTTCCAAGTTGTTAACCGGCAGCCGCATGGATGGGGTTGGCCATTATGGGCTACGACCTGGGAAGAACCGTGAGTTGACTACCAGTCTCAGTTATTTTTTTAAAACGGAGTTTGTACTGTCAGCTACTCATTGATTAGTTGATATGTTAGTTACAGGCTTAGTATTCATATCTTTTTGTTTATTCCAATAGCTCGCGGACAGCCCATGCTTCTAGTTTGTGGAGCGACCGTCTCAATATCACCTAGTAAGAACTCTCTGCTCCCTACATGTGGCATATCCTTTTTGGGCTGTACTTGTCAGGGCTCAGGTGCTTTTTACCCACACCGTATCTTGTACCTTTTACTTCACAATTTCATGCACTGTCATATACATTCTAAAGCAGTATTTCTGTTATCCAGGGTTGTTAATCCACTCAGCACCATCAATGTACTGGTGTATCTCGTGTCCCTATTTTATTTTTATGTGGTTGTTGTGCACACAACTGTGGCACACATATGATGCATCAAGTTTCACTGATGCACATGCCTGTTGTCTATCCTGTGTTTCTTTTCTAGGTATCGATCAGGAGCGGCGATTACTATTACGCTGTAACCACAGTGAGGGTATACAGGTTTCTGCCCTGATCTACTTGGAGGGTATTTTTATTTTTACTTTTATGTTTCACGTGCACCTTCATTTTAGTTCTGGTCCTGAAGAAGCGCACACGACCGTTATGGCGACAGAAGCGCGAAACATGTCGACCTATGACCTAAGACACCTGGGCAAAGTCTATCACATGGGGAATATTTTATTAAGCAGTTAGACTCTGCTAAGGGTACATCTGTTCTACATTGGCTGCATGATGATCCCTTTCTTAACCTTTTTACACAATTGCACGCACTGTTTTCACCCTCCACTGAGGACCCACTCACCACACACCCGCATGCAACATCCGGCAGTCCTCAAAAGATCTCCGATAAAGTGACCCTTCGGGGGGCCCGTAGGGGATTGCAGCGCCGGCCCTACGAGGAGCACTGCCCAATGATGAAGCATGACACCCTTCGGGGTGTGTGAGGGCATCAGAGGACAAAGAGTGGTCTTCCATGAGCTGAGTGGGTCCTTCACCTAGGATCTTTTTTCACTCTTCTTTCTCTTTTTTCTTTCTTTTTGGGCCTGGGTGACATTTTGCGCCTGGCCGTAGGAACAGTGTCCTCTTTTGCGTTTAAATATTGTTACAGGGAGCATGGACACTGGACCTTAATTAGCTCTCCGGTCCCCCCCCCTCTTATTTGTGATACACGGCTAAAAGAGTGGCCAAGAGGCTGAAAATGAAATCGCTAAAGAAAATCTGATGCTTGAGTGATTGTATATTTGAATTTCTTTTGTGTGCTTAAGGCTGTGGTACAGCACATAAAATACTGTTCTGTGAAAAGAGGCGGCCAGACAGCAGGAGACCCACAATCCGAGGCAACGCTTTGTGTTTGATGGGCACCGGCTCAAGTCGAACCCCAATGAGTTAGCACCCTTTCAGATTCAAATGGGAGGCAAGAAGATGTCAACAAGCCACTGCAAACAAAACACAGCCTGGTGTCTGGGAGCTGCTACTGTCCACTAGGAGCGCGGCGTTACTTACTCTGAGGCTGTTTACAGTGTGTCACCCCTGGCAATCATAAATCGTGTCAGGGACGACTGAAGTTAGTAGAAGTGTCTGGCAGCTGTCTTTGAACAAGACCACACCCCTTTTACTGGTCTATGCACCAGCCAACTCCATAGCTCTACCAGGGAGACAACCACATTTACTATTACGTTTTTTGCTAAATCAGAACCACACCACCCTTCCTTGTAACTTCACTTAAGTGTCCATAATATTCTCATCAAAAAGTAGTTGATGCAAGAGAGGCCACTTAATACAATTGATGATAAACAATTTTATTTTATTTTCCAAAAAATCCTTCAGCCAACGCGTTTCGTCCTACACTGCTAGGACTTCTTCAGGGCTGAAATTTACAAAAAAGCACCACATAAATGACTTTTCTTATTTTAAAACGTATGACATCTGATTCTAATTTAAAGAGCAAGACCTCATACAAAATACTTTACATAAAGAATCTCGTGTGGCTATACAAGTATAAGAAACTGAACCACAAAATCATTAAAAAGCATTTTTCCTTAATTCATAATATTTAGACATAAAATATATAGCACATTATTGCTTCCATATAATTTATGTAGTTCACCAACTCCAAAGTGACTACAAAATAGAACAACATTACACACAGGGTACTTTCTTTTAAAAATTCACGAGTATCTATCAAAAGATCAAGATAATCATGCACAAATTTATAGTCTCCCTGTACATAAAATTACAGGATATAATCAGAAAGAGAGAGGTAAGAAAAAATATAAAGCCCCTCCTTTTTAGAATAAATTAAACGAGTCTAAAGAAGGTAGAGGCTCATAGTTGATTTTCACCAAGTGAGGTAAGCACATTACAACTCGAAAGAAGAGAGGGCATATGTAAAGAAAAAGCCCCATAGTGACCCAATTCACTAAAGTGTGCTTGTACAGCATGCATACATATTTCACTAGAAGCCCCCATAATTCACAAAACAACGCATTACATACCAAACAAATGATCTGTGCACCAGGTATCAGCAATAATAATACCAATCCAATACGACATATTCAAAAATCTCCAAATCAGTGATAATTCTGTAATGGATAACCAATTGGACAACATCAGACACCTAATTTGTGATTCGCCATATAGGAGCCATAAAGATGATAATAAAACAAAACAAAGATACATTTGGCCTACCTCGGCTGCTCCACTTGTCGCCTTGTTGAGAATGGTCAATGACGACAATATCAATTATACGTGGATGGTTTCCTTCCAATCCCAAACAAGGATCCAGTATGATAGCCAGACAAACGATGAAAATGCATCAAAATGCCATATTACTGTGGTCTTTTGGTGGATATCTTAGTGGGTATTTCCCACCCCACAGCGGGAGAGTGCTATATACAAAAATATATTGTAACTAAATGGCCCAATGGACATCAACCCATATCCTAGCAATTTCCACTGTTGTCAAGTGCTCATATATAAGAGTATAATCTTCACCCTCAAAAATGAATTTAGTTACTGACCAGTGTCAAGGAATTAACCATAGATATCAACTATAATAGCACATGTATTTAATAGTATTCATTCTAGAAAAAATGAATTACCCTTAAATACTTAGTACCCAGTGATAGAATAAAGTATTAAATCTAGAACGCAATATGTTCCAGAGGCTTCCTAGGTCCCTGGGAGACTCGCACATAGCATAAAAATCCCCAAACCTCTACGAATCAATTGAGAGACAGTCGCTGCTTACTAAAGCAGGTTCATATGCACAAGGCAAAAAACTAGCGGAGCACGGGGCATGTGTTTCACATAGAATCACTATGCTACTATCAATAGTCATAGAGTGGACACTAACGCTGCTGACTGAAATGAAATCATATATATGCATAGCACGATAATAAAGAATCACAGGGCATATCTCCCACCTAATATCTCTACTACAAACAATCACGCAGGATGTTCTAATATGATACGACCAAAATTTGTATCGTCAAAAATCAACTACCAGGGCATGAAGACCAATAGTAATACAAACAATCACACAGGATATTCTAATATTATACGACAAAGTTAGTATCATCAAACCTCGACTACCGCGATGTAAAGCCCAATAGTAATACAGAAAATATTTTAAAAATATATATTATGGTGACACAGAGTTATTGTCCGCAACTCACCCATTGTAAGAACTCCTCTATTTGCCACCGCTAGTACTTCCAAAAAATAGTTACAAAACGACTTCAAAAACGCGCCGCCATTTCAAGATGAGAACGTAGAACGCATTAGCGTAATGACGTCATGGGAGCCTCGTTTTAACAATATGTCCTGGGAGAAAACTGAGCACCATCTTTAAATAGTATCCTGATGTCTGGAACACGTATATAGAAGTTAACTATTGGTACCAGACAAGATGTTTGCCTCCTATATTAATAGTCATTTATCAATTTTCTTATGAGTTTAAACGAAAAATTACCATATTACCAAAAATTACTATATAATTGTTGTAATGCCAAAAGGTGTAAATGCACAGCAACTATATTAACCTAACGGACTCCCCCTTTATATGTAACCGTTATATTTACTAAAGATAATAAAATATCATTACCTATTTTGTTAGATGCATTTTATAGAAATATTATCACCGCATTATAAATAAGCAGCATATTACTGTACGGTGCAGCAAATATAAGCCCCAAAAATACATAAAGGGGTATACAAACTCCCACGTCAAATAAACACATGACGCAACATCAATGCGTACCATAGGAGAGCCCACAAGAACTAATCTAACACAAGAAAAATCTTAATGTGTTGGTCCACATTAGCATCCCAGTGATCATATTGTATACAATGAAATCCTAAAAGGTGGCCAGATAAGTCAAAGATGCCATAATATTCTGGCAATTGAAATCTGTTCGGTAATTACAACTCAATAGATTGACAACACAGATCATCAAAAATGATCTAATCCAAAACATTTCATTATATCTAAAGGAGCGATCATTGGATATGTCTTCCCATAGAAGTAGGGGAGTTTCAAAAAACAATATATACAATTGTATACAAATAAAACTATTTGTATGTATGCAAAAAACTTGCCATACTAAAAAAGTGCCAAGAAAAGAGGGATAATAGAAAAAGGAAGAAAAGAACAAAGAAGAGAACATGTGGCAACATAATCTATATTTCCATTTTGATAGATAATGGTAAAGTTAATCCAATATTCAGAACCCTTCAATAAGGACATATAGCAATTCAGTTAGAAACTTGTAGATGTTATTTAACAGCATATATATATATAAATAAATAGACTGTCACCCACAATATATTTCAATGCATATATATCCCTGACCATATATTCATTATACATCAAACAGGATTTTCTGAATTTCAAAATTAGGGGATAAAATCATACGAAGAGCCCTCCGTATGTAGATGTTTAAAGATGATAGTGCATCTCATCATCCGTGTTGTGCCCCAGTTCAATACATCTCAGTCGACAAATCCATTTAGCTTCCCCACGTCTCAAGGACAATTCACGGTTCCCACCCCGTGCTGGCATCGGGACGTGGTCAATCCCATGGAACCACAGTCCACATTGACCCTCATGATGTTCCCCCATATGATAAGTCATGGGATATGGTAAATCAATATGTTTTAATGCCCGTATATGTTCTTTGATACGTATTTTTAAGGGCCTCACTGTGCTGCCGACATAAATTTTGTTACATTCACAGCCCAATATGTATATAACATTTTGTATTGCAATTTATGAAATGACTAATAGTGTATTCCTTATTAGTATTGTATTCAGAAACTCTTCATTTTGTCCTTAGCCAAAGCACACACACTACACATATGACATTTGAAAAAACCCACCGGGGCCGTTGCTAACCATGAGCTGGTAGCAGTTTTTTTCAGATAACGGGGGCATAGCATATTCCTCAAGTTTCTGCCTCTACGGAAAGTAACCCTAGGATTTATGGTCAGATGATCTTTAAGGCTGGGTACAGCATACAAAAGTCCCCAGTGTTTTTTTTAAAATGGTAAATATTTTACTATTATTAGTATATTGTGTGGTAAGCGCCAAATAAGGATTTGATTCCTTTGTTGATTGTTTATTGGATTTCTTAAATAGTACATTGGTTCTTAATATGTTGTGGATCCTAGCATCAGCTTTTGTGAGAATTCTCTCATTATAGTCCCTTGATCTAAATCTATTTTTGACTTCTATGATGTTCCTTTCAAATTCACCCTCAGCGTTACAATTACGGCGAACCCGTACCATCTCTCCATTTGGAATATTTCTAATCACAGAATGTGGATGTGCACTGGTCGCATGTAAAATGCTATTACATGATGATGGTTTACGAAAAATAGTGCTATGAATGCTACCTTTCTCCACATAAAATTTTATATCGAGAAATTCTATCTCAATCGCACTACATTGCATAGTTAGATGAATATTGTAAGGGCTGTCATTCAAAAGTTTGTGGAATTCAATTAATTGGCTCAGAGAGCCCTTCCAGAGTAATATGACATCACCAATTTACCTCCCCCAAAAGACAATCATGTCTATCCAGGGGGAGGCATGTTTGCCCCAGGCATGCTCCCTCTCCCACCAGCCCATGAAGAGGCAGGCGTACGAGGGAGCAAACCAGGGCATATTATCAAGCCCATTATCGCCGCTTTAGCGGCAGTTTTCTGCCGCTAAACTGGCGATATTTTTAACGCTGTCCTTGATAATATGCCCCCTAGTCTTTTACCTCTCAGAGGAGGTAGCCAACACATCCACGTGACCTCGGAGTATGGCAGATTCACACTACACCCTGACACTGGGTAGCAAGGGACATTACACCTTAATAAGAGATTTTTCGAACACATATATACTGCTCTGCAACACGAATACTTGATTCAAAGGTGCGTCTTTGGTGCTAGTCACCTGCGTGTATTGTTTCAGATTTTAAAAAAACAAAAACAAGAGAACTATCACTGTCCACTCCACTGATCACGTATAGTCCAATGTCTATAAACTGGTATGCAACCGTTGAACCCAGAATAAGCCATTTTGTTTTGGAATGTCCACCACGAAACAGGGCACACACACTTCTATTTGTACTATTATGGGCACATGCATTCACACTTTTTAGGTCTCGCTGAGCCCAGCGCATGCGCTGGCTCGGAGAGATATTTTGTAAGGGACTTTTTCAAAGTGCTACCGCTGGCATAGAGCTACAGTGCACGAGGCGTGCACGCGCGCAAAGCAGCCATATGGCTTTACGTCGCTGCCATGCGCTAGGCCAGCCAGCAGCACTAGTGCGTCATCGCGATCACTTTCGCTTTCACAGCGATCGTGATCGCGATGACTTTCGTGGCCAATGCATGTTTCCCTTGCAGCACACACCCTGGGCTACGTGTCTGACCTCTGTCACAGGCTCTCGATTCACTGGGTATTTTTCATGTGAATTACACGAAACCTTTGGGAACGTTAATCATTGACAGCACAAGCACATAATAAATAAGCATTTATTTCGTAAAGCGCTTCATATCGCAATGCAGCACACACCCTGAGCTACGTATCTGACCTCTGTCACAGGCTCTCGATTCACTGGGTGTTTTTCATGTGAATTACACGAAACCTTTGGGAACGTTAATCACTGACAGCACAAACACATAATAAATAAGCATTTATTTCGTAAAGCGTTTCATATCACAATGCGGCACACACCCTGAGCTACGTATCTGACCTCTGTCACAGGCTCTCGATTCACTGGGTGTTTTTCATGTGAATTACACGAAACCTTTGGGAACGTTAATCACTGACAGCACAAGCACATAATAAATAAGCATTTATTTCGTAAAGCGCTTCATATCGCAATATTGCACTCCATTGTAATGGCACTCAATTTACAGAGCTCTGGCCGACGGGACGCTAAATCCGCTGGGGTTTGAACTCCTGACTTGCTGGCCCCAGTAGGTGTCAGAGGCGAGCACTGAGCTCACTGAGCCATCTAGCAGTCCATACATGTGTCTTACCACAACTTTGTGGAGGTTGTGATGTAGAACTCTCTGACACTGAGTGAAAGAGCGCTAAAATACGGCATTAAGTCTCAAAAGACGTTATTTTGTACAACACTGATGATTGTCTAGCATAGAGTTGAACTGGAAAGTTTTGATGTGAGCACTAAACCCGCAGTGTTGAGGAATTTCTTTTAAGAGCTGAACCCTTTTTAAGCCTGGCCTTTCAAACTGCGTTAGCTGTCACACCAGGCTATTGTTTTTATTTCTCCCAAAAATGCATTCATAATACACCTACTATATAAATGCACTTACATTTACTTGAAAGGGCTTTTGACCAGAGGATTCATCCACTAGTCCAATCGTCGATCACATTTTGCCCGCCCACCATAGAATACAGCATGGGGCAATGGGTCATGTCACTTTGCCCATTGTCTCCCTTCACTCTGAGTGAATACACAGAGCCTGTGTACTACGTTCATGTCCACCAAAACATAGTTTGTGGTGAAACACAAAAGCAAGGGCCAAAATTGGCTAGATTTCCTTAGCCCCAAGGAATGCTTGGTAATTGCCTCCCCTCCTCTGGAGAAAAGGAGAACAGGCGGTTTCTCACTCCTCTTCCAGAGCCAGTGTTATGAGTCAGACAACCCAGGTAGAGATGCTTCTATCTACAGGGTTTATTTGTATCTGCGCGGGCCTCACCCTGATGCTAGAAAGCCGCAGACGCACAGCAACTGGTGTTTATAATGACTGATTATTAATGATATATAATCAGCACACAAATGAGTATCACAATGATGGGAACTAGTACTGTTGTCTCAGCAGCCATAAAGACCCAAAGCATCTTCTGCAGAACACCCCTACTTATTATCTGTAATAATCAGTGTAACCTCTATCTAACTTTATAACTATATTGTTATTAGCCTCCTCGTTTCGGTATTGACGGAATAATTAGCTCCTTCCCTCACTACCTTATGTTAAGCAGTGTATTATCTCGGCATACCTCGAGGAAGCTTTCTGGATTACCGTCGTATTTTGGCTCTTCGGTATTCTCCCCAAACAACCAATCTTCGTTTCTGTCCCTCCGAAATTCTTATCTCCCTTTATAGTTTATCCCCTAGTGAATGTCTATGCAAAGGGGCTTTGCTGGGTGGATGTTCACTGTGCAGCTTCCTGCATCCACATCACCGTGTGAAAAATGCATCAGTTAAAGACATATCCGAGAGGCAAGCAACTGTATCAAAACATACTTAATTCTACGACCTTGCAATGTTGAGCACTATTCAAAGCTTTCCGAACAATACAACAGTTTTCTTCTTTATTGCGTTCCTGCTATTTGTGTTAGTGTGACTGATGTCAGCCAATTTATGAAATAATACAGCAATCTCGTACACCCTCTTAGTTATTATCATAATTCAAAATATAGCTTTCTAGGCCCTTAGCCTTTCACAGACACACTCTAAAGGATTTGTGCGGTCATGTTTATCATACAGTTATGCCCAATTTATATGCAACATACACATGTTATCAGAAAAAGCCCTCAACATGTGTCAAGTTCCTATCTCTTCAGTGACAAAGCTGGTTCAAAGTGTGTTTTTTAATTGTATTTATTTTGCATATTGACTTTGAATAACAGCTGAGATACTGGGAGTAGGCCAGGGTCGCGGATTAATATCTGACCTGTAAATGGCATTGAAAGTAGATTCAAAGTCTCCTCTCCACAAAGTGAGACAGCTATGGGACAAATATCTAATTGGATAAGGAATGGGAAAAACATGCACTGTAGTACAGCTTATTTTAAGTAATGTAAGGTTTAATCTGTCTCACTTTCACTACCTCATGCCCTTTCGACTATATAAGACATACCCGGATAGCGCATCAAAATGCAGAACCATTGGGGTAAATATTTTCACGTGGTGTGGAATTGTACAGTGTTAATAGAATACTGGAGCGTGGGAGTGACATCTCTTCGGCGAGTCACTGGAATGTTTATAGAGGTGACAATGAGACACTGTTTATTCGGTCTTATACCATAATCCAACAAGCATTGGCATAGCCAATAGGTCTCGCTTTTGGGACCTTCTAAGTATTTAGTTATGCAACACAATATCCTTGGTGCAACAACATCAACTGTTGCATGGCTAAACACTTATAAGTTCCCAAAGGCGAGACCTATTGGCTATGCCAATGCTTGTTCTCTCCTGTTTTGATGTGAGGGAAATATGATGAGGCAGACTGTTATATGTGATAACCTGCTTTTCCTTTGTTTATCTCGTGCTTGCATGCACAAGACGTAACAATCATTATTTGCGAGTTATTTAAGAACATCCCCACTTTGTTTTATAATGTCTGTCTCAGTGCACATCCCTCGTTTACGGAGTCTGTCTTCTAAAAATAAAGATAAACAGGTATCTTGTTTTTGTAGCAAGGGGACAGGTTTAACGTATATCAGCTGGGGATCAGAGTGTAGTGGACACCCATGCTGATCAGGTTTCAGACGTAACAATACGAACCTTAGCAGGGGCTTTGTCAGTGGAAAGTTTGAACCCCCCCCCCCCTTCCCTCCAAACAGTCCTGTGGTTTATTCTCATCCCCTACTCGACCCTGCTCATTCATTTCGTTTCATTCTACAGCTGGCTTGTTACCGACATTCCTTTCTGTGACGCAGCTCCTGCTGCAACGGATCTCTGTAGTCTCTTTATGAGCATGGCTGCTAAATTGTGTATGGCTGAGCCTGCTGCTTTCCATTCCCCACGCCTGCATCTCTCTCCTTCCACAGGCTCCGGTTTTCAAACACACTCGTCTACTTCCTTAATTACTTAAAGGGCCACAGCATCGGACTGTAATGTGGCAGAGCAAGGAGATTATTACATGGTTGGTGCTTCGATAACAAAAGATTAAGAAACAACCTTAAGGCACCACCTATTGCCGATAGTATTGTGATAGAAAAGACCAACAAATTGCCATTTATACGTTTTTGGCAAGTGCTCTAGAAGGCAAATGTATATGCTGCCTGCAGTGCTAAAAATCCTCACCCTGTTCCTGGTCATCGATGTGGCACATTAAAGCATTAGTAGGCAGGAGTTTTACGGTGCTGCCTTCAGTGGGTGCTAGGACTCATCTCGGGCTTCACACATACTGCTGCTAAGGCAGAGGGAGCACTAAAAGTAAGCCTGGGGCTCTGAAAATACCAAACATACCAACAATTCAAGGTAATGCTCATGACAGGAGCATACCAATGACTCACCTACAGATTGCTTTGTTGTTTACATTTATAAATGACTTAGGAGGCCCGCACATCAATCTTCTGTACTGGTCGCTGCATTACTGAAAGGCAGTTTACCTTTTTTAATGAGGAGAGAAACCCTTATCCCGGTTGCATAAAGGTTGCTTCTAAACTAGCATGGGGTCAGATGCGGCAGGAAGGAAATAACCTAGCTGTCGGTATACACAAAATGTGGATCATGCTTTTTACACCATGCCCGCTAAGATGTAAGATGTACATAGATGTTTCCTACTGCTATAGAAAAGTGTCTTGCTTGTGACGTATATAACAAGCATTTGCAATGCAATAGGTCTCGCATTTGCGAAAATTTGAACTATTGGCATTGTAAATGACAATGCCTTTTATTTTTGTGCTTTGCAAACCTGCAAGAGGTGCGTAAACACACACTTTGTACATATAGTCGTTGCTTAGGAGAAGCAATGCTGGCGGCAACTGCACCTCTTTTACTGCCAGCCTTGCTTCTCATAAGCAAGGACTATCAGTTTAAAGTGCGTGTTTACACACAGATTCCAGGTTTTCATAACACAGAAATAAAAGTAATTGTCATTTACAATGCCAATAACTTAAACTCCTGCAAATGCGAGACCCATTGCATTGCAAATGCTTGTTATTATATGAGCCCCTCCCTCTCAGATGAGGTATATATAGGAATTCTACTGAAAAATGAGTAGGTTCGGTGCATACAAGGAATGTAAGAGTCCTTTTACCTTTGATTTGTATTGCCATTACAGATATCAAAGGAAATGAGTCGTAAGAACAGTGACTTCACTGCCAACAGTTGTAGAAGCATCTTCTCCACCCTCTAAATCCAAATCTGTTTTTGCATTGATTGATTGCCATTGCTGAAGGATGCTCCAAGTTGAAAACTAAAGCTGTAATTTGGAAACGTAAACTAAAGAAACGTACTCCTTCCTTGACACAAACCGCAAGTCCTATTTCAAACAGGCAATCATTTTCCTATATAGGATGTCTAGATCTTGAGCCTCATTCCCCAGTCATACGACTCATGTTGCTTTTCAAAAAGAAAGTTCTCTATCATATGTTCCAGCGTCAAGATGTCACTTAGGCCAGTGTCCTCCTCAATGGTTGCCTATATACAGGCCCTAGAGTGTGAACAGTAGCCCTTTCAGGTCCAACCGGCTTCCTCTTAAAGTAGCGCAATCTAAAAATGTATACAAAGCAGTACAAAATAATACAACATTATGTACGTTGTTCTACAATCTATCATGTTGAAATTCATTTTGATAGAGCCTCCAACATTAATTGCTGTTGATGCAGATATTTTTCATCCTACTCATACAAATCACTGTGAGCTTGACAAACTGAAGAGTAGGGAGATCTTAGCATTAGCATTTTCGTAAAGGTGCAATGCAGTAGGAAGCAGCTCAAGACCTAGAACATCTGCAAAATAAAAGATTTGAATTAAGAGGCTAGGATATTGCTGCCATTGGCCCATTAAATGTAATGATTTTGTAAAGCACGCTTCTACCAAGGTAGGCGTCTTGGCACTAGTGACAGAGGCCCTAAGCATTGTCATTAGTTAAAAAAAAAGCAATGCAGACTTTTGAGGAATACAGGTAATTGGTCTAAAGAAAAAGCCAGGTTTTTAAATCCTTCTTAAATTTCAAAAGGTTGGATTGAGATCATAGGTGTTTAGGCAGTAAATTCCACCATTTTGCTGCCGTATAAGTAAAGCTTCTCCCACCCCAATGGGCCATATAACCAACCTTCAGGGAATGCTGCCCCCAGCACTTGTTTATCACAACCTCCAATCTACTTTGGGCATCTGGGGCCTTATGTACATAGGAATTTGCTTTAATAAACCCTCTGATTCTGTAAATCACAGTGCTTTCAAACACTGAAACCTTCTTTGAAATGTTTTAAGCCCTTTGCTGAATCATTACATTGGGTTTAGGAAATCACAAGGAATCGGAATTTGCATGGAGGCATGATAAGGGAATATATTCCAAATGCAGATTGCTTGTGGTATGTATTAATATTTTGAGACCGAAATCCAATAAAAGACATTAATACTTTAGAATCGCCTCATTTGCAAACGAGAAGAGGTCCCCAAGAGACCCTTTCCCTTTTTTGACATGGACAAAACATTTTTTAGGAGCAGGCATCATTCCCTCGTAACACTGCCTGCTCCTAAAAATGGTTGTAAAAGATTTAATTTTCTTTTATAAACACATCATATTTTCCTTTTAAAAAAACGAGCTGCATTTAAAAAACTAAAGATTGCTTTATTTAAAAGCAATTACAGACATGATGGTCAGCTGACCCATGCCTCTGATGTATCCAATCGTACTGGGATGCAATTTGTAACCTACCGTGTTAATAATTATGAGGTAGGTTGAACACTAAGCAACTACCGTTCAGTATTTTGGGAATCAACCTATTTGTATAGAGTTAGGTGCGCAAAATACAAATGCATTCAGTAAAAGACGGTGCGCAAATTGAGAGCACTTTTACCAAATCCATTTTTAGCACCTCAGGCCTCTGGTGCCTTGTGTGAGAATATGCCCAAAAGCTGCATACAAAGGGGCAGATTTACAAGCTCCTTACGCCACTTTTGCGTTACTATTAACATGGGAAAAGTGACGTAAAAGTGGCGCAAGGGGCTTGTAAATCTGCCCCAAAGTGTTTCTTGACTGGTCCTTATACCATTAAATGTTACATACCAAACAGGTGGAGTCTCTGGGTGAAATAATATGGAGGAAATAAGAAAAGGAATGAGGAATAATCCAGAGGATTGGCACCACAATCACCACTCATCCTGATCATTCCTAATTTCTAAGGGGGCCCTCTAATTCTCACTGATAATAGGCTGGTAACCCTCCCCTCTCAGAGTTACTAGTACACCTGTATCCGTAACTCCAGATGGAATTACCGGCCGCATTACTGGGATGAATGCTGCTGCTAGCACCGGCATTATGTTAACTTCTACTTCCCATTGAAACATCTTCCACAGCTGGCTAAAATATGTGCATCTGCTTTCTGAAACTGAGAACGCTGGCTTCACACACACACCTGCGTGTGAGCTATTTTCCCAATGTACCCAAAATCCCCTTGCCCTTCTAGAACTTACACATATATTGGCACAAATGTTACAGGTCACATTGATTGCTTATTTGAGCACAGTTAAAATTAGTTACACATAAGTGATTTCAAGTACCTACAGCTGTGGGTATGGCAGAGTGACAGAACGTTCTTGCAACTTAACTCCACATTGTTTTCTCCTGCCAAAGCATAGAAATGCAGTTGCATAATGCTGCTGCTGGCTGATAACAGCTTCAAAGAGGTGGAGAGGATGTGGTGCAGTGGCCAGAGCTGCAGACTCATGAGCTGGGGATCCGGGTGCGAGTCATGGGGGCAGCGCAGCATTCTGTGATTCTGGCCAAATCACTTAATCTCCCGATGCCCATGGACAGTGCCTGGATACCTTCACAGGTGATAAGCAGCGCTATATAAATCTACAAACATGAACTCTAATTGTGTAGGTGAATTTGATACTGGTGGAAGGGTTAGGCTGGTCTTTAGGGTGATCAGGCAGTGACGAGCGGCTGGTCTGACAGGTCAGTGAGTGGGCCAGTTTTTAGGTCTCACCTATACAGCTCATGGGCTGTGCTGCAAAACAAATTGTTGACTGGGCTTGCAATCAGCATACCGTTAGTTGTTTATTTTATCACTCTCATTAGCAGTCTTTTGTTTGCTTAGGTCCTTTAGGCTTCCTTTCCTTTCTTGTGATAGCACCTCCCTGGAGCATGGACCAAGTACATATGTTCTCCTCATATATGTTATTCCTCGCCGTTTTGCAATGCACTATTTTTTTTATAAGTGTTTCAGTAGTATTCCTGAATGTGAAATGTGCTGTCCTACTTTTAACATAGGCATACAGATTCTTATTCATGCTGCTGTCATCCTAATTGCCATTGCTATTGATGCCTTAATTCCTTACACCCACAACTGCGCTACTCTATGCCACTCCACTCTACACCACTCCAGTCCACGATACTCTACACCACTCTAATCTAGGCCACTCCACACCACGCCACTCCACTCTACATCACTGTATGCCAATCTAGTCTATTGCATCCCACACCACTCCACACAATGCCACTCTATAGCACACTACGACACTCCACTCTACTCCAAGTCACGCCACTCAACTCCACTCTACGCCATTCTACTCTATGCTACTTCACTCCTCTTGATTCTACCTCACTCTATGCTACTCCTTTACACCTTAAACCACTCTAATCTATGCCATTCCACTCTATGCCACTCTACTCTACTCCACTTCACCCCACTCTATACTACTCTACTCAATGCCACTCTACACTATGCCACTCTACTCTATGCCACTCCACTCTATCCTACTCTATGCCACTCCACTCCACTCATGATGCTTCACTCTATACCAATCTGATCGATATCACTCTACCCCACGCCACTCCACTCCAGTCTATGGCACTCTATGCCACTTTTGAAGTTTATAGCAGGCTGGCAACACTAGAATAGATTCATCTGTACTGTCTTGTGTTTTCTCCCTTTTTAAATTGTGTTTTTGTAAAATATTTTTTTACTGTCAGATTAACGTTTGTGCTGTTTTGTGGGGAGAGGGTTGATTCATGTTGCAATTGATAATCTGGATTATAAAGCCTCCACATTGTTTTTTTTATTCTATGTTTTTAACATGTAGAAATATCACTTTACAGCAATACTTATTAGTATTTTACAATAATGGATTGCTGTATCCTACCCTTTAAATAATTAAAAGTGCTGTGCAAACTCAATGTGGATGTGGTACTGATTTATGATTGCAAATTTATGAAGTATGAGAGACAAGTGTTGTCTGTTGAGTGCAAGACCCCTATATGCATGACTGGTTTTCCCAAGGGGAGAAGTATTTTTAATCTATGAAACCACACTCTTCGCCACTCTATTCTATGCCACACCACTCCACTCCACTCAACTTCACTCCACTCTACACAACTCCACTCTACTCCACTCTACTCTACGCCACTTCATTCTACACCATGCCACTCTGTGCCCCCCTCTACACTACGCACTCTACTTTATGCCAATCTACTTTATGCCACTCCACGGCACTCTAACCAATCTATGCCCCTTGCCACTGTATGCTACTCCACTCTACACCATTCCACTTTTCGCCAACCAACTCTGCAGCAGTCTAATCTATGCCACTCTACTCTATGTGACTCCACTCTATGCCGCTCTATTCTATGCTACTCCACTCTGATCTACACCACTCTGTCACTCCATTACACCTTAAGGAACTATACTCAATGCCGCTCCACTCTACTCCACGCCACTCTACTCTACTCCACTCCATCCCACTCTATGCTACTCTACTCAATGTCACTCCACTCCACTCCAATCTATGGCATTCTATGCCACTCCACTCTATGCCACTCCACTCTATGCCACTCTACTCTACGCCACTTCACTTTACTCCATGCCATGCCACTCTATGCCACTCTACGCCACTTCATTCTGCATCACTCGACTCTGCGCCACTGCACTCTACTTCATGCCACTCTACACCACTACACTCTATGCCACTCCACCTTATGTCACTCTACTCTACACCACTCTTTGCTTCTCTGCTCTCTGCCACTCTACTTTATGCCACTCCACTCCACTCTACGCCACTCTAACCTGTCAACATTACTCTACTCTCAGCCACTGTATGCCGCTCTATTCCACTCTGCTCCATGCCACTGTACGCCAATCTAGTCCATGCCACTTTCCTCAAGGCCCCTCTACTTTATGTCGCTCCACTCCACTCCATTCCACGTCACTCTAAGCACACCACTCTATGCAACTCCACTCTACTCCACTCCCTTCTTTGCCACTCCACTCTATACCAATATACTCAATGCCATTTTAATTTACGCCACACCACTCCACTCTACTCCAGTCTATGCTGGTCTCCGCCGCTCTATCCAACTCCACTCTACCCCACTCCACACCACTCCACTCAATGCCACTCTACGGCACCATATGCCGCTCTAAGGTATGCCCCTCTGCTGTACATCACTCTACTGTAGGCCACAACACCATTTGATTCCACAGTACTCTATTCTACTCTGCATCATTCCACTTTGTTACATGCCATTCCACTCTATTCTACTCTACTGTCCACCACTCAGCTTCACACCACACTAAGCCACTCCACACTACGCTACTCTAATTTTCTCTCCTCTCCGCCACTCTCCTCTATGCCTCACCACTTACTTTCAGCCAAACTCGACAGCAGCCACTCTGTTGTACAACACGGCTAAAAGACATTGGTAAAGTGAATAGCGCTCAGATAGGTGAGACCTATTGGTTCTGCGGGTGCATGTTTTGAAGGGCCTCTTTTATGGTCTGCTGGGCAGTTTTTTTCTATTGATTTCTCTGACATTACCACAAGCATTGCCTGTAGCAATCACAAATGCATGTAATCCCCCATAATACCTGTACAACGTGTAATTACAAACTAAAAACTGCCCATTTACAAATGTAGGCCACCTTTTTCACTGTCTGGTTTGCTACTGAGGGGCACTTTTATTTCTGTTTTCTGTCCCAGTCCGACCTTGAATGGCAGTGGACCTGCATGCAATTGCTCCTTGTATTGATGCGACAAGTGCAATGATTTATCGATTTTTCTGGTAGATGGCCAGTGCTTCTGTAAGATAAAGGCGGGGCATGTCTGTACTTGAATCTTAATGCATCTCATACTTTTTACACAGGTGCTGAGGGACCAGGTTGACATCTGGGACAGATCTATTTTCGCAGTATCTGATATAGATTTATTTTTATTTTTTCATTTTTTTACAGAGTTTTGTATAGCACGAACTTCACCTGAATCGGGTATCAGAGTGCTTTACATAGCACCAGTTGCATTACATGAGGACACATTAATTTTTGTTAAGCACGGGGAGATTATATGATTTGCACAGAATCAACACAGGATGTTCAGTGTCATTGCCGAAACTCGAACCCAGTTACCCAGATTCGAGGTCGACCACCCTAGCCGTTAAGCCAACTCCTCTCCCAAAGGAGTTCAGTGTGAATGTCACTGCCTTTAAATACCTCATAACTAATATAACAACTGCCATTAATTCTGATGGTGGACATCATGGACTGAAGAACTGCAGCTCACTGACTTCCCCCAAAACATTTAAAACAACCAATGTAGCACAAGATTGACGCTCCTTTCCCTATGTTCCTTACGAACATATGAAAAATAATGCAGTGACAGACACAGACACATTAATTTGGACAAGTTCTCATAGTTATCGCAACTATTTTTTTCTAATAGATTAATTTGATTATCGTCAGTGATCGACACCCCTGTGAGTGACATGACTTCGGGTCCATCCCATTCCACACTTTAGAAAGTTTCTGTTGTCCTAGAGAAGGATTTCACAGTTTTTACCAGCTGATGTCAATGAATCCTAGAATAGATAAACAACACAGTACAAAACAATCAAATGTATAGATAAAAAGGTTTTCCAGAAAGCGAGAGTGAGACACACAAAGAAATTATAACTGAAATCTTAAATTATCTCACCTGGTGGGAGTTTTTAAACTTCTGATGATCCTCCTCCAGCCATGTTCTAATTCTACAGTCAGATGTCATGACCTATAGATTTCAGATTATTTCTATCCCTAGCAGCAAGATGGCTCTTGCCGGTATTTCACATCTTATCGTCAACGTCCCAAGTTCTGACTGAACATCCCTGGGCCTTCAAATTTATTTAAAGAATGGAAAGGCTTAAAACATAGATTGTACTCTATCTAGCGTGGCATATGACCCCATAGACGTGAACACACAACACCACACCGGTTTTCATGCAGTAAAAGTTTTACCAGAGCAACAGAAGGTCGGATGACTTTCACAAAAGGGGATGATGTACTTCAGGCCAGAACAGTCAAGTATGGTCTGGAAATTAGTTGCCTTCCAGATCCCTACACAGATTTGTAAGATACTTTGATTTGTATACATGTTAGGCCATTAGTTGAGTGGTGCTGAATTATTCGCAAACATTTATTTTGATGAAATTGGACTGTGTACTTACAGTTACTTTTCTCCATTTTCAAGGAAACCAAATAGTGAAAACAGGAATGAAAGGTGTAACTCTTCGAAGTGCGTTTTATTTAAGCATAATCCAAAAATAATACAGAACTAATGCTATAATGGGTATACTTCTCTTTATACAATATTGGGTTATTAATTTGGTGGGGCTACCCCTATCAATTTATATTAAAAAAAAGATAATCTGATTAGGTTACAACACAGTTCGAAGAGAAATGTAGTATAACACTTGTGTGGAGGCAAAGCCAATCACTCAGAGAAACATTTGTTAAATTCAAACCGCATCAAACAATATTGCAGTAAGGAACGCATCACAATAATGTTTCCGAACCAATTTGGGAAAGTCAAGAAAAAAATAATAAGCAAAATAACACAAAAAGCATCAAAAATGGCTCAGAATGTTGGGAAGATGTGGGGACTATAAACGGTAATGTGAACTTCAGTAATAGATGTGGCCTACCTCCAGCTATGTTGACCCCGGGAGACACTGAACTGGCGATGAGCTATGACTGACAAAAACTGGAGTGAGGAAGAGACAGGTGTACTGCTTGGGAATTAATACATTGGTTCATATATGCATGTGTGGATAGAAACTGACCTTAATACTACAGTGCGAGTGTATGTTGTGGTTAACAATGCACTTTTCTACTGTGACATAAAAAAATAATGAAAGGTATTCCCAAAAACGGATATTGTAGAAATAGATTTTTAAAGTTGTAAGGTGAAAAACAACAATAAACGGCAAAGTGTAAACAAACGGCAATGTTTGAGGTAGACTACAGCAGTGGCGGCCAGCATGGCTCGCGGGTAGTGGCGGATGCATGGGAGCATGCAGGAAGGGTGCAAGGGGGTGCGAAGTGCAAAAAAGGAAATAAATAAAAAATAAACACATACCTTGCTGCCGGGTCCCGCATCTCTGCTCATGCTCTCCTTGTCGGATTCAAGGAACAGGAAGCGCAACCAGGCTCCCGATGCAACACTGTGAATTGTAAGCACCCAGGCTCCCCTGACCAATCACAACCCTGCAATGCAGCACTGCAGCGTTGTGAAGGGTCGCGGGAGCCTGGCTGTGCTTCCTGTTCCTCGAATCCGACGAGGAGAGCAATGAAGAGTTGTGATTGGTCTGAGTGTCCTGGTTTGACGCTCAGCCAGGGAATGGGGGCCTGGGCATGTTCTCTATGCAGGCTGTAATGCAGCCTGCATGGAGCACAGGGAAAGTGCGCGTGACTGTTTTGGGGAGCCCAAGAGGGCCGGCCAAACAGTTATGTGCACTTAGGAGTGGGCAAACTACTCCTCCTCTGCCCTGCTCCAAGAGCAGAGCAGCCCCACTCACCTGCCAGCCTGCAAAGCAGCACGAAAACCAGTGCTGACAGAAACATAAAATGATAATAACTGAAAGTTTTTATCATTTTATTTTTCCTTTACTTTACACTGCTTAAAAGCAGTGGGGCGATGCTCCTCTGCCATAGCGGAAGAGCCACCACCAGACTACAGCCTAGGCTTAATTTCAGGTTGATCGAAATGGGGCAAGGGTCACAGTGGCAGCTCCTGGTCTTATGGGCGGTTCTGTGGCGTTCCCATTGGTGCCTATGAGGCACCGCAATGCAAACATCAAAGGCAGTAGCTGCATGGCGTGGACTGCTGCAGTTCATGCCGTGCAGTTACTGGGGTGCATGCAGACAGGGGAGTCCACGTTGTGCCCCCCTGTGTGTATCCACATGGTGTGAGGCACCCCTTTCTTTTCTCTCTGCCATGGTTTTCATGGCCATGAAAATTGTGGCATAGAGGAAACTCGTAATATGCTTGGTGGGACCGCTGCGGACCACTAAGCATATTGCAGCCTTAGGACCGTCACCCAACCGCCAGGGAACAGTAGTTTTCTGGCAGTTGCAGCGGTACCAGGGTAGCCTGACCACCCTAGTTGTAACAGGGTGGTCAGGAGATCGCCACTGTGAGTCTGTCGGTCCATGGACCACCAGACACATAATAAAGCGCTTGATCAGGAAGGAGGAATAACATGCTGTAGATGTCTGAAATAGTTAGCATAGAATCAATGCCTAATCTTGCATGAAATTCAAAATGATGATAGCATGCAGCTGCACAAACTCACAAGAGTCATTCCGGTCCTCACAGTGTGGGCTAAAAAACACACACATACACTCAGACACAAACACACACGCTCACGCACACACACACACACACACACGCACGCACGTACAAACGCACTCAGGCACACATACACACACCCCCTCATGTTTTGAGGTACAGTTGCAGAAGGGAGCTTCATCAATAGGTAAGAGCAATATGCTGTTGCTGCATGTAGTAAACTCCATAATATTTCAACAGTCTTCAAGCAAGGCTGAGGGACAGACATTTGGTATTTCCCAAAGCGCAACAAATAATACCATATTAAAATTATATATAAGAAATACAGATCAGGACAATCAGAAAATCCGTAGAGCGCTTAACTGCATCTACTCATTTCTTTAAGTAACAAATAACATGTGTAGTTTAGCATAATAAGATTGCAATACTTATTTGTCAACATTTATGAAATTTAGAATCAGTGTTCTCACTCACTACATTAATTTTGTTGGTGATCTATTACGGGGCAAGAAAGGTAACATGAAGGTATCCAAAAGTATACTTACTTCTGCTATTGAAACACAATGTAATTGGTTATACTAAACTTTATCAAAGGAAGTTAAAAAAATAACAAACATATTTACAATGTTACTTACTAATTTACTTAGAGTCACAGTAGAGCAATTATAGCTCCAAACCAAAAGAAAAAATGGGTAACCACCAAAATGACAGCAAAACGATTGGATTAACTTGTCTTTCTGAAATGTTCTACAAAAAACACAAAGGGCCTTATTACGAGTATTGTGGTCCTGGGACCGATGTAGTCAACGGTGGAGGTCCACCCTAGTATGAGTGTGTCGGTGGGACCGCCACAAGACTGCCGCTGCAGCAGGATCCTTGATCCCGGCAGAGGCGGCGATCTGACAATGGCCTGAATATGCTGGCCATGCCGATGCAGGCACCAGCAAGCATATTCCGACATGAATATCCACCGCCCTTTTAATGGCAGGGACTCAGCCATGAAAAGGGTGGAGGATATGCAGGTAAGGGTGCCCTAGCAGGGTGCCTGAACGATTCTGGGCATAGGGGTGCATTTGCACCACAGCTCTGCCCATCCTGGACTAAAGTCGGAATCCGGTGGGTGGGCTCACCACAGCCTTGGCAGTCCTCCTGGGACCAGGGCTGTCCCAGCTGAAGACCATCAAAGTCTTAACTAGGTTTCGACGGATCATATAGACTTTGGCAGTCTTTCTGATGTATTTTTTCCTTACCCAAGTCCACTATGTAATAAACTTCAGTCCCGCAAAGGGAAAGCATACTGCTACTTCCACAGAAGGGAGAAAACCTAAACATCAGGACCATTGATATTTTGATTTTCAGAAACAAACTCCAGCTTTATTGCAAATAAAATATGCAGATATTGTTTTAAGTGTAAGCAATTTGTTGGTATCAGTCCATACGTAGGGCCTTATTCTGAGCTCCAAGGAACAACAACTGCGCTAAAATGGCGAGTTTCCACCTGCACTGGGATTACACCTGCATTATGAATACTGTGCTGTGAACCTTTCTCCACATGATAGTCACCATGTAAAACTTGGCTGCATTTGTTGGGCAAATAAATATATATTTCTGAGCCTTGCTCCTGGGAGTGGAAGTGAAGCATACAGTATTATTATGTTATCCACTTTATCAGGTGTGGCATGCAGTTATTCTGCACCTGGTAAATTTGTCACCCTCTGGTTTCAATTAAATGTAGTAAATACATGAAATATTGCAAATTGAAAAATCCAAAATACACATTTACAAAAAAGCTATAAACTTAATATAAATTAACAAATAAAAACATATAATATAGCAGATAACGTTTTAACAATTAATGCTATAAGATTTATTCAACCAACATTATGAAAACTATTGAAATAAAATATGTATTACCCACTCTAGTTTATGCAACAGTAGGGGATGTGTTTGACCACATAGGGTTTAGATTTATTATTCCTACTCCAGTCACCACAAAAATAGGCAAAGCATTGGATTTTAGAGGGATGAAATTTACTGTTCCCACTCCCGTCTATACAACAGTAGGGAAAGTGTTGTTCTTTGGAGGGGTTTAATATCTATTCCCATTTGAAACAATTCAACATTTACAATTCCCACTCCAGTCTGTGCAACAGTAGGGAATGCGTTGGTTTTCAGAGAAATAAAATGTACTATTTCCACTCCAGTCAGCACAACAGTAGGAAATGTGTTGTACTTTTGAGTGGTAAAATGTATTATTCCCACTCCAGTCTCTCCATCAGTAGGAAAAGTGTTGGATTACGGAACGGTGAAGTTTGCAAGTCCCACTCAAAATAGAGCAACAGTAGGGAAAGCTGAACTGTAAAGATAATTTAGTTGTTCCCACTGAAGTATAAGCAAGAGTAGGGAAAATACTTCACTTCAAGCTCATTTCATATATGAGTAACCCCATGAATGTAGAAAAAATATTAAACTCTTAATAAAAATAATAGATTAATAAAACACACACACACATTCTCCTGCTGTTAGGCTAATTATAAACTGTTTATGTTTATAATTGCGGCACTGCGGAGTGAAGCAGTGAGCCACGGCAACACAGTTGATATGGAAATGTTATTTGGTTGTATGCTTCCTTACGCCCCTACCTATGCCATTCGGTTACATCACAAATCTCTAATGTCAAAAATCTACCTTGGTTGTCATGCAAATGTTTTGGATGATATTACATTGAAAAATGAAATAAACATCATTTATGAAAAAAAACCACACACAAACACACACACACACACACACATATATATATATATATATATATATATATATATATATATATATATATATATATATATATATAAAACATAAAACAAGAATCAATTGACATTATTATTCAATACAAAATGAAGGCTCAATTATTAAATAATAATTATTCAATTATTAATTACATTTCCACCCTGTACCCCTACAAACATAGCAGTCTGCACCTAAATTATATAAACAAAAAATAAATTATTCCATGACTAACATGTTTAGAATAAATCAAATAATTAAATAGCAATTAATAAAAAATTGTTAAGTAGCTGATATTTAATCAACTTCCCACCCCAGACACTATAAGCCCTGCATTCGGCAACTAAAATGAAATGAAATTAAATAAGAATTACACAATTTACATATTTAAAATTCAATTAAATGATATATTTACTAATAATAATTAATAGTTGATCAATTATTACTTCATTAACTTCGCACACTATATCCCTACAAACCCAGCATCCTGCTCCTAAATTATAAGTAAAATGAATGAATATTCCTTATTTTACATAATCAATAATCAACTAAATAATTAAATAACAATTAATAATAAATTGTTAATTAAAATATTATTTAAGTTCACACACTACACCCCTGCAAACCTAGAAGCTTGCAACTAAAATATAAGTAAAATAAATAGATATTGCATAAATTACATAATTAAAAATCAATTATACAATTAAATTAGGACTATTAAATAATAATTATTTATTATATAAGTAACTTCCCACCCTATCCCCCTACAAACCCATCAAACTGCTATCACTCTATAAAAGACTATTAAATTGTATTAAAAATTCCAAATCACAATTACAAGCTATATTTTAAAAACACTTAAGAAGATTTATATAAACAATTGTAATCCATTAAATTAATATATCAACTAAAACACATTCAAATAATTATAAAAGTATATTTTTAACCACAATATCAGTGAAAACGATATAAAAAACATCGCTAATATTTACAGCAAAATCACTTACCTCAAAAAATGATATTCTTGTCAACGATATTTCTGTGTCATAATATTTTGGTGTTATGATAGTAATTCTGTAGTATTTCTGGCTCCCGATATTTTTAAGTAGATATTTTGTCCAAACATTTTAATATGATCGCTACAAGGAGCTTTTTGTATGTTGGCCACATGTTTTAGCGTTGACACTACTTCAATTTATTTAGCTTTTTTTTGTTTCTGCCTTTAACTAGCAAACAGTATCTAGGATCCTGCAGATAGATTGAAATATCCAAGCCGCCAAGCTCTCAAGACAAGCATGACGTCGACTGGAAACCTTATAAGTGGTGAAAAGGAAACTTGGCAGAACCTCCTGCTAATCAAATGTAGAATTTTATTTATATTTATCAAACTGACACTTTTATAGACAACAGGAAATTGCCAATTTGAACGGGCATTTTGAACTGAAGCGTAGTGTATTGTAAATCTCTCTGAAAGGCACCATGCTATAATGAAACTATTACAGCACAAATAACGTCTTTCATTACCTTGATGACTAGAGTATTCCTTTTCCAAGTGTGTTTCTATGCCCTGCAAAGGACCCTGAAAGATACAGTGCTCCGAGCTCACCTTTCTGGCTGCAGCAGAGAAAACAAATATCTCACGCAGATACTGATCATTCATACTGGGTTCCAAGCTCGAGAGAAAATAAAGGTGGATGAATAATGTGAATATATTTTCTACTGTAAATATACTAATTTAAATTTGCATACAAGATTCTCAAAGTAAACATTTCGTGCTTGCCTTTGACATTCATTTAACAAGGAAACATTGTATCAACTTTATACCAATATTTAAAAAAATGGGAAAGGATGCCACCAAATTCCCATTGCCACACATGAAATTGTTAAATGACACAAAACAAAATCAGACTTTCACAAATGTCATCCTATCTTATAGGAAGAGAGGAAAAAATTATTTGGATCAATGTTGAAAAATTATAAAAGTCTTCAAACAAATCTAAGGGCCTTATCATTTGCATTATTATGTGTTTCGCGGTGCATGAGTGGGACTGGCAAACCTGTGTATGAACCGCCCGCCAGATTAGGAGTCTTATCCTGGTCTTGCGGGCGGTTCTTTGGTGTTCCCAGGGCAGTGCCTATGAATTAGGCACCGCAATGGGAACATCGAAGGGAGTACCTGCACGGCATGAACTTCTGCAGTCCATGCCCCGCAAAGCATATTGCAGCCTCAATACCACCTCACACTGTCAGGAATATCTCATCCCTGGTGTTTGTGGTAGTCCCAGTGCAGCCTGACTGCCCTGGTAGTAATGGGGCAGTCAGAAGACCGCTACCACTGCGCCCCCATGAGTCTGGCGGACCATGGACCGCCAGACTCGTAATAAAGCCCTTAGCATTTGGTGGAAGAGTTACTCCATCGCAAACATGACAGATAATACTTCTGCCTTATTATAATTGCGATAGGATATAATGCACTTGTCACAAAGGGAACAAGATTTCTGTCATGGTTAAAATGATTTAATCCCTCTTCCCAACTCTATATCAGGTCTTAAGTGTTTTTAACTTTTATACTTTTAAGATATGAATTCACTTGCCCAAATGGCAGTATTCCTAAATTTAAGACAGAAATGGTTAGAGACAATTTGTGCTTATGTAAATTTGTTGTCTAGTTCTTGATTTGTTTTAAATTATTACCAAAATAAAGTTGGCAATTGCAAATGAGTGCAATATAGGGACTGTTAGTTGTTCATGAACATCAGGAAACCTGAAAAATGAAATTAAGCATTCTGATTGGCCCCTTAGAAAATATTTTGGGCCCCGGGGCATGTGGTCCCAGGAGCCGAATACTGCTTGGGGACAGGGTCCAGGTACACCCTCCCAATAGTCAGTGAATTGGACCCCATGGAATGGTGCATGACCCCCTCACCAAGCTGATTGTGGCCCCACAGACCTCATACCAAGGGAACCAGCTTTAAATATGAAGAGGAGGGGCACCTCACAGTCCCCTCCCTGAGCCACTTAAGGACCAGTGACCCCCATCCCCGCGGGCTCGGCTCACCAAATGTGCCCTTGGGAGCCACTCCCGCGGCACAGTTGCCCTGCGCACAGAAGCACATGCAGGGACTTGTCATCATTGATAACATCACTGCAACATTTGTAATTACATCATTGATGAGAAAACTATGCATGGTGGGAGCGCAAGTTACAGTTATGTTAGGGCATGAGTTACAGTTACTAGAGATAACTATAATTTTTGAATTTAATTGTTTTTTGTTAGTTTAAAATCTTACATTTTCACTGTCATTTTCACCTAACTATAACATCACTTTATCTTTAGTTTTTTCAGTGAATTTCTAGAGTTTATTTTAATGTAGACTACTATTTTATTACCATATGTAAAGCCAAAACCCAAATATGGGTTTAACTTACTTTAAATATACTTACCTTGTGGCGTTTTTGTAAAGGCGTATATAAGTTGGAAAAGGAATGCATGGTAAAGGCATGCATGGTAAAGGCAAGAGTTTTAACATCATACAACCTCATGGGAAGGGTGTGAACAAGTACCTTTATTTCTTTGTCAAGGTGGGCAACTACCAAAGACCCTACTAGCCTTGGGCAAGGAACTAGGATACAAAATTCACCCCGAGGTCTAGAGACTAACAAACAACACCCTTTATAATTGGGTATGGTGTGAGGGCTACCCAAGACTCTGCACTTAGGCAAGACTGGGGTTAGTAAAATACCTCTGACCATTGGGCAAGTTGGAGTGAACACAAAGCCCCCACCTTCCTTCTGCAATCCTGGTCTTCCAAAGACCCCTGACACAGATGGCTAGTAATACCTCAAAGACTTTACATCTTTTAACTCTTTCACTGCCTGGAGTTTAGGCACCAATATACCGAAGCATTTTTTTAAAAATACATCAGGTTGTTTGAGCACAAGTACTACTTTGTCTCCTGGTTCACCAATGCAAACTATGGGGCTGATTATGAGTTTGGCGGTGCTACACCAGCTCTCTGCTAAAACAGTACTGCCAAAGCACAGCAAAAGCAGCGTGAGGTCAGCCTGCTTTATTACGAGTTGAACTCATGTAAGGTGGACGGTCCTTTGCCTTTCCCATGGCAGTGCCTGGAAAACAGGCACCGCAATGGGAACAGCAAGAAAAGTTCCAGCACGGCATGGATGGTGACGTCCATGCCGTGCTGGAACTTTGGGGAAATACAGACAGGGGAGCACATGTTGTGCCCTCCTTGAATATATGCCCATGGTGGGGGCATGGGAGCCCTGTAGGGCTCCCTTTGTTCCTGCACAGCCAGGCTTTACATGGTGGGGCTCCCGCCATGAAATGGCTGGCAGTGCAGGAACTCTTAATATGCTCAGCAGGACTGCGCCAGTCCTGCAGAGCATATTACATTGTGGCACAACTCCTCCACAGCCAGGGAAGGACTGTTCCCTGGCGCAGCCGGTGGTCCTCTGACCCAACGACTTTTAAAGTCGTAATGCTGCAGACGGACCAGAGTGAGAGCGGGAGTCTTACGACCGCTGCACTCGTTATCAGGCCCTGTATATTTTTTGGGCCATTCAGTAAGGACTCTATATTGGTCCAAACCTTGCATCAGTTTCTCATTGCAGTTGAATGATATAATAAACAATGCGGAAATATCTTCTATTTTTTTAAACAAAGTAGCTCACTATTTTGTTCCATTTCACAAATGGATGAAATCCAAAACACAGAACAGTATCATTTGATTGCAGAGATTAAGCTTGTGATGACATGGAAAGTATACAAATTATATATTTTCTTATTCAGTATGAACTAAGGAATCTATCGGCAGAAAGTTCTGCCTGGTTGTCAAGTAAAACACACTGAACTAAGTTTTGTCAGGTCGTTAGTACTTTTTTCACAACATGATAATTTAATAACATTGTAAATCACTGCTCAATTGATGGCTCTGGGTATAATGGCATTTTAAACACGCTAAAAGTAGTATGCTTGTCTGTGACACACAATGATGTGCCTCAGACAGTATCCAAATGTTGTTTGGATTTTAATTTAACCAAAGAAAAATCCAAACTGTGCTTAGCTTCTTGCACAGATATTTGCGTCTAGAACCGAGCTAGACAATTATTTTGTTCTTGACCTCTGAAAAATATCCAAATAGCAACACAGGAAGTCTATATACTGGCATGGGTGACAGCATCCAAGGTGCCTTTTCCACCTGACTGAAAGGAAAGTAGAATCGGGTAAGCCTTGTTGCTCCTCCATTCAGCAAAGTTATCATATCACTTAGTCAGAAAAATGGAAGTCACAATTGTCTAGAGGGTGGACAGCATGGCCCCAAAGGGATTAGTGAGTCATCTTGATATGATGAAAGTAAGGTTCCACTGAAACTCTTAGAATTGAAACCAAAATGTCAAGAGGGGGGACATAGTCCACTCATTGTCTCACATTGCTGTCGTCTTCAGATTCTTCTTTCTGTATACAGCCCTTCTCAGTTTTTTAGAGCTTAGTATACACCCGTTGGATGTGGACAAGAGACAAGCTAGTTAGAATTTCAAAATGCTAGATACATGGATTCTACAGTGCTGCTGAAGCCTCAAGCTTTGCTGCTGGTACCTGCTCCAAGAGGGACTAGCCAGAAAATCCTATAGGCCAAAGATACATTTTTTAACATTGCCTCACAACTTGTCTTGATTATGGACGATCTTCCTCCTGGTCACACTTCAAGCTCCCATTTTCTTTAGCCATTTTCTAACCACAGGTATATGCTAACTCTCCTCTCCTCACATTCCAAGGTAGCTTATGTTGTACATCCAGTTATTGGGCTTACCAAACAGTTAGACATGCCATGTGGCTTAGTCAATTATTGTAGTTGCAGTGGCGGCTCGCTGAGGGAGTGCTGCGGGGCAGTGAGGCCGGGCGGGGGAGGGGTAGGGTGGGAGGTTGCAGACTCCGACGTACCGCGGAACGGAGTAAGGAAAGTAAATAAATAAATAAAATAATTTACCTTGCGCGCTGCATCGCCAACTCGTTGGTGAATGATTATATTGATCAAAAAGTGTGCTTTGTAGTATACTCTTACCTAGAGAAAGCAGTAGGGCTGGTGAGATAATGTGGGATAGGTGCTGTGCTTGCAAATTGTGACATAAAGTCGCTGTTTTGGCATGTACCAACACACCCAGAAGATATTCATCTACTGGGTATGAATTTTAATGAACTGACTTACATAGGCAAGGCCATGCCCAGAGGATGATCTGTAGCATGTTCAGTCTTTGATAGCTTTAGCAGATTCCTCGAATAGACGAAGAAGAGGAAAGTGAGGTCAGAGTTTCTGCTACACTATCTTGCTGGCTTCTTTGTGGAGACAGCAGACGAGTATGGTGAATATGAGCAACTATCAATAGTGTTTGAATAATACACAGTGAGGTTTGATGTTCCACTCTCACCAGAAAAAAGAGCCTGCTTATGAAATTGAGCCCCGGTTCCTGTGATCGATTGGTCCTGGTGGAGAAGCCAGACAGGGTTTGCTGTTGGTCCTGCTGGAGGGCGGCAGGATGTGCTGAGTTCACAGGGCCACTATAGTTGATATAGCGAAGCAACAATAGGCTCTGCTTCTGTTGACCACGGTGCACGTTTAAACATTCTCCTCTCCTCACGGCACACAATTTAGTGTGATTTGTGGGCCTATATGGAAGAGGTGGACAGGACTTGAGTTTGCTCCTGACAGCAGCGGCCATCCTCTGTTAAGGCGGAGGAGTGCTGCCCCACTGCTAAAAAGGAAAAAAAGGAGAATAGAATGATAATAACACTATGTTTTTATCATTCTATTTTTCCATACTGAGACCGTTTTAAGAGGTGGGGCAGGGCGGGCCAGGCTTTCATCACCAGCGGGGGAGGAGTGGTTGGGACAGTTAAGTGCATATGATGGTTTGGACGGCTATCTTGAGCCGGCCAAACAATCATGCACACTTAGCATGTCCTTCCCCTGGCTGTATTGCACAACCTGGGTGGAGAACATGCACAGACTTCAACTCTCTGTCTGGGAGCAGAACCAGGGTGCTCAGACCAATTACAACACTGCTGTCATGCTGGTGACAGCAGTGTCGTGATTGACTTAGGGGAGTCTGTGTGCTTCATGCTTCTGGGAGGAATCGAAGAGGACGGAGGAGAGGCTGCCGGCTGGCAGGTAAGTGAAAAAAAATTTCTACCACCATTCCCCCACCACACCCATACTATTCGGTGGCAGGTGTCACTGCCTGACAGAAGACAGGACTTACTAGATTCACTGGAGGACAATAGTTCACCAGCAAAAAAGGTCCAAACACTTTGACCGCAATGTGCATTTAAGCAGTCTCCTCTCCCTGTTGTACAGGGCACTTGAAGGATGCACCTGACCAAAGCCCGGGCTAAGCACGCTATCTTCCAGAGTCACCAAGAGGGCTGGAGAGACTAGACTGAGCACACTTTCTTGGCTCATCCAAGCAGGCCTCAAAACATTGTGGAGAGGCATAAGGCTTTTACTCCTCCTCTCGATATTACTCCAGATAAAAAGCTTTTTTCCTTGCCAAGTATTGCCATGTTTATGTTTTTGGAGAAGGCTGTGGTTGTCTTAAACTGAAAATTTGCCCACACCATGTTATGTATCAATGCCACAGAAGAAGCTGAGCAGTGGATGTGTAATGATTCCTCAAGCGTATGCAGACAGGTCAGAAAATGATCTCATTGTTAACCAAAGGCTTGTTTCATCTTTGGTGTTTACCCTAGGAAAACCAATTAGAAGAAAGGCCAGTAAATGCAATCAGAAAAAGGAATCTCGGAACAAATGTGTGAAATTCAGTTTTTGCATTTCCAAAATAGTGAATCTTAAGAAATCGCTATTTAGGAAATGCAAAATTGAATGTACAAAAGTAGAGATTTCGGAATAGCAATTCTTACTCTGTAGGATTCGCCATTAGGAAATCGCTATTTAGGAAATGCTAAACCATTCATTCCTATGGGCCTAAGGCCACATGTACATGCCTTTTTAGCAGTCGCAAAAGTCACATCGGTTCGTATGGGACCGATAAAATGGCCTGTAACATGTATCAGCCCTATATTGTGAGTTTGTAACCTGTTACAGACTCGAAAAATAGAGTTTGCAAGTTGCTATTTGGAAGTTGAGTGCCAGGGGTGTCCTTTCTTAATAGCGAGTTGCAGGGGGATGTACGATTGTTTTGCTACCAGAATGCGGCTGCAAAACAATCGCAGTTTACCACCTACTTCAAGTAAGTGGTAAGCCAGTCGCAAACGGGCAGTGCGTCAAAGGGGACCCCTTCCCCATTGTGATTGGTAGCGAAAACGTTTTTCCACTGTCTACTTTAAACAAATTAAACAGAAACTTTTCATTTTTCTTTTTTAAATGCATCCTGTTTTCCTCTAAAAAAAATGAGCTGCATTTCAAAAAACTGCTTTATTCAAAAAGTAGTCACCCCAGCAAGCCAACATACCTCTGAGTGCCAGCCATTCCCAATGGGTTGCAAATGGTGACCTGCCTCATGAATATTAATCAGGCAGGTCTCTTGCGACCCATTTGGGAATAGCAATCAGTGTTGGAGACACTGTTGTGCATCAGGTGTTGCTACTCGCAATTTGTGAGTCGCAAAACTTGCCATTCGTACATGTGAGCCTACAGGCCCATAGTTATGAATGATTTTGCCTTTCCAAATGTGTGATTTTCTATTAGCAAATTTGAAAATACAAAATGAAGGGTGATTACGGCCCCTTGATGCACTACAAATAAAAGTGGTGCACATGTAAAACGCACAAATGCCCTAGGAGTAAGTGTGTGCTTTATGGCACTTTTGAAAAAGCATTTTGGGTTGCTTTTTTCAAATTACACATGGGTACCATCGACTTGGAGTTGATGGTAATAGCATTTCCTAAATGCTCATTTGTCATTTAGTAAATGCTGTGTAAATGTGCTTAGAAAATCGCAAATAGTAAATCCCTATTTGAGATTCCCTATCTGTCTTTGTACATATGGAAAGGCAATTTAGCATTTCTTAATGGACTGAAATTGCGATTCAGTCCGTTTAGAAATGCTAAATGCTTTCGTACATATGGCCCCTAGTTGTTTCAATTTTAAATGCGTTTTTAGGAAAATTGAATTTTTGATCCAACCTGTCTTGTACAAGTTTGCTCAGAAACTGTTGTCAACTCAATAATGTTTGCCTCAGATTCTTAATCATAAACAGACTATAAAGATGCATGATCAAGTTGACTGATAATCTTTTGAGACAAAGTTTGAATTTCTTTGGTGCTTGGTCTCTTTGCTGTTATTTCACCTATCTCTATGACTTCCAATTCAACTAGGACGTCTTTGCCCTGATTCCTCAAAATCAGAATGTTAAGTCTTAACTATCTAACTCTTCTGTGTTCTAGTGACGCCCTTGTAGGTGACAACAGTATTAACAATGAATTCAATGATTTGAATCCTGCTGTATTGCAACTCCTCCCTCAGAGAGCTGGTGCTAAAAACATACCTCTTCTAACGTGTGAGACTTATTCTCGACTCAAAAAACAAATCAGGCCCTTGGTTAAAAGCACACTGTAAAAATCAGTGAGCAAACTGTGTGACTCATGCTCATACCAACATGGTAAGAAAGGCTGAGCGGGTGTGAAAGTCATCTTTAGGGGACTATACTATAATGATTACTTTTAAATGCATTGACGTAGTTAGGAAACGTCTTGATCATCTGAGTAATAGGACAGGCATTTAGTTGAAATGGTCACCATAGGCTACTTTTATAGAACTTATACTTTGGGTGAGTTACTATTTCCTTTAGAGCTTTATATCCTTCAGTGACCAATGCTGTACTCACTGATGGGTATGCCACATTTATGATTCCAGGTACCCCTTCACCTTTTGAAATCCTTTGCATTCTGAAAGAGTCAAAGGGGCTTGCATATCTGAGCTGCTCTTTCTATTATTGCTCTGCAATGGAAACAAGCATTTGCAATGCAGTAGGTCTCACATTTGAGAGAGTTTAAGCTATTGACATTGTAAATGACAAAGCCTTTTATTTATCGCTTTTGAAAACCCACAAGCCTTTGACCTCCAATTTTCTTGCCTGTTTATCCTGCACACCCTGCTGGAAGCAAACTTCTTTCTGGTCTAGGAGCTGCATTGGAGGTCATCATCAGAGATTCCGAGTCTCCTAACAGCATGGTAAGCCTGACTGGAGTCCAGCACACAGGGCGGAGTCACAGTGCCAGTGGAGCTCTGTATGCCACCTCACTGGACTGCATAGCACCCACCTTTCTTCCAGGGGATACCAGGCCCCTTTGGAGTTGACGGAGGACATATGCCTCAGGCACCCCACCTGTGACATGCAGTCTGCACCCCGTGACTTCCCACTACTGCTCCTGTGCCCTCTCCTGCCTCACCATCCACTTGCCTTGTAACTCCCTTGTGCATCCCCACATTTCTCTTTAAGCCCTGTGTCTCCCTAGTCCTACTTCACCACTTGTTCATATTCCTCCATCCCATTGTGCCCATGTGGCACCTGCCTGTATATCATGTCTCCCTACCCATGCCCCTGCCCCTGTGCTGGCCTGCTCATACTCCTCTGCAACCCATGCTCCAGCACTACGCTGTTTCTTCAGTCCCACATGTAACTCCAGAGTCACCATTTCTCCTCTGCCACCTGCGTCTTCCATGGCCCCTCCACTGTGTCTTGGGCTTCTGTGCCTCCCATGCTTACTGGATTTCCATCCCCCAAGCGGCTTCAGTCGTCCCTCCATTCCTTTTACCACTTGGTGCTTCTCATTGTACACTCCTAGCTCTGATGCTAGACTGAGGCAGGTAACTGACATCCACAGCACCAACCTCACCCACTTTCTTGGATCTCCAAGGAAAGATAAGCAAAGGCACATGGTTTTGAGGCTAATTGTTTCTGATCCAAATCCGACCTGGCAACCAAGATATCATAGTAAGGATGCAAAACAGGCAGGTGTTCGAGATTTCTGAGTGCTGGAGCAAATATCAGCATGTCTTAAGGATTATTAATAGTGTTAATTCAAACATGTACATGTTTTTTGTGAATGACTGTGAAAATCTGAACATGCAGCAAAGATTACAGAAAGACGAGGTACATTTTTTAATTAAGGATTACTGAGGAACGGGGCAAATATGAACATGCACCAAGGATTACTAAGTGATGGGGGAAATTGGAAAATACATTAAGGATACCTAACTGATGGTGCAAGCAATTCTGATTTATGGGTAAAAATTATCCTCAATATTTATGAGTGATGATACAAATTCAGACACACCTTAAAGATGTCTGACTATTTCTTGAAATTTCAGCTCACACCGATTATGGCTGAGTGACGGTGCACATTTGGTTATATACTGGAAATTAGTGAGTGATAGTGTGAATCTGAACATGCACTAATGATTACTATATGATGTGGCAAATCTTCATAGGCACGAGAATCACTAGTGTTATCCTGAACACACACTAATGATAAGTGATGGTTCAAAGAGATGGCCATGGGCCAAGACTTTTAAGTGATGATGTAAATCAGTTCCAGCACTCGAGGTTTCGATGTACAAATCCGAACACACAATAAAAAGTGAATGTTATTGCAAATCTAAGCATGTAAGGAGGTTAACTGAGTGATGGGCTATATTTAAACACACACCGATAACTGCTAAGCAACGGGCACATCTAAAAATGCAGTAAGGATAAAAGTGCAATTGCATCTCTAAGCATTCTTTTGTAATGTGTGCGCATAATCGTGGTAATTATTGAAATGTTACAAGTATGTTTTACGAAATGTCGCCAATTGTGCAGACTCATGGTGTAATGCATGGAGGGTGCATCCCTGAGGACACATTTTGCAGTGTTCCAAGTTTGAATATATTTCACTGTTGCAGATTCGTGCGGCGTTTCTGAGACAGATTTGCCGCCCCTGTGGACAGGATGGGAGACCACGAGAAGTCAGACATACTAAGCAGTGCCAGCCAGCCACCCTCACGCTGTGCCCAGACTCACTGTGTGCATCCTCAGATGAGCTTCAGGTGCGAGGACATGCTGTAGCCGGGGTCGGTGCACTTGCGCTTTTTCTGGGGCAGCTCCGGGTAGCTCAGTCCCTCCTAGGCTTCTCTTCCCTTTTCTAAAGTTCTCTCTCTCTCTTGATTAAAGTCTGGGGATATATAAAAAAAAACACCGCTGCACACATGAGCACCGATAGTGCAATGTTTTTGAATTACTTCCTTATCCGGCTGGTTACTGGTGTGGGTGCCGACTGTGGACCTAAAAGACGTAAGTAAAAATAATCCCCAAGGTAGAGATGACCCAGATCCCTGTCTGAATCCGGTCCAGTGCTTGTTAGTTCAACCGCAGAGTGCTAAGTTTTAAGTTGAGATTCCTTCTGCAGTCCGCGAATAGCACCTGGGGTTTCAGTCACCCAGCTCAGTGTCAAACAGCACTGTTTTCAAAGAACGAGAATACAGTGGCCTAGATATGTCCTTGCATAAACTGCAGGGTAGACATTAGGAAATGTATATAATTTCTCTCTAGTTAAACAACAGAAGAGTGACAAGGGAAATGGAGAAAAAGAGCGCGGGCAAAAACCAAAAGGATTTGTTAAAAGAACCCTCACTCACCAACCTAGTTGGTGACATGCTTCATCATCGGGTTCCCACCAGAGAGGCCGAGTGCCTCTCTGGTGTGCTGCGATGCCTGAATTACAGCGGAGCTGGTTTTTGAATGTGAAAGAAAGTGAAATTAAAAGGTAAATGATTTTAACCAACAACCAATTTAATCATGGCAAACCAAAGACCAATAAAAACAAGTGAGTTGGACAAGAGCCGGTTGGTTAGGTTAACCAGAGCTCAACCAATTTACGATAAGGTCGACATGTTTCTGCTTATCATGCCCAGTTGGCTAAGCTTTCATCAGGACCACAAGGACCTCCACGGCGGTATGCGCACGCTAAGGCGCACCCTAACCTGTGGAGATCAGATGGTAAAACTTACAGTTCTACCGAAAAGCCATCCTACTATTCCGGGGCTAATAACGTTCATGTACTTGGTACTACTAACGTCATGGGTCCGAGAGGGGGGTAGTGAGCTATAGTATTTCCATGCTCGCACACTCCCGCGATCAACCTGGATCTGTCCTGCTCGGCCCGGATATACGGGCCGAGCAGGACAGATCCAGGTTGAGCCAGGTTGATCGCGGGAGTGTGCGAGCATGGAAATACTATAGCTCACTACCCCCCTCTCGGACCCATGACGTTAGTAGTACCAAGTACATGAACGTTATTAGCCCCGGAATAGTAGGATGGCTTTTCGGTAGAACTGTAAGTTTTACCATCTGATCTCCACAGGTTAGGGTGCGCCTTAGCGTGCGCATACCGCCGTGGAGGTCCTTGTGGTCCTGATGAAAGCTTAGCCAACTGGGCATGATAAGCAGAAACATGTCGACCTTATCGTAAATTGGTTGAGCTCTGGTTAACCTAACCAACCGGCTCTTGTCCAACTCACTTGTTTTTATTGGTCTTTGGTTTGCCATGATTAAATTGGTTGTTGGTTAAAATCATTTACCTTTTAATTTCACTTTCTTTCACATTCAAAAACCAGCTCCGCTGTAATTCAGGCGTCGCAGCACACCAGAGAGGCACTCGACCTCTCTGGTGGGAACCCGATGATGAAGCATGTCACCAACTAGGTTGGTGAGTGAGGGTTCTTATAACAAATCCTTTTGGTTTTTGCCCGCGCTCTTTTGCTCCTTTTCCCTTGTCACTCTTCTGTTGTTTAACTAAATTAACCAGGGGGAACAAGAGTGATTTTCCCTCACCCTCTCTTTGTTTTTGTTATAATTTCTCTCTAGCATGTCAAAAACAAAAAGAAACAACTGCACCAGTGGTCAAAGGGAATTAAAAAAAACATTTGCATCGGGGCGTGGCCAAGATTGCGGAGTTAGTGGACGTGTCCTGCTCGAGCTCTGCACCTGCCGGGCCTTTAGCATTTTCCTAGAGCACCCACAGTCCCCTACCTGGAGGTGAGGGTCGTCGCAGCGCTTTAGGCCGAGAGAGGAAAAGTGTGTGCTTGTTGGTGAGGGCGGGGCAACCTTGACATTCCTGCGGCCCCCGTGCCTCGCGACCTTGAGGAGCTGAGGTGGTGACGGGGGCCGGTTCGAGCGCTCACACAGGCCATGGTGGTCAGCGGACCTCCTCGCCGAGCTCGGATGGGCCCCGCAATGGAAGGGGACGCCATGCCTGTTTGCCGGTCCACGGCCACACCGAGACCGGCTCCCGGGCCTGTGAAGCGGCCTGCGGTGTGGTGCAAGGCCGCGGTGGCAGACCCACCTGGCACCCTGTGGTCTGGAAGGCCGGGTCACTTGCAGTGCCTAAGCCGGGACGAAGCCCTGCAGACGGGCGGGCCTTTATCGACTTGGTTGGCCCGGACCCGCCCGCCCGGGAGGCACGCTCAGTCAAGGCGCGGCTGCCCTGCATCGGCAAGAGCATTGGAGGGCCTATGCAGGAGAGGAGCCGGGCGGTCACGAAGCTGAGCTACGCACCACTCTACCGGTGAGCCACACAGGGAGATTGAAACCCGGGAGGCTTGGGACTTGCGGTGGTGTGCTTGCGACCTCCTGCTGTGCCTCTGTCCTTGCAACAAAGATGTGCGCGACCTCCTGACATCTTGGGACCCTAGGTGAAGGACCTGGGCTGGGCAGCTTTGCGGCCTATAGTGCAGTGAAGGCACTGGGATCACTCTCCCCTGGTAGGGCCTTTTGGAGTCGTGCATGCGTGCGAGAGACCTGTAACTCTCAGCAGTACCTGGAGTCACTGACACTTAGCACCGCTCTTGGGTGGCTGCAGCTGGGCGGATCTACTGGGTGCAAGGTCGTCCTTCAGAGTTTGGACCTCAGATACACCGGAATGTAGGCAGTCCCCAGGGGCAGCGCATCGGCCATTGACTACATTTGACGCATGGCGAGTGGGGCCACCAGGGCTCGGCCCTGCTGTAGTACATCGATTGTGCTGCCTGCAGAAAGTCTGACTTCATTAGATAGCACCTGAGGGTGCGGGCGTGCTTACTCGCTCGTCTGGACGCCATCTGGAGACCACGCATTCCTTCCCCCTGACGCTGCTTCTCTCTGCAGGCGAGACAGCTGTAGAGCCCCACAATATCAACGGCTAAAGATGAAAAGGACCGTTCTGTCCGGGATCTTCTCATGAAATCGGCTGGGGACTCTCAAGGAGCTGGCCAGGTCGCATCTGGGTACAGGTCAGAAGGAGCTGTCACAAGGGAACTTCTGGACGCCCTGTTCGCTTCTCAGAGGGAGAATATCTTGGCCATCAAGATGGACCTGTTGGCGGATCTCCGGGAAGTACGGAGAGATGTGGACGCAGTCAGTGAACGGGTGGCCGCATTGGAGGACTTCTCCACGACCCGGGACAAAGAGATCGCTGCACTCCAACAAGAAATCCTACGGCTGCGGGACCATCAGCTGGACCTCCAGTCACACTCTGAAGACCTGGAGAAATGGTCGAGGCGGAACCACATCCGTATCCGTCCTGTCCCAACCGGAACAGAGGGGGAAGATTTGGAAGGATATTTCAAAGACCTCTTCGGGGCAGTTCTGAGCGCAACGGCGGAATCCCCCGTCAAGATTGATCGATGTCATCGAGTAGGCCCCCCCACCAGCCAAATCGCCCGCTTTCGATATCCTGTTGTGCGTGCATGACTTTAAGGTTAAAGAGGAGATTCTCAAGGCAGCCTGCTCCTGTCAACCTCTACATTTCCGTGCGCACACACCACAGCTCTTCCAGGATCTAGCAGCCAGTAACCTTAAAAAAAGAAGAGTTTTTCACCCCGTGACCAGCCACCTTAGATCAAAGAGTATATCCTACTTCTGGGGGCACCCATTTCGTCTCATTTTCCGTCTCAACGGGAAGCACCACAAAGTTCACTCCATGGCCGAGGCTTGCAAGGTGCTTAATATAAACCTTGATGATCTGACTGCCCAGCCTGGTGCTTCCCGGACGGGATCTCCCAGTCCCTCAAGACATGGTCCCCGGAGCGGCCTTGATCACCTTCGCCCTGACCCGGTTGCAATGATCAAAGAGCATTCAGCAGTTCTCCGTACAGAGAGGGACACTTTGGACTCTAATGACTGGGAGTAACGTATGTGTGGGTTCGTTTTCTCCCCTCTGGGCCCTGTGGGAGCGGGGGACTTTTCACTTTACTAAATGGGGAGGTCCCTCACTCTCTTGGCAGTCTCCACTTCTTTCTGGCCCTCTGTCGAGATGGACTCTATGTGTTGGCCTTTGTTGTTGGTTTATGGTTTTGGGGTTTGTTTACATTGTCCTCTCTCTGGTGAGCTCTTTACTTTTGGCCCTACTGGTCGTGTTCGTCCAATCACACATGCACGGGTGGTCCCTTTCATGGTCTGTCCTTCTCTATCGGCGTCTTAGCGTTAAACACATCATCCTGTGGTTCTACGTAACCTGATGGAAGTTAAGGTAGTTATGTATAATGTCCGAGGCCTTAACAATCCTACCAAGCAGAGGGCAGTACTCTCCTTACTTGAACATTCAGAGGGGGATATATGTCTTCTTCAAGAAACCCATCTGCTCCACAACGAAATTCACTGTATGCGACACAGGGGGTTCCCCCTGCAGTTCTGGTCTTCAGGGACAAGTAAGAAGGGCGGGGTGGCCATCTTGTTCTGCAAACACTTTAGAGGTTCCATAGTGGGTTGTGTGGCAGAGATTAAGGGGCGCCTCTTAGCGCTGAGGCTTCAAACTGGCACCTCTCATCTCACGGTAGCCTTAATCTATTCCCCAAATGATCATCAGGAGAAGTTCCTCACTGGAGCACTGGCCGAGGTTCTCCACACGTCTGATTCCTTGGCAGTGGTGGGCCGTGACTTAAATTTAGTTATGGATGCAGGGATGGACCGTTCGAGCCCAAGGACTGGTGGGGCGGGAGCTTTGTCGGGAAAGGGTAAGGAGTGGTTAGAGGACAGTGGGATCAGGGATGCATGGCGCAGCCTCCACCCCAACAACAGGGATTATACCCATTACTCTGCAGCCGAGAAGTCCTACGCTCACCTGGACCACTTTCTTGTCTCCCAGGTCCGTGGGCATGCAATCAAGCATCTACTATCGAAGCTCGGTCCCTTTCAGACCACACACACATAATGCTGACTCGATGTCTGTTCCCTACTCCCTCTTCCCCCACACACTGGTGCCTGCGAGACTCCTTACTGCAATCTCCACAAGTGGTCGAAGACCTTCGGCGTACATTGAAAGATTACTTAGCACTTAACGGTGATGGCTCTACGGCTTTAGCCTCCGCTTGGGAGGCTCTTAAGTTGGTCTCGAGAGGGGCCTTAATTGCTAAAGCGGCTCATGACAATTAGGCCTGGGCGGTAAATTCCGTTCCGCTCACGGAATTTGCGGAATTTGGGTAATTTCGCGTTCCGCGGAGAACGCGAAATTGCCCAAAAATCTGCGTTCCGCGACTTCGCGGAATTTTATGCTTGTTCGCGTTCTCAATATGCATGTTCGCGAGATATTTCACCCCGAGCACGCAAACAGCGATCGCGAACAGGAAAAAAGTATCGCGAACAAGCAATTCCGCGTGTTCGCGGAATTTCTGCGTGTTCGTGGATATTTTTTACCGTTTCGCGGAGATTTGCGAAACGCGATTACGCAAATTCCGCCCACCCCTAATGCCAATAAGACTAGGCAGGTCAAACGAGAGGAACTCAAATCTAAAGTTAAAAAACTTGAGACGATCCATAAGTGCACGTGCTCCTCGTGGGTCTGGCGCCAATTGGAGAAGGAGCCGCTCCAGTTGAAGCGATTGGACCTCGACAGGACTGAATATGCAGTGATTCGGTTGAAACATAAATTCTATGTGGGATCTAACAAGGGCGGTTGCATGCTAGCACACTGCCTCCATAGTTAACGACAGGCACAGGCCGTTAAGATGGTGCACGGAGAACAGGGTTCAATAAGGTACAGCGCTCCGAAGAAGAGGCGCTCTTGTTGGCGGTTGATGCTGAAAAGGCATTCGACTGCGTGCATTGGCTGTACTTGTTTGCCACCCTGGAGCGCTTTGGTTTGGGCGCAAAATTACACAATTGGGTAGCAAGCATTTACAGCAACCCATCTGCTGCAGTCAGGGTGCATGGGATTCTCTTGAGCGGTTTTGCGGTGGGGAGAGGCACCAGACAGGGCTGCCCCCTCCCCCTCTGCTCTTCGCTCTTTATATGGAGCCCTTTGCTCAGAGGGTCCGGGACAACCCACACACCCAGGGCATCCCTTTTGGGGCCGACTGCCACTTAATTAGCCTTTATGCTGAGGATGTCATTTTTTCGGTGGCACAACCCTTGACCTTGCAGGCCATTGTAGATGACCTGCACGCCTTCGGTCGGGTTTCGGGATTCAAAATGAACCTCCAGAAAACACAGGTTCTTAACCTTACCGCAACACAAACAACGGTGGACACTTTACATGTCCAATTTGCCTTTGATTGGGTGACGGACGGCATAACATACCTGGGGTTGGTCCTTCATAAGAGTCTAGGCAAGACCACGGAAGTGAATTGTGCTGCTTTACTCTCGCATCCGTAAAGATCTAACTCAATGGCAATGTTTGCCTCTTTCGTGGCTCGGGAGACAAGCCGCGGACAAAATGAATGTTCTACCGCGCGCCCTATATCCTTTCCAAACCCTCCCCTTATTGCCCCCACCGAATGAGCTCTTACACATACAAAAGGAGATTGAGCACTTCATTTGGGGTACGGTCTCTCCCAGGTTGCAGAAGTCCCTGTTGCAATGCCCTGAAAAGGAAGGTGACTTTGCGTTGCCGAACATCACTAGGTACTTTCAAGCCTTGCTATTGTGCTTTCTTGTGGAATGGAACCGTTCAATGACGGAAAAACACTGGGGAATTATGACCAGACGGTGGCTGGCCATCACATCTGGAGGGTAGCTTGGCTACCTAGACCGTCCCGACCCTGGGCACTATACTCTTCGCCGGTCACTCGACCCTCAATGTTAGTATGGGATAGAGTGTCCAAGCGGGCAAATCTTGCAACGTTCCCTTCGCCTATGTCCCCCATTTTTTTGAATCCCGAATTACCACACGGGATGGATAAGAGGTCGGATTCGCGGTGGTTAGCTGGCCGCTGCAAGCGTTTGGGCATTTGTTTGACCTCCAGGGGCTTACCCCCTTTGAGCAACTTCAGGCAGATTACGGCCTCACTGATTCTGACCGCTACCTTCACGTGCAAATCTACACTGGATGTCTGGGTCTCTAGTATGTTCTTCGGTTATCAGACCAATGCTCCCATTTGAAAAGTGTTTTTTTCTGAAAAAAGATGATCGTAAAGTTATCTCGGAAATCTACAGGTTTCTATCCCGGGGCCCGAGTGGGGTTCCGATGGCCGGACAAAGGCAGTGGGAGGCAGAACTCGGTCAAACCCTGTCGGACAAGGAATGGGAAGATATTTTTTATAGGACCCACCACACTGCACACTCCACGGGCCACACAGAAACAATGTTCAAAATTGTATCTTACACTACACCATGGCTCGTTTAAATAAATGGAACTCACAGTGCAATGGTGTCTGTTGGTGAGGCTGTGGGAGCCCGGGTACCCTCATTCACCTGCTGTGGAACTGTCTGAAGCTCACAAGATATTGGGACAAGATCCTCAATGAAATCGATAAAGCTTTCAACACTACCATACCCAGGTTTCCTGCATACACTATTTTTGGATTGCCCAATGCCCTGACTTTTCTCTCGCATTCTACCAAATGCAGACAGATTTACCTGGAGTTGAATGCTGCACATCGGGTACTTTTATCTGGATGTGAATGAGACAGGATTCCAGACCACACACAATGGCTTCACCAGCTATGGTCCCTTTTGGTCATGGAGAGAATCTCCATGGCTACCCTAGGGGACAAATACAAATACGCTAAGATATGGGCTCCCTTTATTTCCACCCTCTCTACAGAGTTTCGGGAACTGACATGCCCTGATTCCGGAAAGGGAGGGGAGTGGTTAATACCTAATAGCCTTGGATGGGTTCTTAGGACCAAGAGTTGGTGGTAACTTTCACACTGGACCACATTCATGCGCGTAAGTGCGCTGACTGGCTCACCTGGAGAGGGGTGGGGTGGGGTTGGTGGGAGGCTCTCGGGTTTTCTCATTCTAATTTTGTTAATGTTTCTCTTTTTGTGATTCTTAATTTCCTTAAAAGGCAGACTTTAACGCCCTGGGCTTGCTATAATGAGTCTTTGGTTCATCAGGCACCGGTGGGCTCAGCATGCTGCTGACCCTTTCCAATGCTCCACCTCCATGGCGCCTGGATCACTTAATGTTTCTTCTTGTAGAACGCGGCCGGCCCAGTATGGGTTGTAGGCGGTATGCTGTGTAATCTATCTATATGTACAGCTTGTAATTCATCGGCTCTTATGGGCTTTCATGTCTTTATGCAGCCGGCCCATTGGGTTGTAGGCACCAATACTTTGTATTGTTATGCTATGAGTTCTGCTAATAAAATCAATCTAATTCTATAAAAAATATTTGGAATGCAATAGGTCTCGCATTTAAATGCAAGACCTATGGCATTGGAAAGAAGTGGCCACCATTGTCCTGGCTGTTTAAAAAGAGAAAGCGCACATGGTGTGCTGAATGTAAGCAAAGCATGCCGGGCCTGCAGTGAGAGAAACTCAATAAAGAAAATAGTGCTTACAAGACTAAATAACACATACCGTGTAACAACCGAAGTAAAAGGGCCAGTCAACATAGGAGGTCACAAATGAAGACAACGTGGTACTAAGGAGGAACAAACACGCCTATTTACGAATCAGAAACCAGCATTTATGAAGGACAATAACACAAGCCAATGACAAATATGGATGGAGAGTGGGTGGGGCTTCTATTCCATACTCCACTACAACAAGTCTCGCAGAGCAGGGCATGCACCCTGACTCTAGGCTCAACCTACAAAGGACTGGGGCTACCAACATCCCAGTAACTAAATTGCAGTACAGGGCAGGGTGTTTCTTGGTCACATATTTTAGTAACAATAATTTCAATGCTGCCAGGGCCCAAAGTTTTCTGAAATTATCTCCAAATTTGGATCCTTTAATGGATAATGGGCTCAACTTAAATATGCTCCTTTCCTCAATTATTCCTGCAGGTGATTTAGATATCAAACTAGATAAATTGACAAGGCATTCTGACAATTTGGAACATTCTTTGTTTAATGAAATGTAGATCAGCTTACTATCATTAAAATTATATTGCCAGTATACTGAATTACATGAGCAGTTGTACAAACAGATTTTGTGTTACCCTAGCTCAGTATATTTATCTAATGTTTTTAACCCTCTTCCATCTCCCCCACTATTCACTCCCCCACCTGCATTTTCTGCTAGAGGTAGTTCTAGCACAATTTACTATATTGTCTCTTTATATTTCTTGGAAGGAATGACCTACATTCTATGATGTGGTGTCCATTGATTATATCAATCATAATCTGTTGACAAGCAGAATTATTTGAAGGATTCATCAAAATATTTTTTTGACAAAATTCCATGTATCAGAAATATTATGAATGAGGGTAGAAGGTTGCATTGGAATGTAATTGATCCTCCAACTGTCCTGATAGGTTTAATCATCATACCTTTTAGGAATGTCAAGCTGTATTTGAATAATTCATTAGAATCTTCTTGTAGATTTAGTTCAATATTCACTTTATCTCCAGACAATTTAGAGCTCCGCCAGATATTTAATTCTTTGCAGGATGGCTTGATAGGGCTAGCATGCAGAGATAGTGCCATTGTAGGACTGCATTGGACTTCACCTTTGGCTCGGTAAGACTTGGGCTTAGGAGGAATCATGCAGGCGTTGTACTGAGTGCCTGTATAAGGTATATTTGGAGATGGCTTCATTTTAGGTTGCTGCATAATGGTGAATTGCATTTTGGCAATATGCTCCATGTATTGTATTTATTAGGTTGACTGTAAACCTCAGAAAGGTGTAATTGAGATATGTGTCCTGAGTTGAAGTAAAAATAACTGGGCTAATATGGACCTTTTACCCATTTATTATGCTTTGTGGTTGCTCATGGGGTAAAACTGCATGCCAAGTAGGCATGGCTAGCTTGCCAGTTTCAAATATGTGTTCCTATTACAATTGCACTCTTTTGACTGATAAGCCCCATTCCACTAGTAACGTTCCATTGGTTTGAGGTGTTGAGATGGTCAAGCCAAACTGGAAAGAGTGGTCGAATAAGGAGCTGTTCAGGGTAAGCATAAACAGATGCTTAAGATGTTTTGGATGGTTATTGGATGTCCCACAAATTGATTGTAGATGGCTTTAAAGAGGCATGTGAATTTAGCATCCTCACTGCTCAATGTTTTACAGTACACCTTGGTAGAATCACGAATCATGCATGTTTGACAGGCTGAATCCAGAAATATGCATGGCTTATAAAGACTGTCAGAGCTACTACTGCAGAGGATCTGGGTCTGAGTTTGCATTGGTTATTAAATCCTGGTCTATGACAAGTATCTTCTGGGTGGATTAGGAGTTAAAGAAGTACCAGCAACTCATCTCTGATATAGCCCTAATGGTTTGTTGTCGAATGTATCAGTAGTGCTTTGCTACCTTGAAACTCTAAGGTGATACGGTTGCTTTTGGCCCGTTCTGCCCTATTCAACTTTGTGCAAATATTATATGTGCTTCCTTAGTGGCTAGCTCTTTTATTTTGGTGAGACAGTCTCAATATTATGAAATTGTGGGTGCATGTGGTGCCTCACTGTACATCCAACATGATGCTGGCCGTAGATAAGAGTTCAAGCCTCTCATGGTCTAGTGTTCAGTTTCTAAGATGACTGTCATGAAAAATATCATGAATGTAAAGTTTTGGGTCAGTGCTGTACTTTTTCTTTTCTATAAAGTGGCTCTCATTTGCAACCCATGGCCCTTGTTTCGGGAGAAAGGCCATGAAAGTGGTTCGTTATACAGTGCCATCCCATTCTATAACTCCTGTGGTCCCGATATCATAAGAGGATTACAAAGCATACAGGTGGACAACAGCATCCAAGACCACATTAGTCAGTTTCCACCAGTAATGACCATGGACAAAATTTGTCAGAGAGGATTAGGTAACATGGAACTCCAAGTAGTCCCCGGTTGATGGTACTTTCTTCTTTGGGGAGCAGCTGCATGGAGGTGCTTTTATCACAATGTCATCTTGTGTTACTCTGGTCTCAATAGTGCAGATCAGTGTGATTCCCAAGAATCTTGTGTTCCAGCAAGAATGGGGGTGAGCTATGGTTCTTCACCCTCCATCATTAGCGGAAACTGATTAGTGCCAATGAATTAGTAACCCATGCCTCAGACTAAACATGCCACTCTAAAATGATAGTTTGATTTTTCATAGTGCGTGCTACTGTAAGTCGCAAGGATGTGAATGAAAAACACTGCCTCTTCCACGGGTGAAAATGTTGTAAACCTAAAAAGGATGGAATACTAATTTAGCCTACCTCGAGACTAAACCAAGAACTCATCAGTAAGCACGTAACTCACTGTGCTAACTTATTGAGCCTCTTAGTGTCTTAGAAGAATGATTGTATATTTAACTAGAAAGTGGAGAAATGGCAGCTCTGAAATCCTTTAATTTGACATCTCAGCTATGGTAGTATGTGAGAACTATCCAATGCCCTCTGGTATAATATTAGTACTGCTTGCTTCCTAATTACTGAAAGTATCCTGCCAATTATCAGACAAGGGAAAAACCTATTGCAATTACCACTCTCATCAATGATTGAGTACAACATTTAAATATGATTTAGTTTTGCAGCTTATTCTTCTGAATAAAACATTTGCCGGAACAAATGCAGACTTCAGATCACAGGAAAATAAAATCCTCCATAAATGGTCGAGTAATAAAAGGTAGAGAATAAAATCGTAAGTTTGCCCATGCAGGGTCACTTTTATGTTTACAGCAAATTTCAAATTTTTATGGAATTTTCAAATAATTTTATGATTACTCTCATAAATGGTGACACTTATAATCTTCCAGGACTGCTCACATTGAATTCCACAAAGAAAATGAGGTCAAATTCTACTTTTGCACATGCACCATTGTTTTGTCTCTTTATAGGGAACACATTTTTCCGAGTGGGCAACCCCTTTCCCAACATCCTTGTTACACATTGTGAAAGATACATCCTATTACGTCAGTTCCAAGAGCAGACTCAATATTATATCAAAGTCCGTGTCCATTTATGAAGTGCTCCAAATGCATGCTTTTCACAGCCAGCAATAGAATCATGTACAGCCATGTCGCTGAGCTCACCTGGATGAACCACTCAATCTTCCACTGCACCATCTCAGCAGCTCTTACCACTGCCACAAAGCCACCCAGCACCACACACAGGAACTGGACCAAAATATCCGAAAGCCAAGTGACTGGCACCCCCAACACCTCCCATCCCGACACCACCACCAACCTTGAAAAGGCAGTCAAAAATGTCAACTCCTGGAACACCGACTGTGCCAATAAAATTGCCCTCTTCGAGGCTACCAAACTCAAGAGACCCACCAATCATACCAATTTGTATACCCCAGAAATGAGAACCCCCAAACATGCCTGCAAGCGACTGGAAAGAGTTTGGCCCACCTGCAAATAGCCATCAGACCACGCAATCTTCAAGACAGAACTCCACCACTACCACCAACTCTTGAAAAAGACAAAAATGAATGTCCTTGCTGACCTCCTCGAAACCAGCTCCAACTACACCAACAAACCCTTCAGCATTGCCACGGAGTCCCCAAAACCCTAAGCTACGGAGAACATCATCACCCCTTCACAAGACCTCTGCAAAAGCCTGCTGGATTTCATCCACGACAAGATATCCACCATCTGCAAACACGTTTTACCCCAATCCTCTACCGGCAGCACCCTCAGCTGGCTCGCCCCCATCGACATATACCCAAAACCCCAGATCACCACCTGGGACCAGCTCACCTCACAGAGCACCTCAGCCATCATGTACTCTGTCCACTCAGGAGCACTCATGGACCCATGTCCCCATCACATGTTCAACCTTGGAAACCAGGCCATCAGCAAAGAGCTTACCACTCTCTTCAACACATCCATCACTTCATCCACCTACCCAAAGGAATGGAAACACACTGAAGTCCAACCCCTCCTCTCAAAAAAAGTTCACAGACCTCAAAGAGCTCAAGAGCTACAGGCTCATCTCCCTGCTCTCTTTTCTCACCCAAGGTCCTCAAACGCCCTTAACCGTCAATTCACAGACTACCTAAAGACTGACGACCTTCTTGACCCATCCCAATCAGGCTTCCATTGTAACCACAGCCAGGAAACAACACTAATCGCAGCCGCAGATGACATCAGTACTCTCCCAGACAAAGGATAAACAGCCAGCCTGATCCTCTTTGACTTCTCAGCAGCCTTTGACTCTGTGTCCCACCACACCTTGATCAAGAGGTTCCATCAGATCAGGATCCAAGAGGATGCCCTCAAATGGACCGTATTATCAGAGAGTCCACCTTCCACCTTACATCTCAGTCCCACGAACATCATCTGCGGTGTCTCCCATGAGTTGTCCCAGAGCCCTACCCTGTTCATCTCCTACATGACCCTCATGGCCAACATTGCTTAGCCTCTAACCGCAGTCTCATCCACAACAAGGGCCAACTTCAGCCTGTGCATGACCGATATTGCCCACTCAAAGCAAGATAACTGCCCTAAACTTAACACTGACAAAACAGAGGTACTGATCTTCGGGAACGACACCTTCATGTGGAACGACTCCTGGTAGCCTGCAGAACTGCAACCCTCTCCCACTCCAACATACCAGGTCAACTCAGTATCCTACTCCTGCTTCCTCACATTTGCATGCTTCAGAAAATCTTGAAATGGCTCCCAGTCAGCACCAGACACACCATTACCCAAGCCCTCATCACCAGCTGCCTGGACTACAACAACACTCTCTATGCCAGAATCATCACACCCCTACTGAAAAGACTAAAGGCATAGAGTATTCAGCAGCCAGACAATCAGGGACCGACAAACATCAACCACCGAATGAGGTTCCACCAACCCTCCAAACCCCTGTGCTCTACCTCCCATTCCCTCGCCCAGGTCCCTCGCATCCGCCAAAGGAAGAGTGGTGGACGTTCCTTCTCCTACCTGGCTGCAAAGGCCTGGAACGGCTCCCGCCTTCACCTATGGACCTCGCCTTCCTTGCAAGGATTCAGAAAGGAACTCAAGAGCTATCTTTTTGACTGATTCCACCAGAGCAGCAGAACACTCATTAGCAGCAGGGTGATTAGCAGCACTATAAAAAACCTGATTGATTGATGCAGCAGGTTTCATGGCACTGGGCTCAGCGTGTATCTGAGTATCAATGCCACTCAAATTACTCTGGCTTCTCTGTGCTCATAAATCATCTGAGGGGATGATCTCTTAGCTGGGCTTATTCAGTTACCGGACCTATGCAGTTGCATTTTTAAAAGGGATAAAGATAAACTGTTCAACTAGCTGTTCCTAAGACAGTTGTGTATACATAGGATGTTATTTGACGTGCCCAGTTCAAGTTGAGATGATGTAGAGCCCATTTCTTTGAGGTCAGCTACTGTTTGGATCAAATATAAGGAAGGTAATACCAGTAGGAAGACGTGCTGCAATGCATTTGTTTCCTTACTATTTCTTGCGTTATTTCCCCTCTGCTACTATTTTGTCTTGGAGGTTTGCTACAGCAGTTGGAGCTCCTTCTGGAATCCTATAATTGAGAACAGCTATGTTTTACTTGCTGATTTCAGGGGAGTCTGGTGCCTTGGTAATTTCTGAAGAATTAATGTTAACTATCAATCAAGAGTTATAACATTTCCAAAGAGGTTTTTCCAATTTGTGTGGTTTTCCTTCTAACTGGGACCCTCTTATGAAGACACTTGACTCCTTATATGTATACTGTATGACACATGGTGGCATCATGGCCACTAAGAGGAGTCACCCTTTCTTTGTACAATCTAGAAGGGAACTCAACAAACCATCTCAGCATCCAGTCCTTGACATCTCCCATCTTGGAAACGTATGTGCTCCTGCACATGACAGCAGTAACGTTTTTTCAGCAAAGTCCACTACATGGAATGAGTTCATGCGTAGTTACAGCCTACCTGAAATGCCCACTAATCTGCACCTTACCATAAATTTGACAATGAAAAATTTCACAATATAGCGAGAATTTATATGTTTTCAATTCCTATTCGAGAGGGTATGATTCCTCTGCATGGAGGAAAATGAACGTCTGAGCCATTGCCTTAAGAAATATGACCCCTTCACCCACTTCTTGATGGATCTTCACCAGCTCCAATTGCTGGTCCACATCATCTTCAAAAAATCCTGGTGTGTGTTGGCAAACCCACAGCTAGACTCCATCAGACAGGAGGCAAAGAATTGCAAAAATGAAAAATCAAGGCAATAGGCCTTCTCCATCTAAGCACATAGGAAATGAAAAAACAACACAGTATCCACCAGGACCGCTCAACCCTGATTCGATTTACAACAGAGATTACTACTTTGAAGCACATGATGTGGCATAGTGGCTAGAGCGGACAACTTTGAAGTTGAGCAACCAGGTTCGAGTCTGGTGGGAGGCTCAAACAAGAAATCTTACTTATCGCCCCCTTTTAAAGGTTATATCGGCAAAGCTCCTGCCTACTCTAACATACGGTAGTGAGGCGCTAAGTGGGAAAGATACTGTGATTATAAACAATGCAGTTTCAAAAACTTTTAAATCCCTTTTTCATCTACCAAATAATGCTTCACCAGCACAAATAAGGCTGGAGTTTGGTCTAAATAACCAGTGGTACGCAAGAAAGGGCCAATTTATCAAAGTATGTAACAGGATAAAAAATGACCATGAAAATCAAATGTCTCAGCTACTATGGCAAGAATTAAATAACAACAGAAAATTACAAGCCTGGAAATATTTAATTATAGCGCTGGAAGAATTTGACGTGATGTCAATCTGGAATACCACAATAACCAAGGAATCATTCAAAAAGGCAATTAATAAGATAATAAATTATTTATCAAATGTACGAGATAAAGACATATTTGCAAAAGGAAAACATGCTTGACCAATAATTAGTGGGTTTACAAAAAAGCAGATTCAACCATACTTAGAAATACCATGGTCATTAAAAAACAAACAAATCTTTATAAAGGCAAGGATTGTTTTTTTTTTGTCTTCATATGCCACCAAGGTTCTATATGTGCGATCAATAGGTTAACAAGCGATATGCTGCCTCAGTACATACCAACTGGAAGGGACAGACATGGAGCGAGGACCTCGTCCCACAGCGATAGGGCTTGACATACCTGCGATCACCATAACGTAACCTTAAGGGGGATTTTGGAAATCAGCCAGAATACTGAAAGAAGTATCAAAGCACTGCTTATACCCAGAAATGGGATAGATGGCTTAATCATTGGACCTGGGGGAAAAAAAAAAAAACCCCAGTCTCTCAATGATCCCATTTCAGGAGGCGCCAAAAAGATCTTTTATCAGAATTCCCTATTCTGGCCAAGTCCAGCTTGGAGACCTGCAGGGCAGAAGCAAACCATTCATTGACAGAAGGGGTTGAAGAATCCTTCCACTTCTTGCATATCTCCCTTCTAGCAAGTAGTATAGCGTAGAAGACTAACTTTTTCGCCAATGTGGAAACCCCCTCTAAGATTCCGAAAATCACCAACTGAGGATCTAATATTATGTTGAAGTCTACTGAGGACGACAGAATCTTGCAAATGGCTTCCCAGAACTGCGACAAAAGAGGGCACTCATAAAACATGTGGATATCCGAGGCTGCCAAGAGTCCACATCTAGCACACACCACCATATTCCCCTGAGTCAATTTAGAAAGTCGGTGGGGAGAGTAGTAAGCTCTGTGAATAATATAAAGGTGGTTCCTGCGCAACCACGCCGGTTTCACAACATCCCACATCATTCTACATGATGTACTCCATAGCTCTTGCAAGTTAGTGTTGCTTATATCTGGCCCCCAAACCTCATCTGGTAACAAGAATACTCCATCCATCTCCTCCAAGATCAGATTATACCAAGACGAAATCTCCTTCTTAGCAGGGGGTTTGTCAATCAACAAAGTTATAAGGGTACTATTACCACCTAATGGGAACTTGCTTCTTCGAGGGGGCTGTGCAGTATAAGTTCGAGACCAGCTGGACATCTGCAGATATTTTAGCCTAGCTAGGCCTGGGCCAATCCTCCTACTCAAACACTCCCAGGAAAGCAATTCCCCCTCAACAAATAGGTCTCCCCAAACCTCCATCCCTGCCTCTCTGATAGGTAATGCAAGTGAATCTCCCAACCAGGGCGGATTGTCGGGCAGATCCCATAAGGGAGTCCTGCAGCCATAGTACCCTATTTTAATAGCTTTTAGAACCTGGGCCCAAGTCCTTGCCATTCCCAATAGAATTTTCAATTTAATTTTTTTAAAGAACTTGGGATCACCACATTTTAAAAGGAATCCGAACTGGCTAACCCCCTCTCCACTAAGCAAAGTGGTGTATAGAGTTCCCACCCCATACTCTAATGGTTTCTTTAATAGCATCCTGGCATGAGATAACTGGAACGCCCAGGCATACACCTGGATGTCCGGGGCAGCCAACCCCCCCTTTTCCCTACGCCTCCTTATCTTTTTCCACGAAATTCTTGGATGATGTTTATTCCAAATAAATGTGTTAATTTCAGCCTGAAATGTTTTAATAGAAATTGGATCAAAATACAGGCGGATAGTGTATAAAAGAAAAGAAAGCTTTGGCAAGACAGACATCTTGACCAAGTTAGCCCTTCCTAATAATGACAATGGAAGATGGAACCAAGACTGAAGTAACTTACGGCAGTCCTTAACTATCTTGGAAAAATTAGTATTGACAATCTGGTCTATATCTTCTACAATATCAAGGCCCAGATATCTCAACTTCTTTCCTGGCCGAATACCAGCAATACACACACTCTGGTCCATACCCCAGGTCATCATCTCGGTAAGGGTGCCGGCCAGGAGTTGGTCTAAGGGTGCCGGCCAGGAGTTGGTCTTTTGATCGTTCCTTACTCTCCCACCCAGACGATGTTCTCTTCCTTAAGTCTGAGGTGAGCCATTTCTTAAAGATAAATGTAGGATCGGCAGGCATCGGAATGGTGTGGGACTCTCTGAAAGCATTTTTGAGAGGCCTTATTACAAATAAAACGGCTTACAGGAGGAGGGGATATAGGGAGGCCGTGACATCAGTGGAAGCAAATATTGCTAAGATCCAGACCCAATTAGATCTAGTAGCTGATTATAATACAGAAGCGGTCCGCTCTTCTTTGTCTGAAAGATTACTTTCCTTAAAGGGCCATCTAGCTTCGATCCTAAATCAGCGGATACAAGAAAGGTGGGAGGCCAGCAAACTTGCACACTTTCAGTATGGAGAAGGAGAGGGGAAGCTATTGGCATGGAAAACCAAAACGGACCAAGTCCGGAATAACATCGAGGTGATTAATGCCAATGGCTCCCCACTCTCCCGAGATGACGATATTAGATCTGCCTTTAGAGAATTTTTTCAAAATATCTATTGTGAAGACAAGAACATCAGCTTAGTTACCATTAAAGATTGGCTCAGCAAGATCACCCTTCCAGCGCTTTCTGCTGAGCAAAGCGAGATGTTAGATGGTGAAATCTCGGAGGAGGAAGTTATTAAGGCCATACATAATGCCAAAAAGGGGAAGGCGTCTGGTACAGATGGCCTACCGGCCGAAATATACAAAATACTGGAGCGGGAACTTGCCTCCTTCCTGGTTTTGCTATTTAATAATATTCTACTGGATGGTGGTCGTCCTCCGATGTCATGGGACAGTGCGTCCATTACAGTAATTTTAAAACCGGGGAAACCACCCACGGCATGTGGCTCATATAGGCCAATCTCCATACTGAACGTAGATTATAAAATATTTGCTTCAATTCTGGCCACTAGATTAGCTCTTGTTGCCCCAAACATCTTACACCCTGATCATAAGGGGTTCGTCAAGGGTCGGCAGCTATATGAATTAACCTTTGACTTAATAGGGGCTATTGACTTGGCAGTTTTGGAGTCTCTCCCCCTGGCGGTCCTTACCTTGGATGCCACCAAGGCCTTTGACAGAGTCAATTGGTTGTATCTGTCGGAGGCCCTGGCAAAGTTCAATGTGGGAGCAGGGTTTCGCCGGGCAATTGGTCTTTTATATCAGAACCCAAGTGCTTGCGTACTGGTCAATGGCAATTTATCTGATCCCTTTAACATTTCGAGGGGTACACGGCAGGGCTGCCCCCTCTCCCCGCTTCTTTTTCATCTATACGCTGAACCATTTGCCCAAAGTCTGAGGGATAATGTTAATATCAAGGCGTTTGCGTACAGGGGTTGGGAGAGAAAAGTGGCCCTGTACGCTGATGACATCCTAATTTTTACATCTGACGCCCATATGGCTCTCCCGGAAATATTCAAGCTAGCCTTGGCATTTGGGGAAGTATCTGGTTATGAGATCAATGCCACAAAAACAAAGGCAAGGATTGGTGTATTACCTGGACTATGTCATCTCCCTCCATGGATAAAGTCGGAAGGGGACACATTATGTAGATTATGTAAAACCAGAGAGGAGAACATTACTCATTTATTATGTATCTGCCCCGAACTGCAAACTGAAAGAAAAATTATACTTAAGATACTTTTTAAAGCGCGAGGAGTAAGGTCATGTAGGCAAGCGTTGATAATGTGTCTACATTCTAATGATATAATTAAGAATTCTGCTTTTATAAAGTTTTTACTAAGAGTAGGAGCCAAATTGGAAGATCACAATTAAGAAAACACTAGCACAGTATGAAACTTTGTTTACATTATGAAATGAAGATTTGACGTGGAGGCAATAGGGAGAAGAGATTAAGACAACTGGAATCTAAAATGATCATAGAATTAGACAGTAAGACTCCCAATGGATTAAACAATACGGATGAAATGTACCACTTTCTGTAACTAACATTGGGTCTTACAATAGCTACAGGTGTCTTGACAATTGATTTTAAGCACACAGTGAGTTGTTTAGTCCCTTATTTATTTATTTATTTATCTACTAAAGGACTGAGTTATCTAAGTGTGTACAATGTCGGTATTTATCTTTTTTAAACAATGTATAGTTCTTTCAATATAGCCATAGGTGATTGTTTTTTCCACTTCGTATGTATTATTGGAAGCATCAACTGGTTTTAGTCAGATTTTAGCCCGGTTTTTAACTTTGTTAAATGTGGGGTTTTTACTGTCTTTTACCTTGATCTTTTTTAGGGTTGCTTACACATATTATTGATTATGTATTTTGCACATTCCTATTTGCACTAGCACTTTAGGATGATCCACTTTGGATCAGTTTATTAGCACTCTTTTTCCATATAAGTGACACTGCTACGATTGATCTGTTGACAGATAAATTGAATGGGCAACAAATGTACAGCATTGAAGCAGTTATGTAAAACGGAGTCATGAGGATATTTTCCAATACGAAACTTAATTCTAACCAATTGAATTGTTGCATTGATTTACCAATCCTTTGGTTTAAAACACTATATATACAATCATTACTAAAAGTTTTTTTATATAGACATTTTATAAAAACTCTATTTCTTAATATATTTTATAGGTTTTATAACTATTTATATACATTATTAGTACTGTACGATTGTGTTATATAATGAATTGACTCCAGAACAAGCATTCAAGCAGTTAAGTAGTCCATGTTACAAAACAGACTAAAGACAACAATTACGTTTTGCAGTGTGTCTTCTATGTTTACACGTCATGTGATGTCAGCACTCTAATCACTGTGAAGTATTTAAAAATAATGATGAGCAGGCTTCAAACTGACTTGTGAGCAAGGGCTTTCGTAGCCCGAAACGCGTCAGGTTCGAGGTTTAAGAATAATAAACTCCATCTAACCTAATTTCGCTGGGTCCGCGTCTCTGTTCGCCATTGCTGTGGAGGTGCAGGGATACTATCGCTTTTATATATATATATATATATATATATATATATATATATATATATATATATATATATATTTATAACATGAAATTAAATTTAACTGTTGCAACTGGCTTACAACAAATTTGATGCCGCATTTTTTATCGTGTTTTAGTTGTTTTATATTGTATTATATATTATATGTATAATGTCGCATTGTAAGATTTTAAGTAATCAAGCAATAAAGAATTATTATTCCTGATTAGATTTACGACAGAGCTGACTACTTTGAAGCACATGATGTGGCTTAGTGGCTAGAGCGGACGACTTTGAAGCTGAGGAACCAGGTTCAAGGCTGGTGGGAGGCTCAAACATCCTGTGACTCTGGGCAAATCACTAAATCTCCTTGTGCCTAAAAATGAATGTGTCCATCTGTACTGTAACTGGTGTTCGTGTGAAGTGCTCTGATACCTTTGGGTCAAGTTTGTGCTATATAAAACTGCAACACCAAAAAAAGTATATAGCAATGCTGTACATTTCACATCTGCTCTCCGAACCCAGCTTTTTATTTTACTAGATCTTTAATTTTGACATTGTACAGCACATTGCCGCCTTTAAGGTAGGTTTGCACTAGACAAATGCCATATGCATGCAGATACACATATGTACATACATGGATACAATTCTGCACCCACATTGGACTTAGCTGTGCAAAAAGAACTGGGCCATGATAGCTCCACTGCACCATCTTCAGTAGTGTCTGCAAGGTGCTTAAGAGGCTTGTCCCACAACATTAGATACAACATCCCATACTAGGTTGCTTACTGTGAAAAGTCACCCTCCATTTATTTGCCAAGTACAACTTTATATAGGGCTTGATTTACATCTTGACAGATTGTGTCCCAGTCGCTTTTTCGACAATCTTCATACCCGCTGACTTGGCAGCTGTATTTAGATGCAGGTGGTTGGACGGACCAAAGACCATCAGAGTGCTGCCAGCTCCGACAGGTATGTTCACCCGCTTCGATGCGCAATGGGATAAAGTGACTGTCGGAGGGGGGACCACCAGTGTGTCCACCGAGCCAATCATGATGTGCCTTCCCACCGATGTGACTGTGGCAGTAAAACCTCCAGAACTGAGTTGGCGGATTTGAAGGGATATAAGCCAGAAATGTCACCTTTTCTCACATTCACACTTCTTTTTCAACCATGGAGCCGATCTCCCAAGTCCTGCCTCTGCTGCTGCTGCTTGATGACAAACAAAAGCAACACTGTTGTGGATGGAATTGGCGGTAAGCTCCACTTTTATCTGTTACCTTTTGACTTGTCTATGAACATTTGCACTGGACTCATGCATTTTTAAATCCCTCTTACAATCAATAGCATACCAATGTGTAATCGAAATGTCTGTAATTTTGCTGATTAAAACATTTAATGAAATACAACTAGGTGATCAAATTGCATGTATAAATTTGTTACAAGCTGCCTTCAGAAAATTGACATTTGCACAAAAATGGATATCAAATGAAACATCAAAATGTCACCATACAAGTGTGTTTAAAGAAATTTTGAAAATGTTCACATTAAAACATATGCAACACACATCATTGGGATAAGTGCATTGTAACCTGGTGTAACAATTGCACTAGACAAGGTGTAACCTTTACATTATAAATTATCAGTAAAATCAATACCAGTCCCAAATTAGAAGTATTCAACATATACAGCCATGTAACATTTCCCTTTGTCTAATGCAAGTCCTGTACTGTATCCAATTTCAATTGTGACAATATTTTATAAGGTGTAATGCATATGTGCTCATACTGATCCGCAAGCAAGGTGAAACAAACACATCTGTAGAAACAAATCTAAAATAATCGTAACATCAATTAGTTTATGCAAGTGACCTTTACGGTGATAAATGGCTGTACCTATATTCAAATGACCATCACATACTATGTTAACGAGTGTATGCACTCAACAAAGTTGACATGGCAAAGAAAAATGAGTACATCACATTTTACTTAGAAACATTGGTAGTAATGTAAGAATTGCAAAGAAAACCTAATGCCAGAACTAATTTGGTGAAATCAAAAGTATGGATTTATTCAACAAAATGAGATCAGTGTCTCAAAATAAAATTAAAGCCAAATGGCAGGCCATAATGATCCAACTTGTGAACTGTTTTGCAGTGGCACAAAGATTGCCTCCTAATACGTTGCCAAAGGTATCTTCCTCAGGAAAGGGCATCTAGTGGGCAAAGCATACACCTCAAAGATCTTACTTGGGAGTGGAGGTTGGGTTTGGGTGGGGGTTTTCTTGGGTTTGGGTGGTTAGGTTTGAAAGGGGTGCTCTTGGGTTTGGGGAGATGTTTTTGGGCGAGGTGCTCTTGGATTTGGAAGGGGGTTTGGGAGGGGGTTTACATATGGGAGGGGTACTTTTGGTTTTAGTAGGGGTGTTTTCTGTTTGGGAGGAGTGGGTTGGGATAGGGAAAGGGTAGGTTGGGATGTGGAAGGGGTGGGTTGGGGTGTAAAAATGTAAAAATTGTATATTTGTGTTCAGAAGGGGTGGGTTAGGGCAAGAGCAAAAAAGACATCTTCTCTAAGAAAATGGGTAGGATGTTCAACAGGGAGTTGGGTGTGGGAGGTAGAGGGAGTGGTAGTGTCTGAGGTGCATGTGTCTGTTGAGGATGCAGGTACCTGTTGGTCTGTTGTATGTCATTTACATCTGAGGGTGAGTTGCATCATAGGTGTCTAATGTTTGGATGAGTGTGGGTTTTGGAGTTTTATGGGTATGAAATCTAATGTGTGTGTGTGTGGATGGGTGTGCTGTGGAGGTGCTGGTTGTGGTTGTGAGGCATGTCTGTGGTGGTGTCTGTGGTGTCTGTAGATGTGCTGGTGGTGGGGGTGGTGAATGTGGGTGTGGTAGTGACTGTGATGTCTGTTAATGTGCTGGTGGTGGGGATGGTGCTTGCATGTGTGGTGGTGGCTTCAGTGTCTGTGGGTGTGCTGGTGGTTGTACATGTAGGTGCGGTGGTGGGTGTAGTGGCTGTATGTTTGGTAGTGTGTCTGTGGTTTTTGCTGTCTCTGTACTTGTTTGTGTGTATGTGCTGCTTATGTGTGTTAAAGGGGGTGCGTGAAAAGGTGTGCGTGTGCTTGGCAAAGGGCTGGTGATAGGGCATAGGGAATTGGGATGGGAAAGGGGTGGGAGGTGGGGCACAAGGTTGGGATGGTTAGAGAGCTATGGTCAGTGAGGAGGCCAGACCTTGAAAAGACAACTGTAGGCCACTATCAAGGTCTTCCTGGTAAGGTACCATTTGTTGCATATGGTAGATAAACCCCTGGATGGCATTCAGTAGTGCAATGTGGCCTACAGCAATGCTGTGGAGGAGGTCAATAGACTCCTCACTCAGCGCATCTGGGGAAAGGGGCTGGGGTGAGGTACCTGGTCCAAAGAAGACCACAGCCCTTTTGGGGGGACGGGCTCGCGTAGATGGATATTTGGGTGGCGTGCAAAGGTGCAGGTGGAACTGGAGCAGGAGGGTCCACCACCACTAGGGACTGATCACTTGGGGAGGCCTCTGAAGAAGATGTCGAGTTGAAGCCCTCCATGCCAGTCCCCTCACCATCCATGGCACTGTGTCCTTTGGTGTCAGTGGTCTCACCAGGTGAGACTCAGGGACCAGCTGCTACCACGCCTACGTGGCAAATGTCTCCTTTGTCTGCTCCGGATGATGCTGAAAAGACATATACAATCATTTTATTGTAACTGTGTGAATAGAACTGATCAATAACCTTGCACACAAAACATTTTCCTAGTTGCCATATTGCACCTGCTACAAGGCTCACAAACTTCGGCTCTTCAAGTCATCATTTCATGCATGTAGGGAACATCTTCTAAAACCATTTTGTCACAGTTTAATAATTCCCCATGATAGCTCCAGCATCATATATGATCTTGTTCTTAACCATATTCATTTTTCTAAAGGAATTGTTGCACACCTCTGAATGGTTGGCCTTTGTCCTCCAGAATGGTGAACTTATGTCACCAATAGTGTTGAGACAGAATAGCGAGTTGGAAATATTGTTATTCAGAAATATTGACAGCAAGAATATTGTGGTCAAGAATATCGAATTTAAGGTTAGAAATATTGGTTTTAAAAATATTGAAGTCATTAATATTGTTTGAAAAAATATAGTTGTTTAAAATATCGATTTTTTAATTAGTGTTATGTATTTTATTTTATATTTTAAATATATGTGATGTATTTATTTGCATAGGTATTGCTTATGTTTTTTAATATGTGTTACATTTTTAATAGTTATCAATTTTATTTCAATTAAAGTTTGTGTTTTTTTAGTTCCATAGTGCGTTGCGGGTTTATAGGGGAATAGGACGGGAAGTAATTTAATTATAATGGAATAATGATTATTTTTTTATTTATTTAATTTAGATTTTATAGTGTTAATTGTGGGAAGTAATTTATTTGTAGTGAATCAATAATTGGTTATTAGTTAATATTAATTACTTATTTAATTGATAATTAATTATGGTAATTGCGTGATTATTTTTAGAACGAGTTGTGGGGTTTATAAGGGTAAATGGTGGAAAGTAATTTATTTTTGATTAATTAGAAATTCGTTGTTAATTTATATTAATTAATTGATAGAAAATTAATTATGGAAATTATGTAATACATTTTAGTTGCGGGTTGTGGTGTTTATAGGGGTAAACGGTGGGAAGTAATTTATGTTTATTTAAATAATAATTAGTTGTTAATTTATATTACCTAATTAATTGATAATTAATTATGGTAATTGTGTGATTTTTTAGGTGTGGGTTGCGGGGTTTATGGGATAAAGAGTGGTAAGTAATGTATTTTTAATTAATTAATAATTAGCTCTTAATTCATATTAATTCATTGATTGGAAATTAATAATGGAAATAGTTTAATTAATTATAGGTGCGGGTTGTGGGGTTTATAGGGGTAAAGGGTGGGAAGTAATTTATGTTTAATTGATTAATGATTATTTGTTAATTTATACTAACAAATTAATTGATCATTCATTATGGTAATTGTGTGATTTTTTTAGGTGTGGGGTTTATGGGATAAAGGGCGGGAAGTAATTTATTTCTAATTAATTAATAATTGGTTGATTATGAATGTTAATTAATTAATTAATATTTTATTCGTTTAGTTGTTTTTTTTATTTTGTGTGTGAGTTTTACTTTTTTAGGGGTAAAGGGTGGGGAGAAAATTCATTTTACTTACTTTACAATTAGTTTTTATATATTATTAGCTTTTTAACTGAAAATAAGTTTTAGTTGTGTAATTAATTTTGTTTAATTTTACCAGTGGTTTGTGGAGAGCATAGGGGTAAAGTTTGGGAAGTTTATTATTTTTTATGAGTTTTCATTTGTTTTTTAATTAATTGCGTTGTGTTTAAAAATTGCTATAAGTGTCCAGAAAGTCCTTTATTGGCGGGACACTGATACTATGGCTAAAAACAGACAGACTACCAGAGTCAGAGCTGGCAGGACAATTCAACCTGCTACAGTTAGTATGTGTAGTGTGAGGGGATAGTGTAATAAAAGGTCCTTTAGCCATAGCATCAGTGTCCAGACAATAAAGGACTTTAAGGACACTTATAGCTATTTTTAAACACAACGCACACCACTCTACTCACTACACTTTGACCCTACCACCTCATCACATAGAGAATCCCGGTTGAACAAACACAGAAGATCTACGGCACAGAGCCCCCCTATGGGGTCCGTCGGGCATTGCAGTGCCGGCCCGACGAGGAGCTGCCCTATGATGAACTATGACACCCCTTGGGGTGTGTGAGGGCCCTTGCTCCTATTGGAGCTCTCACCTTCCCTATTAGTGTTCCCTCTCCATACCTGACTCTCCGTGGTTCTTTGTACCCAACCCCCACCTCCCCCCATACAATCCAACCCTACACGGCCCACCCCCCAGAGGAACTGCATACCCTTTTTTGTACCTATACCCTTGCAAATGTCACAACTTGGACGTGAGAGGGCCTGACTTGTTGGTAAGTACAATTTGACATAATACATTCGGGTAATATCAAGATGAATCATCTGAAATGATGTTACATATTTTGGCTCTTCTCTTTTTGTTCTGTTTAGGAGACTCTTCCTATCCGACCATGGTTTCTGGCATCCAACAACGCCAGGTGAAGTCTGCTTCAATGAGGCCCATGGAAGAACACAAAGGCCAGGGGGTGGGCTTTCGGGCTCTGTCAGGAGAAGACTGGTGGAGCCCTACTCTACTCTACTCACCCGATAAGGTATGCCAAATCAATATGGCCTACTGCATATTGGACGACAAAGCCCTGCAATGGAACATCCCTTACATCGCAGAGGATGAAGACCGAGAAGAGCTGTTAGGTGAGAATCCTGAAATGCCAAATGAAGATGATAGTGGTGGTGCAGAAGGAGTTTACTTACGTCAGGATGTCGTTGACAACTTCTTCACATGGGTGTAAGTGTCTCTTTACAAATTATCACCTTAACTTTTAAACCAACTATTGATGTATGAGGAAAAAGTATGTGCTGGACATTTTTTAGGAAGGGCAAGTTTAGGGAAATCCAGGCCACAGGTCTTTGTTGATCAAATTTTTGACACATTGACTTGTGTATTCATTTTTTTTTAGCTCTCGTGTTTTGCTACATGTGTCCTCAAAAAGATGACTCTGTAATGTGTCTATTTTAATATGTTTTATTACTAACCTTTGTGTTTTACAATGTTTTAGGTATCTTCACCTTGTCATCTTCATTTGGACATTTCAAAGTTGTGACTTTTGTAGTTAAATAGTGCTGTTTCAAAGTACAAAGTGACCATGGGTAGTTCCAGTGTATGACATACACAGACTTTGTATGCACATATCTTGTACTGAGACAACTTGCACAGTGATTGAATGATGTTTTGAAGATTGCATTTGACTTGATTTCTGTTGTGGCACCAAGTCAATATGTGCTGCTTGATTTGCTCTAACCACATGTGTAGTCAACCAAAAGCATAGTTATACCCCTTCATATTGGCCAAATGCACATTTTGTACTAGGTGTTTAAAAATGTTGATCTGTCTCATCATTTTAGAAAGAACTTCTTGTAGCATTCCACTTAATGTTGGTTGTGACATTCCCCCAGATATTGCAACAGTGTATTTGACTGATCCCCTGGCCAAAAAATGTCCTGCTAAGATGTATGACCATTGGCGGTATTGTTGTGCAATTCCTAATGTGAGGCAGAAGATCTGGCTCCAGCTGATAAAATAATCCCATAATATTTTGCCTACTGAATCAGATTCTTTTGATTATAGCCCCTTCTTCCAGGGTTGCGCTGAGTGTTTGTGTTATGTATTTTAAGTTCAAAAAGATTTTATTAACAAGAAAGAAAAGGCGTCACACCATAATACAACAAGCTGAATACATATCACATCAAAAAAGAATTACAATACAGTAAATAATTTAGGCTTTTTGTTTAAAAATAAGGAAAATTACACATACAATGATATAAACCCTTAAGGACCGGAAAAAATGGAAGCAATCAGGGGTATTTAAGGAGGCTTTAAAACTTCTTGTTGGGCTGGACAAAGTTGAAATGAACGAGTAACACTAGCATCCAAATACATTGTAATAGGCGACCATAAAGCTAACCTTTTTGGTGCTAAATGCAGAGGGTATACAAAGGAGGTATCCAATCTGTGATTATGGCAGACGGCGTACCACCATGCCCTATAGGAAATCTTAGAAAAGTCTTTCCAATTCGCTGTAATTTGCTGGAATGCGACTGCTAGCAATAAATCAACAATTTTAACATTAGACGAAATGTCCTCCCAGCAAGATGATAGACTTCCTAGAAAAACATGAGTATAAGAAAATGGAAAAGCAGTACCAAAAATCAAATTAATTTGAGCCCAAATTCGCCTCCAAAAAGTAAGTACAATAGGACAGGAAAATACCATGTGAAACAAATCAGCTTTAGCAGAAGAGCAAGTCCAACAAGTATCAGGAACTGTAGCAAAACTTTTGCTCAAAACATTAGGTGACAATAAGAGCCTAATATATACAAAAAACAAAGTTTGCGTCGTATTTGCGGCTCTAGAAGATTTACGAAGTTTGACCCACAATTTGTCCCACAAGGATACTGACCAAGAGACTGCAAAGTCTCGCTCCCAGGCTTCTTCAGTTGGAGATTTCTGTCGAGCTCCACCAGTACCATGTAAAAAATTATATAATGTAGAAGCTTTGGGTGTTGTGAGTAACAAGCTTCTTAGTTGTGAGGAAGGATCTGGGTTGGTTGAAGTAGTGGGTGCTGCTGTTAAAAAAGAGAGAGCATCCAACACAGCGTCCTTAAGAATGAGATATTGACGCATGAAGGAGGTAGGTAAGTGAAATGTAATGCGGAGTGAGGAAAAGGGTTTAAACTCTGAATTAAAAAAGAGTTGAGAAACCCAAGTATAACCTCTACGATGCCAAGACTTCCAATAGAATGGCTTACCCTGAATGAGCAAACCTCTATTGTGCCATATTGTAGAACTAAAAAAGGAGTCCATAGTATTATGTACAGATATTTATATAGCGCAAATCACCAACCGAGGGAAAGGGAACAAAGGCGATAAAAGCTTAGAAGTCATTTTGATAATGGGTGTAGATAGAGAAGGACAGGTATTCATTAAATGAGAAGGGGGAAAGAAAAAGGCGCTCGGTTGCAGTCCATAGGGGGCAGGCCTCCTCACGATCACGCAACCACAAAGAGGCTTGACGTAAAAGAAATGCTTTGTGATACGTCGGGAAATCGGGAAAATTAACTCCACCTTCCGCCTTGGGACGGGTTAACCTAAGTAAAGACATTCTAGGTTTTTTCTTGTTCCAAAGGAAAGAGGAAAGAATAGAATTAATCTTCTGGAAAAACATTTTTGGGATAAGAACTGGAATATTACAAATGGTGTACATAATGATAGGTGATAACATCATTTTAATAGTATCAAGTCGACCCCACCAAGATAGATAGAGAGGGTGCCATTTAGCTGGAAGGTCTGACATTTTTTGTATACACTTATCCATGCACAAAGATACTGTGTCTGAAAGAGAAGATCTGATATGTAAACCTAAATAACGAATATGATTAGGGCCCCAAGTAAAGTGGGAGGCTGTAAAATCAGATTTGAAGGTGTATTTTGTAAGCGGCAAGATCTCACACTTATCATTGTTTAATTTGTAGCGCGAAATGTCAGAATAAGCTTGCACTTCAGCCATAAAGGCAGGAATTGAGTCATCAGGTTGAGACATGAAGAGCAGAATGTCATCCGCATACGCTGCTAGCTTAATATGCGATCGGGGTGTTTGAAAACCATGCACTTCTGGATTTTGTCGTAACTTTGAAAGAAATGGTTCCAAAGCCAAATTTAAAAAGAAAGGTGAAAAGGGACAACCCTGTCGCACCCCTCTCCCCAAGTCAAAAAAAGGAGATATCAATCCATTGACACAAACAGCCGCTCTTGGATTGGAGTACAAAAGAGAAATGAGGGAAATAAAATTGGGACCAAATCCAAACCAATTGAGCGTATAAAACAGGTATCTCCATTCAACTCTGTCAAACGCCTTCTCGGCATCCAACGCTATTGCAGCCAGAGGATCTTTAACATGCGAGGATTTTGACAACACATTAAACAAGAGACGTGTATTATCTGTTATATAGCGGCCCTTGACAAATCCAGACTGCTCTATTCCTAACAGATCCGGCAGAAATGAGTCCAACTTCAAGGCTAAAGCCTTAGAGAAGATCTTATAGTCAATGTTTACCAAAGATATGGTTCTATAATTCTTACAATATTTCGGGTCTTTACCTTCTTTAGGAATTAAGCAAATATGTGCGTCTGAAAAGGAACCTGATGAGCGTCCTGATGTACTGAAAGAACATATTAACGAATGTAATTTAGGCATTAAGAGTTTGGAAAAATTAGAGTAAAACTCGACAGAAAAACCATCCGGGCCGGGTGCTTTGTCACGCTTAAGAGAATGAAGGGCAGTCGTCAACTCTTGCTGCGTTAGGTCTGATTCCAATAAAGATAAGTCTGGTGGAGTAATCTGGGATTTGTGAATGGTAGAGAAAAATTGTGAAAGGGCATGATCTGTGGGCTGCGTTTCAGAAGCGTAGAGGGTTTTATAAAAAAGAGAAAATTCATGCAAAATGTCCCCATCTTTAAACTTCTAATTTAAATCTGCATCATAAATAGATTCAATGTTCAATTTATTGTGCTTAGCTTTCAAGTAATTAGCCAAGATTTTCCCAGCCTTGTTTTTCCCCCCATAAAATTTTGCACTGGATTTTAATAAATAAAGGGACGCATCATCTGTAGACTTCTTGTTAAATTGCATTTTGGCCTTAATAAGAGCATCTCAAAACTCACCTTTTCCCACAATAACCTTTTCTCTTCCCTCTTAGCCTCTACCCTCAGTTGTTGGTCTACAATCACAGCGCTGGGACGCTTCCGGGCAGCCATGCGCTATATAAATCCCAAATTCATTCATTCATTCATCTAAACAATCCTTTGAGTGTGGAGGTGTAGTAAGAGTGCTCCAGTCTCTTGATGTCCTGAAGTAGGTTTGTAACCTGTGTACGTGCGTTCTTACGTTTCCTTGCAACAAAGGTTAGTATAAAGTCCCTAGCAGAAGCCTTAAAGGCATCCCACAGAGTAGGAATGGGCATAGAATCCGTTTGATTAATCATGTAAAATTCCTGAAAGAAAGAGGTAAAGGAGACGGTAAATTTTGGGTCCAGTAGAAGGGAATTATTAAAGCGCCATCTCTTCGGACCGTCGGATTTGGGTAAAATGTCAATGCCAATGGAAACCGGAGCATGATCTGATAACAAAATAGGGCCAATCTCTGCATGGGTAAGAGTCTGCGATACGGTATGGGAAACAAAAATATAATCAATTCGTGATTGGGAATGATGCGATGGGGAATAAAAAGTTAATTCCTTGGTGGTTGGATTGCATAGTCGCCATGCATCAAGGAGTTTGTGTTGGGCTATGGCATGGACAAAGGATTTATGAAACTTATTAGGCACAAAAGGGACCTTTGAGTGCCTATCAATAAACGGGTCAAGAACCTGATTACAGTCCCCAGCCAAAATAAAGTTATCAGTAATGCAGTGAGAGATTTGCTTGGCAAAGGTGGGTCAGAAGGAAGGGTCTCCACATGTGGGGGCATAAACATTTAGGAGAGAGACTGGAACACTCTTTAAAGATAATCTAACATGTATCCATCTACCATGAGTGTCCGACTCTTGAGATAAGAGTGAAAATTAGAGTGTTTTGCGACAAAGTATCATCACTCCATTGCGTTTGCCATCTCCAGGAGAAAAGAAAACCTCTCCCACCCAACCCCTCTTTAACTTTATAGATTCAACATCCGTGAGATGGGTTTCTTGCAAGAAGACAATATCCGCATTTAATTTGGGCAAATGAGTCAAAACTCTCTGTCTTTTGATGGGAGAATTTAACCCCCGTACATTCCAAGTTATCAAATTTAAAGACATAGTCTAAGAAAAAATTGCTGAACTAATAACATGAGATAAAAACCAAAATCTGATAAAGAAAAGCTCAAAACAGAGAGAAAGAAAAAAGTGATAATTAAGCCGAGAGCAAAAAAGAGAAGAGGATAGAAGCCATACAGTAAGAGCCAAGAAAAAAGCAGGAAATCAAATAGAAATGATAATATAGTGACGGCAGAAAAGAGAAATAGTACAGCTGAATAAGAAAAGAGTTGCAGCAAAATGATGTGAGACGTAGAAATAAGAATAAATGACGAAAGGAAATACAGCAAAAAGCATTCAGAAAGAATAATAGGAACAATAAAAAGGCATACGCGAACAAATTGTGGAATACAATGAGCAAATATATCAGGTGCGACACAAAAAACAACAATTAACACAACAAAAAACATACCTAAAAAGGGAGATTGTGGAGGAGGGGGAGGTGAGACCACGAGGACAAACGAGGCATCCGAGCAAGGACACACGGGAAACCAGGGAGGAATCACGCCAAAAAGAATATAGGATCTGTGGAAATGAAGAACAATCAATTAAAACCAATAGGTAACGAAAGCAAGATACGCGGCTTCAACTGAGTCAAAGCCATATCTGGCCATAGCATTCAAACAACCAAAATGTAAGAAAAATAAGCCAGAACATTAAAAGAGAAGACTTATGCAAAACCTGAAAAAGTAACGACAAGGCAGTAATAGAAGCAAAACATTAAGACTTGGAAAAAGATGTGGAGGCTGAGGAGTCCATGCTGACTGGTCTGCAAGAGTTAATGAAGCTCTGTAATTTCACCGGATCTTCATATGTAATGGTCTTGTTGTTATAGGTGACCTTAAAGAGGCAGGGGTGGAAAAGTCCATACCGAGCTCCCAAAGAGCGAAGATCAGGCCTCATACTGAGGAATGCCTTACGTCTGTTAGCGGTAGCTTTGGCATAGTCCTGAGCGAAAAATAGCGTAGAACCAGACCATGTGATTTTCGAGATGGCTTTAGCCGCTGACAACACCTTGATCAAATCAGTATACTCCAGGAAATATAAGATTACGCCTCTTGGCCGTTGGGATTGTGCATTAGGAAAGGCGACTCGGCCCAATCTGTGTGCACGTTGAACATTTAGCACGGTACCCTCCGGGAGGTGAAGCAATTGAGGTAGGAAAGATCTGAAAAAGGAGACAGCGTCCGACCCTTCAAGACCTTCAACCAAACCATAAATTCGCAGGTTATTACGTCGATTCCGGTTTTCAAGGCCCTCCACTTGACGCTGGAGCTCAGAAACTTGGGAATGGAGTTGAGAAACACTTGCACTCGAGGTCTTAAGTGAAGAAACACTATGCTCAACTGCCAAGACTCTGGCGTCCAACTGAGACCAATTGTCTGTGAGGACCTGCAAATTAACATTTGTCTCCTCCATAAATGGGCGGAGAGCTCAGATTTCCTCCAACAGGAGCTCCATGGAGACCGGCGAGGCTGATTTAGGCGGAGAAGGGGGGTCTTTTTTCAATCGCTTCGTGACAGACTTCCCTTGCAATGCAGAAGGAGAATCCATTGCTGTTTCAGAGGATTGTGACGCAGACGACAAAGTATCCTTGAATTTGGAAAATTCTGTAAAAATTCTAGAGTTTTTAACAAAAGATTGCTTCACGACAGAGGAACCTCTGGACCTGCCCATCAATTTTAATGAAGGTGATGAAAAAACTGTGAAAAATAAAATGACAAGTCCAACTATGACCTGCGCAGAGTGTCTATTAGTAATTCCCCCTCATAAGGGAAATCTCATTCTCTTGTGGACATCTGTAAACCACAAACGACGATGGCCAGAAGCCAGAACCTGTTGATGATGGCAAGTGGTAAAAAGGCTAAGTAACATAGCAATAGGCATATGAGCTGAAACTCCTCACGAACATCATAAAATGGCTGCCCAAAAATAAATCAGCTCACCCTGGAAATAAACATGGAACTGGAAGTACATGTAGTTGAGGAGGAAGAGGTACAGACAAAAAAGTACCTAATTCATAGCCCACATCGTCTGCTTATAGTCACCGGAGGCACTAGACATCACGAAGCAAGCTGCGCTGCCTGAGGGCTCCGTTCGCGGCAGGAAGACAAAATGGCGGCCGCTGCGGAGCGTTGTTCGTCAAGCGACTAATGTAGAGGCGAAAAGCAGCTTCTCATCGTGCGCAAACAAGTAGAGATCTTCGCGCTGCAGCCAGCATACCTTTATGCCTCATTTCTCCCCTTTCGACTTCAACGAGGACAGCGGAAAGCACGTTTACTCCGAGGTGAGCCCGGGAGCCTCACTCGGACGCCGCCATTCTCCGTGGGCGTTAGCCACGCCCCCCGTTTGTGTTATGTATGATTTGTTATGTTTAATACAAATTTGACAGAACACACTGTTTTCAATTTAATGAAATACTTATTGGTTACCTTTCTATATTTGTATTTTTTTGTCATGGTAGAAATTAGTGAGAAACATTACCTACTTGCAATTCATTTATGAATGAACAAACCGTTGGTTGTTTATATTTTGAAATGTATGATGGAAGGAAAAACAATTGAATTAATACAGAAAACAACTACAACACCAATCTTTGATTTTATTTGTTTTTGCTTTTATTCAACAAAACCAAAGAAAGTATAGATGGATGTAGACCAAAAAACAAGCAAAATAAAAAAGTCAGTCATGATCAATGAAAGCATTATTGTTGAGTTAAAATTATTCGAGGTCCAAAGTCCAAAACACAGCTGGCCTCAGAAAGATAAATGTGACCAGCAAATAGTTCAGAGTGATGGTAATCACACACTGGACATTTGGTTTGGTTTCTATTTTGGTGGTGTTGGGGGTCTTGCCATCCTCTCCTGGTGGTCCATATGAATGTGTGCGCCTGCTGGGGCCTTGCGGAAACACAGTTACAGGGATTGAGAAGGGTGCAGGTGTTGCCTCATGTGAGAGGGCCTCCTTTTCTGTAGCTGAGGCAGATATAGTGAGGCCAGATGTAGGTGGACCACAGAAAGGGGAGGATGGTGCAGGAAAAGCCCTGCACATATTGATGTAAATGTCCTGTAGCTCCCAATTGCGGTAACCCAAATTGAAGTTCAGATGTTCCATCTGAACACTGTGCTCCCCCTGCAACTGCTTCATGTCCTGGAGCTCTGTAAGCACCTGGTCCATCATGTCTTAGGACTGTTCGAGGGTTCCCAAGACTTGATTGATAGTGGTCTGGGTGACAGTGACCCCAGTGGCCTCACTATGCAGGCCCACACATTTCCACCCATGAACCCTACCCCTACCTGTGGCCTTGAGCCAGTGTGCGCCATTGCACTGGGTCCTGACTGAACTGAAGGTGGTGGCAATGTTGTCTCACCACTGACCAGGACTGGGGAGCACAAGATAGGTGCTATGCTGCTTTGGACACTGGAAGTGCAGGTATCCGTTCGCTCAGGTGTTGTATCAGATGGGGCGGGAGGTGTAGGTGTGGACCAAGGGAGACGAACTGGAGTCGTCTGCCTAGGCAAACCAGATGGACCAGGCCACTCCTCTTCATTCAGACTTTAAGGAGTTGAGACCTTCATGGAGGTTTGATCCTGGGCTGGAGCGGATATATCCTGAGACACAGATGTTTTGCCATATGCTCTGGCTGTTGGATCTATAATGAATGTAACAAAAATAATATGTAGTAAAAGTGTAGATGACACATCTAATGAGTTTTAAACAAATATATTGTAGCAACCTAAAAGGTCAAAAGAATTGAATATCATGATTCGACCTTTCAGTGGAAATGTAATTATTGCACAAACAGTTTATGTTTGATACAAAACTTCTTCAAATAAACAGGTAAGAAGATGTCCTAAATTGAAAAAAGATAACACAGTAAGTATACATGAAATGTACCAACCATTTAACACAACACAGTGGAGAGGAGAAATGTGAAATTAACCATTCCAAGGCCTAGCAGGCTAAAAAACTGGCATTTACACAACATAGATAGATGTTTAGCATTCGTCATCATAGAGCAGAGTTCAGTTTTCACATATGCCACTTTTCTTCAGCATACAATTTTACATGCCGTACATTTTTAAGGTCAACGAACATTGATTTGTGAAACTAAAGACATCGGTTCAATTATATGACAAGAAAAGGACAACATACAGAATTCAACACAAAAACAATTTTCAAAAGAGAGCATCAACTGGAGACTGATCAATAAATGAAACTTTACCATAGGTGAAATTACGATATTAAAGGGAGAATGAGCAAGATTACATGACAATACTATTATCACAGAACAGAAAACAGGCCTGATGAAAGTTGTAGTTATTTTAATGAAATATTCCCAACACTTGCATAATTGTGACTTGAACATACCTTGTGTAAATCTGCAGTGGAGGGAGAACAGCCGTTTACTGTGTGAAACACATATATATTTTTTGTTGAATTAATCAATCAATAAATAAACTTTATTCAGCTGTGAACACAACCCTAAAGTTACGCATAAATACACATAAAATCAGATAAAATGTTAAAATCTGAGGCAATTAAATAAATACATCCTCAATAGCCAAACATTACTACAATAAAAACACTTAAAATCCAAACTAATCACACTTATCACAATTTAAAAAGTGCATAGTGCCCCATGAACGCACAGCAGCACGAAGGAATCGGTTTATAGCTATACATGTCTCTTTGTCCAAACGTTGCTGGAGGAAATTATAGGGGGGAACACAGTGCCTTAAATTCCACAGTCTTACAAGCAGAACAAGAACCCTGTTAGTGTATAGTTTGTAAAAATTGCAAAGAAAGAGAAAATGAACTATTGATTTTTTGGAAACATTATTACACTGGCAGGCTCTCAAGGCAAAATTCGGCTAGTACCTGATGGGAAAGCAAAGTAGGTACTTTACTCTATCAGCCTTCATCTGAAATAGAAAGAGCACTCCCAGTTCCCTCATTTTTCCATAGGTAACTATCTGAATAAGCCCCTGCATTTATAGACAGTTTATAAAGGTTGTTTTCTGGGATTCGTCCCTAACCTTTTTAGCATGCAGCTGAGCTAACAGCAGTGCCGACACGTATTTTTTATCAATAGCAGCACTTGAAGCTATATCAGGAACTCTGTGAGAGAGTTATATCCCATCAAATAATTCTTTAACATACACCAACCAAGGAATAGAAGAGCCCTTATCACATGCAAGGTAGTCAGTAACTGTTAATGATGCTTCCTCGGTCCTCCAGATGGAGCGCCACAGTAGAGGGAGTCTAGTACAAATAAAATCACTTTAATAAGTTAGACACAACTCACTGTGACAAATAAAGTGTGCGGAGTATACGGGAACAGACGAAATTCTTCTGCAAAAGGGATTTTCCTTCCTCTGTTTGGCTGTACAATCAATAATTCCCCAAACTCCCGCCCCATAGGAAACTATTGGGCACGTTGTGCAGCGTAGATTTGTAACAAAAGGATCAATGACCACCCACTAGAGGGGTGCAGAAGACTGAGACGTGAACCCAATGACCTGGACAATTATTTCCTGCCTTGTGAAATATGTGGTACCCAAGAATCTGAGAAACCAAAAGTGATACATAGATAAGAAAAAGGATTTTGTGCTTAATAGGGTATCTGAGCCAGCTGCAATTTTAGGGACCTGAGATCACTTTGGGACGCACGTATTTATAAGTGACTTTGAAAAATTACTTGATAAACTGAGGCTAACCATAAAGCTCACTAAAGTGTGGACTAACGTACGCAAAGCCATTGTAGGGACCGCGTTGTTCCTGTACGACAACGTTGGGAGAGGGATACCATTTATCTTTGGAACATCAGGGGTGCTAGATGCCAACTGAGTACAAAGGTTGTTGATGTATACAATAAATAGTAATGGCACGAGTATGCACCCTTGACATACACCGCGCCTGATCTGAATGACATCTGCCATTTCACGGATTTGGCCATACCGTACCCTAGCTTTGGGATTTGTGTGAAGTTCGGCCAGTATGTGTATAAGAGCCTCATCAAGTCCCATCTCACGAAGAAGTTGCCATAGCCTATGTTTATTAATGCAGTCAAAGGCCATGGACAAATCCATGAAACCTAGATATAATGGAGACTGGTCAGCCACTGTGTACTTACTAATCACTAGGCTCAAGTTTAGACACTGCACCACAGTACTAATACCAGCACAGTGAAAACTGTATTGACATGTATTCAAAATAATATTGTCTGTAACCCACTCTTTAATCCTGTTACAAAGGACCGTTCCAAATATCTTTGCTGGAATGTCAATCAGAGAAATAGGACGGTACAAGTGAACTTTGATCGTTCACCTTTTTAAAAGATTTTCACAATAGTGGAGTTTGCCCATGAACGTGGTATAGAAGAGCGGCTTGGGCTATTAAAAATGTTAGTTAACAAAGAGGCCCATATATCCAGATTAGATTTTATTAAATCAATAGGAACTCTGCCGGGGCCCAGGGATTTGCCACCTGTGCTCTGTTGAATAGCTGTGACCACTTCATGAATAGAAACCCGTGAACATTTGGGAGGACCTGGTCTGATGTTGATGGGAGATTAGGGGCAGTAACTGAATAGATCTTAGAAAGATGCTAGACCCTTGCCTCACTATCTATATGGCAACAAATAGTAGTGGATATCTGATCCAGAGAGCGCATGCTAGTTACGGCTTTCCAGAAAGATTTGCTATCCTTTGAGTGAACTTTATATGTTATTGTATCACATTTGTTTTTTGTTATTTTGATTACAAACACTTACAAGCAACTTAATGTATTGTGTGAAATGTGATGACTATTGAAACCTATTATCTTAAATACAACTCAATACATTTAAACAAACAAGCCAACAAGATGTTACTGCTATATTTAGGTTTCTATGAAAATTGAACTGTTCGCAAGACATTAGCAACAGCTAACTTCAAAGCAAACAGGATATTTAGGTTTAGTGACACATTGAAAAGTATAACTTACCAGTCTCTACTCCACCAGGAAATCCTGTCAAGCCTTTAGAATGTAAGATCTGCAAGACCTTCTCCTCCCAGGTCATGGGATGTAAGGGGGGGACTGGAAGTACCACCACAAGTCACTCTCCCCCACAGGTCGTTCCACCTCTTCCTAATTTCCTCCTGCGTGTGCAGGTTGTTTGCTACAGCAATACCTCTTCCGACTATTCTGGACCACATTTGCCTTTGTTGAGATAGGAGTGTCTTTGGATTTGGGCTCTAAACAATTTTGGCTCTACTATTATGATTTCATCCACCATGACTGACAATTCTTCCTCAGTGAAAGATGAATTTTTTTGTCCTGGCTTTATCCAAATAAATCTGATGAAATCAAATGAATTAAACACAAGGAAACAAATGAAAGAAGAAAAAGGGACAAAAAACCAGGGAAAAACAACAAACTGCCCTGAATCCAGTGACCAAAAATCAAGTTTCAAAGGTTGTGCTGCTTTGGAATGGCAAAGGATCATGGTCTGAAATGGAGTGTGTTTTATAGTGTGTTATGCGGGGAACAACCTTTACAACGCAACTGTTACAACGCACTACACTTACAACGCATTTTTTACAACGCATAAGCCATTACAACGCACAACACTTACAACGCATGACACTACAACGCATTTTTAAAAAATACCTTTACAACGCATACCATTACAACGCCTACCATTACAACGCATAATATTACACTACACTATCCAACACTTACCCTACTGTTGCACCCCCTGGAGTTAGAATAGTAATTTTTACCCCTATACTATCTAACACTTACCCTACTGTTGCACCCCCTGGAGTTAGAATAGTAATTTTTACCCCTATACTATCCAACACTTACCCTACTGTTGCACCCCCTGGAGTTAGAATAGTAATTTTTACCCCTATACTATCCAACACTTACCCTACTGTTGCACCCCCTGGAGTTAGAATAGCAATTTTTACCCCTATACTATCCAACACTTACCCTACTGTTGCACCCCCTGGAGTTAGAATAGCAATTTCTACCCCTATACTATCCAACACTTACCCTACTGTTGCACCCCCTGGAGTTAGAATAGTAATTTTTACCCCTATACTATCCAACACTTACCCTACTGTTGCACCCCCTGGAGTTAGAATAGTAATTTTTACCCCTATACTATCCAACACTTACCCTACTGTTGCACCCCCTGGAGTTAGAATAGCAATTTTTACCCCTATACTATCCAACACTTACCCTACTGTTGCACCCCCTGGAGTTAGAATAGTAATTTTTACCCCTATACTATCCAACACTTACCCTACTGTTGCACCCCCTGGAGTTAGAATAGTAATTTTTACCCCTATACTATCCAACACTTACCCTACTGTTGCACCCCCTGGAGTTAGAAAAGTAATTTTTACCCCTATACTATCCAACACTTACCCTACTGTTGCACCCCCTGGAGTTAGAATAGTAATTTTTACCCCTATACTATCCAACACTTACCCTATTGTTGCACCCCCTGGAGTTAGAAAAGTAATTTTTACCCCTATACTATCTAATACTTACCTTAAATGCAATTAAATATTATGCGTTGTAATGGTATGCGTTGTAATGGTAGTTTTTAAAAATGCGTTGTAGTGTCATGCGTTGTAAGTGTAGTGCGTTGTAATGGATTATGCGTTGTAAAAAATGCGTTGTAAGTGCATGCGTTGTAAAAGTGTGTGTTGTAACGTCATACATCCGTGTTATGCAGGTGCGAAGAATGATCCAAAACACTTCATATGTATGATGCTAGCTATCAGCCTACAGTGACAGGAATATTCCAATGTTGAGCACGTCCCACGTCGGATTTTCTCTGTCTGCACCCCACCACTAGAAGACCGCCAGCACAACTGTAAAATCTAAATCGGCTCTGTGCAATCCCGCTGCCCTGACGGTGACGGAGTACTATTTGCCAACATTGGAGTCCACTGCATCAGCAACGGTGAGCCACGCACGCAGCCGGAAACACTCAGTCGACTTAGATGCAGAGTCAGCCCGCATCCATCTCAATAGGGCAGACGGACTGCCATCAGCTTGACAGAGTACTTGGGATTACCACCACAGCTAGACAGTGGAAGTATCATCAAGATCTAAATCAGGCCCATAGTTTACATTGCATAAGGTGTACCATAGTCCTTTTTTCTGTTGGAATTCTGCCACATTACGTACAGGAGGCAAATGAGATCTTTCAAATTTTGAAATGACTCAAAAGACATAACGTCAGCTCATAAAGTGTGCCACCACAATTTTGGAACCACAAGTTCTACGATTATTAAAGATCCAGAACTTCATATTTAACCCAATTTTACCATTGCTTCTGGCTCTAAAACATTAGACCGGTAAATGTATAACTAGTGTATTTGGCTTACAGATTTTATTTACATATACTCACTGAAAAAACATATTTAAGGATTTTTATGGTTCAACAAATACAAAGGGCCCTGAAGTTTGCCAGTTATAGCATGCAATGCAAAATGCGCATTGCATACCATAACTCGCCCCACCGTGCTTTGATCATTTAAGATAACCTTTTTTTGTGAATGCTTTGGCTAATGGACAGGTGTTCTAAGCATGGCAGGAGAAGGACATCTTAACCATTTTATATCCACCTGAACCTTTAATTTAGATTTATATCTGAAAAACTACCACTCATTTCCACCAAACCAACAAAAGGACACTTTCTGAGTAAAGTTTCACGCCAAGTTTGGTATAAATCTGTTCAGCTATTTAGTTTGGAGGTATCTGCACAAATCTGCAAGAAAAATGGCAGTCGGGACCTTTGCTGACTACACCAAGTGATTACCAAATATTGTGCAAATCCATCTATGGCTGAAAAATACATAGCTCAAAATTACCATAACTACACACTGGTGACCACCACTGCACGCTGGCAAAGGCCTGGCCATCCCTTGCTGAGTATAGCCATAGACTGTGCATAATGGGTGTTGGCTGCCCACATTGGGTTGTTCACCTTCTGAGATTTGTGCCCTCATGTTTGGGTGCTTTTATTGCACTAATGCAATTATGTGGCACATTATTTGGCAGTATTAGTTTCATGGGTTTGAGGTAGAACAAAAGATTTTTGTGAAATCTGCAAATTATGTATATTGTGTGGCAAATATGTTAAATGCATAATGAAAGCTACAACCAATGAGTCACTAAATTTCACTGGCCCTCATCATTTTCGATTGTTTAACAAAAAATGTATTTGTACAAGGTAAACAAAATCTAAACAATTCCAATCAATGCCCACTGTAGCTGCACTTTGAAGAAACAGTGTTTAACCCCTTCCCTGCTCATGACGGAACCACTCCGTCATGAGCCACAGTTGCACTGTGCTCATGACGGAGTGGTTCCGTCATGCTGTGGCCGTTGGCCGCCGCTCCGCCCACGCGTTGCTAATTCCCCGCCTGTGCGGGCGATTAGCGCAGTGGGCGGAGACGTGACGGAACCACTCCGTCATGAGCACAGCTCAACTGTGGCTCGTGACGGAGCGGTTCCGTCACAAGCACAGCGCCACCGCGCTGCCCCCAACCCCCCCCCAGCGCCGCGGCTGAATTCCTGCCGCGGCGAAGGGGTTAACCCCTTAACTGCTGGGCATTTCCCCCCCCCCAGCCCCCCTCCCCCAGTGCTGAGTCCTTTTTTGGCTATTTGGGGTAGCTCGCAATTAGGCCTCTGTAACTTTTTGACCACATAAGGTATCCATGCCAAATTTGCGTCCTTTTCTTCCATCATCATGGTGATTCTAAAGGTACCCAGGGTTTGTGGATTCCCTTGGAGGGGATCCAGAAATTAGCCAAAATACAGGTAAATGTTGGGTTTTTTAGGAAAAATGGGAAAAAAGCTACAAATGAAAGCGTCTGGATTTCTCCCTGCAAACGGTATCAAAAAAGGGGTTGTGGTCCTGAAATAACAATTTTTCCAGCTTTCAGGGACAAGCAGACGTTTGTCAGAAAACCAAACCTTTTTATACTGTTTTGGCATTTTTCTGGGACGTAGCCCATTTTTGCTATTTTTTGTGCTTTCAAACTCTTTCCAGTTAATGGTAGAAATGGGGATGAAAGCAATAATGGATCCTGGAGAGCTTTACATTTTAGAAAAGTAGACACAATTTTGAATTCATCAAGGGGTCATTTGTGTAGATCCTTCAAGGTTTCTTTATAGAAACTAACCATTGAAGATAGGAAAATCTAAAAATTAGTTGAAAAAACCAGACATTTGTGTCAACGTTTTTACCTGTACCTTCTTCTAATTATGACAGCTGTTTGAAAGCAATATACTGTTACATCCGCTGGACCTTTCTGGTTGTGGAGATAAATAGGACTTGTAGGTTCACCAAGAACCCGAAGAACCCTGAGCCAACAACTGAGAAGCGGCTTGCAATGGTTTTTAATTATGTACCGGTTATATAGCAATTAATTTGGGTAAATACAAACATGGAAAAATCTGTATAAAACAAAACTATGTATTTCTGAAATTGGAACAAAAAATAAAGTTTAGAAACAGTAGATATTTGCACATTTTCGAAATTGTGAGTACCCATACTAGCATGAGAATCATAGGTCATTTTTGAAAATGACATCTTTTTTCTACACTGTCTTTCATTTGGAAGGCAGAAATGCATTAAAAGTCAATAGGTAATAACATTCCATTTGTAAACTTTATTTCGATCAGAAGATCATAAAAGTTGCATAAAATACATTTTAAGAAACACATTTAGACGCAGATAAAAACATTAAAAAAAGGTTTTAAAATAGACCGGGGCAAAATATACATAGCAGCATAAGATTATTTAAAACTAAGACGCTTAATCCACATTGCATGTAAAAAACGTGAAACAGCAAACACTACAACAGTACTTGTATCACTGGCTAAGATGCGATAGGCTTCAGTACATCTTGTAAATCCTAAACTCCTACATAGAGGGATGAGCCAATATTTCCTGGGAGCTCTATATGCAACGCAGAGAAACAATACGTGGATTAGTGTCTCGGCCGACCTTCCACAGGCTGGGCAAATTGTTTCTATTCGTCTCGACCAATTTTTAGTAAAGTCCCTAAGTGGTAAGGTGCCCAACCTAAATTGAATGTAAAGTTTCCTTGCCAGAGGTGGGTGCAATTCATTCAGGGATGGCTCAAAGATATACTGGTCTTTATTTAATAAAAACTGTCTTGAAAGACTACCAAGAGTTTCATTTCGTTGTAATACACTTAGCCTATACTGCCTATATGCCTGGACCAGTTTTGCGCGAGGAAGCATCAAAGAAAATGCCCCGAGATTAGTCCAAAGTTCAGGCAAACCAATCCTGAAGCACATTTCCTTGATGTAAACAAGCCAGGGAAACTTCTTAGAAGTGCTTAGTGCAATTATTGAGCTAAGGTCACGACAATAAGATCCTAGCTCATCTGTGAGCCAAAGTCTTCGCCAATATGTTAAGGGACGTAGGCCTGTGTGACGGGGCCGGGGACATGACTGAGGAGGGCTCACTTGTTTGGCCATATTGGTCACATGACCCCTCTATATCACTTTATGTTCTTACACAGGCTGGCGAGGAACGAGAGCAACCGCAGGACTGGATTTACAGCCCTCAGCCAGACTGGACTCAGAAAGAGGTACCGGGTGCCTTTAAGACGGAGATCCCATGCGACGAGACTCCTCCCCTGGATGACGCGTCCTGTAGCGGGACTTCAAAGGAGAACAGGAACAGGAAGTTGACGGACGGCGTTTGCCCGGAGTTGGAGAGTGAGCTGGAGTGGAGGAGAAGAGCGACGGTGAGCGGAGAGGAGTACGGGACATCGGAGGAGAACGAGTTGGAGTGGCGGAAGAGGAGTAGAGTGGAGCGGACGGCGGAGCCGAGAGCCGAGACCGAAGAGCCTACGGGAGCCGAGAACGACAAGCCAGGAGGCCACCGATTCCGCGAGGCGCCCTGCCACGTTCCCAGGGGAGGAGTGTGGCTGGAGCAGGTACGGGGGAGAGTCGCAGGCTGGGCGGGGAAGGGGAAGTCCTCTTAAAGAAATCACTGATAACCTCGAAAAACCCGCCATCACCCCCTATTCCCAAATCCCCTCCCCTGAGCACTTAGACACCAACTAGACTCTCGCTGCACGGTGTCCCTCACTCCTGGACCCTTCATTGATTATCGCTGGGCGACACCGCCTAATACGTGATTTCCTTTTTTTTCTTTTGGGTTATACCGGGGAAGAGAAACCTGTCCAGAACGACGAACGGGGAGAAAGGGACGACGGGAACACCTGCAGTGACTCGACCTACCCTGAACACGTCAGAGCAGCCCCCTGTTCACTGGATGAGAAAGACTGTTATACTTGGCAATAAACCTACTTTGAAACCCCTTAACCTTCTTGTGCAGCGTGTCTGTCACCCCGAACCCACTACACTGGTGTCAGAAGTGGGATATCGCCATCTGGATGGACAAGATGGACGCCCTCATCCAACACCTCGTGCAAGGGCAGGAGAAATTGGAATGGGCTATCCAACGACAGATGACGTCAGCCCAAGCGGACAGGGAGGTGTTTCAGACCACTATCAATGCCCAGCTGGAACACCTGCAGAAAGCAGGCACAGCCCCTCCCCTCTCGATGCCCCTAGAACACCGCCCCCCCCCCCATGTCCCGAACCCGTCAGGGATCGCTCTACAGAAATATCTTCCTGGGGATGACCCAGATGTATATTTAATGAAGTTTGAACGAGCCGCACGAGCACTGGGATGGCCCGAAGATAAGTGGCCCTTCTTTTTGGCTCCCCTACTAACAGGCGAAGCTCAGTTCGCATACCAGGTGGCTAACCCCACAGGTACCGTGCCTTACTATACGATCAAAGAGATCATCCTGGATCATCTAGGACTTGATGGGGAAGCCTATAGAGTGCGTTTCAGAAGGGAACATGGATTGCCTGGGGAGAATCCCAAGATGTTGTTCTTTCGGCTCAAGATGGCAGCCGACAAATGGTTGAAGCCATTGATAAGCACCAAAGAGGAGGTAATGACGAAAATATACCTCGAGCAATTTATGGAAGCGTTGCCATATGGCACCCAAAGGTGGCTGAGACAACATTCTGGACTAACACCTGAACAGGCCATAGACATGGCCACCAACTACTCGAGAGCCCAGCCAAGAGCAGCGGGATGGGAAGGCGAGAAGGGACAAAAAGTGGGGAATCTCGGAAAAGGGGATAAGAAATCCAAGGGTACGCCCGAGCCTCCTAGACCCCGACCAATACGGGTGGAGGGTCCACCGGTCAGGGGACCACAGTGCTTTGACTTTGGGGAATGGGGGCATATTGCCAGACTCTGTCCAAGGAAGCGTACAGCGGAGGAGCCGATGGAGGTCGGATATTTGCCCAGGTCCATCTTATATTCAGCAGAGTTGGGGCATTCTTTTTATGTAAGTTTAAACCTGAACGGTAGGGTGGTTAGAGCGTTGCTTGATTCGGGCTGTCGGCAGTCCGTAGTACAAAAACACCGCCGGACATAGTGTGAAGGAAAAGACCACGGACAACATAACCCACTTCTTCTATTGGCCGGGAGTATATAAGGATGTCTACAATTATTGCATGCGATGTGAGACCTGTCAGAGGAAGAATGCACATCGTCCTCCTGCAGCCCCGTTACATCCCTTACCTTCCATTGGCACGCCGTTCGAAAGGGTGGGGATGGACCTGATCGGGCCCTTACCGAAGACATCAAAGGGGCATGTGTACGTGGTGGTTAGAGCGTTGCTTGATTCGGGCTGTCGGCAGTCCGTAGTACAAAAACACCTGGTCCTCCCTCATCAGTATGTACCTGGGGCAGTCGTACACATCCGCTGCGTACATGGTGACGTGAGACCTTACCCTCTCGCCCAGGTAACCCTTCATCCCCGAGACAAAAAGCCGTGTACCGTGAAAGTTGGGGTGGTGGAGTCCTTGCCCGAAGAAATGCTACTGGGGGTGGATAATCCTGAGTTTCTTTCCTTGTTCCCGGGATCTAGTTCAGAGCCCCCCTTGAGGACTGGGGTAATAAGGACAGCCCTCATGTCTCCCGAACCATGGGTCCTAGACCGCAGTTTTTGGTTTGCACAGGCCAACGACACCACACTATTTAATGCATGGGAAAGCGCCCACATGTCCGACTCCCAGGGGACAACGCAGTACCCTCGTTTCCTCATAAAAAGCGGGCTCTTGTACAGGGAGGGAGCAGAGGGAGCAAAACCCCAGCTACTGGTTCCAGTGTCCTTTAGGGAGCAGGTCCTCTTCTTTGCTCACGCGCATCTTACAGCCGGACATAGTGTGAAGGAAAAGACCACGGACAACATAACCCACTTCTTCTATTGGCCGGGAGTATATAAGGATGTCTACAATTATTGCATGCGATGTGAGACCTGTCAGAGGAAGAATGCACATCGTCCTCCTGCAGCCCCGTTACATCCCTTACCTTCCATTGGCACGCCGTTCGAAAGGGTGGGGATGGACCTGATCGGGCCCTTACCGAAGACATCAAAGGGGCATGTGTACGCGCTGGTGGTCGTGGACTACGCCACCCGGTTCGTGGAAGCTTTTCCACTGCGGACCCCGACTACCAGCCTCATAGCGGAGAAGTTCGTCGAGCTGTTCTCCAGGGTTGGGTTCCCGAAAGAAATCCTTACAGACCAAGGCACCCCTTTTACATCCAAGCTCATGAAAGAGGTCTGCAAAACCTTGGACATACACCAGTTACGAACTTCCGTATATCATCCACAAACGGATGGCCTCGTGGAGAGGTATAATCAAAGCCTAAAGAACACCCTTAAGAAAATGCTCACAGCAGAGGGACGTGACTGGGACCGGTTGTTGCCTCTGGCATTATACGTCTTGCGAGCACAAAAGCAGAGTAGTTTGGGCTTCTCGGCCTTCGAGCTCCTATACGGGCGACAACCAAGGTCCCTCTTGGAGATCACCAAAGAAGTATGGGAATCAGAGGGAGAAGACGAACAGAGGTCCCTGCTGGACTACACCAACCAGCTCAGGTCCAAGCTAGGAAAGCTAAGGACCCTCGCCTGTTCCAACCTAGAACAACAGCAAACCCGTCAAAAAAAGTACTATGATCGGGGAACTAAGCTACGGAAGCTACAGAAAGGTGACTGGGCCCTACTGCTCCTACCGGGAATAGCCGATAAGAGAAAACAAGAGTGGAGGGGTCCATATGAGGTCGTGGATACCATTGGAGACACGACCTACAGACTGCGGTTGCCCCCTACCAAAACTCAAACGTATCATGTGAACCTATTAAAGAAATGGATTGGACCGCCACCGAAAACAGCCCATCTACTTATTCCCACAGGTGAGAGCCCGACTTCCAAGATAGATGAGCTCGTCGTGAATGAAGGACTATCCCCACACCAGAAGAAGGAACTCAGGGATGCGCTAATACCATACAGAGACATCTTTTCGGATCTCCCTGGTAGAACTACGCTGGTGGAGCACAGCATTGAGACCCATCCAGGCAAGAAAGTAAGACAAAGACCCTACAGGATCCCGGCGGCCCGAAGGGAAGCCATACGTAACGAAGTACGCGACATGCTGGAGTTAGGTGTGATCCAGCCTTCACGGAGCGATTGGGCCTCGCCGATCGTAATGGTCCCGAAACCCGACGGGTCCAGACGTTTTTGTATGGATTTCCGCGCATTGAACGCCATCTCTACATTCAATGCATATCCGATCCCACGAGTGGACGAGCTCATCGAGAAATTAGGCGACACGGTATACATCACCACGCTAGACCTAACGAAGGGGTACTGGCAGGTACCCCTTAGAAAAGAGGACAGGAAGAAAACTGCGTTCATCACGGAAGAGGGGCTATTCGAGTTCACAGTCCTTCCATTCGGGCTTCATGGGGCGCCTGCCACCTTCCAGCGTTTGATGAACACCCTACTTCAGCCCTATGCTGCCTTCTGTTCCGCATATCTGGATGATATCGTCATTCACAGTACACAATGGGAAGGCCACTTACAACATGTTCAAACAATCCTGGCGGCACTCCAGAAAGCCGGCCTCCACGTCAATGCAAAGAAGTCTCGAGCTGCTTTCCATCGAGTGAACTACCTGGGTTTTGTCTTAGGTGAGGGGACCATCACCCCCCAAGTGGAGAAAATTAGAGCCATCGAAGGTGCCCCTTTCCCACGCTCCCGTAGAGACCTAAGAGCTTTCCTAGGGTTTATAGGCTACTACAGACGGTTTATCCCGGGCTTTTCTGCTGTAGCCGCCCCCCTGACCAATCTACTAACAAAAACGGCCAAAAACCGAGACCTAACAAACCCCTCCCCCGAAGCTGAACAGGCTTTCTTCGATCTGAAAAAAGCCATAACTTCTCAACCGGTCCTCGCCTCCCCCGATTTCACCAAACCCTTCATCCTTGCCACAGATGCCTCAAATGTGGGGGTGGGGGCTGTTTTATCGCAGGAGGGGTTGGACGGGCTGGAACACCCTATACTGTTCGTCAGTAGGAAGCTCTTTCCTAGGGAGATGAAATACCCCACTGTGGAACGAGAGTGCTTAGCCATCAAGTGGGCTGTCGATAAGTTACAATACTACCTGGAAGGTAGGCCCTTCGTGCTATACACGGACCATGCCCCGCTACGATGGATGTATCAGAACAGAAGCCTCAATCCCCGTGTACTGCGCTGGTTCCTGTCTCTGCAGCCTTATTCATTTACGGTGAAACACAAGAAGGGAAGGGACAATGGCAATGCAGATTTCGTCTCCAGAGTCTTCCCTCTCCCCGAACGGGAGACGCAAGGGGGGGAGGTATGTGACGGGGCCGGGGACATGACTGAGGAGGACTCACCTGTTTGGCCATATTGGTCACATGACCCCTCTATATCACTTTATGTTCTTACACAGGCTGGCGAGGAACGAGAGCAACCGCAGGACTGGATTTACAGCCCTCAGCCAGACTGGACTCAGAAAGAGGTACCGGGTGCCTTTAAGACGGAGATCCCATGCGACGAGACTCCTCCCCTGGATGACTCGTCCTGTAGCGGGACTTCAAAGGAGAACAGGAACAGGAAGTTGACGGACGGCGTGTCCCCGGAGTTGGAGAGTGAGCTGGAGTGGAGGAGAAGAGCGACGGTGAGCGGAGAGGAGTATGGGACATCGGAGGAGAACGAGTTGGAGTGGCGGAAGAGGAGTAGAGTGGAGTGGACGGCGGAGCCGAGAGCCGAGACCGAAGAGCCTACGGGAGCCGAGAACGACAAGCCAGGAGGCCACCGATTCCGCGAGGCGCCCTGCCACGTTCCCAGGGGAGGAGCGTGGCTGGAGCAGGTACGGGGGAGAGTCGCAGGCTGGGTGGGGAAGGGGAAGTCCTCTTAAAGAAATCACTGATAACCTCGAAAAACCCGCCATCACCCCCTATTCCCAAATCCCCTCCCCTGAGCACTTAGACACCAACTAGACTCTCGCTGCACGGTGTCCCTCACTCCTGGACCCTTCATTGATTATCGCTGGGCGACACCGCCTAATACGTGATTTCCTTTTTTTTCATTTGGGTTATACCGGGGAAGAGAAACCTGTCCAGAACGACGAACGGGGAGAAAGGGACGACGGGAACACCTGCAGTGACTCGACCTACCCTGAACACGTCAGAGCAGCCCCCTGTTCACTGGATGAGAAAGACTGTTATACTTGGCAATAAACCTACTTTGAAACCCCTTAACCTTCTTGTGCAGCGTGTCTGTCACCCCGAACCCACTACAGCCTGCTTCTTCATCTATTGGTCGTATTGCCAGATCAAGACGTAATGGGATTAAAGGAGTGCTTTGCGGTAGGCCCAATAAAAGTCTAATGAACTTATTCTCTATTAGAGACAGACTTTTCAGCTGGGAATGGCCCCACAACTCTGCCCCATATAGAGCTGCATTTCTTGCTTGCACTTTGTAAATTTCTGCGGCAGGGCCAGGAGCCCTATATGTGGTATATTTAGAAATTCTTAATATCGCACCAGATCATTGGGCAAGCCGCATAGCTGCTTTGTCTAGTTGGGGAGCCCAGGAGAAAGACTCTGAGAGTGTAATTCCTAGGTATTCAAATAATGAGACCTTTTCTAAAGTTGTTCCATTGAGTGTGGGATTAGGTCGAGTTGTATTAGCTGGATTAAAAACCATGTATTTAGTTTTCGAAATATTTATTTCGAGCCCGTGGTCGATACAAAATGCTAAAAAACTATCTAAAACACGTTGGACGCCCATCGGGGACTTAGATAGCAGAAGGGTGTCATCTGCAAAAAGCATAACTGGGACCTTTCTACCATTGTGTCTGGGGGAGTCACCACGGTCCGTCTTGTTGATATGGGTTATCAGAGCATTAACATAAAGACAGAACAGGGTAGGGGCTAGTACGCATCCCTGCCTGACTCCTCTGTTGACTGGAAAGCGCGCGGTTAGTTGGCCTGCCTTGCCATATCTGACCTGCGCATAGTTGCCAGTGTGCAGTCTAATGATCATGGCTAATAGGTCCAAGGGGACTCCCATCTCATGTAATACAGCCCAGAGCTTAGCCCTTGGAACCATATCAAATGCTGCTTTCAGGTCGACAAATATCAGATAGAGGCTGCCACCCTCCACTGATACTGTCTTCCAGAATAATAATTGCAGCCTTAGAAGTTGATCAACAGTTGACACCCTTTTCCTAAATCCTGCCTGTAAGTCACTCAAGATGTTCATGTCTTCCATCCAAAAATGCAGACGATTGAGTAGTATTCTAGCAAACAACTTTTGTGCTACATCTATTAGGCTAATTGGCCTATAATTTACAGGAAGCAATGGTGATCCTTTTTTGAATATGGGAAATATTTCGGCTCCTAACCATGTGTCTGGGATACTCATACCTTTCATAATGGCGTTAAATAGGGTCCAGAAATATGGAACCCAAATTGAGGGTTCTTCTTTATATAGGTCCCCAGGGATTTTATCAAGGCCAGGTGCTTTGGACGTGGAAAGAGTTTTGATGGCACCCTCCACTTCTGAGGCCGTTATTTCATTAAAAGGTTCAAATTGGGCTAACGGGAGGGGGCCCTCCACAGCAATCAGGTCATCTCCAATAGAGTACAAAGACTTAAAATGAGCTTCCCAAGCAGATGCTGCAATATTCGGGAGAATCGGGGATCGTTCGTCCTCATTACCTGTATTGGAGGGTAATAACAGTTGCTCTACAATTCTGTGTTACCCTAAGTCTCCCGATCAAAATAGTACCTCACTTGTGTGGGTAGGCCTAGTGCCAGCAACAGGAAATGGCTCAAAACGCAACGTGGACACACTTTATTTTTACAGTGAAACTGACATTTTTTGTAAAGTGCCTAGCTGTAGATTTTGAACTCTTGCTCTGTCAGCACCTAGGGAAACCTAGCAAACTATACATTTTTGAAAAATAGACACCCAGGGGAATCAAGGATGCGGTGAATTGGCTGGCTTTCACCAGGTTCTGTTACCCAGAATCCCTTGCCAACCTAAAAATTTGTTTAAAAAAACCACTTTTCCGTCACATTTCTGTAGTGGAAAGTTCTGGAATCTGCGTAGATCCACAAGATTCCACCCACCCCGCATTCCTCAAAGTCTTCCGAGAAAAATGGTACCTCACTTGTGTGGGAGGCCCAAGTACCCGCGACAGGAAACGGCCAAAAACGCAACGTGGACACACCACATTTTTGCAGTGAAAACTGAACCTTTTTTTGCAAAGTGCCTAGCTATAGATTTTGAACCCTAGTTCTGCCGGCACCCATGGAAACCTAGCAAAACTATACATTTTTGAAAACTAGACACCCTGGGGAATCCAGGATGGGGTGACTAGGCTGGCTCTCACAAGGTTCTATTACCCAGAATCCCTTGCAAACCTAAGAAATGTCCAAAAAAACACATTTTCCTCACATTTTTGTGGTGGAAAGTCCCGGAATCTGCGTGGATCCACAAAATTCCACCCACCCCGTGTTCCCCAAAGTTTTCCAAGAAAAATGGTACCTCACTTGTGTGGGAGACCCAAGTAGCCACAACAGGAAATGGCGCAAAACGCAACGTGGACACACCACATTTTCACAGTGAAAACGGACCCTTTTTTTGCAAAGTGCCTAGCTGTGGATTTTGAACCCTAGCTCTGCTGTCACCTAGGGAAACCTAGCAAAACTATACATTTTTGAAAACTAGACACCCTGGGGAATCCAGGATGGGGTGACTAGGCTGGCTCTCACCAGGTTCTCTTACCCAGAATCCCTTGCAAACTTAAAAAATTGTCCAAAGAAACACATTTTCCTCTCATTTCTGTGGTGGAAAGTTCTGGAATCTGCGCGGATCCACAAAATTACACACACCCTGCGTTTCCCAAAGTCTTCTGAGAAAAATGGTACATCACTTGTGTGGGAAGCCCAAGTACCTGCGACAGGAAACGGCCCAAAACGCAACGTGGACACACCACATTTTGGCAGTGAAAACAGACTCTTTTGTTACAAAGTGCCTAGCTGTAGATTTTGAACCCTAGCTCTAGCGGCACCTAGGGAAACCTATCAAACCTATATATTTTTGAAAAGTAGACACCCAGGGGGATCTAGGATGGGGAGACCTGGCTGGCTCTCACCAGGTTCTGTTACCCAGAATCCATTGCAAACCTAAAACATTGTCAAAAAAACACATTTTCCTCACATTTCTGTGGTGGAAAGTTCTGGAATCTGCGTGGAGCCACAAAATTCCACCCACCCCGTGTTCCCCAAAGTCTTTTGAGAAAAATGGTACCTCACTTGTGTGGGAGGCCCAAGTGCCCGTGACCGGAAACGGCCCAAAATGCAACGTGGACACACCACATTTTCGCAGTGAAAACGGACCCTTTTTTTACAAAGTGCCTAGCTATAGATTTTGAACCCTAGCTCTGCCGGCACCAAGGGAAACCTAGAAAACCTATACATTTTTTAAAACTAGACACCCAGGGAAATCCAGGATGGGGTGGCTTGGCTCGCTCTCACCAGGTTCTGTTACCCAGAATCCCTTGCAAACCGAAAAAATTGTCAAAAAAACACCTTTTTCTCACATTTCTGTGGTGGAAAGTTCTGGAATCTACATGGATCCACAAAATTCCACCCACCCCACGTTCCCCAATGTCTTCCAAGAAAAATGGTACCTCACTTGTGTGGGAGGCCCAAGTACCCGCGACAGGAAAGGGCCCAAAAAGCAATATGGACACACCACATTTTCGCAGTGAAAACTGACCCTTTTTTTACAAAGTGCTTAGCTGTAGATTTTGAACCCTAGCTCTGCCGGCACCTAGGGAAACCTATCAAACCCACACATTTCTGAAAACTAGACACCCAGGGAGGTTTCAGGGAGGTATGGCTTGCATGGAGCCCCCAACGTTTTCTTTCCCAGAATCCCCTGCAAACCTCAAATTTAGATGAAATAATCACTTTTTCCACACATTTTTGTGTGGGAAAGTTGTGGCATCAGCGGGCAGACACTAATTCCCTACCACCCAGCGTTCCCCTAGTTCTTCCAATAAAAATGGTGCCTCACTCGTGTGGGAGGCCCAAGTACCCGTGACAGGCTAGTGCCCAAAACGTATTGAGGGGACATCAAAATTGCCTATCTCAAAACAACCTGATTTTGCAAGGGGGTCACCTGGGTTTTTGGCCCCGTGCTCAGCAGCCAGCTAGGGAAACCTATAAAACCCACACATTTCTGAAAACCAGACACCGGGAGGGTTCCAGGGAGGTATGGCTTGCATGGATCCCCCAACGTTTTCGTACCCAGAATGCCCTGCAAACCTCAAATATAGCTGAAAAAATCACTTTTTCCACACATTTTTGTGTGGGAAAGTTGTGGCATCACTGGGCAGACACAAATTTCCTACCACCCAGCGTTCCCCAAGATCTCCCGATAAAAATGGTACCTCACTCGTGTAGGAGGCCCAAGTACCCGCGACAGGCAAGGGCCCAAAACGTATCTATACTACCTTTACTATTTGCCTTCTACCTTTGCAATACTCCTGGGAAAGCGCCCCTACCGTAAGCTGCTCTAACCCGTTTGCGTGTCTGTCCTCATCAGAGTCCTGACTAATCCTGTTGATTTGTCGAGACCCTATACTAATGCCTTCCATCTCTAGTTACTTGAAGCATGAGAAAACATTACTGTCACATGCTGTCAATGCTCTCATTATGCTAAATCCAACTCCTTCCAGTTTGTGGATGCAAGTTGGGGGTGCCCGAGTATGCCACAAAGTCATTCCTTGAGCTGAGCTAGCATATCTACCTTTGAAACTAAGGCAAACATGCAGGAAATTTTCAAAAGCTTTCTAAAGCTAACACCATAAACTATTAAGAACGGTTGAATGTGAAACACGGGTACTCTGTGACAACGTGGTGTATGTTCTGTCCACCAGTATGTGCAGCGTGGGGAGTATAATGCACTTGTCAATTGGCGAACAGCACAACTGCCACGTTCTCAAAGCAGAAAAAGTTGTTGAGAAGTCCATGATTTCCTGAAGTAGAGGAGGAAAAATTCTGCAGCTGCTAGCGTAGTGAAGGAGTGGCCCACAGACAGTAGGTATCTATTCACACCAATTGAAAGGTTAACCTATTGACAGCTCCACCTCAGTCAATTTCCCAGTATTTTGCTTTAGTGTGATACAACATACAGCAGGTAGGAAAACAGAAGGCAGGCTTACTTGGGCACTGGGGACAGTAAACACGAGTCTCCTGCCTCTTTCCCTGCATCGAGCACACTTTACAACAACATGGTCGCTCCTTTTTGGGTGTTGCAGGAATTTTATCAGCAAAGTGTCGCTCCTGCAGCCTTGCCATGTCCTCCAGAACACATGAAGTGGAGGCTGCTGCTTCTGTAGCAGTGAGACTTTCAATCACAGACAACTGAAAGTCTAGAAAAGACATGAGTCTTCCTGTGGTGGTCTCACATACGCATTGTATGTTGCCATCTGGATCAGGTGCGTAAACAGTTTCTTACTACAAGTGCGAGTTTTACGACTCGCATTGTATGGCTGAAGGACCTAGTCGTTCTTGTCCACTCTCCCATGTACTTGTTGTAATCAAGTATACAGGTGGGCTTGTGGACTTCGGCCATCTGACCCCAAACCGTGACAGGGGAAGTGCTCTCAGCATGAATTGTAGTGAGCACGTATATGTCATGCCTATCTGAGAACTTGACTGCGAGTTCTTCGTTGGAATGCAACGCAGTGTCCTCTGGGATTTCTGGAGCTTCTTGCAAACAAGCCCCTGTGGGAATCCTTTGCAGTGACAACTAATTGTACCGCAAGCCACGGTGCCAGCTTTGTAGAGCTCACTGAACAGCTAAACTCCTGTATAGAAATTGTCGACATAAAGGTTATAACCTTTGTGAAGAAGTGGCTGGACAAGCTCCCATACGATCTTTCCTGTGACCCCTAGCGTGGGAGGGCAACCTACAGGGTTAAGAGTTGTGTCCTTCCCTCTATACACTCTCAAGCTGTACACATAGCCAGTCGGTCTCTCACACAGCATGTACAGCTTGATGCCATAGCGAGTGCGTTTTCTCGGAATGTACTGCCTAAACAGCAGCCGCCCTTTATACAAGATCAAAGACACATCAATGGCTATATTCTTTCCAGGAGTATAAACCTCTGGAAACCTGGCAGTCAAATGTTCCACGACAGGCCGAATCTTGAACAACCTATCATGGTCTGGATGGTCCCGGGCCAATGCAGCAGAATTGTCATTGAAATGCAGCATGCGCTGCAATAGCAAAAAACGATCTCTGCTCATGTGTGGTGTGAAGATGGGGGTTAACCAAACAGTGCGAGTAGTAGGGGTGGGCGGAATTTGCGAAATCCACTTTCGCAAATTATCGCGAAAATGTTTAAAATTATCGCAAACAAGCGGACAGCACTCCGTCTGTGCTTGTGGCCGCACGGGCCTGCGCTCTTGGCAGCTCTAACCTGTTACTGGCATCCTTCTGCACAGACTGTGCAGGCAAAGGGACAGCATGACTGCCATCATCTCCTTCAGAATCGCTGGAAGATGAGTCGTCGGATGGAACTGCGCCAACTGAAAAATCACTCCCAGATTCGGCTCCATTGTCTCAGCATCTGCTGTCTCAGTCTCTGATCCTGCCTCAGAGCTGGACTCCAGACCCATATTTAGGGCCTGGGCAGCATTCATCCAACGATACACTATCACTCCTAGTGCCTAAAACTATCCTTTTAAAACACTATCCTAAGTAGAAGACAGATAGGTTGTTGGTTTCAAAGTGTAAGTGGGTGTGTGTGTGAATGAAGTGTTTACCAGTCAATAATGACGAAGTCACCTTACCTTTCCTTTGCGAAATCCGTACGCTCTCCAAAAAGACTAAGAAAGAGAGAAAAAAGAAACACTATTACTTTACCTTGCCACATACCCATCATCGCAGCCTTTTAGCGCTGGTGGAAGCCAGTGCGACCATCATTTTGATGCCAAGATGCCTAGGGGTGAGCATGTGCTTTACAATTGCACACTATGACCTCCTTTGATTCTCTCACTACCATCCTTGCAAACGTGCCCCTCATCTCTCCATAGCCCCTCTCACAAAAAAAATGTAATCTGTTTCAAAGTGTTTCTACTGCATGGCTTTACTAATCCACTTAGCTGTGTACATAATACAGATCTGTTCTTTTCAGCATACCCTTTATGGCGTCAAAACTGCCCCTACATAAAAGTCAGATAGCTCAACCTAGCAGAAAAAAAATGTTGTACTCTGCAGCAGTACCACACTTTACTGCCTCTCAGGTAACTTCAAAGAGACTCATTATAGTTCTTTCACAGTCTCATATTTTCAGCACTGAGAAATATATCTGTAAATAAATATATATATATATATGAATAAACAAAGTGCCCTGAAGCATTGGAGGAGCGCTCGACGATGTTTAGCCATCCAGCTTGATGATGCCGCCTGCTTGTAAAGTGCGCGTTTTCTTTTCTTCTGCCTTTTCTCTGCCTACGCGTTTCAGGGCCACATGCCCCTTCTTCCTGGGCAATAAACAACACACCTGAGCACTGCATATCATTTCCGGAATTTATTAACCATATCCGCTTACCATGGGCGTGTGGATTTGACGCTGTCCCTTGGTGCATTATGGGACATGGAGTCCATTTATGCAGGTAATTAATCTCCTTGTAGTAAGTTCATGCGTGTGTTTAAATTTATATTTACATTACTTGGATCTGAGTGAATCACGCACTGGAAAGCCTGCTTCATTTGCATACAAAACATCTTGCCGATGAAAGTCCTGATGGGTTCAGAGCTCCGGCCTCAGTCAGCTGGGAAATGTGCTTCATCCCAACTAACGATGTTGCATCCTCCCACGGCCGGGCAGCCATGCACAAACATGAAGCACAGCGTCTTTGATGCATACAGAGCCCGCCCCGACCCTGCCTAACCTACTAAGGAATAAAAATGCTTTCAATATCATAACCGAGACATTGAGCCTACTAAGGGAATAATTTATTCACTTCGAGGGACTCCTATTCCCATAATGCTTTGAGAATAATGACTGCACTAAGCCAAGCCCACTGAGGGCGTCTCTCCAATAAAAGCACACTGGAAATCAAAGTGAAAATGTCAATGCCTGGTTTAAATTAAGCCCATGAAGAAGAGGCGTGTAAGCCTCGAAACGCGTCGGGATCATTATAATATATGGCATGCAAGAGGCGAGCTGCACCGGGGCTAAAGATACCTGATGGTAAGAGGCGCTGTTGAGTGCCCTTTCAATGCTTGGGCATATTGTTTATCAATATATATATATATATATATAACAATTAATTCCCAATGTCAGCACGCTCAATACCTGGTGCAGGCAGCAATGGGTTGAATCCCTACCCAATATTTAAATTCAGAAACACAAAGGATGCCGCACTGGAGTGCGGCATCCTTTGTGTTTCAGCCCACAAACACCGCACTGGCAAGAAAAACGATGTGAGGCCCAATACCTTGAAAGTTGCTTTATTTCTAGAGTCTTTTCAAAGCGCCTGTTTCTTAGGGTCCCAGTCCATACAGAGGGAAAATAGCACTATACCACGAGTGCGGGTTCAGATTATTCTGGCCTTTTTCTTTTCTCCCCACTTTTTTCCGTGGTTCCTGTCTGCCGCCACCGGTACTCATGATAGGTGGTGACGATAGGTGCTGAGGAGGAGGACTGGGATTTATCTTCGCTCCCGCAGTATTGGGTGGTTTCTGGTAGCGGGTGCAGGACAGAAAACCAAGCCCACAAATTAAAATACTGCCTGAGCGAAGATGGACCAGGTAGAGGGGACACCTAGAGTAGGGGAAGAAGGGATTCCTTCTATGCAGGATTTGATGGTTGCGATCACGTCCCTTCAGTCAGAAGTACAGGGCTTAAGGAAGGAAAATGTGGGATTACATCAGGAATTGAATGCCCTTAGAGTCAGGGAACGTACATGGGGTAAAGGAGCAGGCCCATCTTCTAAGGTTCAGGGGCCTGTGTTACAGCCAGCTACGTTTCATTTTGACCGTACAGCTAGTCAGGGGGCTGTTGTTGGTAATCCTCTTGCTATTATGGTTAATACTCCGGTTCCTGTCCCCCTGGCAGTCCCTGAGTGATTCACTGGAGATTGTAATGAATATACAGCATTCATGAATCAATGTCATCTACATTTCATGTGTTGTCCCACAGCTTTTAGGCTGCAAGGTTATATAAATGATGCTGTAAAATATGTAGATTATGCGGAACATTCTATGACAGCAGTATTTCTATTCATTTGAGAAAGCAACAGCTTTTTGGTAAAATCTGCAATTTTTGCAATTTATGTCACACATTGAGTGACAAATACAGTAATATTTTACTATGCAATTACTGCTGCAGCCCCAGATTCACCTACATCCGCTGACCTTCACCATTGACCTTTTTTATTAACAATGTATTTGGGGAAAGTAAGGAACGCCTAAACATTCTAATTCCGATCAATGGCCATTGTTAGTTGCACCTTGAAGCAAATAGCTTTTTCAAACTAATTTCCTCCAAATACACATGTAATACAAAATACTAAATGGATAGCATGTGTAATATGACCCTACAATATATGGGAGCCTGAAATCCGTGTATAAAAACCCATCTCTGGTTTCCTTATTATTTAATTTTTTATTTAATGGATTTGTAGAGCGCCTGAATCACCCCCTGAGGGGTATCTCTGCGCTTAGGACAAGGCTGCTGGTAGGCTGAGTAAAAGGAGTTAAAACAAAGTGGATTTAAGAAGTTTCTTAAAGCGTAGGTAATCAGGACAGAGCCTCAAATTAATGGGCAGCTGGTTCCAGTAGAGGGGAGCGAGGTATGAGAAGGATTTACCACCTAATCTTGCTTTCCTAACTCTGGGGATATCTTGAAGTGATTTGCTTCCAGATCTGAGAGTTCTTGAGTGAGCATAAGGCTTAATCTTCCTTGAAATATAGGATGGGCCTTTGTTATGTAAGGCTGTTAGACCTGGCACCTTGGCGTGAGTCTCCCTTCCACTTTTTGTCGCTGTGCCTCATGTGTTTTGCTGGTGTTAGCTGCTCAGAGCACTGTGATACTGCCAACCAGTGCCACAATGCAACGGCTCCCTATTTAAAATGTATATGTTGGTTGGAGTCCATGATTGGCTTATTTGGTTTACTGTCAGACCCCAGTAAAGTGCACCAGGATTGCCCAGGGCTTGTAAATGCAAATGCTGCTGGTGGGCTTGCAGCACTGGTTGTGCCACCCACAGAAGCGGCCTAGTAAAATGTGTCTAAGGTCTGCCATTGCAGAACCTGCGTGCAGTCTGGTACTGTTATGCTGACTGGGCAAGTGCACCCATTTCCCAGTCCCTAAACCTTCCCTTAACTTCATATTAGTCACCCCTATGGTAGGCCCAAGGGCAGGGTGCATTGTAAGCATAAGGTAGGACAAGCCCTGGTGTGTGTGACATGTCCTAATAGTGAATTACAGCCATTTTCGTTTTTCACTATTGTAAGGCTACCTGTTCTCCATAGGCCAGAATGGGCTGTTAGAATTGTTACATCCTATGAGCCTAACAGACCCAGGGAACATGGTAGAAAATCGAGTTTAGTATGCCTGAACTCAGAATAATAAAATACATCTTTTAGTAAAGTTTATTTTAATATTCTGTGTTTGCAAATACCACTTTTAGAAAGTTGGTATTTGCTTGCCTAACCATTTCAGCCCGCCTCTGCTATGATGTGTATCTGCCTGTCTGGTTTGTGTGAGTGACAGGGCTGGGGAAACCCAGAGGGGCAGGGCTAGGTAGCCTGGTGGTGAATAGAGAGATTGACATCCAGATGGGTGGGAGGAGTGCACCTGGACGCTGAATAGGGCTGTGCTCTGCCACCACAATGCTGGCTCCACCTCCTGTGGAGCGGCTGATGTCTCTGCCCTGCACCCTGAATAGAAAGTCAGAGTCATGTCAACAAAGTGCTCTGGAACTGGTTTGGACTGGGCAAAGGCCCCTCTACCCCAGAGGAACAAAGGATTTAGGGGTATAAGTATTGGGACCCTGCTCCCAAGAAATTAGATCCTGCTTGACAAGAAGAACCTCTGCCTGAGGAGAAGGAACTGGGAAAGCTGTAAGGAGGAGTACTGTCCCTGACCTGGGGGATTGGTCTGCAGTGGTTGCCTTGCTGCTGAAAGGAGAGGAGAAAAGACTACAAAGACTTTATTTTAACTTGTGCTTAAAAGATCTCCAAGGGCTTGTGCTGAGCTTGCCCCCTGAACGAAGTCCCAGGACCAGTGGACTTCACCCCCCAGCTCCCCAGAGTCTTTTGGAAGTGCCTGCTGCTGTTGTTGGGCCTTCTGAGGGACTGCGTGTCGCAAGAAGCTGGAAGCGCGACTCGAGAAGGAAAAGCGTGCCGCCGTCGGAGCTGTTGTCGTCGCATCTCGCAAAGGGTGTCGCCGCTGCAGCATCGCATCGAGCGGAAGCGTCTCGCATCATTCCGGAAGTATCCCGCAATGCCGAAGAAGCGTGTCGCCATCGCAGCCATCGTAGCTGACGCATTGCACCGCATCAAGAGAAGAGTCTCGCATCGAGGAAGAAGCATGTCACCATCGCAGCCATCGTAGTTGTCGCATTGCACCGCATCAAGAAAAGCGCCTCGCATCCACGGAGAAGCGTGCCGCCGTCGGAGCTGCTGTCGTCGCATCGCGTAAAGGGGTGACGCCGCTGCAGCATCGCATCGAGCGGAAGCGTCTCGCAAACGTCAGAGAAGAGTGCCGCTGCCAAGGCCGCTGTTGTCGCATCGCGTAAAGGGGTGACGCCGCTGTAGCTGACGCATCGAGTCGCGTCTTCTCGCAACATCGGAGACGCGTAACGCATCTGGAAGATCTTCACGTCTTTATTTCTTTGCACCAAAAACTTCGTCGCATCAGCATCGCTGCAACACTTTCGTTGCCCTGCATGTCGCATCTAAGGTACATTGACTTAAAGTGTCGCATTTGAGAACTTAAGAGGACTAAGCAAACTTCTACCATCTAAAGTAACAGTATTGTGTATTTTTGTCGTTTAATGGTCTTGTGGTAACTCTATATAAAGAATCCTTATTTTTATTATAAAAACCTGTGTGGTGTCCATTTGTAGTGTTGTCACTTGGTTACTGTATGTGTTCACAAATGCTTAACCTATAACGCTCTGAGATAAGCCTTGTTTGCTCGCGCCAAGCTACCTAGAGGGTGAGCAGGGGTTGTTTTAGGAGTGTAACTCCTTACCCTGACTGGAGGAAAGGTTCCCTGCTTGTCACAAGTACCCACCTGGGCCAACCAGAGAACCCGGATTCTAACAAAGGCTTTGTAGACTGTGCAGCAAACCTTGAACTTTACGCGCTTGCGAATTAGAAGCCAATTAAGTTTTTTAAGTGGAGGGAGGGACGGGGTTTTGAATGGGGTGTTTGTAACAAGTCGCGCAGCAGTATTCTGAACCACTTGTAACCTGCTGAGGGATGACTCATTGGCAGAGACCAGGAGAGCATTGCAATAATCGAGACGGCTCATGACCATGGTCTGGATGAGAGTTTTTCGCGTATAGTCAGGCAGGAGAGGAAAAACTCGGCATAACAGACCTAACACATGAAAGCAAGTGCTAGCTGTGTGAGTGACATGCTCCTTGAAAGTTAACGCACAATCAAGGCGAATGCCCAAGTTTTTGACTAAGATTTTGGGATTAGGGCCCGAGCCAAGCGCTACCGGCCACCAATTCGGGGACCAAAGGAGAGAGGCGTCTCCAAAGAGCATTATCTCTATTTTACAAGCATTAAGCTGTAAAAAAAATACTTTTCATCCATTCTGCAATAGCAGCGATTCCTCCCGAAAAGGTGGACACGGCCCGGGAAGAAGATTTCTCAAAAGAGAAAAGAAGCTGAGTGTCATCGGCATAAGAGATGGGCAGAAAACCATGGGACCTAAGAAGGTTGGCCAATAGGGCAATATAGATGTTAAACAATGTAGGGCTCATACAAGAGCCCTGGGGAACACCCTTGGTCAATTCCATTGTCTTTGACCGGAAAGGACCTAGATTAACAGTCTGAGTGCAATCGGACAGGAAGCTGGTCATCCACTGCAAGGCCATTCCACTGAGTCCAATCTCCTTCAGTCTCCTCAGCAGAATCGGATGCGACACCGTGTCGAATGCTGCGGAAAGGTCTAACAGCACAGGAATGGTGGAGTGGCCACTATCTAAGGTCATTCTGATGTTATCAGTGACCTCAAGTAGGGCCAACTTCGTGCTGCAACTGGGCCTAAAGCCAGATTGAGAGAGTTACAGTCAGCTATTGTTTTCGACATGGGCAGATAGATGTTGATTGATGTATTTTTCTAAGATTTTGCTGAGATGTAGTAATAGAGAGATGGGGCAGAGATTGGACAGTTCTTCAGTGGAGGGCTTGGTATTTTTTCGAATGGGGAGGACCTGAGCCGCCTTCCAGGCCCGTGGAAGATGTCCTTCTTCCATGGAAAGGTTTAGTAAGGTGCCTACTGGTGAGGATAGTTCGTTGTAAAGGGAGGAGGCAACTTTTGCTGGAATAACATCCATGGGAGAGCCATATTTGACCACACGAAGTAAGGCAGTGCCACCTCATTTGACATAGGGGGAAAACTGTCAAGCAATTGTGGGGTGGTAAAATCATTAGAAGTAGGAGCAGATGTAATCAGTTGTTGACTCCCCAAGGGGGCGATCTTATCATAAATAAGATCTCTGTTTTTTTTAAGAAATACTGAGCAATGTCGTCACAAAGAGCTTGAGAAGCAGTCTCATGATTTTTGCAGGCCTTAGGACAAGTAAAGGATTTCAGAATCTGAAATAAGGTTTTCGGTGCGTTCTCTGCTTTAGTTAACTGATGGGCAATGAACGATTTCCATGCTCCTTTTATATTCTTATGATAGCAGGAGAGAGCATTCTTGAATATATCTTTGTCCCTGAGTGCATGGGACCCATGCCAACGTCTCTTTAAGTTTTTGCACTTTTGTTTTTCAGCACGCAGCTGAGGAGAGTACCATGCTGATTGAGGGCGCCTGGGTGTGTTAGAAAATGATTTAAGGGGTGCCAGTAAGTCGATGGTCCTGGTGATCAGTGAGTTAAACCTAACTAGTCCCTCCTCAATAAGGGGGTGTTTGGCTTTGGTTTCCCAGGAAGGTAAGAAAGCTGCCAAGAAGTTAACAGGCACATTGTGATGTCTCTACTCATTTTCATATAGAAATGATGTAGTTACTCAACTGTAATAAGTTATTAGAGTTGAGTTCTGACATCACAATGCCGCCAGTCCAAAGCAGTAGCCAGGGCAAAAAGCAAGTGAAGGAGCATAATTCCAGCTGTAGTATAAACAAGCAATGGCAAAACCAATAGATCTGGCGTAATATCCACACAAATCGCACTTTGCTATAGTAATCCCTGGTTCTGAAGGAAACTACGCTGTGCGGATATGCTCTTTGTGAAAGAACAGTGAAGCTAGCTAATAGCTGAAGTGGGTTAGCTCAATAGACCATGTATGTGCTATGGTGGGAGGAAGAAAAATGTGACGAGCACAAGAATAGATGAAGATGGCTGGTTGAAAGCCCTGGTTGTAAGTATACAATGCATGTAATTTTAGTAAAATATAAAGGATTTGACTTACGCTTTCTACTGATGTGATTTTCTTTAAAAAAAAAATCAGCAGAAATTAAATATTTATGGCAACATGTTTTATTTCCATGCTAGAGGGCATTAGTGTAAAGTTAGAATTCTTTATTGTTTCTATACAATCCCCGTTCCTCTCTACGGTCACGGAACTCCTTGGTGACTTGCTAGGGGCTACTTTATCCTATAGATATATTTCGCCTTCTCTGCATTCTACTGAAATTTAAAAACCATTCAGCCGTTGGCCACGTGATTTACGATGCCCCCAGAATCCAGAACCTCTTGATGGGAATATTAAACCATATTACCCAGTTACCAAATTATATATCCCCTCTTTCTCTATGCACACACACACAAGATAATGGATTGTAGGTATTACACTTAAATAGTAAACATTCAATATGAACGAAACTTAAAAGAATATTAAAATATATTAGAACGGAACAAAACTTCTGAAATAAATGTATACGTACTTACCAAGCTGAAATTTTTGTAATCCCAAATCAATTATCCAAAATAATGGTAATGCGAAATTGAGTCACTCAAAATAGTGACATATTGCTGAAAGAATAACCAGCTGGTTAACATGGTTTCACTACATTTTGGAGCACTTGAAGATAGTAATTCTTTCTTCTATTGAGTATCCTAATTATTAAAGACTAGATAGATTAGATAAAACGTGGGGCCTGTGCAAAGGCAATTAAGCAAATTGCACTCACTGGGGTATATTCACAAGAACGTGTGCTAAACATCACCGAAAAATGTCAACGCAACTTTACACATTGCAGCCTATCGCGGGAAAATATTCCCTTGTCAACGTGGAATTCACAACAAGGCGGTACCATGCTATAGTCTGCCGAAACCGCGGACAATGTCCGCGATACAACCACCTAGATGGAGATAAAAACACAAATCACAACACAAAAAAACATGTGATGGGCCAAAGCGCGATAAGAAAAGAGTGACAACCAGCGCAAGGTCAGCAATACTCATGCCTAATGCGGGAAAATGCACAAGAACAGCACACGGAAAATGCCACAGAAAAAAATACATCAACAGCGGAGCACCACGGATGCACCCTGACTCACTGCAGAGGACAACATGTACACCACAACATCCAAGCACCGTGGAAGAACAGAACTGACAGGCACACCGCATGAAAGAGACCAGTGAGAGACAAATCAGAGCCGCAGGAGCGACTTGCCCACTGTGCTGCATACGCACATAAGCATAAGTGCACCTCGACATTGACAAGATTCCGGTACAGACAGCAACCCCTCCACAACAGAACACAGGACACAACTGGTTTCGTAAATGCACAACATGGCAAATCACATCTGAAACTGCAGGAAAATGTAACATGACAATATACAAGTACAACCTGTAACCTGCAAATATGTTTTAATGACACATGCAGTGCAATTGGACATCTCCTATTGTCCCATGATTGCCATGGACGTCCACAATGTGACGTGCTCATGAGAAGTAAGTGTCAATGATGGAGTTCCTACGGGCCATTCCTGCCGCAGCTGCGGTGGGATGTGGGTCACCTACCCCATCATCACCATCATCGTCCGGTACCTCTGGAACAGGGATCCATGGGGCATTGATGAAAACACAGATGTTGTGCAACACACAACATGCAACGATCATCTTGCACACGATGTCCGGGCTGTACAGGAGCTTTCCACCTGTGCCGTCCACCTGTGCCGTCCAGGCACCTGAAACATGACGCCAAATGTGCGTTCAACGATGTCCCTGGTGTGTATGTGGGCCACATTGTACTGCCTCTGGGCGAGTGTGTCCGAGTCTCGGAGGGATGTCATCATCCAAGGGCAGAGTGCATATCCTTGATCACCTGTGACAGTGCAGGCAGAAAAGAGTCAATACTTGGTTCAGCAGGATGTGATGGCAGGCCCACTAATCCAGTGATGCCTGTGCTGGCTGTGTGTGGGGAGAGTGTAAGCCAGCCCTCAGGGAGTAGCTGGTGCTGGCAACAACACCAACAGTCATCAGGCGCTCAGTCATGCAATGTCAGTACAACAAGAGGGAATGACTCGAGTCGCACAGGGCTAGTGGCCCCGGATGCACAGCAGCCAACACGGGCCCACCGCCATGGGACGCTGACCTGCGGGAGACTGGGGTAGGGTCCTGAGCAGGGCCTCGCATGTGTCATAGGTGCCTTCCGTGGAGTGTCACAGGGAGAATGGGAGGCCTACCCCAGGGCATGATGCAGAGGGCACATGCCAGCTGTTTCCGGCAACATGGTGGATATGAATGCCTCAGACCCATGTCAGACACCAAGTCCGTACCTGCGTGTTGCTGATGACAACCCGCAGGCCACAGGCTCAGACACCAATGATGTTCCACCGGAGGATGACGGTCAATCATGGCGCACAGGGTTAGTGGCACCACTTGTCGCTGGCTTGCATTGAACAGGGTTAGTGGAACCATGTGTCGCAGACCTGCGATATGGAATTATGCCTCACTGATCGAAGGGAGTCTGGTGCTGTGGCCGCTGCCACGGCCTTGGGGTCACTGCCATTCAGGACTCAGGACACTGTTCGACATGTGGGACCTACTGGGCCGAAGAGGACGCTGGTGGAGCATGCTAATAAGTAAGAAGTGATGTGGACCAGCGTCGGGGGGGCCAGCGATGGTCTGCGGATGCTGCAGAGGTCGCGGGTCTGGGGCTTGGAGCACCGGCACGTGTTGGGCCCTCTTTGACACACGACGGTGTCGGCAGGTGAGCAGTGCAGCCCTGGTGCGCTCGGGCGGGCAGCCCTGGTCTGTGTATCAGCATCCTGGGGTGCAGCAGGCGCACAGGGTCGCAGGCCCCGCTGCTCATGGCATAGGCTTTGTGCCAGGCCGCGCGGCACCGCACTGTCAGTGATGTTGGCCTATCCCGGGAGTGAACCATGCTCTGAGCAACGGGGTTTTTTACCACACCCTTGCGCAGCCCTGGCATACTCAGGGACAACCCACTATGCTCATGCACACAAGGGGGATGCAGCGTACGACACTTCCGCTATCTGACCCACAGCCTGGGGTGACATGGTTGCGTCCACTGCTCACTACTCTCCAGTCACCAGCAGTTGTGGTCTACAGGGACATGTCTGTGGTTTGCATAGCCATGTCTGTCCTGCACATCCATGCCTCACTTCTCTTTGTGTACATTCCCATTCACTGGTCACTTGCATTCTCGCATATTGCTGCATTCCGCATCTCCACACGTTCAGTTGTTGTGTGGCTGTGATGCCATGAAATGTCTGTATTGGGTGCAGGGGTAGCCCAGGATGACCATGGAGTGGTGTTGTCATGTCTGGTAGGTGGTCGTGTAGTTCGACATGTTGCATGTGGTTTGGTAACGTGTGCAGTCCCACAGTTGTGCGTTGTGTGTTGGTGGCTTTGAGGTGTGTGATGTGCCATCCTGGAAGCGCTGGTTGATGATGGCCTGTCGGAAGATGAAGGAATCATGCACACTGCCTGGGTAGTTGGCGACGACATTGGTGAAGAGTCCCCGGTGGTCCACTATTGCCTGCACATTGATGGAATGCTGATGCTTTCTGTTGCGGTAGTGGTGTGCAGTATCCGCAGTGGGCACAAGTGGGACATGTGTGCAGTCGATTGCCCCCAACGCAGCCCGGAATCCGGCAATGGCGTAAAAGCCTTGCTTTGTCTCCAGCTGTTCCTGCGCAGTGTTGGGGAAGTGAAGGTACTGGGGTATGAAGCTGAGGATGGCATCCAGGACAGGTGTGATGAACTTTGATAGGGCTGGCTGTGAGACCCCTCCGACTATGGCGAGAAGGTACCAGAGGCCAACAGGTGCAGCACAGCCAGCAGCTTTGTCTGCGGAGGGATGTTGGTTTGCCGCTATTTTGGGACCGTCAGCCTGTGCGCGATGTGGGTCATGATGCGGAGGATGGTTGCCCTTTTGAACCTGTAGTGGGCAATGACTTCCTCAGGCTTTAGGTCTGTGAGAGTGGTGCATTTTTGGTAGGTCAGCTGTCTTATTCTGCGCTGCCTCTGTGGTGGTCCGGGGGGGCGGGTCCGGGTCCTGGGGGTAGTGGCAGTCCTGGGGGTGGTGGCGGTGGGTGTTGGTGGCCCTGTTGTGGCTCCGAGCTGCATGATGAGTAGCTCCATGGCGTCGTTTGTTCTTTCGGTGTGGCTGGAGATAAGTCCTTGTGAATATTCCCCACTGTGTTTTGTACCACTACGCTACCCTAAATCCCAGGATGAGGAGCAGCAAGCACACTGTGACTGAAATGCAGGTGAACCTGACATGCTGTTGTAGTGTGTGGTGTTCAGGACTATTGAAGCACACATTCAAACAGGATGCACTTGTGTAGCAGAGCTAGCTGGCCTGCATGTAACTTTTTAATCTGGGCAGCTCTGTTTGCAACCCTCAGACCAACAGCTTTTGTAATGCTGCACCTTGTTGATCCCTTTGTTTCTCAAGTATTCGATTCTGTCTCTGTCTTTTAGTGTAATCCCTGAACACTTACTAATTTAGTTCACCAAGAAACATTTCTGTATTAAACTTTGAGCTACTGCCTTCTCTTCCCCTATTTAACTGTGTTGAAAGGCAGGCCGGGTGATGTGTTAGCATCTACCTACACCAGATTTAGGGTGACCAGAATTGTAAAGCCAAAAACCGGGACATTTCCCAAAAATAGAAGAAGGTCTACATTTTCCTTCAACCCAGCACACAGAATGACAGTGCTCCTTAGCAGAGAATTAGTAGAGGCAGGAAGAACATACAAACAATTTAATTTATGAAGCCAGTAGCACGCCTGTTAATCAAAGTGCTTTCATAAAACAGTTGCTAATCATCCCTGCTTTGCAAAACATAAAAAGATACTGCCCAGCGTTTTCACCCGCCCCTCTCTAAAAACCGGGACATGAGCTTAGTTTCTGAAATCTGCCGGGACAGCTGGTGAAAACCCGGGACTGTCCGTGCAAATCCGGGACACCTGGTCACCCTAACGAGACTGCAAGGCAAGCATCACAGAAAGTGAGCACTGGCAAAATCATGAACAGGTGTGTTAGCCCAGCCAGTGCATAGGCATAGCCAGGGTGCCATGGGTCCCAGTTAAAGCAAGGAAAATAGACCCCCACCACTGGTTGCCTGACATTGCCACCGCCCTACTGCACAAATGATTTCTATCCCCATGCGCATTGGCTGGGACACCCAAAAGGGTATTTTTACTCAGTAGTAGCCTGTAGCGCAATACAATGTGCTCGATTTTTATGTCCGCACCCGTCAAATAAAGGTTGCTTTAATAAATCTGCCAGTATGTTATATGGTACCAATCAGACAATCCCCAGCACAGGAAGCTGGGCAAAGAGAAAGGATCTTTCATTTAACTGAATAGTACCTTGTTGTATTGTACAAAGCACCTCTTGTTAAACAATAGAACACCTCTTTTCAAGTTTAGGGGAAACCCCTGCTTTACAGAATACATCTCTTGACAGTATGAAGACAGCTCCCTGTTAAATGAACGAGGAACATCTTTCAAGAGAGTGCATTTTTTTAAAATCTATGTAAATTTCCTAATTATAGAGGAGGCTTCTTGATTCCTCAATATGGCGCCAGTGTCCCCACTCCAGCTCTACCAGTGTGAGGCCCGGAATGCTTGCCTTCCGAATATGTTAGCATAATAGAGGCTCCGGGCTCCATAAAGTAAGTGGTCTGCTGCACTCGTTGTAAATGAACCTCTGTCCTGCCTTTTGCATTGCCCTTAAAAGGATAATCTGTGGGACTGCTGTCCCTCATGAGATGAGTTACACTAACATGAACTCTTCTGAGGATGCAAAGTTAGGATTATAGTTGTATTTCTGCTAGGACCGGTGCTCTCTTCTCCAGGTCCGGTGGTGGGCCCGTCACATATGGCCACTACCTAGCCAATCATTCAGGACTGATAAAGAGGCACTGTAAAAAGAGGACTTAATCTGTGGACAGGAAGGGACGCAAATTTAAGACAGTCCCTGAACTTGGTGTGCTTTGCAGGAGATGATTTAGACAGATCTTAGCTTTGGTCATCCAAGATGGGTTCACTGGTAGGGTGAGGTGGAAGTCAGGTGATAAACAGTTCGATAGGGTGGGAGGAGGGCTGTCCTTTACAACATGTTTATGGTTTGTCTCAACAAAACCTTTTTTTCTGCCTCCTTCTTTTCAGGAAGAGGCCAATGTTTAACTTTATTTAAATTAAAGCATTTATTTAACAGGAAGGTGAAATGCACCAACCGCATGATAGTAAGCCACTGTAAGACCATCTAACCACAGCTCCTGGATCTTTTCACTGCCCAATCTCTCCACAGCCCCTTCCCCTCTTCCATAACCTGAATACTCTTCACAATCACACATCATCACAGTCTGGGTATCTCTTCAGGGGGGCATACTTCAACAGCACATGTATCTCCTCCCTGTCACATCTCTTTATTTCTCGATCTCTTACCAGCAGCTCATCCAACATTGCACTGCCACATCTCTCCACTGCCCTTGAACTCTTCACTTTCCCTTCTATCTACTTCTATCTTCTACGACTGCATCTCTTCACTGCACCATCTCTCAACATCGGACCCTGCATTATTTCACTACCATGTTCTTCGACAGCAAATTCTCTCCATATTGGGCAATCATTTTTCCACAGTCCCTGAATCTGTTCATTGTCATATCTCTCCACACCCTCTACTTTTTCTTCACTTCCCCATATCTATATAAATCCACCATTTCACAATGCTAGATAGCCCCAACATGTCTTATCAACTTTCTCCACAGACCCTTCATTTTCTGGACCTATCCCATCTCTCAACAGTTCCTCTCATTTCTCACAGGCCCTTATGTTTCCAAACCGCCTACTTTTCGTTCACAACTCCCCTGTCTCTTCACTGCACTCTCATCTCTTCAAAATGGGTCTGTTTCATCTCTTGTCAAACTCTAATTTCGCCCAGACAAATAGTTTGATCAGAATCGCAGTATTTAATAATTACAGCTTCTAAATGTTTTCAAAGCCCTGCATCTCTTCACAACACCAGTATCTCAATGTAATCGGGCAACGATTAACAGTCCCACATCTAGCCACAGCTCCTGTATCTCTCTACAGGCAGCACATCTCAGAAGCAGCATCTAATCCGTGCCATAACTCCTCTCCAAATCCCCAGCACATTTTTACAGCCGAAGAACTGCTCACAATTGTTCTTCTCTCTGAAGTCACATTTATTTATAGCCAGTGCATCTGTCCACAGCCTCAGTATCTCTTCCCAGGCCTACCTTCTCTCCAAAGCATCTCTCGACAGGGACTGCATCTCTTCATGAATAGGGGCTATGAAAGGCATCAGGGTTTGGACATTTTTTTGTTTAATGCAGACTAAGAATGGAGAAGAACTCTTTACATGAAGTGAAGTGGGCAGTCCCGGATCTCAAGGAAGACCCTGATCCCCCAGCTGGCTCCATTTGATCAGAAAATACCCATTCTCCATGTGTAGCTGGTGGTGAGGAGCATTAATAAGCCGTTCATCACCTGGGAACTGGCAGGCTCCTTGGCACCATAGAGCTAGACCTTCCAAATTGAGGACTCCTGGCATGGGTTGAGAGAGATGATGTGGATTTCAGTGTTCGGTTTCTAGGGTCACTAACTTCACACTTAAGTGGACTCCATTCAGAACATTTTATTTCTGTTGTCGCCCCATAGATTCACCTTAGCTTGTTTTATACTGCTAATATGCACCTAAACTCTTGTTAGTTAATTCACTTCTGCTGTGCTCATTACTTTTGCTGGGTGATTGTGTCAAGCAGTCGTTTTCTTAAAAGGAAAATCTATCTTCTGACATCTAATGTTACTGTGAGCACTCGTGGTGTCTGTTCCTCTGGAAATATAGATTCTGGCATAAGAGAGTCATAGTTAGCTTTTTCACAATGAAGGGAGCAGCAAAGATGTGGCCATGAAAGCCCAGATTTACAATATTATCATACAATGCAGAGCACCACCCAAAGTTGCTGTGCTGCGTTGCGGGAGAGGAAAAGAGCAGGCATGTGCCATAGCTGCTAAGATACGGCTCGATCCTGCTCTCTCTCTGGTGCAGGCGCACAATCAGGCTGCTGAGCACCACACACACACATTAGAACCATACTGCAATGGTGTCTGTGTGAGTCTAGCATAGGTTTTGTACTGGAAGGGTACACTTCCAGGACAAAATACTATGTCTAGACAAACTCTAAAATGTTGCCCTCTTTGGGTGTGTGCTGTACAGCGCAGCACACATGCAAAGTTGGAAAGTTAGGTAAAGTAAAATAATTTCACCTTTTTAGCTCCTGCTTCAAAGTGGTATTATTTTATGTTGCAAAAACCCTGTTGACTATTGTTCCTAAATATGGTTTTGAGTAAACAACCATGGGTGGCTGCCTGGAAATGCCCATGTCCAACCAATGGAATGCCCCATTGGTGCAAAGTAAAGCACAGCAGTGCAAAGCACTTCTTTGCGTTACTTTCAGGCACCTTTTGACAGTAAAACAAGTTTTGCGCCGGAAAGTAAATCCAAATAAATATATCGCACAGGTTGGTGTCACTTATGTGAAGCAAACCCAGCACAAAACATAGACCTTGGAATTTCTCTGAGTTAATTTGAACTTCAGATAGCACAATCTGAAACAGAGATTGTGAAGTAATCACACTTGACACTCCGTGTAGTCTAGAAGTCCATTTATTAGGTCAGGTTTGCAAATAATGCGAACAGTTCAACAACATACAATGTCATAACCAAAATCTTATCATATCCTTGCCGTATCCCAGGGCATTCTGCACAGTGCCATCCTCTGTACACCCCCTCCTCCCGCTGAGGAGTGGGTAGGCCCCATCTGAATCCCCACCCTCCTACTACTCTCCTGCCGTTATTTCCCTGCAACCCCTTCTAATCATGGCATCCAAGAGGACCCCAAACACTGCCACCGCCTTGCTTACAGCTGCTGGGTGGGTGGGTGGCAACAGGTAAGCCGGTCGTGCAAGGGGCATATCCCAGAGAGAGGCTAACCCTCTCACTGCGCTCCTATATTAACCCTCACCTAGTTGGCACCTCGCCCACCTCTCTCTTATCCTATCCTGACACATCATTCCCCCTTCATGAAAGATCCCATGGGAAGACTAGGCTGCACCCTTGCTTCCCATGGGACCCTCCAGAGGCAAAAACCTACCCATTGTTTCTGACTAGTGCTGTCTACAATTCATGGGTTAACTAATTCTGGTTTTTATATAGAAACTTACACTGAGCCAGAGCACCAGCTCATGAAGTGATCCTCGGAGTGCTAATTTGAAATTGGTCTCTGCCACTGTTTTCGGCTTGCTGGTGTCTTAAATAGTTGAAGAGCTGTAGCAGCATGAATTTACCAGTTTAGACAGTGTAAAAAAAAATTGCCTTGTGAACGGGCTGCTTTGGGGAAGGATGTTAGCAACATATGTTAACAACTCTAAAGTAATTACAGAGGACAGCAAACCACAAAGCAATAACATAACACAAAGTAAAATAACAGCAAAACCATAACAGGGAATAACACAGTAAATTAATAAAACATAATGCAATCAGCAACCACAAAACATCACAAATATAACAGTGTAATAATGCAGTAGAAACAATAATTACATAAAGAACGACAGAACACAGTGCCGCCTAAACGTCAAAACTGGCAAGCAGCAAAATGCAACACAACAGCTATGAATATTTAATCTTGTCACACATGTCCACTTCCACAAATTGCTTTTATAATACAGTGGTAAAGGGTATTTGTACCAAGCACTGGCTTACCACCAAGCACATTCATGAGGGCCAGCCAAAAATGTCTTATGACCCGGCTCCTTGTGTTAAGTATAATGCGCTTACTGTCTGTTATTTGGGGTTCTATTAAAAGATGTTGAGTTTTTGTCCCTAAGAGGACATTGACACATGATGGAAAGTCAAGCCTTCCTTGAATTGTTTGTGGCAAACCGCTTTGGCTCATTTTGTCTTCATGTCTTAAAATTACAACCACTTGCCACTTTGTGAAAACCTACTTTATTTCCAGAATATATAAAAAATGTGACAGCACGTTTACCAACACTCTTTCGCATCGTATCAAATGTTTTTAACATACTGTGGGGCATAAGTACAATGGAAATGGCAGAGTGAGGTGTTATCCTTCCTGGCTTAAAGCCTCACTCCGCCACTTCAGAAACGCAAGGCTGCACGATATTTACAAGAATATGGTGCAGCCCTGTGTTTCCCCCTCGAATGGCGCTACACTCAGCAGCCTAGCGCCAACGCGGGCACCCTTGCGCCACGGTGCAATGGTGTCTGCATGCAGGGGAAGATTGTTCATGTGCAGGAAGGTCCCCCTTCCTGCACATAAACAATCTTTAAATGCCATTTTGTTACTTCTATGTGTGCTGCTTAATGCAGCACACATAGAAGTTGCAAAATGCCATTGTTAGAAAATTATTGTTTATGCGCAGGAGGGGGGACCTTCCAGTCCATAAACAATCATTGGCCTTTTGCTGTTTTCATGTGTGCACAACCCTACACACATAAAAACAGCAAAAACGAGGAGAAATGAAACATTTCTCCTTGTTGCGCCAGGGTAAGGCCAGGTTTTCTCTGGTCTTAATTCTGGTGCTGCCTCCTATTTACGCCTCTCTTGTAAATAGGGGGTAATGCCAGAATCAGTTGGTGTTGCAGTGGCACGCCCACCACAACGCCCATTGCCCTCCCCTTTCACGCTAAGCATAGTGTGAAAGGGGGCCTTATTTACAAGGCAGCATTAAGCCACATTAAGTGTCTTAATGCTGTCTTGTAAATAAGGTGAAGCCCCTATCGCCACAGAAATGTCCTAAAAAGTGATGTTCCTGTGGCGATAGGGGCTTCCAAATATATCCTTGAGTTTCATTAACTTGGGTACTCCCTGGCTCCGAAACGCTCTGAACTTCATCCCAGGAAAAAAAGGACACATCTTTAAACATCCTTTTGACCTTGACTTTGAATGCCCATGTTTAACACATTTTAGGAAAGTAGGATCTGCTTTTATGGTTACCCCCGCTTTTTTGCTTGGTGCTAAGCTGGTATTGACTAGTCTGACTGGGATTCTGCGGATCAGGACCCTGGCCTATCTGCTTTCTCCCTTAAATTGTTATGTTCAGTACTTAGGTACATCCCAGATTGGATACTGGGGTACCCTTATCTGTCTCTAGTATATGGTACTAAGGTACCCAGGGCATAGGTACCACAGAGGTCCCCCAGGGGCTAAAGCATGTATTATGCCACCCCTGGGAGACCATTCAAACTGCAACTACTACCCTGCCATTGCAGTCTGTGTAAGCTGGTGCTTGCACCACTTACAAAAGATAATGGTTTCCTATATCTAGGGCCACTGCCCCTAAAACCTATAAGTCACCCCTATAGCATGCCTTTTTAATCCTGAAGGCAGGCTGCTTGGTTCTAAGTGTGAGGGTGTCCCTGCATGAGCAGGACACCCCTACAGCCTACGGAGTCCATTCTCCCAGGTTGTAAGTGAAGCAGCCATATACTATATAGAGGGGCACCTCGTAATTACGCAATGACCATCTCGAAAACAGCTGCAATGAATCCTTTCATGTTTGGTATCAAACATGTTGGAATCATACCCCCATACCATAAACAGTGTGGGAGGTATGATTCCAAGCACTGGAAGAGCCCTCTGTTCGGCTCTCAGTGCGCCCGGTACCAATCTTCTAGACTCGGACAGCACAACATGGCTGCTGCCGACCAGAGCCACAATTCTACCCTCCTGCTGCTGAGTCAAGCTCGAGCAAGGGAAGGCACAACAATAGGTATTCTGTCAGTCTGCATGAGGGGCACATTTGGTGCCCCCATGCATAGTCCAGTTCAGACCAGCTCTGGGAGCTGCCAGCTCCCACTCTGGCGTGAAACTGGACAAAGGACAAGAGAGTAACCTCCTCCCGGTTCAAACCCTTCACTCAGGGGGTCCCCTGAATCTTCCCAACCCTTTCCTTGGGGTACCTAAGGGCTTTCCTGTGGGTGGGTCCCTATATTCGTCGTGGGACAAGGTTCAATTCAGATATCACTTCTACTTCTACCATCTGGGCACTCTGGACTTTGCTGGACTTCATTTGAGCTCAAATTCATCCCCCTTTCAGTCTGCTGCATCGCCTGTGCCTGTGCACCATACATGAACCTTCCAAGGCCTGTGGGCATCCAAGACACTTGAAGGAATCTCACTTGAAGTGAAGGAGTCACTTTGCTGCATCTGCAGGCACCGCAACCAAGCTGACCGGTCTGCTGATCCTGAGCTCCTATGGACTCTGAAAGGTTCTGCAACACAGGTGGTAGTCCTCCACAGCTCTCAAGGCCTACCCTTCCCTCGCACTAAGTTTGAAGACAGCATCCCTCGTGGGAGCCGCAGCAACCAAACCCTGTGCACCACGCACCCTTGCTGTTGCAAAGGCTTGTTGGCTTCCTTCCACCAAGTTCTTAGGGCTCCAAGTAGCCCCAACCTCAAGCATCTCCAGTGACCAGAATCTTCATCCAGCCGGTATTGCTTGCACCGTGGACTGCATCTTTTGGTGAGCTGCTCAAGGCTCTCTTGCAACTCCAGCCTGTGGGTCCTGTTGAGGGTCACCTTTATTTCTTTTGGGCTCCCCTGATTGCTTGGGAATTGCCCTGACTCCCCTGCTTGGGGTGAGTCCCCTGGGCCTTGCTGGTACCGACATTGCACCTTCTTCAACATCCACTGTTTGCAGTTGCTAAGGCTTGTTGGTTCTTCAGACAGACAACAACCCACCAGCACAACGACATCTGATGTGGGACAGCTCATGCACGACTCCTGGTCTTCCTCAGCATCACCTGGTCCGCACAGCTGCAGAGTCAAGGTCACTGTCAACTCTCCTTCAACTCCCGACATTAGTGGGCATTCATCTTCCAGATCTCCTGGTCACTCCTTAGTGACATAGACTCTGTCCCCTCTCCTTGCAGGCACTTCTCATCCTGAATTCACCTTTGGATTCCACCGGACACTTTCTCCTTCTCCAGCAGCATCACTTTCCTGAAGTCCTCCATTGGGTTCGACGGTGGTTTCCAACACCACTTGACACCTATGCACATGGCTTCCCTGGTGTAGGTTACATGGGTTCTAGGGTATCCATGGGTGGGGCGGCTCTCCAACCTGCTGTCTTTGACGGGGTTTCTACAGGGTCCACTGGGAAGGGCCCTTAATCTTTCAAATTCCAACAGCGACTTACACGTTTATTTGAATGGAGACGCAGTCGTGTTCCCACACTGCACACGCTCTCTGTGGGGACCCTATCTATTCACCATAGGTGGTTCCTAGGGTACCCGGCACTTCTACATCCTCTTGACACTGTTTTTACCTGAGTCGTGATTCTTATACCACATTCTTAGTGTATGGTTTGGTCCCCCCTGGGGACCACTGTGTATTCTGTGCTATTTACTTGATTTCTAGGCAAAGTATTGTGTGCATTGTGTTCATCTCCAGGTGGGAGACATCTAAACGTATTAGAGAGTATAATGTAATAAATACATATTTTTATAAATACCTTGTGTGGTTCTTTTTTACTTAATCTATACATATATGATTGCATTCAGGTGAAACAAGCTGCTTTACACTCCTTGTGGACTAAGCCTGGAGGCTTCTATCCACAGCTACCACTTAGAGAGTTTATGAGGTTGTCTAAGACCTCTTAAATCACCATAAGGGTTGTCTGTACTGGTGCAGGGTGCCCACTTACATTAGTGGATATCATATACCAGGCCAGACTCTCACATACATCTATCCATCTTTTTAACCTCAGATCTCTAAAACTCTTGTTTTCTCCCTGAACACTCTAAATTCTCCTATGACCTGCACCTAAACCGAGCAAACAGAAGTCCTCTTCTCCTTCATCATCTAGATGCAAGGAGGAGCAGCCTGACTCCAGGGCTTGCATTTCCATGAGGCAACATAAGGCAGTAGCTTTAGCGTGCCATCTAGTAAGTTTACATACATTTTTGTCTGGCACACTGAAAATCCTTGCAGTGTTTCAGACCCTCCCTTCTACCTTCCATATTCTTTCCCTCATCCCATTTGTTTCATCCCCATCATACAACATACACCTCATCTTTGAAACCGCACTCATGTTTTGCCTCTGCCTGATTTCCAGCTTTTACTTACTTGCCTATTCTAACTTTACTATCTCGTCAAGATTTATTCCATAAATACTTTTCAGACTATTAAAACACTCATCCTTACTCTACTTCCTTATGCTTCAACTACTGCTTCTTTCTGCTTTTTGGTCCAACTGCTGATCCCCTTTGGCAAACGTGTATCAGTTCATCCGGGCCGCAGCTCATCCCCTTACACTCCCCCTTTTGAGCCCACGTATTCCCTGCACCTATCTTAGAGTGTCTCCCACTCTAGCTTCATTTCCATTTCCAGAGTGTTGTATTGAAGCTCACTCATGGTCCAGCTCCACCCATCTCTTGTCAACTCTATGACCACCACTGCTCTCTCCGCCGTCCTGCTCCATTCCTACTGACGTCTTCACCACCCTCCCCTCACAGGGCTTCGAGTCTTTTCAGTTTATAAATCCTTGCATTCTTTGCACCCAAAATCTTGCTCTCCATGGCTTTGGCTTGCGTTGCTGCCCATACCCTCACCTTACATTCTATTCAGCACAGGGAGGGATATTTGGCGCCCCTGACAACATGTCAGATGATTCTCTGAGTTTTTTCTCTCTCCGAGCAACAAGGTCAACTTTAAGGACATTTTCTGCAATCTAGCACCTTCTTTGCCGTTTTGTGGCTGAGGCAGCTGCCCAAAGTGGCAGTAATGAGGAACTGGCCCTTTTCTGTCTTGAAACGTCATCTCTGCTTCCCAAGCATGTGCCCGCCCTGTGCAAACGGTTGCATGTCAGAACAGGATTAACAAAAACATGTTCTGACTTTTTTTGTGGTGTCCTATATATCGTTTACAAAAATATCACTCCATTGGTTGTAGATTTTCTACAATTATCTGCAATGGGGCGATATTTTTGTAAACGATATTTGAGACCAGGCGTTATTCAGGCATAAATATTCTGGTAGCACGCTATTGTGAACTTTCTACTTCACTAACGCTGCATCTTGCGTTTCGCGCTTTTGTGCTTTAGTATCCTTCGTGAAGGTTTGAAATCTTTGGTGATTGTGATGCACAAGCTTGAGTCAATAATAAATACATTCATTGTCTGTAATTGCAAAAGATGGAATAGCCTGGAATCAAGCCCCACAGTCCATAATGATAAGTAAAGGAAAGAGCCATTATAATCAATCGGTGTCATGAGCATAGCTGGATAAATACTGGACAGGCAAGGCAGGTATCTCTATGTTCTGCTAAAAATAGAAACCTGGGACCTGCTAAGGTTACACTTATTTTGAAGCTTATTTTCAAGCTGAAAAGACAAATCTGCAAGCCAAACGAGCCCTGGGTTCAAGTTGTAATGTTTTCTTTTTAGCCATTTTCTATGGCTCCTTTGTCATATATGCTCGAGTAGTTTCACTAATTCAATTTTTTTTTTTTTTTAAATCCAGTGTTTGTGTTTAGCGGCCAACTGGGCATTCGTGTTTTACTGTATGCAGTGCTGCAACTGTCTAACACCTTGAAGCTCAACAGCTTCAGAAATGCACAGGGATGTCACCAGGAAGCCAGATCCAGGAAATGCTCCACTAAAAGTCAAATACACAAGATTCTATTTTTGTCAGGCGGTAGAATTCATCTGTGGTGTTTTTTTCTTGATAGCATATCCAGGGCTGATCTATGGGAAACATTTTCACAGGCCAGCTCTCACCATTGTACTGAGAGCACAGGGCTGAATGTAAACAATGGCTTCTCTTCCTTTCTATTCATAGATGCTGGACCTGCCTGTCTGCACAGCACAGACCACATTGCTGATGTTTACTCTGCAAACAGACACGGGGGATCGTGTTAAAACGGCCCCTAACAACCAAGAAGGGCCTTATTCAGAAAACTCCTGAAATAATAATGTAAATGAAAGAGGGGGTTCTCGCTTCCCCTCTATTTACAGGGTCATATGCGGAGCAAGGTCATCGAACACTGGCAATACATTTGTAAGCTCTGGGGCAGCGTTTATTAAACAGCAGAAACATACCTGCCAAGTCACAGGGTGCCACTGTGTGAGACACAATATCAGCTCCCATCACACGTTCACCCGGTGAGGAGCCGATTTCACACAGTGATAGGGAAAACGTGCTGAAAACGACATAAAATAGGGGTTCTCTAGCTCGTCTTCTGAGACTTTGAACCGCCGACGTCCATTAAGGGGTGTGAAAACACCCCAGGACTTCGGCACCAGCCCCAGCAAGCTTTTTTTTGGCAGGAGGACGGTTTGATGGGGGGTGGGGTTCACATGTGCCTGTATGTTCTTCTCGGCAGGAGTCCCTGACCCTTTTAAGGCTCCACCCCTCCTCACACGGTGAGATTGTTCTTCAAGTAGGCACCTATGCAGAAATAATATTGGCTCTTTTTTTGTATAACGCCTACTGGTACAGAGACCTTTACTTAACAGTTTCTATTAGTCAGCTTAATAGTTCTCAGTTTATTCACTTCAGAAGGATAAAATACTGCGTCTATACCCTCGGGATTCAACCTCATGGCCAACATGGAGAGGATGTAGCCTTACAGCTAGAGTAGTCAACATTGAAGCTGGTGAACGGGGTTCGAGTCTTGGCAGAGATGCCTAACATCCTGTGATTCTGGGCAAATCACTTAATCACCCCGTGCCTGGTGCCTAACAAAAAGGAATGTGTCCATCTGTAATGAAACAGGTGCTCATGTAAAGTGCTCTGATACCTTCGGGTCGAGTGCCTGCTATATAAAACTCTACAAAAAATCATGCTGACCCCTAACCATTCATTGTCACCAAAGGTTTCACATGTATAATAATTTTTGAAATTCTGCTGGAGGACCGAAGTCATGTCTTGCACCTAAAGGTGTATTTAAATCCCTGTGCAATTTAACCAGTCATCCTCTTGAAATACAGATCGTTCATAAGCCCCATATTCTACAAACGTGCGGGTCAAGATGTAACTTTGGCGCAGCCCTTTGATTATTCCTGTAAACATTCAGTGCATGTACACCTAACCTAATCTTACGTTATTTTGCAGTTTTGCAGCCGGTTAAACATGTAGATTTTGCATGGAGAGTTGGTGCAAATTTTTTTTTTCAATGTTCCTTCAGTGTAAATGTCAGTGTAAAATTGCTGGGCACTCATGCAATTTATAACATTTTACAGCTATGGGAATAGCCCATTATCTTGGACATTATGGGCAAGTTGTTAAAAGACTGGTAGCAAAAAGTGGTCCCAAATTGCGTAACAAATGTTTGCTATTGATCTTTAATTTTGCAATAGGACCTGTGTACTAATACGTGTTATCACAAAATGTTTTGAGGTTGGGGATCAAAGAATGACCTGTATAAATGGTGCTTATAGGGCAGGTCACTTGTTTGTGACCCCCTGTGATTGGCTACAAACATAGGGACAGTGGACTGCAATGAGCAGCACAGGGCCAATTCCTGTGCTTGCATTCCCAAATGGGATTTTTTTTAAGTAGCCTGTGATCTTTAAATGAACTGATGCTGCTTAAAAAATAAAAGTGTCCAGTTTGGGAAAACATTGGACATAACAGGTAGTGTTCCTCTACAGAACTGCCTGTTCCCCTGAGACTTCCTACACAAGTTAGGGGAAGGCATATTAAAGGACCACCTCCACCTTTGTGAAGCACTACTACTACTAATGCATACCATAGCAACTTACACATAGAGGGAAAGCCCCTTTCATACCTCCTCCTATGTGTGATTCATAATGGATTGCAAATGCCATAACTGCTTGTATATCGGAACCACACTGCCATTTAGCACGCATACCTAACAACACGGTCCAAACCACACATTTTTCATTGGTACGCATTTCTTTGCTACACAAGTTGTTACAACGATTTGCCTTAGGGAAAGCGCTGGAGTTTGCATAGTATAATTTACTATTCCAACTCTTGTCCGAGCACCAGTAGGGAAAGTGTTGGATTTAAAGACCAACATCAGTCCAACAATGCTTTCCTTAAGGTAAGTCAATGTAATGACTTGTGTGGTAAAGGATTGCATTGTAAAGACGCATTCATGGTTCAGAGTGCATTGCTAAGGCACAGCGTGGTTCGAGACACGTTGTAAAGACTGTTTCCCACCATTTTGCGAGTCAGAAAGGCTTTTACAAGTTACAAAATGGGGTTACTACAAATAAAAAAGCACTTTTTGATTCCTAGCCCTGTGAAATTTGGAAATCCGAGGGTTTGTGACTGCAAACAAATTATGCACAGGTATTGGGAAGGTAACATTTGAATGTTTATGAAGGAAATGGAGGCCAGCATGACAAAGGGCCCAATTTATATCTTTGTGGTATGTATACTCCATCGAATGGTGAAAACGTATACGTACCACCAAGACTGTGGTCCCCCTACCAAATTTATATACAGGCAGACCTTAGGTTTAATCATGGCAGAGACTGCTCCGTCTCCACCGTGATTAAGCCGCATCAATGGCCCAGTGGAGTAAGGGCTATCAGAGGCAGACCTGTAATTCTACTCACCCAATTTAGGCGTCAGAATTAGAAGTCAGTTTTCCCTGCCTTTTACCACCAGGAAAACCCTGGCTGAAAAGGGCAGTGAAAGCTGCTAAACGCTTCCCTCACCACGAGAGAGGACTTTCATGGCGAAGGGGTGAAGATATATATATATATATTTTTTCAAAATGAAAATCCCGCTTTGGGAAAGAAAACAGTTTGGTGTAGGACTCTCTCATGTTGACGCAGCCCTGTACTAAATTGCAAACAGCTTTGTCAGGAACCACTTTGATGGCGCTTCTTACAAGTGCTTTAGAAATGGCTTGGCAGTCATTTTTTAGATTTGGCAGACAGAGCAGTCTTGGCCTGGCAGATGTTAAGTCCTTCAGCAGGCCAATGGAGATTACTCTGACCGCCAAAGCATACATAGGGCTCAAAGTCTTTGTAATAAAAGTACAGTACAATTAAGTAAGCATCCATGGGAAAATAAGATACGTGAACTTCAAAGAAAATGACAACCACCATTTGTACGAACCCCATAACATGTAAGGCAGATCATTACAGAACATAACTTTTTCTTTGTGCATAACAATTATATATGGAAAAACCTAAAGATAAATCAGTAGAGATGAAAGCCACTACTATACTGTCTGCTTGAAAAAAGTGCATATATTCTAAGTGCTGCTCTGAAGTGCCCCTCAACCTGTAACAGAGAAAGGCAGCCAACAACAGAAGAAATAACAAAGTAGCCACTTAAAGAGCATCTACTAAATGTGCTCCTGCATTGGTTATAAGATAAACAACAGATTTCACCAGCAATAAGGTAAACTAGGAAACGATTACATGGTGGCAGTATCAAGGAAAACTACAGCAATCATAACAATTAGCTTAGTGCCTTTCATCAAAATTGGATTTTAGGTAGGCATATATTAGGAGGGACAGATATTTTATGCATGACTAAAGCTTAGACACTGCAGAGTTAAGCTTGGTTTAAGGTGCAAGGTACTTAAGAAAACACCTTGACATGACGTAAATTTCAGACCGATCACAGAATCCATTGCTGAATGAGCCCCACACACATAAACATTGCTATTAGTCTGAGGTATCACCCCTTTGATTCAGTTTGCAAAACAAATTAAGGAAACTGGGCCAAAGCGGTATTACAATTGTGAGTTAGTAAGGAGTTAAGGTTTGCTACTGTTGTTTCAGATGCTCATAGACATTGTACGAAATACAATGTGTTCAGATCTTGAAATAAAAAATTAAATACACTTGTGAAGAAAGAATTTGTCACCACTAATAATCAAGGCCGGACTGGGAACCAAAACCGGCCCTGGCAAACTGCTCGGGGGGAAGATGGTGTAGCGGAGCTGTTTGCCAGGGCCAGTTTCTGCCGATTTTGTTACTGGGGGCCGATATTGCAGCTTTGGTGCAAAACCGGCTCCCGGCAACATAAAAGGCAACCAGGGGCCCACCACTCTGTCGTCCCACTAGGGAAATACACGGTGCCCGCTACAGCCAGTCCGGCCCTGCTAATAATCATAGATTGAACCCACTCTGATGTGCAACATCCTGGCCTAGGTTTTCTAAACATTATTCATGTGTGCTCAAATAACGCAAAGGGTAGGTATGAGACAGAAAAGGCAGTGCTGACCACTTTTTGAGCATAGAAATAGTTGTACACTAAAAGTAGATGTGAAATGGGACAAAAAGAACCCTGCATTCTGTAGAACAAAACCCTCATAACCTATGCTGGCATAAAATGGCAGCAACATCGCAAACACCCTAGCACAGAGGTTTTCAAACTTTTTGATGCAGAGACCCCTTGGTCAAACATTTTTAGAGGCAAGGGACCCCCTTAAGACAAAAATTTCTAGAACCTAGAACCTGATACTCCTCATCATCGACGACTATCAACAACCAAAAATGCCCCCAATCACCAGAGCAAATAATTTTTACGGTGGGGAAATAATAACAGTATTTAGGAAACCAAAGGTCAGTGAGCATGGGGGTGTAGTCAAAGGTGAAACTAACAACAAAGGGCCTCATTTATGAGGAATTGGCGTAGGGTAGCGCTGCAAGTTATTTTGCTACGCTGCCCTATGCCAAAGTGAAAGGGAAGGAATGCACCGTATTATGAAATATAGTGCATTCCTGTCCTTTTCCCTAGCATTGGCCTCACAAATTGCTGCCTAGCACCAACATAGGCAGAATTGTTTGTGTACAGGAATGGGCATCTTCCTTCACAAAAACAATCCCGAGAGGCAATTTCCTCTTTCTCTGTCAACTGCAGAATGCAGCACACAGGGAAAGAGGAAAAAAAGCATTAAGAAATGAAAACATTTCTCCTCATTACACCCTTCACTAGGTTGGCGTCCATTTTGGAGCTGCCCCAGCTTTACGTGATTTTGTAAATATGGGGCAGCATCAAAATCCATGGGTATTGCATAGGGACCCCATGCAAAGCCCATGGAACACCTCCTTGGTGCAGAGTAAGGCAACGGTGTGACTTGTGCTGCTGTGTCTCACTCCATATCTGTGAGGCCATGCAAAGCCATGCAGGGGGACTTTGCAGAGCCTCATAGGTATGATTAAGATGCTTGCGCCACCGGAGCATCAAAATGTGATGGTCTGGCAATGCAAGCCTCTCATAAATAAGCCCCAAAATATTCTTTACGTTTTTTAGGACTTTCACCATCAGGAATATGCATAAAATAAAGGGCAGTGTAAATGAAGAATAAATGTAAAAATGTGTTACTCAGTGGGAAAAGTGCTGTAGTACATTATGAAACCTCTATTAGTTAAGGCACTGCAGAGGTCTGTGTGTAACCAGTGAGCTACAGAATTAAATCTTGATTGGTGCAGTGGAGAATAGTGATGTGTATTTTTAATGCTATGAGGTCACAACCTGTGACAGAAAGCACTGTGAATATGTAAGTCAATATTTTATACTTGCATTATACAAAGTGTAAGATAGAATGCTGCAAAACATGCAAATAGTTTAACGGTAAAATGGTGCTTCCAAAATGTAGATTTTAGTAATACCAGAGCGTATGTAATGCAATATATATTTTTTTTAAATGACTGTCCCTTCAACACCTCTTTAGGGGTACTAAGGGCTGTGTAAATGCAGTTAAAATTAAAAGCAAACACTTCCCAGCCCAGTTGTTAACTCTTTGCACTTCTACTCAAAAATCTAAATTCTTGTCATCACAAAGCTTGGAGTGATTTGATCAATTAAAGCCAGAACCGCTCCCAAGCATCCTTTACACTTGCAGATTAACTGATAAGGCACATTTGCATTTCATTCATGCAAGTAGCTGATAACGATCTAAATTAACCATTCCAGGAGAGATGTCTTTTTCCAAAAGGAAAGCAAATGTTTTGGATTGCAGGGACAAGTGAAGCTGAGGAATGCATGACCCCTTTCCCAGGACTCCACGGCCCCCCTAGGGGATGCGCCCCACATACTGAAGACCTCTGCCCTATGATTTGACAAAGCTAGATCAACTAAAGCCGTATTACTGCAGCATGATCTGACTTTCCATGGAATCCTGCCACCATGTGAAAACAGGAGCAACTAACGGGAAAAGGTACACTGTGTGATAATTCTGTGTGAAATATGTGTTATTTCTGCAAAACAGCACATAGTGTATGATTTACCCTTGGATAGTTGTCTGTGACTGAAACTTTGTTCTGGCGAGAGTGCCTAGAGTATAAAAAGCCCACACCTCCAATTGCTTCCGTTGTTCTCTTTTGCATAATAATTGTGTCTAGCTTAGTGCAAGCAAAGCATTTTTACAGCAAGTGTGACCAATGACATCATTATCATGCGTTAATTATCAAATATAGTGCCGCACAATTTCTTGCTGTTTGAGCAGCTGCAGATTTCAGCATTATGTTGCACAAATATTGGTAAATCTTGGTTCCAGTGCCTTCCCTTTGGGCACTAGGCATAGTTAGGCAGACAAATATTGGAACACTGGTGAAGACTGAAAAAAACAGAGACCAGATTGAGGTCTTACATATTTTGGGGGGCAGAGGGACTTTAAAGATGAATATTCTCATGGTGTCCACAGACCAGGATATTGACCATGAATGGAGCATTTTCCAACTAGGAACAACTAGATCAATTAATCGTTCAACATACATCAGCAATTCTAAACCTGTTACCCCAAAACAGTAGAGACAAGAGATTAACCCCTTCGCTGCGGCGGGAATTCCGCCGCAGCGCTGGGGGATGCGGGGGGCAGCGCGGTGGCGCTGTGCTCATGACGGAGCCACTCCGTCATGAGCCACGGTTGAGCTGTGCTCATGACGGAGTGGTTCCGTCATGACTCCGCCCAGTTGCGTTGTCCCCCCGCACAGGTGGGGAAATAGCGCCGCGTGGGCGGAGCAGCCGCCAACGGTCGTGGCATGACGGAACCGCTCCGTCATGAGCACACGGCAACCGTGGCTCATGGCGGAGCGGTTCTGTCATGAGCGGGGAAGGGGTTAAGTACCTACTGGCTCTGATGAAATCAGATGCCACACTCGTTCATAATCCAAACACTTGATTAAATTAAATTCCAGACTTAAAGTTACAATTACTGGGGACTTGGACACATAACCAGCAGAAACTGGTGATCTCATGAAGCCTTGCAATTATCAGGAATGGTTAGTAATCAGTCCAGACCTCAGAGATAGGGACACATGACCCAGAGCTTGTGGGGATTCTCTGCAAATGTAAAGTACACAAGGACTGATGGGAAAATCAGAACAAGCTATGAACATTCAAACAGCATTGTAAACTGGGTTTGACAATTTAAGAGGTTCCAGAGTCTTGTATTGTGTTCAGCTTAAATCATAGATGCATCCTGCCATAGAGACATCGACCACTTTCATTAATGTGCGTGAATTATTCTTATTTTCTATTTTACCACCAGTTGGTTAAAAGGAAAGCATCCCACTAAGAGTTCTGATCAAATGATAAATTCCAAGTTTGAACTTGGAGGTTGCTGTATGAAATGTCCTCAACTAAGGAAGTGGCTAGTATTTGCCCATCTGCTCTCCAAATAGGACATGACCTCAGCTACTTACCCAGCACCTGCACAATAGTATACAATCTCTACTGTATAGTTGGCCATAGGCCAAATAGTAGAGAGGGTGTACAGTTTTACCATCCGCCTCATAAATAGTGTGAGGAAGGTCTATATTTAGCCGGCCATGAAGGAGAAAATGATTCCAGGCACTGGTAGGGTGATGGCCTTCTTGTAATGGGGATTCGGCATATGTAAATCATTTGTGAGCACATGCACATACAAATGTTCAATAGTTTTTACAAAGGTAAGTGCATGAATTAAGGTACGTTGTTTACAGATAAAAAACATGTTGGATAAAACATTATGATACTTTAAAATCCAAAATACGAAATGTATGAATCAAACTTTCAGGAGCTTCAGGATCTGGCATGAAGATACGTTGCACTGCAGTCTAGGAGTATTTGGCTGTATGCAAAGAGTAAAGCGTATGGATTTAAAACATGTTACATAAATATATTGTTCACTCATGAGAAAATAGCTTTTTAACCTACATGATTCTCCTTTTGATAGTATTTTAGGGCTGGACTATTTTTGGGTTTCTTATGGAAGGCCTTGTGCTACCCTTAGGCTTCTTTTTAAGGAGGATTATGCTTTCTTAATATTTCTGACCTGGCAACACAGTAGCAGTTGAGAAGCGGCAGGAAACAGGGAATGCAGGGAGATAGGCGATATCTGGGTCCCAGAGGGAGGTACACATATATATGGCAGTTGGTGCTTGGGTGCACATGGCTTTGGGACACTTGCAGGAGGTAAATTGAGTGAGGCACAGTAATGGCGTTCTTCTGTGGGATGAAAAACTAAAAGCAGGAGACAGGTGTGTAATGAATCTGGGTGATTCACAGGTTTAGATGCCTGTGAATAAACATTCTTTTTCATACTCTTCACCTAGCAGAGTGGGTTTCAGGAATGGATGCCAATTGGTTCCTGGTTACGAGTGTCCCTTTCAGCCATACTGACATTCCAGGCACCTTCACAATGTATCTTGGGAATCGTAGTTTCACATTTTAACACAATAGAAAATGTTTTAGGTAGGCAAGGTCCTATCTCCACTGAGCCCTCATTTGCGTCCTTGGCAGCGCTGTCTCAGCAAAGGAAATCCAATAAGTTAAATCTCAGTGACATGTTTAGAGACTGGGCCTAACTAAAGTCATGGTGGTGGGGGGAGGCTGGGCAAAGAAGGAAGGAGTAGGACTAGTAAAAAGATGATTGACAGTAGGAGACTAGCAGAAAGAAGGTTCCCACCATCCTCACACATTTTCTTTGTTTCCCTCCTGACATTTACTCACAATTCATTCTAATTTGGTTGCAGGATGGAAGTCTATGAGATCTGGACATGCTAGGCTGAAACTACTTATTATGAGGTGGCAATGAATTATGAGAATAAGGCTGATATTAATGGAATGAATTGTGATTAAATGTTGGGCAGGGAAAATCATTCTGTTATTAATTTGGATGGATTTTAGTACATGCTACACTGGTTTATTCTAAAATGGAAACCTTGATATTAGAGCCCTCAAGAAGCGATCAGTTTACCAAGAAAAACCTTCCTTTTTAGTACAATAAATTCACCCCTAAGATAGGCCCTTGACAGCGCCAAGGGCAGGGTGCAGTGTATTTAAAAAGTTGGACATGTACTTTTAAGTTTTACATGTCCAGGTAGTGAAAAACTCCTAAAGTCGTGTTTCACTACTGCATGGCCTATGTCTCCTATAAGATAACATTGCAATTGCCTTATTACATTTTATAGGTGTAATTTCCAAATGCGAAGAGATAACTGGTTCATATTTTGTGTCTCTGGAATCCTAATTTAAAATCCTAACTCATGGTGAAATCAGATGTTATGGTGAAATGCAACTTTTAGAAAGTTGGTATTTTCTTGCCTTAGCCACCTGGTGCCTGCAGCTTGTCTCTGGTCACATGATGGGGTGTAGTTGGTAGGTAGCAGTTGGACTTTGTGAATTCCTCTTAGACAGCCACACACAATGGGAGCTTAGGTGTGACTGGATGGCCATCACTCGCAGGATGGGAGAAAGGAGCTGGGCCCAGCCTCACTTACACCTGAATAGGCTGTGTCCTGTCTCCGCACAAAGGGTTGCATACCCCCTGTAGTTAGGCTGGAGCCGGGCAGGGAAGGCAGGGAATCTGTGTACTTCAAAAGCATGCCTCCAAAAGCTTCTCCCCCACTTACAAGGCGCAACTGTGTATAAAAGAAGGACCTTAGCCAACACCACTTCAATAAACTTCTGTACCTGCCAGGGAGAAGGACTTCTGCTGAAGGACTGCCACTCTGCTGAAGTGCAGTCTGCTGCACTCCTGCTCTGCTGTGCTGACCTGCTGCGCTCTTGACTGGGTGATTAGGACTACACCTACATTTCTTGAATCCTGAACCCAAGGCTAGTTGGCTGGCCTCCTGATCTAAAGCGTCGGGGACATAATAGGCTTCCAACAACCTTGCATCTGGACCTGGAATCTGCCATCTGTGAGTCTGCCTTGCCAAGTGGTGCCACCCCATCTTGGACCTCTGGAAGTAGGCTTAAGGTGCTTTGCCAGGCTTTGGGGATCCAGCAGAATTGACAAATCTCCTCTGCTGTGCAGCGCAACCCGGAGCAGAACCAGCACATCTCTGCTGCTGCATGGATTGGACCCCTTGCAAAGACTTGCATGGCAGCCCGCCTTGACGTCTGAACTGTCACTTCACAACACATGCTTGGTGTAGGCCCTCGCATCTCTCATCAACAGGATCCTAATCTTCCATGCAACAGGACCTCGCACCACAGCATCGTCACATCTCAGACCAGACGCATCTTGGCTGCGTGACTTATCTTCTACACAGATCCATGCAATGCTCTGCAGACCAGGATTCATGGAACTCTGTTCAGCTGGCCTAGCTGGGTGCTTATAGCCAGCCCGCACGCTATTGTGGTCAGCCTGAACTTGTGACTTTGTCCTAGTCAGTTGGTGCGTTATGCTTTTTGGCGCTATTTTTTCTAAAAACTTACAAATTCAATATCTCCATTCCTACTAAGTAATTTCAGTCCTGTTTTATTTAATAAAGTCTGCTCTATTTTTCTAACCTGGTGTGGTTCCTTTTTGTGTGGTGTTTTCACTGTTTTATTGTTTGAAGTGCTGTGCAAATACTTTACACATTACCTCTAAGTTAAGCTTGACTGCTCTGTGCCAGCTACCAGGGAGTGAGCACAGGTTAATTTGAGGTTTGCTGGTGCCTTATCCTGACTTGGGTTGTGATTGCTGCTTGACCCGGGCTCACACCTCAGTCAACCAGTAACCCAGTTTCTAACTGAGGACTATATATATGTTTTTGAAATGTAAAGCACAAATACTTTTTTAGATGCTGTTTTCATTAAAAGTTAACATAAATGAAAATATAAAGAATGGTCTACAAAAATTATTTAAAATGAATGGAGATTAGTTCCCTACTAACAGAGTAATTTGAACCTATAACTAATCAGCCAGATCGGTTACTGAGATAGTAGGTAGTAAACAGAGCAGGGGTTGATGTATCTTTAGCCCAAATTTGAAGTAATGCATATAAGTAGTGCTTGCATCTAGCTACAGAGTTTGCAACCACAAAAGTGCTTATCATTGTGTACAAGTCCCCTTTTACAAGTTAGTAAATTATTTCAACTGGTAAAATTGCTTTTGCCATTATTTTTCAATTGTAAATAGGAGGGATCATAAAAAGGGGTTTTCCCCTTCTCTTTCCAATTTTGAAACAAATGTATAGATAGTTTACAAGTGTAATTGCTGTCACAAACTATTGATGAGCTAATGACCCCTGAACAGGCCATTTACTTTGGAAATCATTGGCAGCAGCAGGAGGGAGAGGTTTTTCAAAGCAGAAACCTTTTTTTAGCAGCTCAGGTCCCTTTAAGGAACACAGGCTGCTTTAAAGAAACAAAAGAAAAAAGGTTTTCCATTTTGGAATGCATAGGCATGGTGGTGTGCTGTCACTTGCAGGCCACCATGCCTTTGATTGCAGACAATAACAGAGGTCACACATTAGCACCTGTGTTATGAATATTAGTTAGACCGATCTTTCTACAACCCCCTGCGATTTAGTATTTTGTAACCCAACCTAATAATGCATAGGTCGGTTTGTAAAATACTATTCCATTTGAAAAAAAGAGTGTGTGCATTTTGTGACTATATTTTATGAATCAAATAAAAATGAACCAGGATCCTAACTTTCATAACAAAATGTATGTAAATGATATCCGCTCCTTATTTGCAGTTCTACTTGGTGGTGAGTACCTGTTGAAATCTACAAAGACATAGTAACACAAAATTGTAAGCTGGGTGAACACCAGCCGGGTAAACAGTAAAGTTTCTCTACTATTTGCATGGCTACTGGCCAAGTTGTGCATGCAGTCGGCTTTTTAGTGTGCCACCAGGTGAATAATGAAGTTTATTTTCTATTTGCAAGGTCACGGGCCAAACAGTACATTATTTCTGCTATTTAGTCAGCAGCAGGGTAAATATTGAAATTTTATTTTTTTGCTATTTGCCTGGCTACCAGTGAAATAGTATATAATTTTGGCTATTTTAACAGGAAAATAATTATGTTTATTTGTTATTTTGCATAATTGGCTGCAGGCCAAATTATAAATAATGTCTTCTGTTTTGACAGCAGCTGGGTAATGAATGAAGTTTTTTTTTGCAGTGTGCTTCACTGCTGACCAAGTAGTATATACCCTCTTCTATTTAGCCAATAGCTAGGTAAAGAGTGAAGGTTCCTTTTTATCTGCATGACTGCCGGGTAAACAGTGCAGAATCTCTACTATATAACCAGCAGCTGGGTAAATAGTGAAGATTTTTCTGCCATATGCACAGACACCGGCCAAAGATGCTGAATCTCTGTTATTGAAGCTGGCTATTTTCAGAACCTCTGACCAAACAGTAAATAATGTATACTATTTCGTCAGAGGCCAAGTGAATAGAAGAGAAAAGTCACTAGTTACCTGATGGCCTGCTACATAGCTGCTAACCTCACCTGAATGCCCTCACTCAACCTTGGTTCTCATCACATGATCGTATCAAACCTTATAAAGTGCATGTGCACCCCAATTGATTTCTTGGTGCTGCTTGAGTTTTAGGAAGTAGAAGCTACTTTAGAGTTTAGTGGACTTTAAAACACAAAGGAAAATCAAATAATTCTTACTGGCGTCCATAGATTTGGTACATGTACTCAGAAAACAAACTTCAACAGCTAAGATCGAGAGTTGCAAAGACAAATGCATTTTTAAATTTTAATAAAATGATGATATAATATTTTATCAAAGCAGAAAGCATATATACATCAGAGGTACACTGTTGTAATTGTGTTAATACCAGCTAATAGCCAAGGATTTTTTGTTAGCAAAGTTAAAAAACACTTTATTTAGCCTTTGACAACGACATCAATCTTCAGTATTTTAACCTTAGCCATAGAAATGTCAGTACTGACGGGATACTAATTCTACCTGTTACTAATTAACTTTACTCTAGAAGAAGAAATATAAAAAATATGATATATAACACCATCAGTAATGGCATCATGCCTCACTTCTTACAAATGTTCCGTTTCTTCAAACTAGTTACTGATAGTAGAAAAAAAGGCAGGAGAAGCCCTAGGTTAGTCGTCCCTCGGGTGAACTTGACATCTCCAGGTGGTCAGACTCATCACTCAATTTAGTTGCAAGAAAATGCCCACAGGTCACTGCTACTTAAAGTGTCGAGAGTTCAACTGGCTGATGACGAAAGCGCAATCTATCAATGAATACTTGACATCAGCATTCCTGTGTGACAGCAATGATCAAAAGATACTGTAAAGACGTAAGAACACTCAGAATGTGGTTAAAGTCAATCTGACTCTCACGTAATCATCGCTCATTTATGTTTACATATTTTCTAGCACAACACACCTGGAGTTCAAAATGCCTAGTGAGTGTTTTAAAAAACAGTAACATATTTATGGATTTGTAAAGGTAGAATGGGTACTTATAGTTTTATTTTGATGGAGATACACAATTAAAAGTTAAGAACAAAGAGAGCAAAGAGAGAGTGTGTCAATGAAATCAGTGCACCAAACTATGTCACATACATCACATTAACAAATCTGCTGCCCCTCTGTAAACCACACGACCTACAAAAATGCGAGGGGCATCGATTTTGCACAGCTTCGTCCAACGGCACCCACTGACCATCCGCCATACCAGAATTCCATGATTTCATTACAAGACCGGAGGCTGCCATTATGCATTATCTTTTAATGCAACTTCAAGTACAGCCACTTTAAAGTTACATCATAAGTAAAACTTCTAGAACAAACAAGTGTATCTAGGCAACAGCAGCACAAGGATCAGCCTCTTTTAAATGCGGCTTCAAGTCAGATAAGTTGCCTTTCTCATATCTCCTGTCCTTCTCCTTTGCTTGCTTATAATTATACTAAGATTTCCTAATTCGTTATTTGCTATTACTTGCTTATCTATTTGCTATTACTTGCCTATCTATTCCTATAAGATTTCGTTTGATATTGCCATTGTTTGATTTATTATGTTAAGTTTGTATGTGCCTACCGCTGTTGTTATCGACATACACCAATCCTTCGGGCTTCTTCTACTTAACCAGTTAATAACGCCCTTCACAATACGCTCTCTACACCCCTTTTATTGCCAGTAATTTCAACCCCCTTCGTGGAGTGCTTTCAAGTCGCAACCCCCTTCGTGGAGTGTTTTCAAGTCGCATGATGCCTACCTCTGCCTCCCTCCTACCTTCCCGCCTCATCGCCATTACCTCGCAAGCGTTTTTCACTCACCGGATGCTCCCCGCACCACACTGCTAGCTGCGTAACTCCTTCTGACCCCATTCGGCCGCCGCAGCTGCAACGTTCAAGCTGCGGGACGCGCCACACCTTCGCCTCGCCTTCCACTCCACACGCCAGTTCCTTCACCGTGCCTTCCACTCCAGCGCTACCCTCTGCATGAATTAAATTAAAAAAAATAAAAAAAGAGGCGAAAGACAACGCGTTCGTCTTGTTGATCCCACATTAGAGGAAAGTCGCTAGCAACGACTCCCTTCTCTCTAAAACGTCCCTTCCACACAATGCTGTTTCCTAGCAACTGCTTTACAACAACTGATTATCGACAGTTGGCAGCTTCAGTTTCCTACCGGTCCTCCTTTATCCTACAACCTTACAATTACCTAGACATTTTCCCTGTCAAGTTATAACCGCCTTTTATTACCCCTTGATTACTTCAATTCAAGTGACCAAAAAGAAAAGGGGGAAGATGTCTGATTCAAACGATTCTCAGACCCTTACACCTGCTCCCTCTAACAAGGAAGAGCTTATCAAACAACTGATTCACAAAGAGATTCATTCCTGCATGAGGGAGACTATTGATAAGATTGTTGCAGGTAAGAGACCCCCCGCACTCCTCGGAGCGCAGTCTAATTAACCATCTAAAATCGGGGGTAAAAGAACCAAGAAATGCAACAACTTAGATAATGAGGGCAGTATGGGAGGTCAAAGCACCTCATTTATATTGGGAGGACCACGCGCCTCAAAACCTGAAGGAGGACTAAGCTCCTCAAATGTTACGGGAGGCCTAAGCGCCCAAAAAAGACTTTGTGCCTATAACGACACACCTCTCTTGGATGCCCTAAGCGGCTCACAATACCCAAATGGCAATACAGACCCTCTCTTGCCTAACAAACCCTCTAATGAGTCACTTGACGAATATATACTGGACCTGGATCAAACTGATGATGATAGTGACCCTGATTTCTCGGAAGAGGAACTCCCCTCCTCATCTAGAAAAATTATTCTTGATCCCCTTGGCGGGGAAATGTTTTCCCCTGACAACATACAACACCCTAGAAGCTCCTAGTGGTGGCCCCAAAATCATGTAGCCAAATTTATTAAGACATGGATCAAACACCTATTGGAAAGAGAGGCAAGAAATATTCTTAGGGCAGAATGCCCACGCCCTGTCATCCAAGACAAATATTGCCTTACTCTTAACCTAGATCCAGAACTTATTAAATTCTTATTTAAATTGGGCAGAGACCCTAGGAAAGGTTTTGAACGCTCCCTCAAAACTTGCCAGGATCGCATGCTTGACATGCTCGAGCCCTTAGGCCGTATGATCGATCTAATTGAGGAGAGCTATATCAAAGGTACTCAACCTAACATTGACCTCCTACGGGGATGGAGTCAAAGGGCTCTTATCCTCCTGGGTAATGCCAACGCATCTCTCAATACTGAGAGGAGGAAAATAGTCCTTTCTAAAATTGACCCTAAACTCTGCGATATGGCAGAGAAAGAATCCTCCTCTAATCCTAATGGACTATTATTCGGAGAGGATATGATTAAAGACCTGGGGAAGTATGTAGCAACCTTTACGGCTCTGGATAAGGCGCAAGCCAACATGCGCAGAGTTTTCAACCCTAACGTTTTTGCAAGGGCCGGCAGAAGGGGTCGTTCTGCCGGCCGCTTCTTTCAAAGACCCTTTTCAAGATCAAGAGGTTTCGGACGAGGTTACCAACACAACTCCTCATTCTTTCCTCAACGAGGCCGTTCCTTCCGTTCAAGAAACTTCAGATCGAGAGGCATCAATAATCCAAATTCAACAAGTGAGTACTCTTTCTCTTCTCTCTTCCTCTTTAACTCAAAAAGTAGGGGGTCGCCTAAAACTTTTCAGTCACGTTTGGGAGCAAATTACACACGACCCTTGGGTTTTAGAGACACTACAAGGTTTCAGAATAGACTTCACGGAGAAACCCTCCCAGACCTCAACTCCCCAACTATTAAACTTGACCCGAGAACAACACTCTATTATCGACGAGGAAGTAACTTCAATGTTATCCAATGGTGCAATTCTAGAAGTTCCTTGGATTTGCAGGAATTTCGTAAGCAATATCTTCCTCGTGGAAAAAAAGGACAAAGGGTGGAGACCTGTAATAAACCTAAGGGAATTCAACAAGTATGTCACTTACAATCATTTCAAGATGGAAGGTATCCATCTCCTCAAGGACATGCTTTTAGAGAAAGACTGGCTAGTCAAATTAGATCTAAAAGACGCCTACTTCACCATTCCTATGGCAGAGGAATCCCAGTCCTTTCTTCAATTTGGTTGGAACAAGCATCTATACCAGTTCCAAGCCCTTCCCTTCGGCCTATCTTCGGCCCCGTGGTGCTTCACCAAAGTTATGAAGGCAATTACCACGGTCCTTCGAGACAGAGGTGTCCGCCTCATAATCTATCTAGACGACATTCTCATCATGTCTCAAGACAACTCCCAAATCCTGAAAGACTTAAAAACTACTGTGGATTTGATAGAAAGCACAGGGTTTATTATAAACAGGGAGAAATCCATCATGACTCCCTCCAGGTCTCTAGAATTCCTAGGCTTCACGGTAGACACCGTGAAGTCTATGCTTTTACTTCCCCGAAAGAAGATATCCAAGATTCGCAAAGAGATACGCCACGTCCTAAAATCAAACCTCCTAACCTTAAGGGAACTAGCCAGACTTCTGGGCCTCCTCTCATCATCTATCCAAGCCATCCTTCCTGGCCCACTTCATTACCGAGCCCTCCAGAGACTCAAAAGGAGAGCTCTGCGTTCCGGCCTTTGGTACGGAGACAAAATTCACCTGGACCCAGAGGCCAAGGAGGAACTGACCTGGTGGCTTGAGAATTTGAACGCATGGAATGGGAAGGCCATTTTTGGGATTTCACCGGACCTCATTCTGGAATCGGATGCAAGCCTTCATGGCTGGGGTGCCTGTTTTCAGATTAAGAGCACCGGGGGTTCATGGTCTTATTCGGAGAGTTTACACCATATAAACTTCCTGGAGCTAACCGCCGGGCTCTATGCCCTAATGAGCTTCATGGAATCCCTTCAAGGGAAGTCAGTCCTCCTCAAGATGGACAACATATCAGCTGTTGCTTATATAAATCGCCTTGGAGGAACAAGGTCTCCAGACCTCTCCAACCTGGCCAAAGAATTATGGATGTTTTGCTTGAAACACCAAATTTCTCTAAAAGCAGAATACCTGCCCGGCCTAAAAATGTCTGTGCGGATTGGAATTCAAGGTTCCTCGTAGATAACACCGATTGGAAATTAAATCCAATTATATTCAACAATCTAGACCATGTTTGGGGTCCACTAGTAATAGACCTCTTCGCAAGCAGACTGACAACCCAACTTCCAAGATACTTCAGCTGGCTACCAGACCCGGGGGCTCTAGCAGTGAACGCCTTTCTCCAACACTGGAAAGACATTCGGGGATATGCCTTTCCCCCCATCGCGATGATCCAACGTGTCCTCCAAAAGCTGAGGACAGAACGGTCATCAATAGTCCTGGTGACGCCATTTTGGCTGTCCCAAGCCTGGTTCCTGACAACATTGGAATTAGCTTACGAAAAACCCTTTCTACTTCCAGCTTCTCCAGAACTCCTAAAAGACATAAACGATTTTGATCACCCCCCTCGTTCTGAATGGGACTTCGAACCTTCTTGCCTGGAAAGTGTCAGGCGAGCCAATGGAATCACTGGACTTTCGGCGCAAGCTTCTTCTCTCCTCCAAGAATCCTGGGCACCTGGTACACACTATAGGTACAACGGAATCTGGAAAAGATGGGTTCGTTGGTGCCTGGAAAGGAACCTGGATTCCGTGGAGGACCCTATTGTGCATGTAACCAATTTCCTGGTAGAACAATTTGAAAGAGGTCTTTCCTACAGATCCATTAACTGTTATAGATCGGCCATTTCCGCTGGTCATTCCCTCCTTAATGGTCGAACTATTGGCAAAAACCCTATTATTTGTAGAATTATGAAAAGTATCAGACTTAAGAGGCCTCCAAAACCTAAATATGACTCCCTTTGGGAGGTAAGATTACTTCTTGACCTTTTTTGTAATTGGCCGGATAATAATTTATTAAGCAACAAATTTCTCTCGATCAAACTAGCTTCCCTCCTTTGTCTAAACCACTGTTTTTTCTTTCCCCTTCAAAGGGTGATAAGTACATTTCCTAACTTTCTTTCCCTTTTCAGATAATTCGTCTTGATTGAACTCTTCTTCATGATCCATTGTAACGGCAGATACCTCCTTCCTCTATTCCATGGAGTGGCCTTTTCGAGATGATGCTAGCTTCTGGACTTTGTTGCCTCTGAGGAACTGTTTCTTATTTTCCTGTGTTCAATGCATTTAAAAGAGGCTGATCCTTGTGCTGCTGTTGCCTAGATACACTTGTTTGTTCTAGAAGTTTTACTTATGATGTAACTTTAAAGTGGCTGTACTTGAAGTTGCATTAAAAGATAATGCATAATGTCAGCCTCCGTGTCTTTAATGAAATCCAGATTCTCTGGTCATGGTAATAGGAGAATCGCAATTCTACACCTCCGTATTGTCACCTGTTATTACCCAGCTGTCAACAGCAGAGGGTAGAAAAACCTTTTATTACGTATCGTAAGATTTTCATTGGCTGCACCACTCGCCATTCAGCTTACCGATGTCAGTCACCCCATCACATCATCACCATCACATCTGCACACCAGGAGAGGGCGTACCCCAGCCAGTTGCTAATATAAAAGACAATGAGTTAAGGGCACTATATGTCCCTAAAAGTAAAACCCAGAAGACCAGTACACCACATGCCTCTTTGATCATTTCCTTTCTGATTATAGCACATCTCGATGCTCCGCTGACACCCTCTGTTCTTTTGTTCATTGTTCAACACGTCCCATTCGAGTCACCTTCTTATGACCTTCTTTACTGTTGTTTGCTTCCTTTGGATATTAGTTGCCTGGTGAACACATGGTGTATATGTCACATTAGTTTTCCATTCTTGTCCTCAGCTGACCATCCAATCTGCTGTTCATTAACATCACAGAAAGCTGTGTTATCGCATTCAGACTAGCACTCCTGCTTTTAACTTCCTCGTTTTACTCTTTATCTCATCACATGAACCACCTGTACTCTTCCTGGCATTTCTGGTGGCCACATTTGTGCCTACCTTTTCTTGAACCCTATTCATTTTCTAAACCTTTTCTTGAGTCTTTTCTTGGTTATTTATCTCCCTCTCCTTAACCTTCTGTACCCATGTGATGTCTGGACTATTCACCACATCACTCACTCTCTCACTCTGTCTCCTTTTAACTTCTTTTAGATTTTAACCTCCATCTTTTCCCTATTGCCCCTGTCTCCTCACTCCTATATTTTTATTGGTTAACACAAGTGAATACTTCTTCGCAAAGTATTTGTTTTTATTGTAACTTTTGATTTCTTTCTCCCTATCATAGATGGTGTTCATTACCACCTTTAAATCTCTCTTTCTTCTTCACTCCAACACTGCCTCCCACGTTAATCTGAAGTCTCTTATGTTGTAGGTAGTTGCCATAGGCTGTAGGTATTCTCATTCAAGACTCTATATGTGCCTGCTCTCTTTCTCCCACACCCATATTCGTAAAGATTGAATGAAGATGAAAGAAATCCTATTTTTTTGTCAGACCTTGATAATCTCTTTGCGCTCCACTCAATGTTGCTATCTATCTCAAAGCCAAACAATATTTGTAGCGTTTCATCACTTGTCTCTATTTCACAACCACTGTCTTTTCATTATTTTTAATGAACCTCTCTCTTTCCTTAGCCTTTGTACTGCACCTCTGTCTCTTCTTTAACTACTTAAGATTTTGCTTCCCTTTCACTTTTAGGAATAAGCTTCACTCCTTGGCTCCATTAATGCACTCTTCCTCTCTCTATACAACTTCCCTCTTCTTATCCTCTTCCCTGCCTAAAAACCCACTTCTATTATTTTCCCGAATTTGGAATCTTACCTTCATCTTTGCCTTAAAAGGTTCATCCTACTCCCTCTATTCTCTGCCTTCATCCCGTCGCCTGCTCTTTTTTGATATTGTACCTTAATTCATTCATTCTTTACCCTTTCCTTTTCCCTTGGAATCGTTCCTCAGTTTTTCAAACATGCTCCCATTCTTTCAATTCTTATTTAAAAAAATAAACACTTTACCAGTTCCTTTCTCTTTATCTAGTTTTCTTCCGCTTTACTCACATTAACGATCTGGATACGTTTCGTCATCATATTGTCTATTCAAAACTCTGTTTGTATCTTTACTTTAGTTCTCATCTTTCTTAATTTCAATCTGGCGTTTTTGTTCTGCTCATATCTTTTTAAACAGCCCCCCATTTTTAAAGAAGATAACGTTGTAAGAGACATGACATAATGGTGTTGTTTTAGTCACTAATCAATTTTATAGTATGTGTTGAAAAGTTGTTTGATATAACTGTTATTGTTTATATGGATTGTACATACATTGAAACCTCCAATCCTTATATAAAAGCTACCTTTATTTTACTTATTACAATAAAAATGTAACATCTCTAGTCAACCATCATAACTAAAATACTTAGCTGCTCAACTGTAATACGGTATTACAGTTGAGTTCTGACATCACAATGCCTGCTGCCAGCAGGCAAGGTGACAGGCAAGTCACACAGCATAATTACAGCTGTAGTTTAAATAAGGAAACCACAAGCTGTCTTTTCCTTCTTTTGATCTGATTTCCTAAACAAACAATGATCAGCAGAAAGGAGATTTTGATGGCAAAATATTTTTTTTAATTATAGGTTGTTACAAGAAAGATTGGATCTATATATATTTCTATACATTCTAAGCTACAACATTTTTTAATCTGACATATTAAACTGTTTGTTGCAAATGACTAACTGCTTTTTGGTTTATGTTTCACAGGACATATTGCACATTTTCCCCCAAGTTTACAACCATACAATCTCTTTCATATGAATGAGCAAGGCACTACGGATTTAAGCGGTTTGTGAGAACGGCGAGGGTGTAATCATGCATTACAAGGAGGGCTCTCGGTTTTATGGTATGTTTTTTTCAACATTTCCGTCTGTATGTATGCATAATTATTTTTTGTCAACTTTATCTATATTTATCCATATTTATGGGTTTTGTGAAAAAAATCATACTGAAACTGGTATATTCCCACATTTATTTAACCCATAAATATGCAGTCATGTTTGAATTCCTGCGAGGTTTCAGTCATATGAACACCCACAGGAGATAAATCAATGCACTTATATGAAAATATGTACATTGCAGTATCAGCCTTGTGCATATCTACTGCTGTTTAAGCCTCTTTACTAAAATTCCTTTCTTTTTTAACACCCTTACTTATCAATCCTCACAGTATTGGCAAAATGTGTTTAGAATCACTCAAAAAGTACCCGATTTCTGTTTTATCCACATTTAAAAATAAATCCATCCAAGAAAATAAATATTCCGGTCATTTATCTGTAAAAATCAGTAAAAATGGAAAACAGGGAGCCTTAATTATAAGGAATAAAACATCCTCTGCTGTACGGTAAAAAGTTATTGCAGGCCACTTCTGAGTTCCATGATTTTGCAAAGGAACTCAGCCTCCGGCATCTATCTTATATTTGGTCACAGAACTCCTTGGTGACTTATAATATCCTTATAATGTACCATGGGGTACTATCTCCCATATTTAATAATCTATAAACTGTATTTGGTTTGAAACACTTCCCCCGAGTTAACTCGATTCTCCTAGATTTCTTGACTACCTTTGATACAGTTCACTACTTCCCCCTTTCTCTTACTTTTTTTATAACTTTTAGCCTCTGGGATTTTGTGGTGTTCTACCTATCTTTTTGATCAGTACTATTCTGTAACATGAATTAGTTTTCTTTCAAATTTACTAATTGGTAATTATGGTATCATCTTGTGGTTTGTTTTTCAGATTGCTTTTTATTCTGTATTAACACCACATTCTTCATCCATCCTCAAACTATGTATTATTTTTGTCCCTTATCTTTCAATTAGTGATCACATTTCTTCCATTGCATGCATTCACATATTGCAATTCTATAGTGATCAAAGGGTTGCTCCCTTTTGACTTTCCATGCTGCAAAAATGTTAATTATTATTTTTATATTCTCTCATTTGCACAACTGATCTCTTCTTCTTCCCCCTACCAGTTTCAAAGCCATCCTCATTCAGTATCCACTTCTTGCAGTTTTTGTTTGCCTCATTCACTGCCTGTATCACTCTTTGAAGTGGTTATCTCTTTCACTATTTGTCAGAGCTGGCAGCCTTAGGGTGGTCTTCCTCCAAATGTTTGGTTTTTCTCTTCCGTTTTTGCTGATCTCATTTGTGTTGGCCTTATATCTCTGCGTACTTTAGCACTGATAACCAGTGCTAACGTTTGTTCACTCTCTACTTTAAATGTGGTGAAATTTGTCTACACCCAATTGGCACATTTAATTTACTTATTAGTCCCTAGTAAAGGGGTGCTACATGTACCCAGGGCCTGTAAATTAAATCCTACTAGTGGCTCGCAGCTCATAATGTACTACCCTCTTAAGTAGCCTTTTCAACAGTTCATCTGCCTGACATAGCAGCCTTTATATGCAGTTTCAACTTCCATTTCGATCTTGCATAATAAATTTTTGCCTGGCCTAATCCATCCTTTTAAATACATATTTGTCACCTCTAGGAAAAGCCCAAAACAGCCCATTGGGCAGGATGCAGTCTATCTGAAACTTTGGACATGTACCTTTAACCTTTACATGCCCTTGTAGTGAAAAACTCTCAAATTATTTTTTCACTACTGCAAGACCTGCCTCACCCATTGAATAACATTTGGTTAATTTAGTACATTTAATAAGCAAAACTTTCATTTTGGAGCAGGTAGGAATATTGAGTTTAGTGTCTAAAGAATTGTAATTAACAACCCTCTTTAATGGTAAAGCCGGATTTTAAGTTGTTATTCTAAAAATGCCACTTATGGAAAGTTGGCCTTTTCTTATACCAACCATTTGGTGCCTTCAGGGTCACATGAATAGGTGTCGCTGGCATTTGGTCTATGTGCATTGCTTCCAGACAGTGAGACAAAGGAGCATAGGTATTGGCAGTAATAACCATCTCTGACTTGATGAGGGGCAAGAGCTGTCAGCTACCGCACTTGCACCTCACAAAGGCTCTGTCTGAGCACAATGACAATTGTGACCCCAGACTGGGAACAGGGCAGGGAGGCAGGAAATTCCAAGCACCTCTGTGGGCTCCAGAACCTTCTCCTACTTCAATGTAGGCACCAGATATAAATAATGGACCCTTATATTCAACTCTTCAGTACATCTCTGGATCTGAGAAGACTCAGAAGGACTGCTGTGCTGCTCTGCAAGAAGGACTGCTACTCTGCTACCCTGCTGCCATGCTGCCTGAGTGACAGGAGCAGACCTGCATCTTGAACCCAGGACCACCTGAGTGACTCCAAGGACTAATTGACTGGCCTCCTGATTAGAGCCTAAGGGACAGAAAAGGCTTAATCTCCTGTTAACCAAGCACCTGGATTCTGTCTGCTGTGAGTCCTACCCCCCAGGTGGTGCCACCCAAGTTCTGGACTTTTGGAAGTGAGCCTGATGGAGCTCTAAAAGTCGAGCTGTGGTCCTGTGTCATAACAAACACAGCACAATGCATGTGCATGCCAATCCGCTTTGGAACTGCCGCTGTGGGATGCATCACCGATGCAGGACCCCGCACCTCAGCCCACAGTCTCCTTGGAACCGCCGCTGCATGACACATCCTCGGTACACAAAAAGATAATCACAGTGGAAACATTTTTAAAGGAATAAAAAGCATACATTTGTTAGTGATTCGTACAGATTAAGGACAACACCTATTATATGCATGTATGACCATAATTTAATCGATTATACAAAGATTCAGTCAAAAGGAAGATCAGCAATTCAAATGAGGGCCAGATACATCACAATGTCAACATATTTAAATACATATCGGTGTAAGAAACGTGATAAGTGCAAGATATTTGGGGTAAGTGCAGGACGTTGTGAGGGAGGAAGGTTGTGTATAATAGGAACATCCACAGTTTGTTAAAGAGCCTAACCTGCCACTTGAATGGCAACAGAACTTAAATTTAACAACACAAAAATTAGAAAGCAGTTGTACAATCACTGACAATCTCCTGTGTTGATCGAAGACAGAAACATGTCGACGTTTCGACCCCTATTAGAACCAGCAAATTGGTTTGCTTGGAGGCGGGGTCTTCATCAGGACCAAGGGAATGGGCTTACTCCAGTATCAGCAGGATAAATCAGGCTGGAAAAATTGAGGGAGGGCCAAGGAGTGCTCCAAAAGGTGTAGTATTCCAACACTCGGTAAGTGAGTCTAAGAACGGCAGAATGAATCAGCGTGAACAGAGATCCATTAATGACCAAAGCTCAAGGGCCGCGTCGAACAGTCTGACAGCTAACGCTGTTCGACGCGGCCCTTGAGCTTTGGTCATTAATGGATCTCTGTTCACATGTTTCTGTCTTCGATCAACACAGGAGATTGTCAGTGATTGTACAACTGCTTTCTAATTTTTGTGTTGTTAAATTTAAGTTCTGTTGCCATTCAAGTGGCAGGTTAGGCTCTTTAACAAACTGTGGATGTTCCTATTATACACAACCTTCCTCCCTCACAACGTCCTGCACTTACCCCAAATATCTTGCACTTATCACGTTTCTTACACCGATATGTATTTAAATATGTTGACATTGTGATGTATCTGGCCCTCATTTGAATTGCCGATCTTCCTTTTGACTGAATCTTTGTATAATCGATTAAATGATGGTCATACATGCATATAATAGGTGTTGTCCTTAATCTGTACGAATCACTAACAAATGTATGCTTTTTATTCCTTTAAAAATGTTTCCACTGTGATTATCTTTTTGTGTACCTACCTATACCCGAGTCCAGTGGTCTACCGGGTTACCCCATTGATACATAACTCGCATGACACATCCTCGACACAGGCCTCCACATTGTGAGTCCCTCGCCGTCAGCCTCCTCAACGATGACTCAGGACTCTGCATCGCAGCCCCACAGCTTCTTCAAAACCACAGGTGCGTGAAGTATCTTCGACAAAAGACTTCGCATTGCAAGTCCCTCATCAACGGCATTCTGAACAGTCATGCAGGACCTTGTCTAACAGCCTTGCAACTCCTTGAACCGCCGCTGCTTGACACATCATTGATTTGGAATCTTACAGCACTCTGCAACCAGGATTTATGCCACTCTTAATCAGCGAACCAACATTTTTGTCCCTTTATATGTTCTCCACTTTATCTCGGTCTGCCTGTACTTGGAACTTTGTCGGGGTCTGGTATGACCAGTTAACCACAGTTAGAGCTTTGTGCTTTTAGGCACTATTTTCACTTAAATCTTGAAAACTGTATATATGTGGGTCTACTGATTAGATTTTTGTGATTTTGGTGTCAAATAATCTTTTACATTTTACTCTATTTTTCTAAATTGGTGACGGATTTTACTTGTGTTGTGTTATCACTTTTTTACTGTTTGAAGTGCTGCATAAATACTTTACACATTGCCTCTAAGTTAAGCCTGACTGTTTGTGCCAAGGTACCAGAAGGTTAAGCACAGCTTAACTTGGGGTTTGCTTGTGACTTCGCCCAGACAGAATCTATGGCAACTGCTTGAGTGGGGTTTCACTGTTTCCAATGTCCAACACTCTTGTCTTTGCATCATTTTCCAAATATTGTTTCTAAATGTATTTGTGTATATTTTCCTTACCATGTATCTCTTGATACTGTTTATTCTACTGCTTCTAACTTGCCTTCTGCCTTTTCAGATAACATAATGCTCCCATTTATTCCGTATTGTGCTTAATCGCAATACTGATCTTTCTCATTATTTGTCCTCTTCACCAAACACTGACATTTCTGGCCCCTTTCTCTGATCAATCTATGTTTAATATATGCTCAGTCTGTCTTTTTGTTTAAGAGTATTTCCTGTGTTCATGTTCCTGATCTTTATCACTCTTCTATATTACTTCTTCGATGTATTTCCATTTTTAGGTCTGGCTTGACTGTGCTTTTATCTACAATACTATTTTTACCAATTATTTAAAATATACATAAAATGGACTGTGGCTAAATCCAGATATCACCTAGGGAAACCTTGCATTGGAATACATGAGAGACTAGTTTACATCTCAAACAAATCAGGGCACATTAAATTATGTATTTTATAGATGAATTGTATACAAAATAACAATAAATTGTTTGTTATAGCAATTATCTATTTACAAAGTGAATGGTACATAAGGAAGTAATAGTCACAATGTTATTTATTCTTTAACAGTACACTTTACACGTTCCTAGAGGAGACAGATAGAGAAAGTCCATATGGTGCGAAACAGAGGTAGAGACACAGAGAAGTCCCCAACTCTAAACTTTCAATGTATTGTGAATCAGGATCAAAGTACACTGATACCTATCGTGGTGCCCACCCCTCACCACCAAGATGGTAGAAGCGGTGTGCCCAAACCAAGATCATATGTGTATTACAGCAAAAACAGCTGCCACCTCACAAAACGTGTGAAACTCCCAACCGAAATTTCTGGATCCTAAGTGTACTTCTCACAGTAGGAAAGGACCCTTTAGTTAGGATCGGCATCACGTAAGCATGTTGGTATGCAATTGATGTGCAAGCCAATAAGATTTCAAATGTAGAACTCTCAACACCCAGCAGTGGTTACTGTGTATAGCTTCAAATCCTTCAGTATGGGTCAAAGGCATCCCCACACAAACATTTTACTCGTATTCTGAATAACGCATCTCAAATATATGGATAAGTGCAACCGGATCTTACCAAAGAAATAGTGAACCCTCACCTTATTCACAATTTAGATGGTGCCCCATAGCAATATCTGTATGCCTTGCCAGAAAAAGTCAGATAAAGTATTTTGCAACAATTGCATTATGTTAATGTTGACCATGCTCACCAGACCCTATTGGTTTATATCCCTAGAAACTTCCAGACAGGACGGAAAGCACAATAGAATGGTGTGATCCTTAAGGAATCGCTTATACTCTTAAGCATTAACAGCAATGCCTCACATTTGAACCAAGAGATCCTATAACCAGAGTATCTCGAGAACAGTGACATGAGTGCCAGAAAAAAATATGTGTGATCCAAAAATGCTACTATTATGTACTCCGCATAATACATTGCTTTTTGTTTGCTCTCCTGTGTTGTAATGTCCCTGATGTTCTGTGAATTTCGAATTGCTGCTTTTGGAAATAGCTCAAAGGGAGATGGTAAACTAGACATAGATGTCTAGTACCTCTCAGCCCCTGAAAGCTGACTGTCTGAAGCCCTCCACAGTTCACTGAAAACATAGAGACTTTGTACAGTCATTGGACTGTTGACATATACTCTGGAGCTGAACCAGTTTAAAGCAACATTCAAAATAAGTAGTCCTATTTGACACAATGGAAAGCTTTACCAGCATCTAACTATAATTCTAGCTTCTCTTCCATATTGTCCTGACCTGCCACAGTAGGTGAAAAAGGGTATGAAGACGCTTAAATGATGCCATTCCCGGAATTAAGTGAACCTGAACAGCTGTATAATAAGGAGGTTAATTGTCTTCAGTCTATTAGCTACAATTCTCACCACAATTTTCATATCTACATTTATAAGAGAAACGAGTCTGTGCCTGGAACACTAAAGGGGGTCCCTACGAGATTTGGGAATTAAAATGATTATTGCAATGTTGAGAGCAGACCACTCCTTTCAGAAATGTTCATATATACTTTACATACGAGAGAAATAAGAACAGTTTTAATACCTTTATAAATTTCAGTAGGTAGGCTACCTTCCCAAAGATCTCTCTCCACCACCATATCACCTATGGCTCTAGTGATTTCATCCTTAGATATATCATCTTCCAGAATTGACCCATTTTTTCCCAAGAATCTGGCCAGGGTATGACCCACAAGGAATTCTGATTCTTCCACAGATGTGTTTTCTTGATCTCATATTTACAGTGTCTTGTGAAAGGAGGCAAATACCTCATTATGTCTAGGGATGTGTAAGCCGCTTTTTTGAGCATTCCTGAATGCATGTAAGGCCCTGAGTAGTTGCATTGGTTCAAATGTGCAGCTAGAAGACTCCCATCTTCTTAGGGTTGCTTGCACAGTGCTTGCGCTGTGCTCATGAAATACATAGTTTTAAATATATTTTAAAAGGGACTTACATCCCACCTTCACTTTTTATTGGTCCGTATGCTTGCCAGTTTACTTTCTTCCATTTCTATTGGTTGTAGTCTGTTCTCCTTTCTGTGTCTCTCTTCAGTTTCCAGTGGCCTAACTACTCATTCCTATTTGCATTGATGGTTCGATTTTTTAGGGTTTCACAATGCTTCTTAAATCTCTTGTATTTAATATATCTTAAAAGGGGGCTCTTATCAGTTCCCCATGCTGAATCACTGTGTTCTTTTTTTTTTTTTTATCTTTTTATTGAAATCAGGACAAGAGATCGAATCGTCAATACATTTGAAAGTACAAAATAATTTATACATTATCATATCAATATATCTTGCAGAGCATGGATATAGATGTCAGGGTTAAGTTTCATAAACGAAAGGTTCATATTTGTTCGATAGCAGGTATAACAGACAAACAGAAAAGTAGAAAACAGACCAAAAAAAGAGAAATGGGTAAATAGCCCCCTTTTCATTCTCAGACAGGTAAGTGAGGACCCCCAAATTCTGTCTAGCTTCTGTAGAGATTTGACTGCTCTAATTTTAGCGAGAGAGGATTCCATAGTATAGATTTCTCTAACAAGAGTCCACCATTCCATCATATGTGGTGGATTGCTTGCGATCCAAGTTCGAGCTAAAGTCAATCTAGCACAACCTATTAAGATACTGAAAAGGTCTGATTGTGAGTCTGCTGGTAGGTTGTTGTAGATCTGGATACCAAGCAATACGTTATTTATGTTAAGTGTTATTGGTCTAGACAAAATCAGAGCCATTCCTTGTTTTACATTAGTCAAAAATTCCGAAAGTCGAAGACACGTAAACAGCATATGTTCTAAGCTTGCAGCTAAACGATCGCATTTGGGACAGCTAATCCGTTGGTTATCAGTACTATTACTATACCACTTGGAAAGTCTTTCGGGAGTGTAATATAGCTGACAGATAGTTTTATAATACTGTAACCTCAAGCTACAAGAATGAATTATGCGATTTATATTACAGAAAGCAGAAGAAATTTGATTAGAAGTAATATTTAAGCCTAGTCGAGAGCTCCATTTCGCTGCTATTTTCCCACAATCGTCTGGTTTATATAAGATTAAGACACCGTATCCAAAACTGATAAGTGACCTATCCTTGTTGGAGTAGAAACATTCCCAAATATCAGAGTCAGGAATATTTAAGAGCTTCATTTTCCGAATGAGATAGTCATGAATCTGTATGTATTTGAAGCGTGATGTTTCAGGTAGTTTGTAAAGTCTGCTAAGAGTCTCAAAAGTCAGAAGGCCATCATTGCCATATAAATCGCCAAGTGTTTTTATTCCAGCATTTTCCCAGATTTTAAATGACCCGTTGTGAAATATTCCTGGGAGACCTGGGTTCACCCATGGAAATAATTGGGGATGATAGAACGTCGTATTGCATTTAGTCAGGATCGATTGCCAAATTTTAAAACTGTCTTTGACAGTCTTAAATTTAACTTGTTTAAAGTAGTTTGGATCGTTCATTTTTGCTAAGAACATATTAGAATCCTCACCCAGCGAAAGTTGATAACAAAAACATGTATTCTTATTACGAATAAACAGGCTACGGAGGCGGCTGAGAAAAGCTGAAAAAAAATATAATCTAAAATCAGGAAAGTTAAGACCTCCTTTGTGATAGGGCAGTTTGAGTAGGTTAATTGATCTACGAGCCTTTTTATATCCCCATATATATAGCTGCTAAAGATCCCATCTAATTGTTTAAAATAAGAGTTGTTGACATAAAGTGGTATAGGCCTAAATAAGTATAAAAATTTGGGTAGTATGCTCATTTTAATTAAGTTAATTCGACCTATGATGCTAAGAGGTACCTTATGCCATTTTTTTAAATGCTAGAGCTGTTTCTTTGAAAAGATCCTCATAATTAAGAGTGATTATTTCATTAATATTAGAAGAGATTTTGATGCCAAGATAAGTAGCTATTCGACAAGTACCTAGGACCGGAGTAGGCGACCTATAGTTCAAGATAACTTGTGTCTTATGTGTGTTAAGTTTGTAGCCAGACACAGACCCGAATTTATTAGCCTCATCAATGATACCCAGTAAAGCTTCCGATGCATTAGTAGAATAGACCGCTATATCGTCGGCATATGCCGTAATTTTTAACGAAGTCTGGCCATATGCAAAAGGAATAATTTTAGGATGAGCTTGTAGAGCTGCTAAAAAAGGTTCCAGAGATAGCGCGAATAGCAAGGGTGATAATGGGCACCCTTGCCGTGTTCCACGGGAAATTGGAAAACTGAGCGAGATTAACCCAGCATACCTAAACTTAGCCTTTGGGGAGTCGTATAAAGCCTGTAGCCATTTGAGGAATCACTGTGTTGATTCGCTTTTCTGTGGAACTTTTTTTTTGTTATCTTCTCCTGCCTGCATGCATTTATGATACTTCTAATAAAGCTGTTCACACTGTTTAAACCCCATTCACTGTCAAGATTAGATCTTTTCCCATGGAAAAGGAGGACAGTTTCTAACAGTTTGCTGGAATACTTTCTTTTTATTACCTGGTTCTGTAAAGCAGATTATTTAGCCTTAGACTGTTTGTGTCATTTTCTATTAATTCCTTAATACCTTTCTTTGCACTTTGCAGGCATTATTGCATTTACTTTTTCAACTTAATCTATTTGGTCATTATTATCAAATTCTAAATCTTGTAACAAACATTGCATGTTAAAAATAAAGTTAATATACAAGAGCTATGCTACATTTTACTACTAAACAGGCAACCATAAGTGCAGTTACCTTGCAGACAACAGGGTCATGATTTGAGTGATGCAGCAGGTGCAGTAGCACCGGGCCCAAAGGATGTCAGAACTCCTCTAAACAAATAATATTGCTATATTTTATTGATAACAGGCAGTCACAATTGCAGTTACCTTGCATTTAAAAGAGACTTGCTTTGAAGAGTGCAGCAAGTGCAGTGGCACCGGGGCCAAAAGCTCTTGGGATCCCATTAAACACCTTTAAAATGCTATATTTTAGAATAGGACATGTTACAATGCACACATTTACAATGCATGCCTTTACAACACGGTTTTTACAAAGCGACATCCATTACAACGCATGATTTTACAACACATGCCATAACAACGCATTTTTAGAAACCACATTTACAACGCATTCCATTACAACGCATACCATTACAACGCATAATACTTTTAGGGCAACAGTAGGGTAAGGGTTGGATAGCGTAGGGGTAAAAATTACTATTCCAACTCCAGTGAGTGCAACAGAAGGGTAAGTGTTGGATAGTGTAGGGTAAAAAGTACTATACCCACTCCAGTGAGTGCAACTGTAGGGTAAGTGTTGGATAGTGTAGGGTTAAAAATACTATTCCCCATTACTTACCTTATAATGCATTGTAATGGTATGCGTTGTAGTGATATGCGTTGTAATGGCATGCGTTATAGTGGCATGCGTTGTAATTGGCTGCATTGTAATGGCATGCAATGGAAAGGCTGTTGCATTGTAATGACTGCGTTGTAAATGTAGTGCGTTGTAATGACTGTGTTGTAATGGTTGTTTTCCATATTTTACTATGAATAAATAATAATAATAATAAGGTATTTGTAGAGAGCACAGCTACCTCGACTGAGGTGTCCCGGCGCTATATTGGACAGCAACAAAGCAGTGGTGGCGCAGATCTAGTCTTTACAACTAAAAAGTCAGGTCTTTAAGGCCTTGCTAAATTCCTGTTCAGAGTGCATCCTACATAGTTGAAAAGGCAAGTCATTCCAGCATTTAGTAGTTCCCACCTCAAATGTCCTACCCCCCATTCTTGCTGTAGCAAAACGGGGGATGGAGAGGTAGCGTTTATGGTTGGACCTCAGTGATCTGCCCTGCTGGTAAGGACGGAGTCTCTTCCGCAGATAGTTGGGGCCTCTAACCTGGTAGGCCCGAAACGCAAAATTCAGGGCCTTGAATTCAATTCTTTTGGCCACCGGGAGCCAATGGAGTTGTCTAAGGTGCGGGAAAATATGCTGACGGAGAGGGACCTTTCAGACCAATCTAGCGGCCCCATTTTGTACTATCTGAAGCCTTCGGATCAAGCCGCTAGGCATGCCCATGTAGAGTCCATTAGCGTAGTTGAGATGTGTTAGATCTGGGGGTCTCTAGTTGGCAGAGGTAGGCACCAATGTCCAAATAGGGACCCTTGCTTCTAGTCAGGGTAAGGGGGATACACTCTTTGGATAACTCCTGCTCACCCCCTTGGTAGCTTGGCACGAGCTGACAGGCTTATCAAAGGCAATGTGTAAAGTATTTGTACCAACACTCACAGTAACACAGTGAAAATACCACAAATCGACTCCGCACCAGTTTAGAAAAATAAAGTTTTTTTAGCTAGACTACACAAGACCAAAATGACAAAAATCCAACATACACAGCACCAAAATAATCCACAGTTTCGTCACTTTTAGCCCAAAGTAGCTGTAGATGCGACAAAAGTTTCCAGCAGCAGCTGCAGCATCAGAAAACAAGCGATGCGTCACTCCTGAGACCCTGGGGAGGCGATGGAACAACCCCGCTGCACACAGTGGGCGGGTTGCGTTGAGTCCGGTCTTTATGGGGAGCGATGCCATACCTTGTATGGATTCTGGTTTGCAGGTTCTCCGGTAGGAAGCGTCTCGCACAGGCACGCTGCGATGATCTTCGGGACGGCGACGATCTTCGGTGCAGCGGCAATGCGCGCCGCCGCATTGATCCTCTTCTGTCGTTGCCCCTCGATGCGTTGGCGTGGGACTCTGCGACGACGTTCGCAGCGATGGGATGCAGTCTGCAGGCAAGCGGTGCGACGGGCCTCACAGCGCCGACAGGCTCTGCGACGATATTCGCAGAGACAGGAATGTTCCCGCACCGGGGCAATGTGCTCCGCAAGCGAGCAACACGTCGGGTATTGCAGCGGCAACAGGTGCTGCAACGATCTTCGCGGTGAAGGGAATTTTCTCACACTGTCGATGATGCGCTCTGCAAGTGAGCGATGCGTGCAAAATTGTAGAACTTCTCTTCTTCTTCCTTACCAGCTCCCCAAACAACAGGAGGCAACCTCCAGAGGCCCCACAACTGGATCAAGCACTCTGGGCAGTTCGGAACTCACACAGCAGAGTTCAGGGGGGAAGCTGGGAGTGAAGCCCTTTTGTTCCTGGGACTTCTTAACAGGAGGCCAGCTCTCCTCAGGCCCTTGCAGATCTTGTCAATCAGAGGACACAGCAAGAGCAAAGTCCTACCCCTCTCCTTGGCAGAATAGCAACTGCAGGCCAGCCCACAAACACACAGCAGGGCAGTCCTTCCTCTTCTGTCTTCCAGCTTTTCTCCTTGGCAGAGGTTCCTTCTTGATTCCAGGATGATCTAAAGTTCTTGGGTTTGGGTCCCAATATTTATACCCAGTTTCTCTTTGTTCTCTGAAGGCAAAGAGGCCTTTGCCTAATCCAAAACAGTTTGAGTCAGTCCTGGAGCACTTTGTTGACAGGATTCCTTCTTTCCTTCAACAGTGCAGGGCAGAGACATCAGACACACCACAGGAGGTGGAGCCAGCATTGTGGAGGGAAGGCACAGCCCTACTCAGGTCCCAGGTGCAACTCCTCCCAACCATCTACATGGAGATCTCTCTATTCAGCCCTGTGCTGACTCACCCTGTCTACTGGAATTTCCCCAGCCCCAGCCCTGTCACTCAAACTCCAGACAAGGAATACACCTAGCAGAGGCAGGTTTGGATGGTTAGACAAGAAAATACCTACTTTCTAAAAGAGGTATTTTCAAACACAGAATGTTAAAACTAACTTCACTAAAAGATGTATTTTATCATTCTGAGTTCAGGCATACTAAAGTCGAATTTCTACCATGTTCCCTGAGTCAGTTAGGATTATAAAATGTAATAATCAAAACTACCCATTCTGGCCTATGGGGAACAGGTAGCCTTGCAATAGTGAAAAAACGAAAATGGTTGTAATTCACCATTAGGACATGCCACACACATCAGGGCTTGTCCAACCTTATACTTACAATGCACCCTGCCTTTGGGCCTACCATAGGGGTGTCTGATATTAAGAAAAGGGAAGGTTTAGGGACTGGCAAGTAGGTGCACTTACCCGGTCAGCATGGCAGTACTAGATTGCACACAGGCTCTGCAATGGCAAGCCTTAGACACACTTTAACAGGCTGCTTCTGTGGGTGGCACAACCAGTGCTGCAAGCCCACCAGCAGCATTTGGATTACCAGCCCTGGGCTCTCCTGGTGCACTGTACTAGGGTCGGACAGGTAAACCAAACCAGCCAATCATAGATAACCAATCATAATAACAATTTATACAGCAAGCATATGCACTTTTAGCACTGATCAGCAGTGGTAAAGTGCCCAGAGTCCTATAGCCAACAACCACAGGTCAGGAAAAACAAAGGAGGAAGAAGCAAAAAAGGTTTGGGGATAACCCTGCAAAAAGGGTTATTTCCAACAGGATGAGAGGTTACTAAGGCATGGACTACAGTTTTATGAGTTATCTCTGGCAAGAAGTCAATGAACTTTCTCATTGTTTTCATCTTGCCAAAGCAGGCCGCAGATACGTGCTGAACATGAGTAGCGAGGGATAAGTCATTGTCCCATCTGACTCCAAGATTCTTAACCAAGTGCTTAGGTGCCGGAGCAGGTCCCAGTTCGGCTGGCCACCACAGGGGTGCCGGGGGTGGGACTGCTTGGTTAAAGAACAGAACCTCCATCTTATCTTTATTGAGATTTAAAAAAATTACTGTTCATCCAGATGGAAATGCTTTTTAGAGATCGAAAATGCTTTTTAGACAATCTCCGAAGGAGTCAAAGACTGATGCCGATACCCCACTGAAGGTGAACATCAGTTGGGTATCATCCACATAGGATATCACCTTGATCCAGGTGTTAGCAAGGAGCTCCGCCAGTGGTGTCAAATAGATATTAAAGAGCAGTGGGCTCAGGGCCGAGCCCTGAGGCACCCCTGATCATAGTGGTTTTGCGGGAGAGGTAAAGGGGTGGGCAAAGACCTGTTGTTCTCTGCCATGAAGGTAGGACACGATCCAGTTCGGTGCCGTCCCCCGAATGCCAATTTGCTTAAGATGATCAAGCAAGATGAAATGAGACACCGTGTCAAATGCCGCTGACAGGTCGAGGAGTACCAACATGGCCGCAGAACCTCCATCCACTGCCCAGCGAATGGAATCAGCCATCTCAATCAATGCAGATTTAGTGCTGTAGCTGGGGTGGAAGCCCGACTTGGAGTCATGCAGTAGCTCATTGGAATCAATGAAGGCAGCAAACTGTTGATGTGTTAATTTCTCTAGGACTTTTGCGGGGGCCGAGAGCAGAGAAATTGGCCTGAAGTTACTGGTGACTTCAGGGTCAGCGTTAGGTTTTTTCAATATAGGGAGAAGAAATGCCTGTTTCCAGGCAGGTGGAAAAACCCCAAGCCTGATTGAGGAATTCCAGATGGCATTGAGGGGTGTATTGTTTCGCTGGCCAGGGATCACCAGGTGACCCGGATTAGCATTTCTGAAGTTCGACCAGGGAAGCATCCATGGAGATCATAGTGAACTCAGAAAACACCTGCTGGTTCTGGCTGTCGTCACGAGAGATGTCCACCCCTTCAGGGAGGGTTGCCGCCGGGAACAAGACATAGATCTGAGAGATTGTTTCCTTTCCTCAAAGAAATTCGAAAGACTGTTGCACATCTCCAATGATGGGATAATCGGGTGCAAAAGTGCCGAGGGGTGGCAAAGGATTTCACGATCCTAAAAACTTCCCTAGAGGAGATCTTAGCACCAGCAATGCGTTCGGCCAGGAAATCTCTTCTCTTACTAATGAGGAGTTTGCTGTACTCATTCAGCGCCGCTCGATAACTAATTTTGTCCTCCGAAATATATGATTTTCTCCACTTATGCTCCAGTGTTTTACAGTCACTTTTTTTGGCTCTGATGTCCTCGGAGAATCAAAGAGCGGAAGGGGTTGCCCTTGAAGAGCTAATGGGCCTCAGTTGCGCCATTTTATCCAGTGCTTTCCTGAACCAGGCATTCAAATTAGCAATGCTGTCATCCAGGTTTTTGGAGAGTAGGGGCTTGGAGTCCCTGAGAAGTGGAGTTAGGGACTCAATAGAGACCCCACTCCAGTTCCTCCTCAATTCCTTCGGTAGAGAGGTAACCTTAGACCTAACCTTCCGGAGTAACTGGAAAGGGACCAGAAAGTTATCCGACCAAATCACCGGAGAGGGAGTATTCACTATAACCTCCTGTAGATTAGAGCAGATGAGGTCCAGTAAATGGTCAGCTTTACGTGTAGAAGTGACCAATTAAATCAGGTTAAAACCAGCAAGCGACGAAATAAAATTCGCACTATGATAGCAGGAGGGATCGTCGACATGCAAGTTAAGGTCACCCAGTACTGTAAAGTTAGAATATCGGGTGCAAGCCTGGGTGATATAGTCAGCCAGAATGGGGGAGGAGCTATGGCAGCAGTCCGGGGGTCTGTAGAGAAGAAGCCCCGCAAAAGAGGTAGAGGGGGAAAGTTTAATGCAGAAGGGGAGTCCTTCAATACTCCCTATCTGTCCAAAATTGAAGATTGACGTCTCCCAGGTGTCTTTGTGGATAATCGCCAGACCACCCCCCTGTCTGTAATTTTGCCTATTCGCACAGACTATACCATAGCCCAGGGTAGTCACAAGTGCACTTACCTTGCAGACAACAGGTTCCAGATTTAAATGGTGCAGCAGGTGCAGGTGCAGTAGCAGTTGGCCCAAACGTTGTCAGAACTCCTCTAAACACCTTATATTACTATATTTTACTACTAAACAGGCAGTCACAAGTGCAGTTATCTAGCAAGCGCAGTAGGTGCCGTGGCACCAGGGCCAAAAGTTGTCATAACTCCAGCCACGGCCCGTATAGGGCGTGCTACCGGGGTGGTGACGTGGGGCGGGGGAGGGGCAGGGTGGGGGGTTGTAAATTGTGGCATACGGCCGATTTCAGGTAAGTAACGAAAAAATAAATAAAACAAATTTTGTTGCGCACGCTACATCGCATTTGGCGATGCAGCGTGCGCAACGAAATTTGGTTTTTTTTTTTTGTAACTTACCTGAAATCATCCGTATGCTGCATTTTACAACCCCCCACCCTGCCCCCCCCCCCCTCACCCCACGTCACCGCCCCGGTAGCACGCCCTATACGGGCCATGGCTGCATAACTCCACTAAACACCTATTATTGCTTTATGTTACTAATAAACAGGCAGTCACAAGTGCAGTTATCCAGCAAACGCTAGGGTCATGAGTTTATTAGGGCAGCAGGTGCAGTGGCACTGGGGCCAAAAGCTCCAGGCACCCCACTAAACACTGATTATTGCTTTTTGTGTTTTTTTAATTAAAAAATCCACAGTATCAAAAATACATATAAACATATATCTCCGATCTTAAACACAGTAAACAATTTCAATTCATTTTCCTGCATAACCATAAATATCGGTCCATCATAGATACAATTAATACATCCCAAAGTGTCATACCTCAAAAGTAAATACACAATACAATACAATACAAACATTTTAAGACTCCTTCCCTTGGATACACCCTGATGTCAGTCCGCCATATAGTCAATCATTGCCCCCCAGACAAGGATACCAGTTTTTCGTTTTCTGGGCACTTTAACAGAGTAAAGACTAAACTCCATATTAAAGGTGTTAAAAACTTGGCCTGCCACATTTCAAAAGATGGAACATCCCGCTGTAGCCATAGGGATGCTATAGATATCCGTGCCACTGCTGTGGCCATGAAAATCAAATAGCGGAATTTATACATTGACATCCCTTGAGATGGATTCCCCCCAATCACTAACCATCATGGAGGCGGATATTTTTATAGAAATTCCAGTAACTTCTGATAAGAATTTTTCCATAGATCCTATCAAAGGAGTCAGGGAGGAACATAAATAAAATATGTGAAGGATATCAGCATTATCTGTACCACACTGAAAACACTTCCCATCATTTTTACTCCCCCATTTTGCCATCTTCGCAGGGTTGTGATATAGATTAAATAAAGTTTTATAATGTTGGGTTGTTAAATTAGCTGCCAGGAGAATCTCCCCTGCAGTATCTATCGATTCCTCTAAAGAGATCGATTGGTCCCCCAACCAACTTCCCCATTTAGAGTTATACTTCTCTAGGTCATCTAATCTTACTGCTAACAATATTTTTTAAAGAGAGACAATGTTTTCCTGACGTCTGATAGCTTCTACAATCTCACAAGATGTCATAGTGATTGGCTGTTTACCTAAAAAGTTCCTTATTTGTAGGAATTTAAAGAATTGAGTTTTAGGTAAATGGTATTTATCCGCCAAACATGAGAAGGACAAGCAGACCCCGCCAGCTTGATAGAAATCACCAATTCGACTAATTTCTTTTGATCTCCAGTTAGCTGCCACATAATCACAGGAAATCAAAGGTATTAATCCTACAGAGGCCGTGGGTGTATACACAGATATTGCTGGAATCTGTAAATTCTTTCGAACAGTATTCCAAACTTTAAAAACTGCTGCAAGAACCTTAAACCGGGTTCTTTTATAGTAGCTGCCATCAATTCTCCTAAATAGACACTTATTAACCTCTGAGCCCAAGACCATCTGATAGATTGAGGGGCCCTCAGCCGGATTATTTACCTCCTCTCCAGTCAATACAATACATATGTTTGATAGGATGCATGCGTAATAATACAAGGTAAAATCAGGAACCGCCCATCCACCTCTCTCTCGAGGGAGGGTCATGAAGCGGGCAACTCTAAGTGGTTTCCCAGGAGCCCACATATATCTAGCACACAGTGATTGCAGATATTGAAGTTGCCCGCGGGTTATTTCCAATGGGACAGCTCTAAAGAAATACATAACCCTGGGCAGAACGTTCATCTTAAGAACATTCAATCGACCCACCAAGGAAAGGTGCAGACTCTCCTATCTCTCAAGTGATATTTTCACTTTGCCTATAAAATCCCCCCAATTAACCTCCACAAATTCCTTTAAGCAGGCCCGAATCTTAATGCCTAGGTATGTAACTTCTGTGACTACTCTGGGATCATTAACCAAACTTTGATTCATACATAGAACTTGGGTTTTAGATGTATTCAGCTTATAGCCTGATACAGAACCAAACTCCTGTGCCAGTTGTTCAATTTCAGGTAAAGCCAAGACCGGACTAGATGTTATAATCACAATATCATCAGCGTACGCCAAAACACAGAAGCAATCCTGATGAACCAAAAAAGGTATGATTTGGGTGCTCAGCTCTAGCATATTTATGAAAGGGTTAACCCCTTCGCTGGTAGGCCTTTCCCCCCGCTGTGCTAAGCCTTTTTTTGGCTATTTGGGGTAGTTTGTGCTTAGACCCCTGTAACTTTTTGACCACATAAGGTATCCACGCCAAATTTGCATCCTTTTTTTCCAACATCATGGGAATTCTAAAGGTACCCAGGGTTTGTGGATTCCCCTGGAGGGGACCCAGAAATTAGCCAAAATACAGCTAAGTTTTGTTTTTTGGGGGAAAAATGCAAAAAAAGGGGTTCAGATGAAAGCGTCTGTTTTTTTCCCTGCAAATGGTATCAAAAAGGGGTTGTGGTGCTGAAATCACCATCTTCCCAGCTTTCAGAGACAAGCAGACTTTTGTCAGAAAACCAAAATGTTTTACACAGTTTTGGCATTTTTCTGGGACATTGCCTATTTTTGCTATTTTTTGTGCTTTCAACCTCCTTCCAGTTAATGGAGAAATGGGTATGAAAGCAATAATAGATCCAGGAAAGCTATATATTTTGGAAAGTTAGACAAAATTCTGAATTCAGCAAGGGGTCATTTGAGTAGATCCTTCAAGGTTTCTTTATAGAAACTAACAGTTAAATATAGGAAAAATTGAAAATTAGTTAAAAAAACAGCCTTTTGTGTCAACGTTTTCACATGTAACTTATGACAACTGTTTGAAAGCAATATACCGTTACACACGCTGGACCGTCTTGGTTGTGGGGATATATAGGACTTGTAGGTTCACCAAGAACCTGATGAACCCAGAGCCAAAAACTGAGCAGCAACTTGCAATGTTTTTTTATTATGTACCGGGTATATAGCAATTATTCTGGGAAAATGTATACTTGGAAAAATCGGTATGAAAGACACCTATGTATTTCTGAAATGGGAACAAAATATAGAGTATAGAAACAGTAGATATTTGCACATTTCCGAAATTGGGAATACTCATACCAGCATGAGAATTATCGATCATTTTTCAAAATTACTCCTTTTTTACACATTGTCTTTCATTTGGAAGGCAGAAATGCATTGAAAGTCAATAGATAATAACAGTTGTTTTTCAAATCTGAATTACCCTAAGTCTCCCGATAAAAATGGTACCTCACTTGTGTGGGTAGGCTTAGTGCCCACGACAGGAAATGGCTCACAATGCAATGTCAACACACCACATTTTCACAATGAAAAATTAGGCTTTTATTGCAAAGTTCCTAGCTGTAGTTTTTGAACCCTAGCTCTGCCAGCATCTAGGGAAACCTAGCAAACCTATACATTTTTGAAAACTAGACACCCAGGGGAATCCGGGATGGGGTGACTTGACTGCCTCTCACCAGATTTTGTTACCCAGAATCCCTTGCAAACCTAAAACATTGTAAAAAAACACATTTTCCTCACATTTCTGTGGTGGAAAGTTCTGGAATCTGCCTGGATCCACAAATTTCCACCCACCCCACGTTCCCCAAAGTCTTCCGAGAAAAATGGTACCTCACTTGTGTGGGTAGGCCTAGTGCCTGTGACAGGAAACTGCGCAAATCACAACGTGGACACACCACAATTTCAAAGCGAAAAATGACCCTTTTTTGGCAAAGTACCTAGCTGTAGTTTTTGAACCCTAGCTCTGCCGGCACCTAGCAAAACCTAGCAAATCTATACATTTTTGAAAACTATATACCCAGGGGAATCCAAGATGGGGTGACTTGACTAGCTCACACCAGGTTCTGTTACTCAGACACCCTTGCAAAACTAAACAATTGTCAAAACAAACAAATTTTCCTCACATTTCTGTGGTGGAAAGTTCTGGACTCTGCGTGGATCCACAAATTTCCACCAACCCTGAGTTACCCAAAGTCTTCCAAGAACACTGGTACCTTCCTTGTGTGGTTAGACCTAGTGGCCGCGACAGGAAACAACGCAAAACGCAACGTGGACACACCACAATTTCACAGTGAAAAATTACCCTTTTTTTGGCAAAGTACTTAGCTGTGGTTTTTGAACCCTAGCTCTGCCGGCACCTAGGGAAACCTAGCAAGTCTAAACATTTTTGAAACCTAGACACCCAGGGGAATCCAGGATGGGGTGACTTGATTGCCTCTCTTCAGGTTCTGTTACCCAGAATTCCTTGCAAACCTAAACAAATGTCAAAAAACACATTTTCCTCACATTTCTGTGGTGGGAAGTTCTGGAATCTGTGTGGATTCACAAATTTCCACCCACCCCGCATTCCCCAATGGCTTCCGAGAAAAATGGTACCTCACTTGTGTGGGTAGGCCTAGTGCCCGCGACAGGAAATGGCGCAAAACGCAACGTGGACACAACACAATTTCACAGCGAAAAATGACCCTTTTTTGGCAAAGTGCCTAGCTGTAGTTTTAGAACCCTAGCTCTGCCGGCATTTAGGGAAATCTAGCAAACCTATACATTTTTTAAAACTAGACACCCAGGAGAATCCAGGATGGGGTGACTCGACTGCCTCTCACCAGCTTCTGTTTCCCAGAATCCCTTGCAAATCTAAAAAAATTTTTTTTAAAACACATTTTCTTCACATTTCTGTGGTGGAAAGTTCAGGAATCTGCATGGATCCACAAATTTCCACCCACCCCACATTTCCCAAAGTCTTCCGAGAAAAACAATACCTCACTTGTGTGGGTAGGCCTAGTGCCAGCGACTGGAAATGGCACAAAACGCAACGTGGACACACCACAATTTCACAGTTAAAAATAACCCTTTTTTGGCAAAGTGCCTAGCTGTAGTTTTAGAACCCTAGCTCTGCCGGAATTTTGGGAAACCTAGCAAACCTATACATTTTTGAAAACTAGACACCCAGGAGAATCCAGGATGGGGTGACTCGACTGCCTCACACCAGTTTCTGTTACCCAGAATCCCTTGCAAACCTAAAAAATAGTTTTAAAAAAACACATTTTCCTCACATTTCTGTGGTGGAAAGTTCTGGAATCTGTGTGGATCCACAAATTTCCTCCCACCTCGCGTTCCCCAAAGCCTTCCGAGAAAAACGGTACCTCACTTGTGTGGGTAGGCCAAGTGCCGGCGACAGGAAACGGCGCAAAACGCAACATGGACACACCACAATTTCACAGTGAAAAATGACCTTTTTTCGGCAAAGTGCCTAGCTGTAGTTTTAGAACCCTAGCTCTGCCGGCACTTAGGGAAACCTAGCAAACCTATACATTTTTTAAAACTAGATACCCAGGAAAATCCAGGATGGGGTGACTTGACTGCCTCTCACCAGGTTCTGTTACCCAGAATCCCTTGCAAACCTAAAAAATTGTCAAAAAAACACATTTTCCTCAAATTTCTGTGGTGGAAAGTTCTGGAATCTGCATGGATCCACAAATTTCCACCCACCCCGCGTTCCCCAACGTCTTCCGAGAAAAATGGTACCTCACTTGTGTGGGTAGGCCTAGTGCCCGCAACAGGAAATGGCGCAAAACGCAACGTGGACACACCACAATTTCACAGTGAAAAATGACCCTTTTTTGGCAAAGTGCCTAGCTGCAGTTTTAGAACCCTAGTTCTGCCGGCATTTAGGGAAACCTAGCAAACCTATACATTTTTTAAAACTAGACACCCAGGAGAATCCAGGATGGGGTGACTCAACTGCCTCTCACCAGTTTCTGTTACCCAGAATCCCTTGCAAACCTAAAAAATAGTTTTAAAAAAAACTAATTTTCCTCATATTTCTGTGGTGGAAAGTTCTGGAATCTGCGTGAATCCACAAATTTCCACCCACCCTGCATTCCCCAAAGTCTTCCAAGAAAAACGGTACCTCACTTGTATGGGTAGGCCTAGTGCCCGTGACAGAAAACGGCGCAAAAGGCAACATGGACACACCACAATTTCACAGTGAAAAATGACCCTTTTTTGGCAAAGTGCCTAGCTGTGGTTTTTTAACCCTAGCTCTGCCGGCACCTAGGGAAACCTAGCAAACCTATACATTTTTGAAAACCAGACACCCAGGGGAATACAAGATGGGGTGACTTGACTGCCTCTCACTAGGTTCTGTTACCCAGATTCCCTTGCAAACCTAACAAATTGTCAAAAAAAACACATTTTCCTCACATTTCTGTGGTGAAATGTTCTGGAATCTGTGTGGATCTACAAATTTCCACCCACCCCACGTTCCCCAAAGTCTTCCGAAAAAAATGGTACCTCACTTGTGTGGGTAGGCCTAGTGCCCGTGACAGAAAACTGCGCAAAAGGCAACATGGACACACCACAATTTCACAGTGAAAAATGACCCTTTTTTGGCAAAGTGCCTAGCTGTAGTTTTTGAACCCTACCTCTGCCAGCGCCAAGGGAAACCTAGCAAACCTATACATTTTTTAAAACTAGACACCTAGGGGAATACAGAATGGGGTGACTTGACTGCCTCTCACCAGGTTCTGTTACCCAGAATCCCATGCAAACCTAAAACATTGTAAAAAAAACCACATTTTCCTCACATTTCTGTGGTGAAATGTTCTGGAATCTGCGCGGATCCACAAATTTCCACTCACCCCGCCTTCCCCGAAGTCTTCTGAGAATGGTACCTCACTTGCATGGGTGGGTCAAGGCCCCTTGACAGGCAAGGGCGCAAACACTATTGAGGCAACATCAAAATTACCTACCACAAACCAACCTGGTTTTGCAAGGGGGGTCCCATGAGTTTTTAGCCCAGGGCTCAGCGACTATCTAGGGAAACCTACCAAACCCACACATTTCTAGAAACTAGACACCCGGGGAGTCCAGCAAAGTATGGCTTGCGTGGGTCCCCTAATGTTTTCCTACCCACAGTCCCCTGAAAACCTCAAATTTAGCAGGGCTAATTTTTTTTGGGGGGGGGGGTGGGTGCATTGGTATGCCCATTCTGGGCAGCCACAACCCCCACGCATAAAAAAAACCTGCATAATCTTTGGTGTCTAGTGGGCTTTTTGCCCCCGGGGGCAGATTGGGGGCTACTGACCCCATCTTCCCCTCGGGGGCAGAAAGGCTGTAATTGCTGCAGGAGGGGGTAGGGGCATAGACATGCCTGTTTTGGGCAGCCCCCACCCTAATTGGGCAGAAAGCATACTAGATGCCAGGGATTTTTTTTGGCAAATTTGAATTAGGGTGGGGGCTGCCCATAACGGGCATGCCAATGCCCCAACCCTAATTAAAATTTGCCCCAAAAAATCCCTGGTGTCAAGTGGGCTTTTTGCCCCCCCGGGGGAGCAGATTGGGGGCTACTGCCCCATCTGCCCCCCAGGGGGGGCAGGAAGGCTGTAAGTTTTACAGGGAGGGGGAGGGGCATGGGCATGCCCATTTTGGGCAGCCCCCACCCTTATTCAAATTTGTCCAGAAAAAATCCCTGGCGTCTAGTGAGCTTTTTGCCCCCCCGGTGGGGCAGATTTGGGGCTAATGCCCCCATCTGCCCCCCCAGGAGGGGCAAAAAGTCCACTAGATGCCAGGGAGTTTTTTGGGGAAATTTTAATTAGGGTGGGGGCTGCCCAAAACGGGCATGCCAATGCCCCCGCCCTAATTAAAATTTGCCCAAAAATATCCCTGGCGTCTAGTGGGCTTTTTGCCCTCCTGGGGGGCAGATTGGGAGCTACTGCCCCATCTGCCCCCCGGGGGGCAAGGAAGGCTGTAATTTTTGTGGGGGAGGGGTTAGGGGCATGGGCATGCCCATATTGGACAGCCCCCACCACAAATTATAATTTTAAAAAAATCCTTGGCATATAGTGGGCTTTTCGCCTTTAGGCTCATTTCAGTTTCACTTTCTATGTGCTCAGGGGGCTTTCTCAGCCCCCCCGGGCACGTAGTAAGACGGGAGAGGTGTCATTGGATATACTCTTATTTTAATTCCTTTGAACAATTGAGGGGATTCAAAGAAATAATCAAGTCGCACAAGCTTGTTATGAGGGTAAGAATAAAATGTATACCCTGGGTCTTGCAAATGTAAACTACTCCAAACGTCTATCAGGCCATGATCAGTCAATAAATGATAAAGAGCCTTGAAGACCCTAGGTTTCCTGCCTTTATAATTCTGTCCACAGGATTGAAAATCTATGTTACTGAAGTTGATGTTGAAATCGCCACACAGCACTAAAGGACTGGGCCATAATGCAAGTTCCCCATTTAGATATTCAAACACGAGGGCCTCGTCAAAGTTAGAACCATATACGGTACAGAGGGTGAACTTCACACCCCCCAGCACACATCCCAGTATAGCCCACCGTCCCTGATTATCAACCAATATACGTCCTGTTGCTTGGATTGCTGGTCTAGCTAGAATCGCCAACCCCTGGTCATAGTTGATTGCTTTGAGGCTGCTAATAGTACATAACCCATTTCTGACAAGATCTTCTGTTTTCCCCATGATATGTGGGTTTCCTGCAAACACACTAGGTAAGACTGAATCACACAAAGCTCTGCCTCTTGTTATAATTCTTAAACCCACATACATTTAACATACAAATTGGAAGTCCTACCATAGCCATAAATCCCACTTGAATACCAGCAATTGCTCAAATCTGAAATAACTTATTTTCAGAACTCTCAAATCTTCAATGATACTGTAGATTATTTTTCTTTTTTTATCCCCACCTCCCCCCAAATCCTCCTCCCGGCTACCTACCCCCCCACCCATTCTCCCAAACCACCCCCACCCCATCAATGAGGCTTTAGGACTGATAGTCCTAGTGATGTCGCACTCCTGTGCCCCGGATGAGCCTCCCACACCTATATGGAGCCCCATGTGCACAGATAAGCATTAACTACATCTTTCTAAAATAAAAAAACTGAAAAAAATAGTAAACATCCCCAAATACTGTATCGACAGACAGAGTACTAAAACTTTCTTTTATCCTTATGACAAAGAAGAAAATGTCGCACATACGGTGTCATAACTTATAACATAGAAACCAGAAAGAAAAAGAAAGAAGGACATATTCATCTCAGATCCAACCAGTCAGGTCTTTACAAAAAAGCCAATCTTATACACCTAGCAGCTTATACCCCGTCATATAATGACACAAAAAAGAAGAAAAAACTTTGCTTTCATAGGCATTGCAAAAACTCTTTAGCTTGTACATTGGAGGTAAAAAATCGTGTGTGCTCTTCATGCAAAATTTTTAACTTGGCTGGATTTAATAAAAAGGCTTGGGCCCCTTTGGCCTGAAATGGTGCAATAAGCTGGCGCAATTGCCAGCACTTTTCAACCGTTTGGTGGCAGTATTCTGGCCTAACAAAAAACTCCACCCCTTTCCCAGCTCTCTTTCTATCAGGACGAGCAAGCTCAAATACAGCTTCACGGGCAAGGAAATGATTAAGAGAGATCAGACTAGCTCTGGGTCTAGTTTCTGTTTGACCAGGTCATAGACGTAGTGAACACGGAAAGCGATGTGCCCTCTGTACCTTTCTCTGCCAATCCCACTGCGTAAGTTCAGGGAAGGCCTCAGTAAACAAGTTAATGATAAACTTGCGCGGATCCTGTCCTTCCGCCCCCTCGGGAATTTGTAGGACTCTCAGGCTGTTTCGGCGAGATCAGTTCTCTAAATCAGTCAGTTTCCACTGGGTGTTATCTTTCATAGTTCGAAGGTCTCAGTCAGAGCCTTCTATGCCTCAAGTTCGTCCTCCAAGCAAGAAATACGAGCTTTGGCTTCGTTGAACCTTGTAGTGAACTCCGTACAGGTCTTGGCTATACGACGTACTGAGCTTTGTAGTTTGCGACATGAGCTTGGGGCCCTCTGGCTCTCTACACGTGTCTCCTCCCTATGAGTCATGATATTTTGATACAAGCTAATGATACCTCTTCGGATGGTTTTGCCTTAAGTGAGTCCATGTGTTGGCAGTCCCTGGTGCCAATGCCTAATTCTGTTGAAAAGGAGTAATCCCATTGAAGAGCATTGTTGACATTATTACCATCTGTCTGGTTGGCTCCTTCTCTTGCCTCAGGTTTCTTACGTATTGTCCGAGGGCTGTTATCTGATGAATCCCCCCGTGTCTTCCGGCAACGTACTGCTATAATCACTTCCTCCACCATCAAGCAGACCAGTCTGCAACATTGCAATTGCCTCTAGATCCTCGTTAGAAGAAGCCGAGTGGTCTGAAAGGTAGAAAACGTTTTCCCCAGAATCTACCTCCTTCATAGAGATTTTAAAACTTTGACTCTTTACCAGTATTTGGGCCACATTTTTCAATGTTATTAGTGCTCGGTGTGTGTATTGCCTCCACACCACAATTAGTTAATGCAATTGCAGATATAGATGAGTTGTTTAATAAAATCTGTGGCGAGTCCATACACAGTCATCCATCACTTGTTTGCGCACCATCCCGAAAAGGTAAATGGGCAGAGTCCAACCCCCCAACCCAACTTGGGGAGAGGTAGATTCTCTCTCTGCGTGCTCCTGTCCCTCCAAAAAGTCAGACCCCTTCCCATCTCCTATATCTAAAACAGGCAAGTCCATCTGGGAGGGCTGTGGTGATTTTTTTTTCCTTCTCCACTGAAAACAACAGGGGTATAGTATGCTTACCGAAGCTGTCTTTTACAGTCTTATCCCCTGTTGTGCTGGTATCATTCTTGTTTGTTCTTCCATTGGAATTTGAAACATTCCTGCCAGCAGCCGTAGTAGTTCCTGTGACCGCGGAGTCAGCTAGAGTGCGTGTTCTTCCTCTTCCAGCCTTAGGGGGCATCATGCGCCGAGCACCACTTTCCCCTCTCTGGCTTCCATTGAATGTAGGTTCCGTGGGACGCCACCACAGCCAGCTCCTAACACTGGCGCCAGATCCTAGCAGCAAAAGCAGCAGCCGCGTAGCCGAGCATACCAGGAGCAATCGTCTTGACCCTTATCCGGCAGCACCGTTCCGTAAGTGCCTTCTTCCTCTTTCAAGTTCCATAGAAGTGCGGGAGTCCGAGAGCAGCCAGCTCACTCGTCCGAGCTGGCGGACGCCATCTTGCCTCAAACACTAATTATTGCTATATCTTACAACTAAAAAGAAAGTCACAAGTGCAGTTACCTTGCAGACAACAGGGTCATGAGTTGAATGGTGGATTAAAAGCGGTGCCATTCAAATCAACTCTCTTTTAAATGCAAGGTAACTGCACTTGTGACTGCATGTTTAGTAGTTAAGTTTAGCAATATTCTGTGTTTATTGCGGTCCCTAGGACTTTTGGCCCCGATGCCACTGCACCGGCTGCGCCATTCAAATCAAGCCCCTTTTAACTGCAAGATAAATGCAATTGTGTCTGCCTGTATAGTTGTAAAATATAGCAATATTATATCTGAAAGCTGCTGCAGGCACTAAATTTGGGATATACACTTTGAAACTCAAAGGAAGCTACTGGTTTGCGCTGGACATTGAATCTTAATATACTTACATCCCTCAATCCTCAATCAGAAGGCATACGAGTGACCACGGAAATATTGAATACAGTCACATCTCCGGTAAACTGATTTCATTGCTAAACTGTTAAAACTTGCCGTTAAGCAAAATGACTTTGACTTTGATGGTACCTACTGGTCAAAAGTACATTACTGGGGGCTTCATTTGCCCCAAACTTTGCGATTTTCTATGTCAGTAAATATGAATGCAAATTTATTCTGGAACCTTAGAGAAATATCTCTGTTACTAAAGCCATTTGGGCACCAGCCTGTACCACAAACTGCATGAGTCATTATCCCAAGGCAATCAAAGATAAGCTGCCATTTGGTAAAAGTTTGTAGATGTGCAGGAACTGCACATGGAGGGAAGGCTACTTTAGAGAAGTGGAAATCTTGGCTAAGAAACTCCACAATATAGGCTACCCACACAAACTAATTAAACTCTCCATGAAAAGGGACTGGTATTGCTACTATGAACATTTCCTCATCCATGAAGCTAAGAAATAATCTGAACTACTGGCCTGTGTAACACTTTCTGCACTTGAAGTAAAGCCACCATTAAAATCATCAAGAAGGACTGGATATTAGTGTAATCAATTGGTCTTTCACAAGAACTCCCTATGTTTTCTTTGAGGAAGAGTAAACATTTAAGAGACCAGCTTGTTCATGCTGAAATCAAAAAAAATCTCTGACCTACCATCAATGTTAGGTCAACCCAAAATCCCTGCCAATTTTAGCTGTGACATTGCATTAGGTGAAATTCCACCACTAACACCAAAGAGCTCAAACATGGTAAGATTAATTACATTCTCAGAAGCCAAACAAATTGTAACTCCAGCAATGTTATCTAATGGACCTGGTGCTCCTGCCTTAGGTCAAACCACACACAAAATAAAAACCAGAGTGGTCCAACATTGAAGTAGGATCAGATTCTCAGTAATGTCAGCACCACTGGTTTCACATTTCTGTGAAAAGAATTATACTGCTATACTGAGAATGATATACAGTGGCAACTTATTCAATTGGTATCAAAACCTCTGAGGGGTGGTGATTTCCAAGCTCTACTAAAACAGAGTGCCGTTGGATTCTCAAATTTACCTGTGTGGAAAATGGTCTGAATACCATGGAGAAACATAACTTGGTAATATACACATAAAGCCTGTCTGACCTTCAGTATGGGTTTCGGCCCTGCCGGCGTACTATCGGTCAAAATTCGAACCTTTACCTTTTAATCAGTAAATAGACCAAGGTCAAGAATGGGGCAATCCATCTGGCCTTCATGGACCTAATCTCTGCATTTGACAGAGTTAATCATTCTAAACGTTGGTCAATGATGGCCCAGAAAGGTGCTGACCCTGTTTTAATTAATATTTTGCAGGATCTGCATAAAGATGTATCTCCTAGTGTTAGGTTTGGTCCTAACGGGGAATGTACTGAGCACTTTAAATTGCGTTGGAGGGTTCATCAAGGCTGTTTTTAGCACCATTTTTATGTATTTTTTATATCAATCAAATAGAACAAGCCTTGACGGACCCAGTTGTGGCTGTCCCTAAAGTAGGCGGCCATTTTATACTGGCCCTGCTCTATGCAGATGATACAGTTTTAATTGCTCAAACAACCAAAGGATTACAAAAACGTCTTAATCTTATTATTGTTTTTATGAATAGTCTTGATCTGACTACAAACTTCTCCAAATCGCATGTTATAAAGTTTGGTCCACCCAACACGAAAACTATGAAATATGTTGTAGACGGAAATCACATCACCAAGGCAGACAAGTTTAGATATTTAGGGGTTTAACTGTATTCTGGACTAAATTGGCATTCGCTTGTAACTCAAAAGATTTTTTCCTTAAATAGAGTGGTGTTTAGTATCGGCGATTTCTCTCGCTGGCTTGGGTGCACACACATAAAATCGGTTCTGGAAATCTACAGGGCCAAGTGCATCCCACTGGTGAGCTATGGTAGTGGAATATGGGGTCGGGTTGTCTCAAACCAAGTGGCAGAAAGCGCATTTTTAAGGGGCCTCTTGGGAGTTCCACAAAGAATTCCCTATGAGATTGTTTATGAAGAACTCGGCCCGGATTAGATTTTTGACCAGCTTTGACCCCTCCCTTTGGCACTCAGTTTGGACAAAAGAGGAACTTTGTTTTAACAGATGAATACTACAGGATTATTTAAAACTGAATAAACCTTCTTTGATTCAGTGATTGGCCTCTATGTCGCATACTTTGAGATCTCTTGGGAGGCCTGACCTGTTTGACAACCCGAGTAGCATAGTCCGCTCTGATTGTAAATCGGTTGAAGACGCATTTATGGACAAGGCGGCAGCAAATCGCAAGGATTCTGTTTTGCTGAAACTTTCAATGCGACACGCTATCCTAGAAAAAACCGTCAGCAATGTAGAATCCTATCTGAATTGGAATATGACACGACACCAACGCCGCTTGTTGACTTATTTAAGGCTGAACTTATTCCCCCGAGTAGTTCTTCTCAATAATGGTTGTTTCAAGGACTCAGATTTGCTCTGCTGTAACTGTGATAATACTTTGATCAATGACACATTAAATATTGTTATGATTTGCCCAAAATACAATAATTTACGACTTAAGTTTTTGCGACCAATTTTAAAATCATCAAGTCAGTCCGGCTTTACTGTATTTACAGTTTTTAAATTCTCCTACAATCTGTTTTTCTCTTATACGTTTTCTCTTGGGGGTTTTAAAGTGAGTGTGAGTATGGCAATGATAATTTTTGTTCTTTTCAGTTGACTTGCCTTTTATGATTTTACTTGTAAAATCGAATAAAGATTATGACTTGATTTGACACATACAGTCTGGTTTAATAATTGAACCTCATTAATGATAACCCACCACTGTGTTGTTGTGTACAAATAATATTCATAATTCCTGACTGTACAACATTGAATAAAGTATTGTAATCATAAAATGATTTACTGTATCATATGATATTTGGAATAGTATTCACCTTATGTTACCTGTCAAAAGCTCGAATGTTATGAACCTTTAACTCACACAATGTACAATAGCGTTGTTTAGGGATCACTTACCATTACATTGGCAGTTATTTTGCTGCCTGCATCGTAGCATTTTCAGCTGTCGGCAAGTCAATGCCCTGCATGTTGATGGCTCTCATGACTTGTACTTTGCTTTGAATATGCAAAAACATATTTGGACAAATATGCTATGAACATGTACTGCATCACACATGACTACTTTGTCATGATATGCCGGGCTCATTGTTTGTGCTTTTGATATGACCCTGGGCAACCCATTCTGACACATGGTGGATTGTTACTAACTCTTTTTGTAAAAGCTGACTAGTTTTTGAGCAGTCTCCTTTCAATTTTCTGACATTGGTACTCACTGCTCAGAATTTCAAACATAAATAAATGTTTTTTTAGCCTCTTCTCGAGGTTTTCCAAATCCCTGTTTGACTTTATTAAGTGTTTCTGTTAATCTCCAGTCCAAGTGTACCTTGTACATTGGAAGATTTGTTCAATTTCTATCATTATCCATCTTGACATCCTGGTAGCTCCCAATGCACATCCTGATCTATTCAGATGGATCTATGAATGCTGATGGATGCACACATGGCCTCTTCACTGCTGACTTTCTCACAGCAAAGTAAGTGATTACACCATGAGCATAATGTGTCTGCATGAGCATTCATGGAGACGCTGACCTGCCCTGTTTTAAATGTTAACCCATGTTTAATTCTTCATTGAGACATTCATGAATTTTTTTAGCGACCCTGCCTAAACTCTTTGTAACTAATACTGTCACTACTGGAGAACTGAGTATTTTTACTCTATCTCTAATTAATTCTTCCTTTGTAGCAGTGACGGCTCACTCAGGATCTGCCTTCACCTGGGTAGCCACACACCACTGGTTGCAACCAACCTGTATTTTTCTGATTCGTCTATTTAATTTTTATTATTGCATATTTACCTCTCTGGATCCCTAGTGAGTAATTAAGTTTATGAATTCCCTTTCACTTCTTGACCCACTTTTGATCCTGTTATCAACACTTGGTTCCTGTTTTCTGATTTGCAGGGTTTTAGCTGTAGCTCTAGCTCTACCTTCATGCAATAGTCCTGATGACGATCTTCAATCCCCTTAGACTCAAAATGCTGTCAATATTCACAACAACATGTGCACCCAAAACAAATGCCTTGTATAAATGTCCAAATGTTTGAGATCCTTGAATTGGAAATATTCTGCAAAGTCTATTATTGTTCTATTGCCCTCTTGTATTATAAACACCATTGTTGTGTTTAAGTGTAATCTACTGTGTGATCACCTGAGCACAAAGCACGTTTTATGTTTTGTATACTGATGTACGGTTGACAAAATTGGATGTAAAAGTACATGCAAGTTGATCTGGCCGAAAGAATATATGTTTGGTCATTGATGTGATACTTGATCTGTTACCTTGCATCAATTGTATTTGCAAATTGCTTGTTCCACTAGGAAAATGTGTTCTTTAACATGTCTATACACCACTGGTTCCAGGTGGTTATTGGGCCACCCCTGTTTTATACAATGATTTTGGATAACAAAGTATGGCACAAAGACAGTGGGAACCAAGCAGAAGTATCCATACTTCTGTTAACATCTATGATAAAAAAGAGCCCTAAGGAAACCATAAGGTTCAGGCCTGCACTGGTGTCTACCAGAATTCCCATATTGAATCAATGTGCTTTTGACTCGTATGACATACACCAATGTAAGTTAATTTGAATCACTCAAAGTCCCGTTCTGAAAAGCAATTTAGAAATACATTTTATCACAATTAATGGCCCTATAAAAAGCCCATGCAAGACATCAATAAGATAAACCAAGAGCATGCAGATCAGTAGTGTAGCAAAGCTTTGAGTCGTACCCATGTCAGTTGTCCTGGTACCATGAGAACCAAGAACTATGAGTCCTTCAGTTGTGGTCTAGATTTTTCACTGGGAGGAGACAAGCCCCATGCTCTGTGCTTCTCAATGTTCACCAATGTTTGTTGACTGACTCCAGCCTTGATCTTTCATCCAATTGTGAGGTTTCTGCTCTAACACAAGCCCCAGTATTCAGCACATCTAGGGCCATCCTTGGTTAGGAAATATCCATAGTCGATTAATCCATTGAATTTAGGGTTTTTTCGAAGTCATCCAGTTTATCATAGTCTCTGGTTTTGTCTTCAATGGCCACCCGCATGATTTCAGGTTCCGAAGTCCAAACCTGATTTCATATTTCTTGCCTAAATAATATATGATTCCTGTTGAATGGGTCGGAGGCACACTAGAATTTATCAAAAGCCTCTTGTGCGATTTGGCATACAGATTCTTTTCTGTACACAAATTATGATGAGCGTTTATAATCAGATACGCGTAACAATATTAAGCAACTTACCCCCACTATCACCACCCTCGCTTAAGTCCAGGCCCCAGTACAATATGTACACAACACATATTTATTTTGAAAATTACATTTTTATCCATTTTCTTCCCCAGAATCATCACTCTTTTCTAAATCTTTCAGGGAATCTAATAAATGATCGCATTCACAAACTTTTTCAATTGATCTTCTTCATTTCCTCATATCACTATACAATACTGCACTCTCATACCCCACCTAACAAACCAACTCCACTTTCCTATTTGCTACCCAGGGATCCCTGGGCACCTTCCAGTTCATAGTTATTTCACATCTTGCAAGTACAAAACCTAAATTGATAAATCATGTAGTATTTTTACACTTTGTAGGTCTTGGTAATACCCAAACAGATAGACCATAGGACTTCACTCAATTTATCTCTTTGTTGCCTCATTTACACAGAATATTACTTCCCTTCCGTATCCCACTAATAATGCGCATGACCATGCCATGTGCAACATTTCTGCACAATGTTCACCACATCTTGGGCATGCCACATTTGTTTGATAAATTTGAGCTATTTTCACTGAGTTAGTCCGTTTGCATCTACAGCTGTTGGTATAGGTACAATAAAGCAAGCTGAACAAGCAACTAAAATAGCAGTGAGCTTTTATTATGTTATGTAAATTTGTAGAGTGCACATCACACCTCCAAGGTATTCCGGTGATAAGAAAAGTGTAAACTGTCCTATCTGGGGACTATTGGAAAAAACAGGCTTTTTTTCCTTCTAGATTTCTAGTACCGTGCATGGGGCTTCAAAGTCAGGGAGGGAGTCATCACACACAATAGGAGACAGGCACAAAAAGGCATAACCCAAGCCCTGGCTCTTCAGATCTGGAGGACAGAGGACAGCAGGAGGTTGGTGGAGCAGCAGTGTCTGCCAGGGGTGTAGAAGCTAACATGGTAGTTAAATGGGATCTAATGTTAAGCAGTGCTTTGTATGTGTGCGTGAGTAGTCTGAAAGGGGAGCATTTGTGGATGTGGAGCCAGAGGATGGTTTTGAGGTTAGTTGAAATGAGGGTGCAGGTGGAGGGAGTTAAGTCTGGCTCCTGCATTCTGGATAATCTAGAGCCTTTTGGTGAGTTGAGTGAAGATGTCAATAGAAAGTGTGTTGTTGTAGTCTAACTTGCTACTGATTAAAGCTTGGGTGATAGTACAATGGGTGTTATCCATATTAATGACACAGGCACCCATGCAGTGGAAAGTGTTGCTTTTTATGTTTATGGTGCACAACCAAAAAAGTCCAAAGCCTTTAGTAATTTGACACTCACAAATGTGACTATTCACAGTGCCTTTTCTGGTATTAGTCAGCAGAAGTCACCACACTAACTCATACCACTACTCCTAATGTGCAATGCCAGATAGTGTAGAGATGCACTATTTCATTTATAATTGTCTTCTCCTGAGTTGAACAGACCCATTCCCATTACTATCTACCTTTAGTATCACCCTTCTAGTGTTGTGCAAATTAGCAATGACGGATCACTTTATCTCCTGATGTACTCCATAGAACTGTGACGTAAGTGTTAGAGCGTAGTCAAATAAATACAGATTTAGAATGCTGAATTTGTGGTTACAAGCAGGGGAATAAAGACATGCTATACTAAGCTCCATGTGTTTAATAGTCATTAGTGGGTACCCAGGCTGGAGAAAACGCTACAACTGGCAACAGGACAGGGGATAAATAACCCAAAGATCAACAGTGCTCTCCCAGACAGTTTGCAGTGGTCCAGCAAACTGTTTGTGCGTGCCACGTGTGCCTCACTCCAAGTGCAGAATCCACATAAGGAGTATGTAGAGTCTAGGCAGGGCCGGCTCTAGGGCGGGGGCACCGGGTGCTGACTTCAGGGGGCGACATGTTTGAAAGTTTATTTTGGTGTTAGAAGCATTTGCTGCCGCGTTCCTTGCCTCCAGCAATTTCCAGGCAACAATAAAAATGGCAAGATAACGCCGGTGATTAATGTTCTTCCTGGAGAGAGATCAGAGTTTTGTCTAGTTGAGGTGTTGACTGATCATAAACAGAGGATTAATATGCCTGCTGCAAAGAATGTGTACCATGCAGATCACAAAGTGCATATAATCATAATGTAAATAGGTCAGTGGTTTACTGCGTTTGTAAGAGACAACCTTTGTTACTTGCAGTTTATAAGTCAAAATTCTAATATAGAACAGTGAATTATTAACTGACATCTAAAAACTGCAGGCACCCTGCAAAGCTTAGATTAGAGCATAGATTAATGTTGCAAAAAGGGTTCATTTGGGTAGAAATTGATTCTTATTATTAAAGAGAACCCCCAACTATGGTGTTTCCTTTTCAATTCTCAGTTTGTGCTTATCCAGACCAAGCACTCCTAAACTATACTGCCTAACAGTATGGATGACATGTCACCGGTGAGCTAAGGTAGCGGAATATGGGATCATGGTCGGGTTGACTCAAACCAAGTGGCAGAAAACATTTTTTTAAGGGGCCTCTTGGGAGTCCTCTGGCTTATGTAACATTTTCAATACACTGATTTTGGACGCATCCACTTTTTGCTGATGTTTCGCTGTTTTTCGACTTCAGTCTGGCTGGGGCCCTGCTAACCAGGACCCCAGCCTAGCTGCTTCCTCTCTAAATTGATTACCAGTACTTTAGGTACACTCCAGATTGGATTCTGGGGTACCCTTATAAGTCCCTAGTATATGGTATACTATGTACCCAGGGCATAGGTACCCCAGAGGCCTACCAGGGGCTACAGCAAGTATTATGCCACCCCTGGGAAGCCTCCCAAACTGATACCACAGGTCTGCTACTGTAGCCTGGGTAAGGTGGTGCATGCACCCCTTAATGAGATATAGGTTCACTATATCTCTCCATATCACTGCACATGTAAACCTATCAGTCACCCTTATGGCAGGCCTTAACAATCCTGAAGGCAGGGTGCTGGGTTTCTTGTGAGAGGGTGCCCATGCATGAGCAGAGCCCCACTGCAGCTTTCAGAACCTTTATTCTGGGGTTGTTTGTGATGCAGCCAGACCATATGCTCTTAAGTGCATTATAACCAAACGGTAAATGCTAACTTTGGAATGGCTGCATGGGAAAATGTCGTATTTGGTGTCAAACACCTTGGAATCATACCCCCACACCAGTAACTGGTGAGGGAGTATGATCCCACCCTTCTAGAGGGAGAGACATGACAGCACCGGTATACCCAGTACCAGCTTAATAGACTCTGGCATCACAAAATGGATGCTGTCAGCCACAGACACGAGTCTGCCCTCCTGCTGCTGGACGAAACTCCAGCAGGGGAGGCCTGGACAATAGGTTTCCTGTCACAGGGAGGTGTCACCACCTCCCAGACAGGCTTAAGTGTATTGGGGCTGGGTGGGTGCACTCCAAGAGTGCTTTGAAGTCTACACTGGGGGCACATTTGGTGTCCCTGTGCATAGTCCAGCTCAAACTGGTTGCAGGGGCTACCAGCCCCTGCTCTGGCGTGAAACTGGACAAAGGAAATGGGTGTAGCCACCCCTCTTTCCTGACCCTCCCATAGGTGGGTCCCTAGAGTTTGTCCCATCCCTTCCTTGGGTATAAGATAGGAACCCCTGGCTACAGGACTTTAGATTACACCTGGACAAATCTCTGATACAGAATCCTGGAACTTCGATGATCTACAAGGCGCTAGATGACTGAAGAATCTCCCATGGAGTAAAGGAGGTACTCCCCTGCAAGGCAGGCACCTAAGACGCATCTGACCGTTTTGCATCTCCGAAGCTCCCGCCAGACTCTGAAGAATTTGCAACACAGGAGGTGGGTTTCCAGATTTCCCGGAGGCTGACCCGAGTGCCCAGCAAGGATGAGACCCATAGCCCTCGTGGGGACAGTGGAACCGGAACCCCTGGACACAATGCACATTTGCAAGAGCATAGGCTTCTCGTCGATCCTTGAGGCTGTACTTTAGGCTACTTGTAGTCCACACCCTGAGCAGTGTCTCCACCGAAGATTACTGGCCTACACTCACCGAGTGCCCCGTGGGCTGGTATTGTGTGATTCCTCTCGAGGTCCCTTCCCGATCCCTGGTCCGTCGACTGCTGGGTCCCTGTGAAGACAACTGTAACTTTAATTGGGCTTACCTGTTTGCTCCAAATGTGCCCTGACTCTCCATTGCTTGGGGAGTCCCCAGGACCTTGCTGGTCCGCACTGAAGCATCTTTTCTCTTCCTGTGTGGGTTGCTGTTGCCAAGGCCTGTCAGGTTCAATCTGAGCACCGACACCGCAGCACTTGACATCGTTTGTGGGACAGCTTGAATCCAGCTCCTGGTTGTCATCGACGCCTCCTAGTCCTCGTGGCTGCAGAGTCAAACTTCACCTCTTCGCACCTGAAACACCTGACATCGGTGGGCATTCGTCTTTCATGCCCCTCATCACAGGCAAGTGACCCAGACTCTGTCCCCTCTGCTTTCAGGTTCTTCTGATCTTCGATCCAGGCTTGGATCACACCGGACACTCTTCTCCTTCCCGGCAGCAGCACTTTGCAGCAGATCGCCATTGAAATCAACGACGATTCCCGACACCATTTGACACCTATGCACCCGGTTTCTCTGGGTGAGATAACTTGAGTACTCCGGTGTTCCCGTGGGTGCTGGCCCTAGAACCCCCCTTAGTCTAAAGGGGTTTGCTCAAAGTCCTCTCCTAAGTGTCCTTAACTTCTAAAATTCCAACCGTGACTTTCCCATAGAATAGTACGGGGCTCGCGCCTCTGTTCTCACACTGCACGCGTCCCCTGTGGGTCTCCTGTGTCACTACCTTGGGTGGTTCCTTGGGGTCCCAGCAATTCTACGTGCTCTAGGCACTGTGTCTAGGCAAGTCATGGTTCTTATTCCACTTTCTTAATATATTAACTAACTGTATGGATGACATGTCACTGGTGAGCTATGGTAGTGGAATATGGGGTTATGGTCAGGTTGTCTCAAACCAAGTGGGAGAAAACACATTTTTAAGGGGCCTCTTGGGAGTTCTCTGGCTTATGTAAAATTTCCTCTTGGGAGTCCTCTGACTTATGTAACATTTCCTATACACCGATTTACACAGGTATGATTGATTGTGCAATGTGTGTGTGATGCAAAGTGCTCTGACACCCTACACTGATGCTATTTAACTAATTAAATGCACCTGAAAGAGAGTGGTTAAGGAAACTTGAGGGGCACTGTTAAAAGGTGGAGGTGCAGGAATCCATGTTGGTGGTGGTCACACCTCCAACATGGATGGGGGCACTAACAAGCATTATCGTACCGGGTGCCACCAGCGCAAAAGCCGGCCCTGGGTCAAGGTCACTTGTAGAAACAAGGAAACACAAGAAAAAGAAAGTAAAACCACCCATTCATGTACTGCAAGGTACGGCATCAAATGCCTGTTTACTCAGTTTCAGCACAGCTGCTGATGTGGTACTGATATCAGTGAACGATAACATGAATAGTAAGTCAGTCCCCTTTATTGTTTAATGGTTTAGAAAATCTCAAAACCATGAAAGTACAACTACACATTAATGAGGATGTCCATCCTGTTGCTAAAAGGCACAGACAAATTGCATTCCATTTACAAGAAGCTGTTGAAATTAACTTGAATCATTAGTCAAAACATGATATCATTAAACGTTACACTTGTCCAATGCCTTGAGTTTCTCTCACAGTGGTAGTCCCTAGAAAGTGGCAGTGCCTAGAAAGTACAAAGAAGGAGCTGTATGCATCTGTGTTGATATGTGTCAATCGAACATGGCAATTGAGCGAGAACAACATGCAGGTCTGTTATTCGCTGACATGATAATTCAAAGGAATGGTGCAAAGATCTTCTCTCACCTTTATTTGATATCAGTTGGAACTCTAAGAGAGCTGTAGGTATATTACAATCTTTTATGCACATATTGGCCTGTTCGATACAAAAGACTACGTTTGGATGAGCCATCAGCTGCAGTGCTGTATCAAGATGTCATTCGGCATATCATACAGCCTGTCATGAATGTGTTTAATTATAGTGATGACATATTGGTTTTCGGAGCTAGACAAAAAGAGCGCAATAAAGCTCTCACACAAGTGTATTGTTTACTTGAAAATGCAGGTTTGACTTCGACTGCTGATAAATGTGAGTTCCACAAGACAAAGCAAAAATTATTTGGCAATATCTTTTCTTATGGGAGTATGACACACAATCAAGAATACAACTACACAATGTGTGCACCGTCCAGGGAAAGACCAAAACCATGGTGAAAACTTCCCAAGAGGTGCAATCAAGCACCCCAGCTGCTATTTTGTTAGAACAAATTGTCAACTTAGACAAAATAGTGACATGTTAAAGCAAAACAGACAGTGAATACCAGAAGTTCAAAAATGCCAAAGGTGAACTGTTCGTTTCTCAAGAAGGCATTATCTTGAGAGGTTCGAGAATTGTTATTAAGGATAGTATGCGACAACAGATAATTGAAGTGGCCAATGAAGGACATCATGGAATCATTGCCACCAAATGAGCTCTCCGAGACCGAGTCTCTTTTCCTCAGATCGATGAGAGAGTTTAAAGAAATTTGAAGGCCTGCAATCTATGCAACTGCCTTCCATTGAAAATCACTCAACACAACTTAAACATGTCAGAGTTGCCAAAGCATATTTAGGAAAGAATTGCCATTGACTATTTCGGTCACCTTGACAATGGACATCACCTGATGCTGATTGTTGATGAATAGTACTCTTAACTCGTTCCGTGCTCATGACGGAACCACGCCGTCATGAGCCACGGTTGCCGTGTGCTCATAACGGAGTGGTTCCGTCATGCTGCGGCCGTTGGCGGCCGCGCCGCCCACGCAGCGCTAATTCCCCGCCTGTGCGGGCGATTAGCGCCGTGGGCGGAGTCATGACGGAACCACTCCGTCATGAGCACAGCCCAACCGTGGCTCATGACGGAGTGGCTACGTCATGAGCACAGCGCCACCGCGCTGCCCCCAAACCCCCCCCCCCCCCCAGCGCTGCGGCGGAATTTCCGCCGCAGCGAAGGGGTTAAGAAAGCTGTTCAGTGTGCTTTATTGAAAAAAAGGTTCGACCATAAGACTGCTTTGAATTCTACTCTTTGAGCTTACCGTTCAACCCCTACTTAACCACAGGGGAAAGAGCTGCAACTTTGATGTTCAGGGTAGCCATGATGACCAACTTACTTCAAAGGACCCACAGAAGATAAAGTACTGAAAAAGAAACCTGTATGAAAGACTTGGATCGTAAAAGGGAAATTAAGGCGTATGCACACAAGCGCCGATATGCAAAAGACTAAAGGAGATTAAGTGCTTGTTCGTCAACCTAAAAAATGGAAATCTGATTCCCCCCTTGATGCTGAGTCATTTCATGTTATGACCAGCAAAGCACACATGGTGACTGGGGAGTCCTGGGAAGTCCATTACGCAAGATTACTCACATTTCCGACATGTGACTGAACACTCGTCAGGCACTGATGTCAATGTAGACACTGGGTCAGAAAGGACAATTGAAGTCCCCCTGACTGCTGTTGTTCCTACATTGGCAACGCAGATAATGGAGACTTCGACTGCTCCCCAATTTCAGAAGACACGATCGGGAGATTGCCATGAATACTCATTGAAGAGTTATGATTGTATATATATGTAAACTATTTTAGTTTTTTCATTTTACAGAGGGGGATATGTAGCGTCGTGTGAGTCAGCAATGATGGAATCCTTTTGGCTCCTGATGGACTCCATAGAACTGTGATATAAGTGGTAGACCGTAGTGAATTGAATGCTGGTTTAGAGTGTTGAGTTCATGGCTACAGGCAGAAGAATAAAGATGTGTTATACTAAGCTCCTTGTTTGGCATAGTCATTAGTGGGTACCCGGGCTGGGGAGTAAAATACACCTTTTGCAGCACAGCATGCCATGGCAGGGCAGAGACTCCAGTATTTCTCACCATGTTCGAAAACCTTCAGTCTCTGAGGGCAGCAATCACCTATGTCCTGGTCGGGACTCTTCACCAGGTCTTAATCTTCAGACAGTCGCGGCAGAGTCAGGCTCTCCTCACACCATCCTTTTAAGTCACTTCTGCTCATCTCTAGTCTCACTCACTACTAGACATGATAAGCAGGACACCCCCCTCCCCCCCCCGGCAGTAAGACTTCATCCATGTGCACCTTCAATCAAAGCAATGTATCGTGAAGGGAGGCCTCATATCTCATTTGGGTTTATCTTTGCATCGGACCTCTGCAGCCACATAGATGGTGATGGACTCCTTTGTTCTGCAGCTTGGTTGAGCAGAAAGGAGTCAGCCCTTGCATGTTGGTGGTCACTGTCCGCTGCAGACCCCTGTATCACACATCAGGATGGCATGCTTTTGGTGGTTTTTACAGATTAGAGGCACAAAATCCTTTAACAGCATTAGAGGAATCAAGCCATGTTCCTCAGCATCAAGATTCACCTCTCTTTGCTTTGTTTATTCAATGCTGCAGGCCTTTAAAAAATATTTTATTTAGAACTGAAAATACAAGCAGGACCTCCCAGGTCTTGTTTTTTCTATTGCATATACAATGTATTAGCAAAAACAGTTAGGTAATATGTCAAAATAAATTACGATGAAACTGGTCTACTTCTGAACGAGCATAGGGGACAGCTGTAAGTGAGAAGCTTCATTGCAACTCTCCTTTTGTGAGACTCCATTCCAAGATGGCCCCCAACCATATTCTGCAAGATCGCCACCAAGCATCAACTCAGTTTCAATATGTCCCTTTCCGGGACCAGCCAAATCCTGTCAGGTGTTTTCTGTTTAGAGACCACACCCTTCCTATCAAATAGCTCTTGTTCTACTCGTATTTAAAGAGCATCAGATCAGTTTACCCGTGACTTTCTCCTGTTTTTGGATCCTTCTCTCCTGCTCAGCTACAGCTCCTGGTCAGTTCCAGCCCCTGTTCTACTCTAATCTTGCTGTGCTCCAGTTCCTGCTCTACTCGGGCTTGTGCTCTGCTCCAGGGGCAGCAGTGGAGGTATGTCGCCACAATGCTCTCAGAGCCAGAAATATCAAATGATAATAACCTTGTTATTATAATTACATTTTTCGCTACAGGGCTAGGTAAGGGTGGGTAGGACTGGGGTCACAGGGGGAGGAGTGGTTCATGCACACTCTATGGGCCCGATTCTGATGTGGTTAGGAATGGTTTCCGACCGACTCGGATCGGGAGAGTCCGACCGACCAAGTACTATGCATCTGGATGCTTCCAGATACAATTTGGTCAGACTCCCATTGACTTCAAAGGGGAGCCTCTGTTCCAACTGTATGCATAGGCTCCCATTGAAGAAGGGGGTGGGTAAAATCGGGCACCCTGTGGTGGATACCCACTGGGGCCTGGCACACTGTGCATGGCTGGTAAGGGGGGCCCATGGGTACCCCCACAGGCCCAATTGGGAAGGCTCCGGGTGCAGGGGGGCCTGATACAAACCCCACAAATTCTGATTCCGACTGCCGATTCGAGTCGGCGGCACGATTCGGAAAGGCTGTCGGAATCCAGCATCGTACTCAGTCGTTAGGAAACGCGACCTGTAGAGACGTATGATTCTGCTCCGTACTGCTCGGTCATTCCAAATGCCGTTGGGTTTGGATTGGGATATTCCTAACGCTTAACCCGCATCGTACTCGGTTGGTAGGAAACCTTTCCGAGTCAGTTGGGAAGACACGTTCCCGATCTGATTCGGGTGGAGCAAATGCTGTTAGGTGGCCTTCCTAACCGCATCGCAATCGGGCCCTAAGTGTGCATGACGGTTTGGCCCAAATAGTCATGCGCACTTCGCAGGTTCCCCACCAGGTTGTAATGCACAGACTGATGGGAAACATGCACAGGTTTCTGGTTCCCTTCTGAGCGTCGAGCCACAGCACTCAGACCAATCACAATGCTGCATTGTAGCATTGTGATTGGCTTAAGGGAGACTTTGTGTGCTTCCGGGACCGAAGCTGAGGAGAAGGAAGCCGTGAGAAGGGACTCAAGCTGAGGAGAGACAACTGCAATGAAAATGTGTGGTTTTTTGTTTGTTCCTCCGCCCCCTGCCCCCACACCCCACCACCCCTGTCAGCCACCACTGCTCTGCTCTAGTACTTCCAGCTCCTTAGCTGCTGCAGTCCTTCCTGCCCCAGCTCTAGTAGTGCTGATCTCACCTATATCCAAAACATCTCCAAATGTTTGTGCCTTTTCATTTTTTCCAGAGGGTATTCTCTCTGTAAACCATATTTCATCTGAGATAGAGAGTGTGGCTTATGGAAGTTGGTGATCCGTTATCAGTGCTTCAGAAGAAGAAGAGAAGGACTGACTCGTACATCCCCTTCCTACTTTGACCTTGTTTATATATGCAGACATATGGCATTGAAGAAATGATTCGACTTGACAAGAACAAAGCGCTCCTTTTGGTTTGTAACTACCATATGCATACAAACACATATTGCACTATTTCAGTCCTCAAGGGCAGCGTCCATGACTGTGCTGTACCTATCACAGATTAATGGGATGTGTGCCATGCAGTTGTCCCTGTTGTACCACTTTTGGGTGTGGTTGAAGCTGGCTCAGGAGTTTTCTGTGCTGCACCTGTTTTTAGAATCAGAGGATGCACCTGCCTGTACTGTTGCTGTTGCGAATGTGGAGTAAGTTTGTGCTTCATGCTGGGGAAGTTTACCTTGCAACTATCTGTGCTGTACTGTTGGCGATGTTGGATACCCTTGTCACACAACTGTTGGTGCTGTGCCTGATCTCTGTGCCTGTAAAGCGTACACTGTGCACGCCTGCCCTGTATCAATTCTGTAGCAGGGCATCTTGCCCTTGAGCCGCCTGTGCTGTCCCTTTTCAGTGAGTGTCACTGACTCTTGAGAACCCCGTTTCCTTCTCAGCAGTTGCTTTAGTTTGTTTTGTCTTGTTGTGGTTTGTATTTTCCTGACCTGTAAATTATCCGGAATGAGGAAAGGGTGTGGAGGAAGTGCACATCAAGCACAACTGGTCCAGGGAGGGAATGAGTTGGAAACTGGTTTCTTTCACTGTTTAAGTCTAGTTCTAGTGGCGACACAAAACACACATATTTTACTTTAGTTCTTATGATAATATTTGTTTTTGCTTTTCTCCCATAAGCAGTATTCTATTGACTCTATTTCTGGTTCCTGCCTTCACCGTAATGCTAATTTATGTCTAAACTGACTGCCTTGTAGAGGACGTGCGATTTTACCTCGCAGCACACAGGTAATAACAATCTGAACCCCCTCTTTCTATTTATGAAGTTCTAGTGCTCATTGCACCCTAAGTTAAAATAGTTTTTATTTACAGAATAATTACTTCTCTCTTCTTATCCTGACTCCCTCTCCTGGCGTAGCATATGAAACACCAGGGGCCATATAATTATCCCTTCCTCAGTGCTGTGCTGAAGGTGAAAGATCTGTGCATTTCTGTTTCCCTTCTGTAGCGCACACATTAACTTGAAAAATCTCTGAGGTAGACAGCAGATCTCAGAAACACAGGGCAGTAATTGCTACTTGGTGCTTCCAGGCTCTACTGTCAGCCGCACATGGACTCATTTGGATATTTCTTTTCGAATTAATATATACGGTGTAGACAGGAAGACACAATACACAAACTGCTTCTGCATCGGCACAACACAAAGAATGTTCTCATGATATGGCCCCAGATCTATATCATAGATATGGTGCATTGGCCTGGTCTGCACCATGGTGCACCTTTAACAGGGTGTACCAAGAGCAGACTGGTCACTCTGCCCTATCATAATGAAGGCGCTGCCCTATGCACAGCCCCAAACTTGCACCTGCCCCAGGGGAGCACCTTGGTGAAAGGCAGACATACTATTTCATGCGGCTGGTCAGCCTTTCCGTTTGCAGGTGGCACCGGGCCTGCCGTTCAGACTGAGACGAGTGGCTGCACCTGTCTGCTGGGAGATGCCTGGGGGTCCATAAGAATATATTTTCTCCTGATGCCACACCGGGCCAACTCTCTCACCATTATTATCCAATGGACCTTTTTCACCGACTGAGAGGTCAAGGGAGTTAGCATTCAATCAATCAATCGCATTAACTTTGTAACCCATTGGCACACAATGAGGGCCAGGAATCAGTGACTATAGTTAAGAAGATTTATTGCAATTTAGCAGTCAGATTCAGATGAACAAATCTCATTCCCATGCTGTAAAAATATGGAATAACAACTGGGTAACCCAACCTCCTAAAGAAGTTCAGGCGTAGTTCAGTCACAGCAATACAAAAGATCAATAACAGAATTTGATGCTCAGAGAAGAGTGTCTGGTTCTCGCTTCTATACATGTGTGAAGTCTAAAACCATCTACATGAAGTACAAATTAAAGAAGATTAACGATTTTTCCCAGGCCAAACATGGGAAAGGTATTGGCCTCAGTCACCTGTGACTCTTTGCAGCAGTGCTGAATGGAAACCTTCAGTTATAACTCTGGCTCTCCATGTTCCTTGTCAAGGTCTTCTTCTCAGACTCTCTCTATCCCTAATACAGTGGTACATCTATTCTCAAACTAACAAACCATGAGAATGTACCTGCAAGGAAAAGACACCCAAGCAGAATATGGAAAACAGCATTTCAGGCAGAAAGAAATACGCGCCTGACAAGTTATCATAGTAAATCAAACAATGGGGCAGATTTAATATATGTGTCCATATTCAACCATCAGGTTAAGATTTCATAAATGTAAAATAACTTTGAGTATACATCTTTAAATGTGACTAAGAAGTACATTTAAATGCAAAAAAAGAAACATTAGTGCACACACTACATAAGCCTTTTTGTTCTAAAGAAAATATATTTAAAAGTGTGATGATGGTTTTACTCCATCAGCTTAACAATAAATGTTGCTTAATACGGTTAAGACGCACAGTGTATATATGAGTATCTAATGCTACAGTGAATGCACTTCAACAGTGAGGTCAAGGGCAATACTTTACATTAAAAACGTTAGGGCACATGTATGTGTTGAAAATTGTGCATATATATTGCGTATTTATGCTTTTAAGAATGGAGGCAAAATTACGCTGCTCCACTCACTTCAAAGAAACGGTCTAGGGGTGAACTGACTGTGTACCTCCACTTTGAGTTGCACAGTAAGTGCCCCTCCTGAATGCTCATTTGCCTCTCTTCCAGCATCAATATACGGGTAGGTTCAGAATCAAAGTGTTTCCTCTTTTGTATGGGGCCAAACACGCCTGTGCAAACGAGGGCACGTCCCTTTTTGGGTTGTGCTGTCACTATATGTATGCCAGTGCAATCGGTATTACAGAAGGAGCTATACAAGCATCTGTAGCCTGTTTAGTAATACCCAAGTTCCCTGGGGAAGCATAGAGCAAGTGCACACAATTGTTCCCAAAGCAGCAGCTTGTGCTTCTAATAGCACAAGGACATTGCTCATGAGCTCAGAGTTATGGGTCAGACCCTGCACACCTTCAAAGTCCTCTTGTACTTGCTGCATTACTGCTCTGGTGAATTTGAGAAAGCGCATGCCTTTCCCCAGCCAGTGGCATATCTTTGGTGCATAGAACGCGTCTGTGAGCTAAACCCTCACTTCTGAAATCTGCTGCTAAGTGCAGGTCACCAATTCGAATTGAAGCAAAACCAGAGCAGCCTTCCATCCATTCAAAATTGGAAAATTGAGCACCATTATTAATAGAACCTTCTATTTATAGCCTTTAAAGACTGCAAAAACTAAGAAGTTAGTACAAAAGTCCCCAAAGTCAAACGTGTGAGAACAAGTAGGGTGAGCTTAATCTACCCAGCAGCCGTAAAATTGAATAGCATCTGAGAAGACATTCCAGGATACACAATCACACGGTGCTCTGAAGACACCTTAAGACATTGCTGTGTCAGGTTTTGATCTTGTTGCTTTTTTAATTTTATTTTTTGGTACCGTTTCATTAGGCCAGCTCTTAGGTCTCGTCAGATGTCCAATTGGTGTTTAGACAAAATATTGGAGAAAAAGCATTGTGTGGGCAAAATATAGTATCAAGAATATTGAGAATAAAAATATCATTAAGGAAAGTTTTTATAGGTAAGAACATTTTACATATATATACCTTGATGATATATATACCTTCAAGGTATGTAGATGTGGAGTTAAGAATGATACATCTATACTTGCATATGCGCACTTACTTTTTTGATACAATATCTGTCCACATGATATTTCTATTTCAGATATTCTTTCAATGACCCATCCTAAAGGAGTCATGGTAGATGTCTCTTGCTTCTAGCGCCCATGAAGGTACTCAGATGCCTTTGCTGGGTCTCTTCAGAACCTCACAAATGGAATGGAAAATATGAGATTCGGTCACTTCCTACATCACCAGCAAATCCATGATCATTATCCAAAAAGCTTCTCCTCCAACGAGACCCCCATCCAGCTCCTCCTCATAACCTACACAGCTGTCGGTACCAAAAGTTAGATAATAGCTCAAGTGCCATGCCCTGGCATGTGGACCACACACAGGCTTGCAAAGCTGTGCCAAGCATTTCCCAAAGAACAGCAGCCGAACCATGGGTTAAGAGTGGCTGCCTGCTAAGTCCCTGTCTGCTAGATGACACAGAGCCTCGGGCTCAGCTTGGCGGGTAAACACGCTCGCCGGTAAAACAGAGCCATGCGTTTAATTTGAGGTAATTTTCAGGAGGACATGGTTCGTGTCAGGGCTCTGGCAAATGTCTAACGGGAATTCCCTTAATGTCATGCCACTCTTTGAAAACCACAAACAGACTGACGCAACGTGCTGCAGAAAGAAATGGGCGCAGGCCTTGCAGTGGAGTGAACAGAGGAAGGTGCCGGGCCGTCCCGGTGTTGGCAGTTCTAACCGTACTCAGTGCAGAGTGAGCAGCCGAGGGGCCATTTTAAATGCAGGTCTACAATTCTGCATTTCCCAATCGGACTAGCTTCTCTCTGCCCTGCCGTCAGCATCCGAGCTGATTCGCAAAAGAAAGCTATCCCAACTAAAATGACAAATACGGACCAGGTTTCCGGGACCATGAAATCCCATGGCTGGGCGGCGCTGACTCCAAGGGTGCCTCAGTCTGTCTGAACTATTGCAATCTGCCCATCTCTACCCCTTCGCTCTCGTGATGCAATGTCTTGTCTCACAGGGGAAGGTAACATGCGACTGCAAAGACTTCTACCGGATCCTGAACTAGGAATCGCTAAACTAACACTCTCAAAGCCGCCTGGTCTATCCTTCTGACTTTGCCAATGAATGTTGCCAGCACTGGTCAATGTCAGCAAAAAGAAGAAAAAAAGTGAGGAAAACAAGCATTGGCAAAGCCAATAGATCTCGCCTTTAATATATTTTTTACGTGTTGCCTTTGTATAACGTAATGGGTTTATTAAATGTTTGAACGGATAAAATATGAATTATCGTTTCAAGAATGCGTGATTGAATGTGTCTGGAAATGAATAGATACGCTGCAAAGAAGAACAAATGTCTATTGGTTCAGACATGTTCATCAAGAGCACATTAAATTGGTTGCGTAGTAAAGAATGGCTTGTAAAATGCCACGTGTTAGGGTGTACATCAGTTTAGTAGCTAATGAGTGCATTTGTTCCTTTTACAATCGTGGTGTTGTATTTACACTGTAAAGCCTTGTAGCCAGGGTCCCGCTGGAGCTAGGCACGCCAGTTCTAAAAAACAGGTGCTGAGACAGGTCCCTATCAGGCTCTTCATTTTTGTTCTCACCATGGGTGTGAAACAAATCTTCACGGGGGGAGCACTAACTTTGTTATGCATGCTGTCACGAAGGAGCCAATCAGAAGATAAGATCACTTGCTAGTGACCAGAAAGGGCATGCCATGGGGATCCGCAGGAGGGATGAAGGGCAGAGCGCAGGCTCTAAATTTAACAGGTCTGCAGTGATAAAGCCTCTGCATGGGCTTGTGCTGACAAGTAGTACTAGCTTCTAGACAATTTTTCCAAACCAAAATAAATACAAGCAAGTATTTTGCAAAGAGTTTTAATTATAATGGAGGGGTATAGGTATTTCACAGTATCATAATTACAGGATTGAAGCATTACCACTATTACTTACCACAAAGTCATTGTTGTTACTCATTTATCTTCTGCAGCTAACAACCATTGATCAAGCCAATAGTCAGTGGCACGGTGATGCCCTGCGAACTGTGAAACATACCTGCAAGGTAGTTGTGCTTCACGTGTTTTTTCAGCATAAGTAGGGTAACCTTGTATTTAAATGTTTTGAAGAATAAAAAGGATGTCCTTCCTTTCACATTTTGTTTAAAGTAATGTGTTGTATGCAAAAAGATCAAAATTGTGTGAAGCAAATTTATTTGCAAAGTGTTTATGGTGTAGAGGAAAGAATAACAGGCAGGGATATGAAGAGGTAAGGGCAAGGAGCATGAATCAATTTACAGAGAAGCAGAGGGAGTACAAAGAGAAAAAAGTGGTATTTTCGGGTGACGGAAAGTTTCAAAGGACTAGAGAATGTTAAGAAAAAAAGAACGGAAATGTGTACATTGGGGATCAAAATAAACTGCAATAGTAGTGGGTACAGAGATGGAATATCAATGCAATCACTCATCCAAAAGTCCTGAAAGAACACAGAAGTGAAGTAGAAGGAAAGGGACTGTTGTCTTGAAAGGAAAGGGGTGAAGTTAATTGCACCTGGACTGAGAGCGCAAATGTTAGTTCCACAGGAGCAAACAGCAAGTAAGAACCAAGGAAAACTGTTCAGAATGAGTGGCAGCCAAGTTAAGAAGTACATGGGAATATGAATTGTTAGTTGTAAATTATCAGATAAGATCACCATGTGGGCTTCAAGGAAATGGACAACCAGAAGGATGGTGTAAGAAATCGAAAAGGTATGTATGTGTGGGTCAGAGCAAGAAACAGAGGAGGAGGGATAAACGTGTAAAAGAACTTATGTACTTGCTTTGGCAGTTAGCAAATACCAGAGATTCCACAGTTAAAAGTCAATGCAATAATACAGAGCTGAAAACCAACAAAAAAACAGGGGCCACTATGGCGAGTAGAACAAGCATTTGCAATAGGTCTTTCAGTAATGTGAGACGTAGTGTGTTAGACCCGGCCTCGTAGCATGGCTCTTCCTGTCCTCGCACTACCTAACCTGGTACCAGGGACCCCAAGCACACGGCCCAGCCGATCCTTCCCACCAGAACACACACACGCGACCCGGGCCTCCCCGTCCATGGCCTCTCTCCTTTCGGCCACCCCGGGCACGCGTGCCCACTTCGTGCACCAAGATGGCCGCCCGGCCCCAGCACAACCCGGGCCTAGAGGCGCCACTCCGGCTGGAGGACATCACGCTTCCAGGGGATGAGAGAGGGAGGAGCAGTTTCTATCGCACCTCTGAACTCCCCTGGGACGAGGGGTTTCGATCGGCCCTCCGGCCTCCCTGAGGGCTGGCTCCACGCCTGCTGGGTGTCTGGGACTCCTCCCGACCCGGCCCCGAAAGGATCAAAAGACAATGGCAGGAAACCTCGACAAGCGACCCCCAGGTGACAAGACCCCTGCCTGCACAGACCCCGGACATCAAAGAGGGGTCGACCTATAACAAGGGGTGCTCTGGGACTGTCCGGCAGATTCGCCTTGGAACATCTGAGCCCTGCTGAGTGACTCGCGGCTCCCCAAAGATCGAAGACCTCCGAACTGGTACCTGAGCCTGCTGAGTGACTCGCGGCTCCCTGAAGATCGTAAGACCTCCGAACTTGTGCTTGAGCCCTGCTGAGTGACTCGCGGCTCCCTGAAGATCGTAAGACCTCCGAACTTGTACTTGAGCCCTGCTGAGTGACTCGCGGCTCCCTGAAGATCGTAAGACCTCCGAACTTGTGCTTGAGCCTGCTGAGTGACTCGCGGCTCCCCCAGACTCTCTTTGGTCCCGCCGGACCCCATGACGACAGCGTATCCCCCAGCTCGAGGATTGTGAGCTGTGCGCCAGGTACGCTCCTGCATTTGATCCATATACCCCCAAAGACTGTCCCGCTACCTCCTACCCCCGCCAAGACTCTGTGAGCCCACGCTCTGCTTGTAAATATCTGCCTTGCTGATCATAAAGATCCTACCACTTCGATTTGATAAAGCTTGAATCCTAAGAACCCTCGGTGTGGTGTCTCTTTGTCGTGTGGTGCCAAGTGTACGATCCTAGATACGAGATTCCTCCCCTGCGGAATCTCCCGCCAGTGCCCGGCTACGATACTTTGAGGGTGGGTCTCAGGACAGTCAGGGCCCCCTCCGGGCCCCTCTGAGGTCGCCTTCTAACATAGTGCATTGCAAATGCTTGCGTAGTGAGCCAGGAACCCGCACTGCATGTCTAGGTGCAGTTCCGCAAACTGCTCCTAGAGGTCCCTAGTGAGCAAGGCACCAGCACTGAGGATCTATTTTGGTCACATATGGTACTGCACCCTGCAGAAGATATGGTAAATCCACCCTACCCATAATGCATTGCATTCAAGACAGTACTACGAGTGCATTGAAATAGCTACGTCCATATATACAATTAGTAGCTTTGAAATGTGACAAACAAATTATTACATTAATTTCGGATTAGGTTGTACTCTGTGTGGAGTTGATGAAGGGAAATTTGTAGACGGTCTCATATAAATGTGAGATGTTCTAGTGAGTGAAGTAACCACTACCAGCCTAGTTTAGGACCAAATGTGCGTCTTGCCTGAAGTCTTTTAAGAAAATAGTGCCTTGAGCCTGTAATTAAAACCTAGAAAGTAACAACACATGTAACAGGGGGTGTCCTCATGGGAGGTTACAAGAAGAGACAAGGTGGCACTAAGGAGGGACTACTAAGTCTATTGACCAATGAAAAGCCACCATTTACTTTTTTTTTTAATTTGTTTTTATTGAGCAGAATAAAGCAACATACATTAAAGTCAGCATCCCTTAACATCGATATATATTATGATATAATTAATACATCATTTTAAATTATAGAGGAGTAATCATCTTCATCCTTCTCTTGTACTAAATTGCAGATGCAGTTAACCTCAGAACCCTGAGAATATCATTGATATAGTTAAGGTAAAAAAAATATCATTTGACAGTGTAATTTAGACGATCAAGTAAAGTGCAAATGCAAGTGCAGATATATACTCCCATTCTCGTAGAAAAGGAAATGAAAATACCATTGATGACCCGGGAGTATGATTCATAAAAGAAAATCAGAAATGATCTGTTGTAATCTACTTGTGGTTGGATTCCTTCTTATTGATCATAAACATAATCCAAATAATTATTCAACACCAAATTGTCCCTGAAGATGTCCTTCCATTTGATCAAAAAGTTTCCAGATTAACTCAAATTTCTTAATCACCCTTTTGGCATATGCTTCTTCAAAGGTTCTCACGCGTTTCATTTTTTTATACCATTCAATAAGCGTTGGGGTCTTGATTGTTTTCCAATTCTGCAAGATCAATGAACGTGCCACCAAGAAGGAAATTGATATAAACATTTCACCCCCTTTTGTTAACACCTGATTTGATCTTTGTTTTAATAAACCAAATAATGCTACCTCCGGTTCTGGTTGTACAATGGTTCCTATTGTACGGCTAAGCCCAGCACATAATTCCAGCCCAAACTGCCTCAAACTAGGACATGTACCGGCAATATGTAGCCAACCGCCCTCACCGGCTTGCTGACATCGAAAACAGGTATTTTCCACATCCGGATAGATTTTATGGAGGGCCTGTGGTGTATAATAAGCCGACCATCGGGACAAAAAGCCATCCTTTTAAAGTTGGCAGCCCTGAGTAGCTTGTTGCCATTCTACGAAATTGCTTGCCATTCTCTAATTGAGAGATTGCAGGCCAATTCATTTTTTGTTTTTTCTAAGAACTTAGTAACAATCAAAAGCTCCCCTTGATTTTGAAAAACTCTATACCAATTTCCTATGCCTCTCAGTTTAATTCTGAACAAGGACGCAAGAACTGAAGGGGTGCCTGTATTACCTAAGGGTGCATATTTATTTATCCAGGATCTAACCTGAAGGAAACTAAAAAAAGGAGCCTATTCTGCGTGCCACATCTGGGCTGCACCTCCTCCCAGGTCATGCATCTGCCTCCTAACAGAAAATGACCTAACTCTTTAAAACCTTTTAACTCCCAAAGTTTAATATGACTACTATGAATAAAAAGGCCCAAACTTCTAGCCTCTGACAACCCCAAATATTCAAATCCCGTTGATTTTGCTTTTTACAAAAAAAACAACCGAAGTCTAGAAGAGAATTCTTGTAGCATCTTATATCTTACTTTATTAGGAAATTTTGCTGTTTTTAAAAACACCGGAAGCTGAGTCCCTGCTGCATCAGCCATTTTCCTCATAAAAAAACCATCCAAAGATGCCCTATTATCAAGCAGACCAACTAGAATATCCATAAATGCTGCCTCATAATAAGTTCGAATATGGAGAAGGGCCAACCCCCCCCCCAACTTGTATCTAGCTGCAACATTGATAGTTTTACTCTTGAAACTTTTTTATTCCAAATAAACTGGCGAAAAAGTTTATCCAATCCTCTAAAATATGCTGCGCTAACTTTAATCGGGACATTGGAAAAAAGAAAAATTAATAAGGGTAGTACTGACATCTTGATCAGGGCAACCCGTCCTATCAAGGAAAGAGGGAGGAAGCCCCATTTACCCAATAAATCTTTGATCTTACTCAATGTAGCTTCATAGTTTACCTTATAAAGATCCGCATATCGGTTTGATACATAGATTCCTAAATAGCGGATCGGTTCAGGGGAGCATGCTTGTGTTTCAAAATATCCGGAAGAAAATTACAACAAACGTTAAGTGCCAATATTTCAGTTTTTTTGTGGTTAATTTTATATCCTCCAATTGCTTCAAACTGAGCGAACTCCTTCAAGATTTGATCAACATTATGCTTTTCTGGTTTAGGGTAGAGTATCACATCATCAGCAAATAATTTAATTTTGGACATCCCCCTATAGGAGTTTTTATATCTAAGTTCTCCTTAATCTTTACTGCTAAATGCTCTATAAAGAAAGTAAACAGGCGATAGGGGACACCCCTGTCGGGTCCCATGTTTCATATCTATTAGACCGATAGATTTAGAATTTATCCTAATCTGGGCCTGGGCTCCTTGATAAATATTCTGAAGCATGATAATTATTCGATCTGGAAAACCACATTTTTCAAGACCATAAAATAGTGCTCCCCAATTCACAAGGTCAAATGCCTTTTCGGCGTCAACCATCATTATTATTGCAGGAGTTCGATGAGTATTAAAATAGTCAATTGCTTGAATAAGAAAACTTGTATTTGAAGACATTGATCTGCCTGCTATAAAGCCTGATTGATCCTTGTGAATTGCACACTGAGCCATAGATGTAAATCGATTTGCCCACATTTTCATCTAAATTTTATAATCTACATTTAGGAGACTAATTGGCCTATAAGAGCCAACTTCCCTAGAATTTTTACCCTTTTTAACGAAACTAGCTATTGATGATTCCTTAAAGGCTGTTGGACTTTCCCCTCCTGCACTAACAAAGAGAAAAAGCTCAAGCATAAAAGTAAGTAATTCTGCAGAGAAAACTTTTTAAAATTCGGTCGGCAAACCATCATTCCTGCAAGCCTTACCTCCAGGCATCGGAATGAAAGCCCTGGAAATTTCTTCTACCGAAAAGTCAGCCACTGAGGCCTCTTTTTGACCTGTTGAAAGTTGAGGGAGAGCTAGCTCTCCAAAATAAAACTGTATAGCATAATTACCTACCTGGTAGTCAGTTGAGGAAAGGTCTTTATAATGATCTATAAAGATTTTAGAAATATTATCTTGTCCCGAAACTAGATTCTTGGTTCCAGGAATTGGCACTTCATTAATTACTGCCGCTTCTTGTTTAACCCTAGTTGACCATGCCAGTAATTTCCCTACCATCTGGCTTTCCTCATAATTTTTTTGCTGATATGCTTTAGTACTGGATGTCTCTTCCATGATGAAAAATTCCCTCAATTCCCGTTTGGCCCTGTTAAATTCCTCTCCGGTTGCCTGACCCCTGATAGAGCAGCCTCTCCTTTTATTTGTCAAAGCCATCTCCACTGCTTTCTGGAGTTCTTCAATTCGGGCTTTACGCTCTCTAACTTGCACAGCCATAAAAGCTATCATTTGTCCTCTAATTGCTGCTTTAAACGCCCCCCAAACTGAGAAAAGACTTGCTGTTCCTCTGTTAATTTAAAAAAAATCCCCAATCCATTCCTTCATATCCCCTACCCACCGTTGGTTGGTTAAGAGAAGTCAATCCATCTGCCACCTGGATTTCTCTCTAGCCCCCAATCCAAAATCAATTTCTATTTTTATTAAAGAATTGTCTGAGAAAGAATTAGCCATGATCTCCGTTTTTGAGCAACTCAGAGAGCGTGATACTAGAAAGAAATCAATACGGGAAGCTGACCTAAATTGGCTGGAGTAATAAGTAAACTGTTTTGCTGCACCATGAGCCCTTCTCCAAGGATCCACCAATTGATGATCCTGTTTAATAAGATCTATCAACTTCTTAGTCCCAGGTTTCATCTGCCTTTTAGTCTTATTAGATATATCTAATTGCAGATCCTGAATACAATTGAAATCTCCTCCTAAAATGATAGGGCCTAGCGCCGTTCTTGCTCTATCATTAATACTTTTGAGCGCCACAGAGTCATCCACAACGGGTGCATAATAATTGACCAAATTCACCAAATTACCCTCCATCTTTACCTGCATCCAGATCCATCTACCATAAGGATCTCTATCAACTTGAACAATTTCACAATTTAAACCTTGTCCAAGATAGATAGCCACCCCATTTACAAAGGACAGGGACAGAAGCCAATTAAAAAGATGGGTGGAAAGTGGGCGGAGCTTTATGCACATCCTGAATACAGCATATCTCGAAGAGACAGTGCAAGCGCTGCCTAGGGGAGATCTAAAAATAAACAAATTAACTTGCAGCAACAATGCAGGCAGTTAGTGCAAAAGTAGAGAGAGCTATAGAACAAGATATGCCGCTGGCGGAGAAACACCCCACGTTGCTCTACATGAGGCAGACAGTACCTTTGCTCAAGTCTGCTGTAGTCCTTGCTCTGCAACACTGTCTACCCGGATGTTTGCTTGAGCAGAACCGTGCTGGTTTGGCAGTCAGATATGCAGTTTTGCTATTTTACCTGATGCCATGCTTTTCTACTGTGTGAAGCACACTTGTTGGGCAGGGGGAGCTATACAGTCATATGACTTGTATAGCACCAAACAAGTGGTCTTTCCACCACTTCAGGGCACTTTTAACAGTGTGCGGACACCAAATGTTTCAAATGTCAAAACTGGAAAAAGCCTGTTTTCAGTCTACAGGTGATTTTACCAGATTAATTTTAGCAGTTTACATGTCCAGCTTCTGTCTCAGGGCAGGAAAATGAAGTTTGTGGACCAATATATATCAGCCTGGGCAATGGAACTGGGAGCAACAACAGGAGAGGAAGTTCAAAACCAGAGAAGGAAGAGTGCAACACTTGAGAATGCAAATAACACAAGCTCGTAAAAATGCGTGATTCCACACTTATGTAATCATCCAGATTTGCAAAAGAAACAGCAGAGCAAGAATGAAGGACAAATTGCAGTGAACATGGCCAATGGGGGACGAGGATGGGAGGGAAGAACCAACATGGAACATGCAACATGGACAAAGAGAAAGAAAAAATAAAAATAGTACCTGAATCACAGCGGGGGCAGTGGAAGGACCCATATCAAAATGAAGCAATCAGGAGCTGGTCCCTACTTCACATGAAAGAGGAAGTGGAGCAGGCCAATTAGGAGGCAGCAAACAAGAGAGAACATGAGGCTAACTAATGGTAAGCAGTGGGTGGGATCTAAGCCCTTTGTAGTAAACAATATCTCATGCTAGCAACAGCTCATACTTGCTATCTTAGTTGAGACCTAAAAATGGGTATTGCCAATGCTGATCTCATCGGCCTAAAAAAAGGGCAAGTCTGATATATGTATAAATACATTCATCACCATGCATGCATGTTCATGCATTATGATATGGTGGTATATTTGTTCAAAAGGAGCACGAAAATACATTTAAGCAAAAAAGTGGCCTGGTAGCCCTCCAATAAACAAACAACAAAAAAAGGTGACACAAGGGCCATGGAAGCAACAGAAGAACTGCAACGAATGGGTTTTTGGAAAGTAAATGCTATCAACAAGCAACAGTGAGCAGGGAGGGCCAGTGGAGCACCATCAGAGATGGGTGAGGGATTAATTTAAAAAAAAGCTGAGTAGGGAGGGGAAGGGAAAGTAAAGGACGAGCTGGGGATAGGGAGAGCAATACAGTGTGAGGGAGCAGGATCTGAAGGGGGAAACAACACACAATATGGAAGAGGAGAGAGCAAGAAAACACATAAACTTCCATGGAGTTCGTATAAGCAGTGAAAGGGTACAAGTTATTCCACTTAGGAAATAGTAAACACGATTCTACAGAGGAGGGACAAACACAAGATGTAAAATAAGATTATTGAATAAGGAGCATGCAAACAAGACTGAAAATGAGGCCAAACAATGATAACCAGAACACTGATCAAAATTCTACTCTGAGTATTGTTATTGTACACAATAGGCCTTTTGATAACATACACTTAAAGCTGTTTGTAGGTGAGACCTAACACCACGTTACAGGAAAATCTCGACAGCGTGAATGTTTGTAGAAAAGGGCATATCCACAATGGCTTACATTGCTAAGCAATGAGATTTACCCAATAAGAGACATTAAACATAACCTTTATTTCTATTATGTAAGATTTTAGAACGATGCCTTCAAGATAGTTATTGTGTAAACTGTGTGAGAATAAGCATTTATCACAGGCTATTAAGAAAACAAAACTAGCATACTGGCATAAAGGATCAACTCCGCTTTAAGTAGGTCAAGTACTCTCTTTCAGTTAGTCTCCACTCTTGTTTTTTTTGCCAAGGTGGTCATCTAGGGTATTTCAACCTGCTCGGTCTGTAGAGGCTCTTTTCTCTTGCCATCTAGGTAGGGTCGTCCTTGCCATGTTGACAACAATTGTTTCACATTTGCCTGATATGTTGCTTGACTGCCACGCCATTGTGGCCAATTAGCATTATTTTTGCTTTGCAGAAACGTACCCCCAAAGTAGGGGTTTATTTCTGAAGAATCATTGATGAATTGCCCTGAAGCACCGGGAGTATTCTCCTTACACATGGGTACCATTGTTTTGTTTCCTGCCTTACTGACATGGCTGCCATTTCTGTCGTGAACTGAGTCAGAAGGGTTTTAAGGCCTCCTGACTCTCTGATGCTGGCAGGCCTATGGGTGATATGGCTTACGGTAAAGGCTGTGTTCTGTAGCCAAGCTGACAGAGGCCCCATCTTGGGAAACCCAGTATTTCTCCACCTCTAAAGGAGCCAGTGAAACCATGGATTTGGCGGGGCAGGAGACGCAGTGATTTAAGGCAGTTCACCCATCCTGCAAAACTTTAAATGACCTTCAAAATATCTATACAGTAAGTTATATCAATGACAGATGTGTCAATACAACCCTCTGTCCCCCCCCTTTCATTCAGATCCTTTCCCTCTACTGAAGCACTGACATATCTTGGAAGATTAAAACCCATTGTCAAGCTTCCCCATGACCGAGCTGGGTGTAGCTTCCTTTCCCTATGCTCCACACAATATTTTAACTCATCATTACAACAGTGTCAATTGCTCAACTCTTTCAAGTGTGAGGTTACAACAACATTATTCTAAATAATTAATTTAGATCCCGCATAACTGATTTGATTGCACAATAGTGTGGCCATAAGCCAACTTAATTAAAAGATGGCCACCACCCATTTACAAGCATGCCTGGATATACGTAGCCTGCTGGATACTCACAATTCTGGCTTCCCAATTTTATATGGACCTGAAAACACACTACAGGAAATCAGGGGAAACATGAAACAAATTATAGACAGGAGACGTTTGGCCTTGCTTATCCAACTACACCTGGCTGTGGTATTTGATGTTGTCAATAATGTAAACTTACTAGGCAGATGGCTGTCTTGTGTAGCATGGGACACAATTCAGCATGTCAGTAGTTTTCCTCCTTTCCCCATCATCACCATTACCCTAGAGCAGTGCCTAATTAGCACACAAAAATGCGCCAGTCCACCTATTTTAAAGCCGAAGCCTATCAGACAGCACAGCTTCCTGGCTTGCTAAAGACATCCAGGAGATATTTAGAAAGCTTCCCTGTGAATGTATTTCGTCTGTGCTTACCATTGGCTTTGTGGTTTGTAACTCGCATTTCCTGACTTCCTATTTGATGGGTTTATTTGTTTTATGCTGTCCAGCATGAGTTCTTCCCTTCCAAGGAGCAAAGCCCTTTCACTCTACCTCTCCTGGTATTCTTCCATGAGTGCTCCTTTCTGTAAGCAGACCTGTAAATCTTGTTCTTATCTGGTCATATTTGCTGAGCATTCAAAGAAAGAGATCAAATGTCATGCTCTGTCTTACAAGGGATCTTGGTGTTTACCTTTCTTTCTCTGACTACAAAGTGAGAGGATTTATGTGACAATTGTGTTGAATATTGTAGTAGAAAGGTTTTTTTTCTACCACACAACAACATTTAAATGAACTGTGCAGGTATTTTAGAATATATCAGAATTAGGAAAGCACAAATGAAGCAAATATTTTGTTAATTCTGAATTGTGTTGGAAACAAATACTTTAGAATGATCAAAACAAATCCATATACTAGGTGAAGCCATTTCCACACATTATCGTTTTTGCACTGTGTCATTTTATTAGCAAAACTGTACATTTGTGCAAATGTAGTGGTAATTTCAATAAAAAATGAATTGTCTGAAATGACAGTGCGCTATCAAACCATGCATTCTCCATTCTATGCCATTCCACTCTAACCTGCACCACTCCATGCCTCTGCACACTACTATGCACCACTCCACTTTCCGCCACCCCACTCCACTGCCCTCTGTGCAACTGTGCTCTACTCCACTTTGCTCCACTCTACGCCACTGCACTCTATGCTACTTTACTGAATGCCTCTCTACTCTGCATCGCTCCACTTTATGCCTATGCACTCTAAGCCATTCTACTCTATACCACTGCACTCTTTGCCACTGCACTCTACACCACTCCAGTCTATGCCACTCCACTCTATTCTGCATAACTCCACTTTATGCCACTCCACAACACTTCACTCTACACCACTGCACTCTATGCCACTCACTCTATTCCAACACTGCACTCTATTTCACTGCACTCTATACTACTTTACTCTATGCCCTTACACTTTACACCACTCTACACTATGCAACTCCACTCTACCATACACTACTCCACTGTATGCCATTTCACCTGACTCTGAAACAATCTACTCTATTCAACTGCACTCTACACCACTGCACTCTATGCCACTCTACTCTAAACTACTGCACTCTACTCCATTGCTCTCTATCCCAATGTACTATACGCAACTGCACTTTACTCTGCACCACTGTACTCTATGCCACTGCTCTCTATGCTACTCTACTCTACGTCACTGCAGTCTCCGCCACTGTACACCACTGCACTCTACAACACTCAGGGGCCTATGCATCAACAATGCCATTTGCAATTCCTTATTAGCGAAAAATAAGGAATCGCTAATAAGGAATAGCAAAAGGCTATGCATGTAGGAATCGCTATTCAAATAGCGATTCCTTAATATTCCTTATTACCGAATCGGTAATACCGAATCGGTAATAAGGAATACCTACCTATTCATTCCTATGGGCTTGGAGGCCCATAGGAATGAATGTAAAGCCAGTCTGTATTAGCGATTCGGTATTACCGAATCTCTAATAGCGGGAGCACTTTCAAGGGTGCCAGGGTGTCAAAAGGACACCCTGTTGCACCCCTGAAAATGATATGTGCACATATGTTGCACACACACATGCTCTAAGGGCATGTGTGTGCGCAACATGAAACTTTGAAAAATGCACAAAAGTGCATTTTTCAAAGTTTTTGCAAATTACCATGCAGTTCATGTTCATGGTAATTTGCTCCCCCTATTAGCGAAATCGCTAATTTTTTAACTTTGATGCATTGCATTTAAGGAATCTCACTTTGGGATTCCTTAAATGCAATTGCTATTTAAGGAATCGGTATTTAAGGAATCCCTATTTAAAGAATCGCTATTTAAGGATTCCTTAAATAGCGATTTCTGCTTTTGGGTTGATGCATTGGGATTGGGTATTTTTTACTTAATACCGGGAGCTATTACCGAATCGGTATTTTACCGACTGGATTTTGGGTTGATGCATGAGGCTGTCAGTTCCTTAACACTGCACTCTGCTCTACTGAACTCTACGCCATTTTACTCTGCAGGTCTGCCCTCAATACCAATGCTCTCTACTCCAATGCACTCTGCATTACTTCACTCTATGCTACTGCACTCTAGGCTACTCCACTCTGCACCACTCTACACCCCTTCACTCTCTGCTACTATATGCCGTTTTACTCTACTCTGCACTAGTTCACTTTATGCCTCTGTACGCTAAGCCACTGCACTCTAAGCAACTGTAGTCTGCACCACTCCACTCTGCACATTTGAACTCTATGCCACTGCGCTCTAATCTACTCCACTGGTTTCTACAACACTGTATTATACACCCCTGAATTCTATGCTGCATCTATCTAAGCCACTGAACTCCATGCCACTATACTCTGTAACACTCTAAGCCAATGCACTCTGCACCAGTCCACTCTACGCCACTTTACGCCACTTTATGCCACTACACTCTACTCTACTCTGCGCCATTCTACTCTAATCCATTGCACTCTGTGCCACTGCACTCTACTCTGCACCACTGTACTCAACACCAGTACACTCTATGCCACCTTAATCGACACCACTCTACTGTACGCTGCTGCACTCTATGCCAATGCACTCCATGCCTCTCTACACAACTGCACTCTACGACACTCTACTCTGCAACACTGTAGTGTATGCCAATGAACTCTACGCTACTCTACTATGCAGTACTGCATTCTATGCCAATGCACTCAACGCCCCTGCACTCTATGCTACTCTACTCTGCATCACACCACTCTATGTCACTGCACTCTGCAGAACTCCACTCTACACCACTGAACTTCATGCCATAGCACTCTATGACACTATACTCCACTCTACAGCACTCTATTCCATTCCACTCTGCACCACTCTATGCCACTGCACTCTATGTCACTCTAATCTACTCTGAGCAACGGCACTCTATGCCACTGCTGTCTACGCTACTCTTCTCTACTCTGCACCACTCCATTCTGCACCACTCCACTCTATACCACTGCACTCCACTATGCAACACTCTAATCTTTTGTATTCTATGATGCTGCTGCATTCTATGCCACTGCACTCTACTCCACTGTACTCAATGCCACTATACTCTGCAACTCTCTATGCCAAAGCACTCTACACTTATCTACTCTGTTCTACGCCACTGCACTGAACGCACTCCATGCGACTCCACTCTATGCCACACCAATACATAACACTCTATGCTACTCCATTCTAAGACACTCTACTCCATTCTAAGCCATTCCACTCCACTATACTCCAAGACACTCTCCTTTATGCCACTACCTTTTAGGCATGCTGAACAGCAGCCATGCCAGTGTACAACATGGCTACAACACATTGGCAAAACCAATAGCTCTTGCAGAGACATATTGCTTTTGCAGTGCTTGTTTAGAAAGCCATCACTGGTGCCCTCTATCCTGATTGCTACAAATGGAGCTGCGCACAGTCAGAACATTTGGTGCTCGTGCCGGCCATGTGAGTGAGAGGACTGGCTGGTGGGAGTGAGTTTACAAAGGGAGGCAGAGGATAGGATGACTCCTGGATTAATGTCTGTTTTAGAGCCTCTAATGTGCGGATCATTTCCCCATGTTCAACAAGTATTTATCATATTAAGTTTAACAAGTCTATTTCATTTGTGTTTGTTTAAGCTTACCACATATCTAACCCATCTTAAAATTCAACTTAAATCTACTGAAATGCTCTCACTAGCAGTGTGTTAGCTGTCTTAAAAAACAGATGCCAAACACCGGCTCCCTTTGCAACCACTCTTAACTGCCCAACTGGATGTTTTTGCAAGACCCACCCCTAACTAAGGAGCCCATATCTGCAACCAGCTTGTCTTTGTGTGGTGGGATTACCGCATTATTTGAAAAATATGGGGCATCTTTGACTCATGAGTAAATGCAAGCTTACCAGCAGAAGATTTCAATCAACAATGAATTCGCTTTTATAATCCTTTTCTAGGAGGAATATTGTCCTATGAATGCATAGGCTTGCAGAGCATTCCGTTTTTTTTTTATTAATTAGAGTGGGTTTAACCGCTGTTCAGAGAAATAGTGCAAATACCGAAGCAGCACTCCAGCTGGCCTGTTTTGATTAGGTTTTGGAGCCGTTAATAAGGTTGTGTCTGATTCATTCACAATTATGAGCTGAATTAATTATTGAGATCCTCATTAGTTATAATAAGCTGGGCTTGTTTGTCTGATGAAGAGGTTCCCACAACTGAGCCTGAAGGAGAGCAGCACAGTGAGAGTCCATACTTGAATGATAGTTTTACAAGTATAAATGGGTATTCAAAGCGTTGTGTGTTTTAAAGTATTGGGCCTGGTGTACCAGTCTCTTTCATAAACTAGTGGTATATGTGAAACCATTCTGCATGACAACTACATAGGCTATTTTGTTTATTTAATTGTTCTTTTTTTTTCTAAATAGCTATCCATATTATCATGTCAACAGGGGGTCTTAGTACATCCCTTCTACGTGGAATTTATTTTTAAAGTCTTAACGTTCTTTACCATTTACATAATATATAATGCTGGTCTAAAGATGAATTTACATATCAGCAACATAAGATGCAAACTAGCATGGGTGAATATCTGAATGCGGTTATATCGATCATATCCTAAAGTTGTAAAAGAATTCACGAATGCACATCAAAATTACCATTTGTTGGACACGAGAGGAATATGGATATATATATATGGTAAATATTTCGCACATGCTAATTTGGGTAGAAAAACCAACAGATCCCTATGCCAGGACTTAAACTATCACACTGAGATTATTTTTAGAAAACAAACATAAAAACTGGGACTGTGAACCAAAACCGGCCCTGGCAAAGTGCTCGGCCGCCTCCTTACCCCCCCCCCCGGGCGATGGGGGTGTCGCCGAGCTCTTTGTCAGGGCCGGTTTTCAGCCGATTTGGTTACAGGGCCGATTTTGCAAAAATCGCCCTGTAACAAAAACGGCCCCGAGGGGCCCAAAACCGGCCCGCACCCGTGCGGCACATCGGGGGATTGCCCGGTGCCCGCTACAGCCAGTCCAGCCCTGACTACTATAACAAACAGAAAGCAGTTCTGACCATATCGAGAAGTATTATTGTATGCAACAAATCAATGTGTTGCTTCAGTATCTAGCCCTTTTAGATCGAAGCCTACCAGACAGCGCAGCTGTCTGGTTTGCTAATTACATTTTGGGGACATTCTGAGAGCTTCCCTGGGAATGCATTCCACACGTTGTTTACGATTTACTTTGTGGTTTGTAACTTATATATGCTTGTTTACTATTTGCTGGTTCTATTTGTTTTAGGCTGCCCAGCTCAAGTCCGTCCCTTCCCCAATATTATTTACTGTATTCATCCACTAGTGCTCACTTTATGTAAACAGGCCATTAAATCTTGTTCTTACCTTGTCACATATGCTGTGAATTCAAAAACAGAGGTCAAATGTTAGAGTCTCTTTTCCAGGGAGCTTGGTGTTTTGTTTCTCTGACTTCAAAGTGAGAGGATTTATGTGACAATCATGTTGGCTCCAGGAAGTGCTTGAGGAAGGCTGTACAATGTTATTGTTTTTCTAGCACTCAACAACATTAATTTAAATGTCTCTAAATGAACTGTGCAGATATTTCAGAATTACAAAAGCACATATGAAGCACATTTTTTGATAATTCTGAAGTGTGGTGGAAACAAATATTTTAAATTGATAAAAAAAATCAATACACTAGGTGATGATATTTCCACACATTATCGTTTATGCACAGTATACTTTTATCAGTGAAACATTATGTCTGTGCAAATGTAATGGTGATTTCAATTGAAGATGTGTTGTCTGTAATGGAAGTGTGTTACCATACCATTCATATTCCACTCTGCACCACTCCACTCTACTCTGCACCACTCCATGCCACAGCGCTCTGTGCTGCACCACTTCACTTTAAAGTATGCCAATGCACTCTAATCCACTCTGCACTACTCTATTCTATGCCACTGCACCTTATGCTACTTCAATCTATGCCTCTCTACTTTGTATCAGTCCACTCTATGCCAATACACTCTATGCTGCTCTACTCTATACAACTGCACTCTTCGCCACTTCACCCTACACCACTCCAGTCTAGGACACTCCACTCTACTCTGCACAACTGCACTTTACGCCACTCCACTTCACAGCACTGCACTCTACACCAACGCACTCTATGTTTCTCTACTCTACCCTACACTATTCTACTCTATGCCAATGCACTCTAAGCCACTCTACTTTACACCACTGCACTCTTCACCACCACACTCTTCACCACTGCACTCTACACCACTTCAGTCTAGGCCACTCCACTCTACTCTGCACAACTCCACTCTATGACACTCCACTCAACTCCACTCTTCACTTTAAGCCACTGCACACTGTACCAATACATACTCTGCCAATGCACTCTACTCTGTAACACTCAACTCTATGACCCTGCACTCTATGCCAATCCACTGTAAGTCACTCTACTCTATTCTGCACAGCTTCATCCTATGGCACTGCACCCTACACCACTTTATGCCATTACTCTATGTCAATCCACTGCATGCCACTGCACTCTACCCTGCACCAATTCACTCTACGCCACTTCGCTCTATCCCGCACCACTCTATGCAACTGCACTCAATGCCACACTGCTCTGCACCACTCCACGCCACTGCACTCTATACTACTGCACTCTACGCCACTGCACTCAATGCCACTCTAGCCTAAGGCATTATACTCTACGCTAAATGCTCTCTACACCAGTGCACTCTAAGCAATGCACTCTATGCCACTCTACACCACTGTACTCTTCGACACTACTCTGCAACACTGCACTCTATGCCATTGAACTCTGTGCCACTCTACTCTGCAGTACTGTATTGCTGATCAATGCACTCTACAACACTCCACTCTATGCCACATCACTCTGCAGCACTCCACTCTACATGACTGCACTGTATGCCAATGCACTCTATGGCACTACTCTGCATCACTCTACGCCACGCCACTCTACTCAGCACCACCTTATTCCACTCGACTGTGCAGCACTCTATACCTGTCACAAAGCCACTCATCTGAACTCCAGCTTGTTCCTCTGGGGAGACGACTGGACCCACCACCCCCTGAGACCTTTTCTGGACAGCAATGACAATACTACACACTGAGCCCAGAAAGGTCGCAAGGTAAAGGGGGTTGGGAGAGAGAGAGAAATAAGAAGAAACAAACCGCACTTGACCATGGTGCACCTGGTTCTCAGGATTCCAATGGGCTTTTTCTGGGTTACTTTGTCAGGAGGCTGAATAGGCTGTGCAGTGTCATGAGTCCTTGACTATCTGTTTGAGAACAATAAACAATTAGGGTGTAACATTGGACCCACCTAAAATCCTACATTGTATCCTTATCATTTAGAACAGTCTTAAATTACGTAACATAGCACATGCTTTTCAACAATATGGAGACGGTTTTCCTTTTAATCTCTACAGGATTTTGTCACTGGACTCTTCCAGTGGTGCAACACCAGCCCCCCTCAGCCCCCGCAGGTGCAGCAGGGCCCCCAGGTTCCAGGGGGCACCCTCCGGCACTGTAGCACAGGCAGGCTTGAGAGCTCTTGACTGGGTCTGGAGCATGGGGGGACCCCCTCCAAGCACTTTGCAGGTGGGAACCTTCTAATTCTATTACGCCATTGAACTCTTCTATATGCTATACACACCTAATATGCTTTGCTCAATATGCTAAAAAGGAAATAAAATATCACTTAATGAACACACAGATAAATGACACCACCTTATGTCTCTAATGTGAGCTCCAGGCTTTTGCTTACCTAGTCCTATATTGTAAGCCAGTTTGTGTGAACCATTTTTACACCTGAACACAGTTTCTTTTACAAATTGTCCAACAGTTTTTTTAAGCAAGCTTTGCTTTTCCAAAGTCTCTAGTTCCAAAAGAATAATAATATTAATATTAATAATTACCTTGAATTGTCTTTCAAGCCCACTAAATGCCAGGACACCGAAAAATACCGGTAACACTTTAAAAAAATGTATTTCACAGATTCCTCCTTCAGAAGATCTGGTATTGTTGGTGGCATTGCCAAGGATATGGGGGCATGACTGAAGGCTCTGGAGATGATGGGGGGAATTAGGCTGACTGGAATCAAGAAGAGGAGCCGAAACATCGCCTGGAAGCTGCTGATGCTAACATTGGGGATCAGCTAAGAGTTCAGACGAGCAGAGGCCAAGTGTCCTGTGTTCGGTCTAGCTTCTTTAAATAGAAATGCACGTGGTGGGCATGCCCCCGGCTATAAGTGTTGACAGTTCCTCATGGGGTCCGCAAATACTGCCACAAGTGTGTCCCAAAGGAAAGCACGTGAGACAAACCACAAGTGTTACCCATTAAAAACACATAAGGGATAATACAAGGAATAATACTGTTTTTATGCATGTTAATGTATTCACATAATGCCAGCAGTCTATCACTTGCCACCAGGGTTAATGTGAGCAATCTATCACTTACCACCAGAATTAATGTATATACACATGTGAAGATTATACAGGTTGTGCATGTCAGTGTACAAATAAAACATGAGAAACCTACTACTAACAATGTCTATCTATCTAGCCAATGTAAAAGCAACCTGACTGGACAACAAAGGGATATATCAGTGAACCCTGCAGGAGGGGTTATGCACCAATGTGCACTGAGGCAGCAGTACCCAGACCCATGACAATGCCACTGCACGCTATGCCACTCTACTCTACAGCACTGCACTCTAAGCCACTCTAAGCCATTCTACTCTACACCAATGCACTCTGCACCATTGCACTCTAGGCCTCTGCGCTCTACTATGCAGCACTCTAATCTATGCCACTGCATTCTACGATGCTGCATTGTACACTACTGAATCATATGTTGCTGCACTCTATGCAACTGAACTCTGTGCCACTTTACTCTGCAGCACTCTATGCCATTGCACTCTACATCAGTTCACTCTACTCTACACCACTCCACTATACGCCACACTACGCAACTCCTCTCTATGCCACTCCAATACCCAACACTCTATCCCACTACACTATTATACTCTACACCACTCTTTGCCATTCCACTCTACAACATTTCACACCACTCTCCTATAAACCACTAACTTTTTAGGCATGCTAAACAGCAGCCACGCTTGTGTATGACATGTCTAAAACACATTGCCAGTGCCCATGGTTTTTTAATAGGCTCCAGCTATTAGCTTTGCCAGGGCTTGTTACTTGTGAGAGGATTAAGAAACTATAAGGAGGTGAAAGTTTCAGTAAAGTAAAGAGGGCTCTGAAAATCTTTTTGCTCCCTAATCCTGCTGCCATCTTACTCGCCCTGGAGATGAGGAGTAGGTAATGTAATTCCGTGTTTAGCAGAGGGCACGCAGGGGACGGCAGATGTTACCCGTGGCTAGCCCACCTATGCAAACTGAGTTGAGTTTGAACTCACCTAGTTGTCCAAGTAGACTATAAAAATAAAGCATGGAAAATGCATATTGAGACTGCATTTATAACAATGGAACCTTCCTTGATTAAGATTGTGTGTAAATAGTGTCCTTTCTTCCATGTAAGTCAAAAAACGGGTTGAAGGTGGGGAAATAATGTCAACCAGCCTTTGCAGGCCGCACCATCTATTTATTGACTGCACCTGAGCTGAGATCTCTCTCTGTCAATCAAACAGTGTGTTGTTTTAGAAGAAAACCTCAAAAACAGATTTCCTTTTTCATCATCACAGTAAAATATTTTATAGCACATGTAAGTATTGAAAACGAAAATGACATGAAAACTTCAGTAAAGCAGCGGATATTACTAAATTCTTCCGGTTTCTTAGTAACTTCACAGCCTGTTACCTAGTTATTATTCGATATTTTAAAAACAAGATTAGCAAAAAAAAATCGTTTTGCAGTTACAAATCATATGCAATCAAGGAGCTTTATGGATGGCTTAAACCCTTAAATGCTCTAACAGTGGCTCACCTTTAACCACCATCTCAAAATCACATCACATGTTTCAGGTCAGGAAGCAAGGTTAAAACAATAATACAATCAGCTGAACTTAAGTGATGTTTAGAATCCAATCAAAAGCGATCTTTGTGATTAATTTTTCCATTAATTTTGTAACGACTATTTTTCTGGAACCGCAATGAGGTCCTCGACACCTCAATTTCTTAAAAATGTTCATTTTAAAACGTTTAGAAAACTACTAAAGCAAAGCACCCTTGGAACAGTGTGCACTACATGTCCTTAGATTAGCTCTGTGTGAGCCCATGCACATGATTGCATGACTTTATCTACCTTACTTCTCTACTCGCTGTCGATGTCATTCCTCCCTATTCTTCTGTTTGTCTAACTCAGGAGCATTTTGGTCTCACAGGCCCAGATTTACAAAGGTTTTGCATTGGGTTTGCGTTAATTTTATAATGCAGACCCGATGCAGATTCCTTTATAAGGTTTTCAAATTGGTATTTGCTTTTGTAAGAAAAAATAATGTAAAATGTACGTCAAGGGGGCATTCCATGGGTGGTACATGGGCATTACCATGCAACCACCCATGGTTTTTGGACGCAAAGCCCTATCTGCTAACAATAGTAGACATTGTTTTGCACCAAAAGTCAATGCCGCTATAAAGCATGTACTAAATGAGAGGAATGATTTTATTTCTCCTAACTGTTCCCACTCGCCTGTGTGCTGCACACATCAAAAGTAAGAAAAGTTTTAAAGTTAATCTAAGCATAGTATTTTGTATTGTAAGAGTACCTTTCCAGTACAAAACCTGTGCAAGACTCATGCAGACACCTTTGAATTATGGTTCAAAGGTGAGTGCGTGGCATTTGGCAGCCTGATTGTGGGTCAGTGGTAGGGAAAGCAGGATAGCGCCATTTCTGTAGATATGGTGCTTTCCTTACCTGCTCTCTCCCTGTCACACAACGCAGTATTGCAACTTTGGGTGCTGCGATGCATTGTGTGAAAACTTTGAAAAATTGGGTGTTATTATTAGTAGACATAGCCTTTTCTATGCTGAAGTGAGACCTTGCTCTGCCATGCATTGGAGGGACACTTTTACCTCTCTTCCTCCCTTTTCTCCATCCCACCCTCTTTAATCCCCACTCCACACATTGTGTCAGCTTGCCCCATAAGCCCCAGTGCTGACTCTGCCGCCTGCTACTCTATCAATAGGTCGCCATTTTTTCCACCATTCTCAAATGGCCCCCACACTAGTGCATGTGCCACCTGCTTGGCAGGAGTCTTTCAATTTTTTAATTTTTTTTTTACAAAAGCACTGTTGGCGTATCACTGGGTAAGCAAATCCCTCAATCAGGATTTATAAAGCACAACTAATCACCCAATAGGTTATCCAGATACTTGTAGGCCCTGGAGGCTTATTAGAAGAGCCAGGTTGTGAGGGCCGTTTGGAATTCCGAAAGTGAGGTGATGGTTTGGAGATGCGTGCGGAGTTTGTTCCAGGTCTTTGCTGCGATGTGGGGGAAGGAGCATACTCCACTTCTGCTTCGATAGATGCAGGGAGTATGGGCAAGTAAAAGGGAGGCGCAGTGCAGTTTTCTCGATGGTTTGTGGAAGTTCAGGCAGAGGTTAAAGTAGGCAGTCCTTGGTCTGCCAATTTCTCCATTGTGCCTGCTCTCGCATTTCCAGAGTACCTGATGGCTGCTGACACCCAATGCCCCACTCCCATTTTGCTCACCAGGCTCTCCCCTCTGCTCTCCACTCTCACCGTGCACTTCTGTTTCATTCCTCACTCCCCAGCATCCATTCTCTTTGGGCCCGTTACCTCATACCCTGCAATGCCTGTTTGCCCTCCGTTCTCCCTTCTCTCCCAGGCTGTGGCAGTGTGAGGGAGGAGAGAAGAGGTAGGCTTGTCAGAGTAGCAGCTGAAGTCTGTGCGAAAAGTATCTATCAAAGTTTCTTGTGTGTGTGTGCATGTCTGTGTGTTCGTATATGTTCACATATGTCTGTGTGTGCTCTAGTGCATATCTGTGTGTTTGTGTGCACTTGAATGTCTATGGGTGCTGGTGAAGTGTGACTGTTTTACCCACTGCCTCCACCAGTGAAGTGTTGCACCTTGCACAATGGCAGTCATTTCTTGCAATCTACTGCCCCTGAGTAAATCAATGATCGGTTATTCTAGCAACAGGCAGGCACTGGCAAAACCGAGGTAATTCTTTGTAAAATGCAATCACTGACTCAACGATGGTAAACCCTGGCAACCAGCAGGGCCCTGGCACAATGGTGGTAATTCCTGGTGCAGTTGCATAGAGTTAATACAAAAGAAATTCAAAGCCAATAGCGCAGCATCTCAGAGCCAAGACCTATTGGCTTTGCCAATATTTGTTAAATCAGGTCTGCCACAATACCCAGTAACATTATTCCTCTGCAGCAGTAAACGTAGTCCATATTGTAGCAGCCAACCAAGAAATCTCTAACGGTCCTGGTACCATAATCCACAATTGATGACCCTCTCTGGCAGAGATGTAGTTGCTTCACAGGCTATTATTTAAGTGAAGAGTCCAAGCAGGCACTGGCATGGGACAATAACAAATATTTGCTTTCAAATTGATTACACTGGAACTATATAGGCACAAGGGCTTTCTACAAGAAATTAGTTATTTTGGGGTAATTGATGAACTGGTACGTTGAAATGAATTCATCGTTTATTTTGTTACAGGACTTTTATTAAATATCTTCCTTTAATAAAGCACAAGCATTAAATATGTTGAAAAAACAAAAGCAAAAACTTTAAGAATTAAAATAAAAGAATACAATGTTTAGTGAATCTTTGCACCTTCACACTCAGCATCGCTGGAACCTCCTTAACAAGTCCCTCTTCTCAAATGGTCTTAAGGCTTTGCCTTTCCTTGGTAAAGTAAGCTGCTTTTTTAACATATAAAAGTTGTTTTTTTCCTTAAGTTATACCTGTTTTGTTTTCTCTAATATAAATATGAATAAACATAAGATCTTTTAAACGTCCTCGGGGTTTCTATTTCACTTGAAATTGCCGGGGCTAGATTTTCTCTTGATTCATACTTGGCCCTCAAGTGGTGATTGTTGACCTCGAATCTTAAGTGGGAGTTATGGGGATTGCTGTTTGGCAGCGGACACACCCCCTGAGCATTGTGGCTGCCAATTCACCTCTAGTGGTCATGCCTCTGCAATGAATAAACAACTCCCCACCTATCACATCATTGCAGTGCACTAGCTGAGAATACATTGTCAGATACCGACCCACGCAGATGAGTTGACCGGAGGTGAGGGGGCGTGAGCTTACAACCGGAGGGTAGACTGGATCTGGAGAAGCCGGTATGGACTCCAGGCGGCGGCTCAACATCCTGGGATAGATTCTGGGCAAGCCACGCAATATCCCCGCCTAACAAATAATAAAAAATCTTGAAACTTTATAATGTAATCTGGTGCGCTTGCAAAGCGCTCCAATGGGCAAAGGTCCCATTTTGTGAAACTGCAAAAAATAAAAAAAATTCTATAACTCTCGTCTGTAATTGCTTTAATGTGATTTTTCCTCCGCAATACAGGAATTCCGAAACAATTTAGTAGCTTTCCAGGAATCAATGCATAAATCCGACAAGCACAACTTTGGCAAGAGATTCTCAAGGAGGATTTTCTCATTCTGAAGTGTCCAGCTGCACAGAACAGCACTGCTCTGCCGCCTCTTCCTTCCATGGGTAGTAGGGTGACCACCATTACGTACACTGTTTCCAGCTCAGGACTTTTGTTTACAGCCTAATATTAGCAGACTGTTGTTAGCTTCCATTGACTTATATAGACTAGGACTCCCGAAATCCATGAATCGGAAGGGTCCAGTTTTGAAAAATAGACCGCGTCCATAATGACCTGGAGTGAGGCGGTCACCCTGGTGGGTGCCGGGTAAGTAACCTGCAGGTGACAAGAGGCCTCTGTTTCCGTGCTGTCAAGTGTGAAATCCTCAGCTAAGAGCTTCATCAACTTTGACATTTTTCAGAAATAGGCCTTTTTAGTTTTTTTGTGTAAGGTGTACAATAGATATATGGAAACAGGGTTAAGGCGGGATGAGCATGCTGCTTAACACAGGCGCAGGACCTTACACGTGAGTCATGACTGATCCCGGGTTGGTGTGCTTGGCCAGAAGCTGAGTGCTACGCAAACAAATGATGGACGGAATGATGAATAAATCATACATTCACCCCCAGTCAAGAGATCTGGGTTAAATCCAGTGTTCTTTTGCTCACCATGCCACCCCAGTTTAGACCCAACCATATGCAAACCAGTCTTGACCCTGTGCCTCATGGGAACAGTCCAGACCGAACTGCCAAGCCAGGTCCTACCTGGACTGGAAACAAGCATCCTGGGACCGGATTCTGGGTGTAACCCTTCATCAGCCAGGATAGCTTGAATCCAGTGGTACAGTGAGCAAGGGACCCATGATTGGGGGACTACCCATCCCACTTAGGGTGAAAAGTGTTACGCAAACAAATGATGGCCAGAAGCTAAAGCACTTGAAGTAGTGATGCAGGGACATGCTACAGCAGTTCCTCTCCATGATAATTAGGGAATCTGTGCCAATCAGAAGGACCACTAATCAACTGTCTGTGCACAAACTTAGGGCCTTATTTATGAAAAGTGTTGCATCGCTGCGTAAAAAAAGGGATGCCACACTTTTCAGTGCGCCCCTTGCTTGCGACACTATAGATGTGCTGCATTTACTGCACGGAGCTCCTTGTCACAAGGATTTACAGATACGTCAGTATTCCTGACATATTTATCAGCACAAAAGTGGCGCATTTTCTGGGTTGTGTCTGAAAACACACACAACTCCAGCAATGTGTCCTTTCAAGCCTTTGAATAAGCCTGTGTCAATATTACGCCTGCTGTGAGGCAATCGTAAGAATTTGACGCAGTGGATTCCTAGAAGTGTTGCAGTGAAATCGCATAGATTTCACTGCAACACTTCTGTGTGCCTTTTTTTGTGAGGGAACGCCCACCCTGTATACATTATACCTGGCACAGGTATAATGTAGTGCAGGACTTTACGAAGTGACGCATCTGCTCAGATGGGTCACTTTGTAAATATTTTGCAGTGTGGTTTCGCAAATACTGCTTCTGGATCCCTAGTGTTCGTACATTTGTGCTAATCTACTATTATGTTACCTCAACTGTGAACTCAACTGTTTTGTTATTTTTCTATGTAAGTGAAACTTAGAGACATGCTTCATGTGGCTTTTATTGTTGTGTGAGGGGTGGAAAGTTAATTCTAAGTTACCAGGAAGCTAGATTTGCGATATACGGTCAAGAAATATGACTTCTTTAAATAATATATAATAAATAGAATTAAATAGAATAAATATCATCAATATGTCAATTCATTCAAGCTGCACATAAGCTAAAACATGCAGAAAAACAGACGTATAACCTTGGCCATAGAACAGAAATATTGTGGTAAATGTACTAAGAGGTAGGTCACAAAAAGTGATTGCAAATTGCATATTGACTTTTTGAGAACTGTCCCTACTTATGTAATGTGCCCTATACACTTGAATGTTGCATCCCAAAGTAGATGCAGAACAACCTGCCAAATGAATATTAATTAAGAATTGTGCTGTTTGCGGCTATGGTTGGCTGCAAACACATGAATGATGTCCTGCAAAGAAAAGAAGTTAATGTTTACATTACCAATTGGGAAACCTTTTTATTTTCAAATTATTAGTGATTATCAGTGTGGTGGTCTTCCGACCACCACACTAACACCACCACCTGTTTCAGGGAACCGACGTTCCCTGGTGGTGGCACAGCAGAAGCCCAATGTAACATGCTGAGGGGGACTGGCGCAGTCACGCTGAGCATATCATGAGTTCCTCCACTGCCAGTCAATTCACGGCGGGCTCCCTGCCATCGAAAGTCTGGTGGTTGAGGAAGAAAGGTGGCCCTATAGGGCCCCCATGACCCCCCACTATGGGAGGCTTATACCCCCTGTCTGCTTGCACCCCCAATTCCAGCACGGGATGGACATCACCATCCATGCCGTGCTGGAACATTTTTGCCATTCGCATTGTGGTGCCTGTTTTTCTGGCACCGCCATGGGTAACGGCAAAATGACCATCCGCCTGCACGAGAAAAACTCGTAATCAGGCGGGCAGTCTTTGCGCGACTTTGGCACAGCCGTGCCGGCAGAGAGCCGGCACAACTGTGTCAAAATTATAATCAGGCCCATTGTGCCTTAAAGTAACTCATGTTGCTTTAAAAATAAGGTTTCTTCAGTGGAAGCAGGCAGCAGTCTCCTTTACCACTGCATACTCCACCCCAGATAACCCAACACCATTCCTCATGAACAGCTTTTCAAATTAGTCACAACACCAACTTAAGGGTAAGTAACTCACCAATGGTTTGCAACTGCTATTATTGATGCAAACCATTGATACATGCTATACCCCTTTCATGCCTTTTGTGGGTACCATTAGGTATGAGTCACTAAACCCATTTTGTGAGCCATAAAGGCTTGTCAGATTTACAAAATGGTTTAATACATAGCTAACAGCCATTTTGCTCTTTCAAACTCTGTTGTGTTGTGATTCTGAATCACAGAGTCTGTAATCACAAAATGCCTTTGTACATCTGGCTCTTGGTGTAGATTTCTAGAAAGTGAAATATAATAGAACAAGCAAACAAAATATAGATATTAATAAATAAGATGTGCCACATTTTCTAAAGAATCCAAACCATCAATATATTTAATTCCTGGACCTCAAATGTGTTTAGTTATTTCACTTTAAACAACACTTCCTCGAAGCGGTAGCTAATTAGAAGAAATGTTCCCATTTCCCCAGAAAACCCATGTTATCCATGTGTGCTCAAGTTCAAAGCATACTTGCCATGCGTGGGATCCTTCTACGTTTGTCCAGATATTGGAATTCGCATTGGAACAGTATGCTTCCAGTACAAATCCTAAATGACACATCACGCACTATACTCTGTTGTAAGACAGTAACAACAGGCCAATCTTTAATATATATGGCTCCCCGTTGTGTTTTTTTCTTGTGCAACGGAGCAAATTTGATTGTTGTGCTGTAGTTCTCAATAATTCAGGTTTAAGAATTTTCTTCATTCCGAAACTCATAGCAATAGTAAACTTGCAAATTATACCAGGCATAGCATTCCAGGGGAACTGCAGAGTGAGTCAAGTAACGTTTGTAAAGGCTGCTAATTCCCCATTGACAATTTTTACAAAACAAATTAATAGAGCACAGTAAGTATTGAGGCTGATGTCCATTTTGATCCTCCGTAGGCAACAGTTTCCTTGACAAGAATCCCATTTCCATTCACCTTCATCAAGTTTGTGGGTCATCAAGTCTCCTTCCCACCAAGCAAGGGGAATTATTCCAGCCATCTCCTGAAATAAAACTCTAACTATATTCAGGGTGGCAAAAGGTCAGGTAGGAGTTTGAGAATTCCCCAAAATATACAAGATTGAAGGTTCTCAATAACTTTCATCTATAACTTATCATGTTTCTCATCTTTAACAGAATATTTGAAAGTTATCTCTGTGGTTCCCATCTGTAGTTAATTTGTAAAAAGATAGGACCCTGATTTTGATGTCCGAGCTACAGCTTCGGTTTCAATTCTGACCACCGTATTGTGAATACGGCGGTCAAAATTGAAACCAGCTGGTCATTGTGTTGCGCCCTGTTTCCGACCACAGCGCAAGCTCCCATAGAAAAAGTGTGCGACCGCACCATGTGCAGTCGCATCCCAATATTGAGGTCAGGACCGCCAACCAGAGGTCGGTCAGTCCCGATTCTGCAATGGTGTCAGACAGACGTGAGTTCGCCCAACGCCGTAATGAGGCCTTAAGTGTCAGGGCCCTCGTTAAGAGCTCAAGGAAGCTTGCACCATCCACTGCCCCTACCAGCGCTGCCCATTACATTACCAACACAACTACTAACCATCACACTCCTGCAAGTGCGACAATACATACTATTCAAGGCCCCAAAAACTATAAGAAAGGCGTGAGTAGCAATATTAGTGATTTGTTAATGTATATTAAATTCATAAACAGCTGTTGTTGTTCTCACACCCACATTTGGCAGACAGCTCCACAATATGGTAGACACAAGCGCTGATGCAAAGAATTAAGTGCCAGTGCAGAGCCTTGGAAATCACAAGCTCAAATTAAGCACTGGTTCCCATGTAGAAGCCCTTCCCTGTGAACCTTATTACATGTAGGAATGTTCCAGCAAAATACCTACATATAATCCACTCATAAACCTTGCCAGGAGTTAAGTCATGGCTGTTCCTTGAACCTCCTAAACCATAACCAATGCATGAGGCCTACCGTTGCATAAATCTACTAGTGGTGAATTACACACTAGGAAAGCCATTTAAGGGAGACAGATGTACTTTTGAGTATTTTTCGACTGTGTTTTTTCAGCGGGTTTATCCCCAGGCTTTTTGCTTTTTGGCCTCCTGTTTTTGACACTGTTTTTGTTGGTTTTAGGACTATGGGGATTTTACCACTACTGTTCAGTGTTAAAGTGCATATGCTCTCTGTGTAAATTGTGTTTATGGATTGATGTTTTCATGAGTGGCTAGTTTGACTTACTACTAAGTCCCTAGTACAGTGCACTGTGTGTGCCCCTGGCTGGCCTGTAAGTGAACTGCTGCTAGTGGGTCTGCAGCACTGATTTTGCCACCCGCATAAGCAGCCCTTTCAAAGGGGTGTCAGACTTGCCACTGCAGTGTCTGCGCCTAGTCTCTGCTGCCATGTCGACCTGGCAAGTGCACCCATTTGCCAGGTCCTAACCTTCCCTTTTCATACATGTAAGATTCTCCTAAGGTAGGCCCAAGGTACCCCCGTGGGCAGGGTGCAGTGTATGTGATAGGTAGGGCATGTACTAATGTGTGTGTGACATGTCCTGATACAGTGTATTTTGTTTTTCACTATTGAAAGGCTATCTGTCCCATAGGATAGAATGGGAGTTCAATGATAATATATTGTATAACTTCCCATTGGCACAAGATGGAAAGATGGATTTTAGTATGACTGAACTCAGAATATAATAATGCATATTTTAGTAAAGATGATTTTTATATTGTGTGTCTGAAAATACTATTTTTAGAAACTTGCTGTTTTTCTTGCTTAGTCATCCTGTGTGCCTCTGCTGGTTTGTGGATTGACTGTCTGGCTTTGGTAACAGGGGCTGGGGATGTGCATTCACTTTAGACAGCTACTGGGGGGGTTGAGGTGTGTCTTGTCTTCCCTGGATGAGTCAGGGCTGGGCTGCATAGAACTGGGCTGCATTTAGAGTAGGGGGAGGAGATTTTCTTTCACCTGAATGGGCCTGGTCTGCCTTACACAAAGTTGTCTCCACCTCCTGCCGGGAAGATGGACCAGAGAGGACATAACTCGTTTGAACTAAGCACAGGGACTATCTGCCACCAGAGAACAAAGTAAAATGCTGTATAAATATTGGGGCCCAGACCCCAGAACTTTAGATTACTTCTGGACTGAAGAGGAACCTCTGCCAAGGAGAAGAGCTGGGAAAGCTGAAGAAAAAGTACTGCCCCTTTGCTGTGTACTGTCTGAGGTTGGCCCGCTGTGGCTGTTTCTGCCAAGGAGAGAATAAAGCCTTTGCTGTGTGCTGTGTATCCTGCTTGAGGAAGATCTCTAAGGGCTTGAAGTAGAGCTTGCCTCCTGTTCTGAAGTCTAAGAGACACAAAGACTTGACTACCAGCTCCCCTGAAATTCCTTGCTGGGAATTCTGACCTGCCAAGAGGTGCCTGTTGCTGTGTTGGGCCTTTGGAGGTCGTTTCTGCTGTTTGGAGATGGAAAAGAGACGTGACTAAGAGAAACACGATGCATCCGCACCCTTTCCAACACATCGCCGTTGTCCCGCTGAAGAAACGGATGCAGCGCCTGCCCGCTGCTGAAGAAATCGCCAAACGATGAATCCTATGCACCAATCTCTGAAGTCCAAGATCAATGCCCCGATTCGGACGCAGGCCCTGTATGGCTGCAATAAACAACGCATTGTAGGACCGCAGCTGGAGAAACCAATGCAGCGCCGTTGCTGCTGCCACCAAATTAAGAACCAACATATCTCCGATCTCCACGCATCGTACTGGGGCACCAAGTCTACAAGAATGCCGGGGCCACAATAAGAATCTGATGCACCACCTCCTCACACAGTAAGAAACCGATGATCACCTCCCCCACATGGCAGTAAGGAACCAGCGTATCACCTTCCCTGAAGTAAGGAACCGATACATCACATTCCCTGAGCATGAGGAACAGACACATCACCTTACCTGTTTTTGTTTATGATTGTGATGCATCCAAGGTACTTTGTGTTGAAAGTGTTTCATCTATAGTTTGCTACGGACAGAACTGTTTTTGCTTTCTAAGGATTACATTTTAAGTACTGTATTGTGGATTTTTGTCTTTATAGTCTTGTTTGGTTTAGATAATGTTTACTTATTTTTCTAAACTGGTGTGGTATCTATTTGTAGTGTTTTCACTGTATTACTGCATGTGTGCACAAATGCTTTACACTCTGTCCCTGAGATAAGACTGTCTGTTTGTGCTAAGCTACCAAGGGGGTGAGCAGGGATTATTTTAGAAGTGTATCTCCCTTACCCTGACTAGGAAGTAAAGTCTCTACGTGGACAAAGGTGCAAACCATTGCCAACTATAGACCCCCATTTCTAACAAGTATAGATAAAGGGTAACAGGACTAACTTGAACAATTTACATCTGTAAAAGACTTTGAGACTCTGCCTTGTGTTTCCTTCCATTTTATCATTAAACATTTCCTGGCTACAATAGCGGTCTAATAAATTAACCTCATAAACATTACTATTTCTGATGGGCTCCATCCCTGTGCCATTAATTTGAATGATAATTAAGATATATCTTGGATAGCAGGTGTTATTATAAAATGATTGATCTAGTGGAATTGCACCAAAAGTTGAAGAAAAGAGCAGGACCCAAATTAAGAAAACATGTTTAAATTAATTGTTTCTTAAATCAAATGTCTACCTAACAGTCAATTAACAACAAACAAATACATATAAGACTTGAACCACACCTCATTTGCCTGACAATCTACTTTCATAAGCATTTTATAAACATAGGTATCTTGCGGGTAACAGACCAGTTTAACTATTTAAATGTACGATAGACACCAAAGAAACACACTATTGCAATTAATGCCTTGTGGTGAAATCACCACACTGCTTGCCCCTCTTACTCAAATCCTGTATTTAACTTAAAAAAATAGTCCTGCTTTTATCTTTTTGGGAAGAGGCTCTCTTGTTATCACTGCAGAAAGGGTAGGATGCATCCAGGATTTGAAGCTATAATTGGCGTCTGTCACTTGCCCCTTTGTCGTGCAGGTTTTTGTGTTTTTCATTTTCTTTCTGGATTCAAGATGCCTCACCTATTCCTGCTTTGATGTGTTTTTGGTGTCTTTATGAGAGCTACATCTCAACCCCTACTTGTTTCCTCCAACCTCTTTTCCCTTCCTTCTCATACCTAATAGTTCCTCACCTATTCTGCAGCCTTGTGTAATGCCACAGCATAGAGCAGGGAGAAAATGTACTGTGCACAGTACAAAGCCTACATAACTTCTTTTGTACGTTGTCTAAGAATACATACCACCAGTCAAAGGTAAACGTAGCATATCTCAACCTTAGGCTGAACATTTTACTGAATATCTTGTTTATTCCAAGTCATTAATGCTTTAAATGTTAACATTTAGGGCCTAATTACGATGTCTGTGAGAAGCTGGCCTGGTATATGATGGTGCCCACTAATTTAAGTGGGCATCTTGAACCAGTCCAGACAACCCTTATTTTGATTTAAGAGGTCTCAGACAACCTTAGAGAGCTATCCAAGTGGTAGCTGTGGAGAGCAGCCTTCTACCTTAGTCTTTAAGGAGTTTAAAGCAGCTTGTGTTACCAGAAGGCAATCTTATAGTATAGATTAAATGAAAAAGAACCACACAAAGTATTTATAAACATATGTATTTATTATATAACTCTCTCTATTATGTTACAGTATCTCCTACACAGAGATAGACACAAAGCACTCAATACTTTATCAAAGAAATCACAGTAAATAGCACTAATACACAGCGGGCCCCAGGGGGGGACAAATCATATACTAAGAAAGTGGTATAAGGACCACAACTCGAGTCAGGACAATGTCAAGAAGACGTAGAATTGCTGGGGACACACAGAAACACCCAAGATAAGTAGATAGAGACCCCACAGAGAGCTTGTGTAGTGTGTGAACACAACTGCATGCTCCGTACATGTCTTTGTGCAAGTTACGGTTGGAATGTTAAAGATTAGGCTCCCTTCCCAGTGGACCCTAAAGAAACCCTTTGGAAAAAAGAGGGTTGGAGAGCCACCCCACCCGTGTATACCGTGGTTCCCAAGTTATTTATCCCAGAAGAGCTGGGTGCATAGGTGGGAAGTGGTGTTGGAAACTGCAGTAGAACCTAATGGTGAACTTTAGGAAAGTGCCACTGCTGGTAGAGGAGTAAGTGTCCGGAGGAATCCAAATGTAGAGTTTTGAAAAGGAGTACCTGGAAGCAGGGGGGACAGTGGGTATGTCACTCAGGGGTAAACAGGAGACTTGGAAGATGGATGCCCTCCCATGTTGGGTTCTTCATTAAAAATAAGAGTGACCTTGACTCTGCTGCTGCGGGGACCAGGCGATGCTGAGGATGACCAGGAGCTGGAGACAAGCTGTCCCGCGAAGGATGTCGAATGTTGAGGGGTCGGTGTCTGGCGGGATCATCAACAAGTCCTGGCAAATGCAATTCATGCAGGGAGTCAAGAAGGGGCACAGTTGGGACCAGCAAGGTCCAGGAGTAAGGGCAGGACCCAAACAATCAGGGGAGCCCAGGGAAAACAAAAGTGATCCTCAAATAGACCCACAGGCAAAAGGCACATGAGTTACAAGAGGACCTCAAGCAGGTCATCAAAAGAGGCAGGAAACGATGCACACGATGCTTTGTGGCTGAAGATTCTGGTCACTGGATGTGCTTGAGGTTGGGGCTACTTGGAGCCCAAAGACCTTCTAGCAAGGATATCAACAAGCCTTTGCAACTGCAAAGGGGATGCTATACCCAGCGGTTTGGTTATTGTAACCCCCCCAAGAACTACTGGCCTCAACTTGGTAAGAGGGTAGAGCAGGCGAATGCAGGGGAGTGACTCCTTCACTCCAAGGGAGATTACTTCTGTTGTCCTTGATGCTTCACAGGCCTTGGAAGGCTTGTGTATGATGCACAGGCACAGACGATGCAACAGACTGGAAGGGAGATGAAGTCAGGCCCAAACGAAGTCCAGCGAAGTGCAGAGTGCCCAGGCAGTAGAAGTTCAGTGGTTTCAGTTCTGAATGTTATCCTACAACAAATCTAAAGACCTACACCCAGGTAAGCCCATAAGTACTCTAGAGAAAGGGTTGGGAAGATTCAGGGGACCCTCCCTGGGGAGAGTCTGGACAGGGGGGAGGTTACTCCCATGTCCTTTGTCAAGTTTCAATCCAGAGCGGGAGCCAACGGCTCCCATGACTGGTTTGAACTGGACTATGCACAGAGATACCAAATGTGCCCCTCATGCAGACTTTCAGGCGCTGGCAAGTGCACTCACCCAGCCCTAACCCACTAAATTCTGTCTGAGAGGTGGTCACACCTCCCTGCCACAGGATGCCTAGTGTTCTACCCTCCCCTGCTCGAATTTGGCTCAGCAGCAGGATGGCAGAAATGTGTCTCTGGACGGCAGCAACCATTTTTTGCTATCTGGGAATAGAAGGCTGGTACTGGGAACATTGAGAGCCTAATGGAGGGCTCTTCCAGTGCTTGTAATTATACCTCCCACACTGTTTATGGTGTGGGGGTATGATTCCAACATGTTTGATACCAAACATGATAGGGTTTGATGCAGCTGTTTTCAAGATGGTCATCGTGTGAGTACGAAGTGCCCCCCTATATAGTATACGGCTCCTTCACTGAAAACCTGGGTGAATGGACTCCGTAGGCTGCAGTGGTGTCCTTCTCATGCAGGGGCACCCTCTCACTTAGAACCAAGAACTTTGACCACAGGATTTAAAGTCCTGCTATAAGGGCGACTTAAAGGTTTTAAGTGCAGTGATCCTTAGATATAGTAAACCTATATCTTTTGTAAGTGGTGCATGCATGAACTTACACAGGCTGCAATGGCAGGCCTGTAGCTCCATTTTGTATGATCCCTTATGGGTGGCATAATACATGCTCCAGCCTCTGGGGGAACTCTGGGGTACCTATGCCCTGGGTACATGGGTACCATATACTAGGGACTGACAAGGGTACCCCAGTATCCAATCAGGGGTGTACCTAAGTACATAACACAACAGTTTAAGGAGAAAGAATATACACAGGGGTCCTGATTAGTAGGATCCTAGTCAGACTAGTCAAAAACAGCATCACATCAAGCAAAAAGTTGGGGTAACCATAAGAAGCAGATCGACACTGTTTCGGACTCAGGACCGGCCAACCTCAGGTCGGCGGATCTGACCTTCTGATTACGATGCGACTGAACACTGTTCGGTCGGATACTCACTGTTCTCTATGGGAGCTTATGTTACGGCTCTAATCCGTCCGTAATACTAGCTCCTACAGAGAAATGGGGGTAAAACACCGCATCCTGTGGCAACCTCCCATGGGGAGCCTGCCACACAGTGCATGGATTTAAAGGGGGTACCCTAGGTAACCCGTCAGCCACCAACCGTAGGCCGCGGAGGCAATGGGGCCCTGCTAGGGGCCCCCAAAGTCGCTTCCCGACAGCCTTTCCATGTCGGAAAGGCTGACACCGAAAGGCCATGTGAAACAGATATTGTAATACCAATGGTGGAAACACCAACTAAAGGGGATTTTGACTTGGTTCCAACAGGCCGGATGACTCAGAGAGCTGGTTGGAACCGAGTCAGAATGACCTGCCATTTTACATTCCAACTGCCGACATTGTAATCGGGCCGTAAACCGACTGTGTCGGTCAGAAAGCTTCTGACTAGACGTATAGTGATCATGCAGTGTTAACGTGTTGGATGGGTATAGGGAGTAAGGCTAAAATCTCTCCTATAAGAGGCTTCCAGCCATGTTTGGCAACAAAAAATGGTTATTACATTAGGCGGGATAAAATTGATCACGCTACATTCCTTCCTCCCATTTTGTGCCAGACTAAGGCAGAGGTGGAAGTATGTTTAGATCCCTCTGCCGAGCTAGCTCAGATTACAACAGATTTTTCCATTATTACTACTAATATTAAGCAGTTCTTAAGTTGTAATACTCGGGCATCCAAAACTCAAACAAGGTGCTGGTTTGCCTCTAATTGTGTTATAAAATGAGAGAGGGCCCAACACTCAAGGTGACGGGGCACTGTTAAGTAGCAATGAAAACAAATTTGCACTCAGAAAAATTATTGTGTTATCAGCACACCTCTCACTACACCCCGTTCACTAGCCGCACCTCAGGAACAAGCAAAAACCAATAGTCAGACTAGTATCACAACAGTATGGTAACCTTCAAGTTTTAATGAGTTATTTCATGGACACCAATCATGGTTTACTTCTTCACACCCACATAGATTAAAAAATAATAAATAAAGCCTCACAATCACATTAAAAACATTAGACCATCATTGTACAATGACATATTAAAATTAGGCTTAAAACATATTTGAAAAAAACATACCCCAAACAAATACAAAACAGGAGAATCCTAAGACCACAAACACTTGTCTGTTTAATCAATCAATCAATCTTTGATATTTAGTCAGTACCGTTCTGCTCAATATAATATGCCTGATACATTATGTATTATCTCAATTGACATCTATTGTTTCTTGAAGTTACGGCAAGTTAGTAAATGTAGAGCGTCAGTGCGTTGCGGTACGAATCCAAATTTGACCACCTTCCTCAGTATAACAAGTACTACCCCATGCAGTACAACACAATTACAAAAAAACAATCTCTGTCACTTGGTGGTCTTTGAGGAACCATACATCGGGGTTGCCTAATTTCCTCCGTCTACTTTAAACAGCAACAACATCTTTAATGTAGCTTATCATGATCTATGCTTATTACTGTTAAGGCTTATCTTGCCTCCTCATCGTTCGGTCCCCTGGCCTTCCCTTAATGGTGAAAATTGTGTTGAAACCAGTGTGCGTTTCATTTCATCAAAAAAATGATAACACAATAATTGTTCTGAAGAGAAAGTTGTTTTACTTGACTTTAATTGTACCAAAGCTCTGCTCAGTTGCATAAAGTTTGCATATGAAAACCCAGAGAGGTAACATTAATTAAAAATGCCCGAACACAGTATAAGAAGTCCATTGAAGTTAGAAAGAAAACTATTAGAGAGGTACCTTGGTAAGCACTGGTAGAGGTTAGTGCTTTAATAAACATTAGGACCCTTTAGAAGGTAATAAATGAACCACACTTCTGTGAACCTTCTGACCTCTTCTTGGACGTTCATATACATGAAGGGTCTTGACTATTATTATGCCATATATTCTAATCATGTCTCTTGGTCAAAATAGTGCTGGGAAGCCTAATTTTCACGGTGGCCCTTTGGTATTCAATTAGGGGAAGTGGAGAGGGTAGTGAAGGAAAGCAGCATGGGTAAGGCATTGGGACCAGACCGGGTCCCCCATAAACTATTTTGTGAACAGCTAGACCTATGGGCATCACTACTTACCAATGTTATAATGCGAATGCCAGGGTGCACCCCCCCCTCCTCTTGGAGGAGCTCTGTTATAATTGACACCTTCAAAAAAGGAGATAAAGCTCTCAAAAAACCATAGGCTGATCTCCCTCCTGGATTCTACTGTGAGGTCATAGGGTACATACTATCACACAGAATGGAGGAATGGGCACACTTAAACAATATCCTCTCAGATACTCGGTATGTTTTGAAAAAGGGGATGGGCACTGTTGAACAATTCCTGAGCCTGAGTCTTCTGATAGGAAAATATACAGCGGTGAGAAAGGGCTCAATCTTTCTCTTTGTTATGAATCTCTCAGCAGCCTTTGACTGCATTTCACATTTTAAACCGCGGTCTATTATGAAGGATTTAGGTGTAGAGGATGGGTTTATACTAAATTTAAAATGCTACTTGCGCCAATGCTTATATTTAAAAAGGGTAACATTAATTTCGATGCTATGTTGTAAGTCAGTCTGCACACTTAAACTTGCACATTTTCAAAAACCTTTTCCTTTGTTACAATGTTTTTGAAATAGGTAGAAAAGCTATTTACATGACATATTAATAATTATGGGAAATAAAAATCATTAGTCTACATGTTTTTTTGATTTGTTTCAAAAGTGATTTTTAGTACATGTTCTGCTTTTTGAGAAGGAAGTTTATCCTGGTGCTTTAATTCCTTTCCCCAGAATAAGCGTTTTCCTTGAACAAGTACCTCTAGGACTGCCATGCTGGGATTGCAGATATTCATAGAACTGGCTGCATTATGATTTGATTCTAGAGAGATGAGATGAGGTTGATTTTAGGAAGAGATCAGGGATAGAGGGTCAGAGAGGGAGACAGAATGTGGGAGTGTGTGTGTGTGTATGGGGGAGTCTATGTATGTGTAAGGGTGTCTATGTGTTTGAAAGAGCAAGAGTGAGAACAAATCGGAGGCCAAGATCGGTCCTGCTATTTTCTAAAAAAAAAATATCTAAAATTGAAGAACAAAGCAATGGTAGCTTACCTTCACCAGAAATGTCTAACTAGGACACAAACTGGATCATGGTCTTGCATAAAATAGGAAGGTCATATGCACAAACTCTAACTTGATTCACTTAAGAAGATTAACCATTAACAGTTGGATTCACCATACAGAAAACTGTGTCAACCAATCTCAAGGCAGAGAGCCTGATAAGAAAGAACTTAACCTGGCTGGAAGGTTTGACTCTTGCTTCCGCAGTTTATTCTCTGGACCTTAAAGGCATCTCTGACTGCCAGAAAAACAGGCCTCTTGCAACTGGGAGAAGCATGCCTACTTTCAAACATTTCTTTGTGCGAGAAGAGCGTGCAAGTATCATGCCTGCCCAACACATGTACCCAGCAAGTTATGGTGACAAGTGCTAGTGACCATTAGACATCAGGAGAAGAAAAACTGCCTTCCAACATGAGACTTGTTATATTTATTCAATTCCAACATGGGCCATTTGGGTGAACATGCTGGGACAGAATTCAGTCCTAAGAACATCTCAGCAGGATTACAAAAATCTTTCAAACATGGCTGCTACATTGGGAGCAGCTGGCATTTAAAATGCATCCGTCCTAACTTCTCTGCTTGTAATTGAAGGTTTTTCAAGGGAGTGGAGCTCCTTAACTTTTTGTGACGGGGACAACAAACCTTCTTGGCCATCACCCAGCATCTTGGGTGAATTCAAATTTGAGAGTAATCACACAGAAGGGGGACCCTGAAGGATGCCTAGACAGGGGAACAGCGGAAATCAAAAGTAATCAGCCAAGAACAACCCACTGCCTGAAAGTAGTTTATAGTAAAGCTATATATCAAGGATAAGACTAGGGAACAGCAAAGTCGCATCCCCCAGGAGCAAAAATACAGTGTGCTAACAGCCAAAAGGCGGCAGATGCTCAACCGCTAATACCCAGATATCATCATTATTAGAACATATCTATCAAATCTATTGTACCAATTCTCAAGGTATAAAATAGAAAATTAATAAATATTCAATAAATATTCCTCAAAATACAATATACAATCAGAAACATGGTTATACATATAGTCGAAACCCAGGCGCAAAATACATACACGTAACTCATGCTCTCAACAGAATCATACTCACTCATTCATGCAATCACAGTATTCACAAGGGGTCCGCTGCATCAAAACCAATAGTCTCCACATGTAAATCATTGAAGGTGTTATACATAGATTAAGCCACAAAGTGCTTCATAATTCTTCCATCATGTCGGACAATCACCATTTAGACATATATATTTTCATTGGGTGAAATTATAAGTTTTTTGAAGCTTCATGTAAACCTCGAAGGAGGCCAAGACATAATGGTATTGGAGGAGCCATAAAGATCAGGGGACAGCAGCGCCAAAGCGCGTTTCGGTGAAGGACCCCGAATGTGGGTCACATCTTCTTCAGGGCTCAATAAACAAGATGCAGGGGAAACTGCAGGTGCCTGGGATACCTAAAAAGGTAAAATACTTGAGCTATGGCATCGCCATAAACAAAAATGATCAAGCAACACTGACATCAGAGGGGGCTAATAGAGCAACAAATCCCACAGGAGATATGCAAAAATGGAGACGTGCATAGAAGCAGGCAAGAAAACTTTATACCCCACAACCTATAGAAAGCGTGTGTTGACTGACATGAGACAAGGACAAGATATTGGTTACAAAGTTCCTCACCTAGGAGCTAGTGCTGCAGATCGGCGCATATAAATTCTCCCTGCTTCCACGGTCAGAGTAAATCTACAGTCACACACGCAGTCACACATCATACGCTAGGGCCCATATCACTAAATTCACACTATTACTCTATCCACACTGAATATAGGAGAGAAAACCTAAACCAATCTGCATCTACAATGAGGTCAATGCGACCTTAATGACATTGCCTTGAGTCATGATTTTGAACATAAGAAATACATTTGAAACTCAATAAATGACAAGGAATAAACACCCAACACTGTAATTCAAACAAATGCTTGTTTATCTAAAACTAATTCAAAAATAAAGTCAAACATTAGCAAAACCGTTATTCTCATAGTTACCTATTCTAGCTAAATGGGACAGGACAGGTCTCTCGGTGAAGTCTCTCGAGCCGCCGTCCTCAGCATAGGAAACGTCCAAACGCGATGAAAGAATGAACCAGCGAACGAACAAATGAATGAACGAGGACCCTCTCTAGTCTAACATATTTATAGGAAAAGTAGCAAAATAAAAATAACAAACAAATGTTAGATATCCATTGAGCCACTGAGCAGAGCGAGCAGGAAAGGAAGTCTTTTGGTTACATTTAGAAAACCTCCGCTTAGGAAAACATCACAAAAATAAAAAGACGGAAGAAGGAAACTCGAGTTTGCAAATGTTTCTTTCGTAAATGCTCTTCCTTGATATCTTAGCAGAGCCACCGCAGCATTGTCATTGTTCATTGTGGCTTTAGCCTTGTCCAGGGACAGTTGGACTCGTTCCCGGAGCTGCTGTCCTCACGAAAAACTTTCTAACCAGGCAAAGGCTGTGGTCAGGTGACTCTCGACCATGTTCAGCAAGGCCTCTCATCAAAATTCGATCACTCGAGCGCAGGCTGTAAACGGCAGCCATCTTTATTTAGGCCAAAACGGGCCATCTTAATTAAAAGAGACAAAAACAACGTTACTACATCATAATGATTGTACAGTGTTAAACCCCTCTAACACCCTTATGTGTATGTACTTATCTAGCCTTCTGCGACACAATAAAGCATTAGTACACATTATTTGAAACGCACAAACACATAACAAATAGCATTTGTGAATAAAACCGCACACTATTATTAAGCAACATATATGCATCCCACGTGTAGTTTCTCTCATTAGTAATATTGGTTAGTCCGGACAAAACAAACTATTAATTAGTCGTTACAAATGAATTATTTAAATCATAACATATAGACGAAACTGGAGCTTAAAACCCGATAAATTTTCAACAGAAAACTCTGCTCCAGCAATCCCCCCTTTGGTGATATCTTATCACCACAAAAACCACCCAAAAAGAAAAATGTAGTCCCAATTTTTAGGAGAAATTGAAAATGTCTTTATGACACAACATTAAACACCAGATTCTCTCACATCATCCCTCCTTGACTCCAAGTACACACTCTCCCTTAATTCTTCTAATTCTATTTCTTGTGGGTCTCTCCTTGACCTCTTCTGTTTCTTTTCAGCATTACTTCTAATTATTCTCTTTTTCCCTCCCCTGTTTTTACAACACAAACACCCCAATCTTAATATCAATAAAGCAACAATTATGCATGTCAAACGAAATAATATTTTACCAATAATGGTACTACCTATCTTAGCAATAAAACTCTTAACAGCAATTATCTTATTACCTATTTTAGTCCAGACACTTTCAGCTTCAAGTGGTACTAATTCTTCATGTAAATCAGTAATATTTTTGATATAGACATTTAGGTCTCTGCTTTCGTCAGGAATGTAAGTGCAACAATGTTGAACTTTCAGCATTCCGCAAACTCCACCCTCTTTGGCTAATACAATATCAAGGGCAAGTCGATTTTGCATAGACATGGCTTGTACGGCAATCATTTCCGTATTCACCAAGAGAAACCCTCCAGCGGTACTTGTCGATAAGCGATCCACCACTGTTGACAGTTTCCGAATCCCATATGCATTCAAAGAAATTCCTACTGCTGGAATTAAAGCACCAAAAATGTCACCCACTATCTCTGACCAAGTTTCTCTCTTAAAACGTGTTAGTAAATTAATGTGTTCTACATCTTCTATCCTATCTATATGGAAAATCTTTGGAAAGACCAGGCCCACATAACACGTGCCATACCAATGGTCAGGCAACTTGTAATAAGCCTTGTTCCCACAAACATAATACACTCCTGGGAAAACTGGATCTTCACCACCTTTAAAACCCCATCCTGTTGCAATGAAGTATGTATCATGACACTCACTAGTCCCGACAAAATATGTATCATATTGGGATTTCTTCCTGGTAATGCATAGTTTACCCTTCTGTGGTGCATCTAAAGCCAAAGTTGGACTGGCCCCATTCTTCAACTCCTTTCCCATCTCAATGTCCCAAATTGTCTCACTCACTTTACATTTCCCTGCCTTTTCATGTATGTTTTTTCTCCTTTCCTCTACCATGTTTAGAAAAGCCTTCTCCTCTTCCTTCAGACTGCAAGTTAAATTGTTTCTAAAAATATAATCTAAGGTTAATTCTTCTTTTTCAATAAAAATCTCACCAAAAATGTTAGCTTTTTTAGCCGGATTCAGCTTTTTATCCATAGGCAATTGCCCAAAAATGTTATCTTTGTTAGACATCTCATAATCTATTTTCCCTAACAAATAAAAAACACTACTTAGCACACTACATGAAATTCCATACGTAGCTGGTAAATGGTGATAAGTAACACCCTCTGAAACGGATGCAGGTAATTGCATACAAACGTAGCAATCCCTAACTTCCATTGTCTTTACGTATTCATACAACAACTTCGAAAAAACATTACTAGAAAAATCATTAATTGACCTATCTTTATGCACGTGAGTATTACTAATTCTAGTTGGAACTACTTTTTGTGAACTCTTCTCTACATTAGTCAAATTCTCAGTATGTATTCCTAAAGCGTCTATTGTAACTCTAAAAGTAACTAATAAAGCTAGTACACCCCATAATAGCATTAATAATCCAGTACAGCAGCAGCACATTCTACACCATCTTTTCAAAAAGGCACATTTACTTTGATTATTCTCCGTGTTAGCCATTTTACTACTTTGGCAGTGTCTTTTGACTTAGCCTCTTCTACTCCACTACTGAATTTTAGAACTCTAGATTATTTCAAACAGCTAATTTCAAACTCTTTATTTTCACTTTTCTCCAAGTGACTCCTTCAGTTCACTCAATTTGGATTTTCAGAACTTTTCACTTCTTCTTCAGCAACATCAAATTGTATTAGATCATCAACAACATCCTGTGCATCCGACTCTTCCCCAATGTCAGTCAGGATAACTTTTAGAATTCCAACAGTTTTCTCCTCAACCACTTCTCGTACGGTCCCCTCTGGATTTCCTTGACTTTCTGCCTCTTCACCTTCAGACAGTGCCACATACGTCCATTCCGGTGACCTATACTTCTGGTTAGGTTTTCTTATTCTCTTGATCTCCTCTGGTTCTTTTGTAACCCTTTGTTTTTCACCTTTTGTTTGATTCTGACTGGACACCTCGTTCACTTGTTCAGCTTTCGATGAACTTGCTCGTGTCAGTCTGTATCTCAGTCTCTTTATTCTGTTGGGCCAAAAATCTCCTCTTACAACCCTCTTTGGTCTCACCTCTTTATTATTTCTTTCTCCGATCCAAGTTCTCTTTCTCAGAACTCGACCTTCTGATTTCTCATTGTCACTCTCATCTGATTCTGTCTCATTTGCCTCTTGTTCCTCAACAATTTTCTTTCGTTCCACAGTCTTCTCCACCACCGATTGAGATTTCCCTAATTCTGTCCCTCCTCGGGTCTCCAACACGCAATCTTCTTGCTGTCTACTTGTCCCTTCACCTAGCTTATCAGGAATGTTCCCTACACCCCCTCGGGGGTCTTCCGCAATCTGTCCCTCTCTATCTTCTACTGACCCTGTTTCTTCAGGTGTAATCTCAAGTTGATTTTCAACCTCTTCATCTGATTCAGGTGTAATCTCTGTGGAATTGCTCTTTTCTCTTCTACTGCTTGTTGGAACTTCGGGCACTCTTACAGAATCCGATCTCTCCTCTGAGACTCTCAATGTTTCTCTTGAAGCCTCTCTTGGAAAAGGGAAAGAATCACTCAACTCTCTTTCACCTTCACCCCTTTCAGGGTTTCTCCCCCTTCTCACTGGTTCAGTTTCTGCATCATCACTGGAATCTGACTCTTCAAAATACTCCTTACCAGTACCATCCTTTGGATTTGGAACTCTCAGAGTATGACTCGCATGCACCCAATTTTTCACACCAGCACACTTTACTGCATTTGTCGTAGTCAGAATGACTTGTCTTGGCCTTCCCCACCTTGGAACCAAGTAATTTCTTCTCCTGTGCACCTTAATCCTCACCCAGTCCCCTGGACTCAGATCATGAGCTTGCTTCTTCTCAAGTGTGGTAGCGTCTTCTCTAACCTGGTGAAACACAGAATGAACTGCGTCAGCCAGGCCTTTACAGTAATCCAAAATCATGTCATCAGTTATTGTCATCAACTTGTTGACAGGCACAAATGCATGTCTCATTGCACGCCCCATTAAGATCTCGTGTGGACTCAAACCTGTGGTTCTATCTGGAGTAGACCTAATAGTCATCAGCACTAGAGGCAAGACATCAGGCCATTTCATTCCAGTGGCTAAACACATCTTACCAATTCGGTTTTTTATTGTGCCATTCATCTGCTCCACAACTCCAGAAGCCTCTGGTCTGTATGCACAATGTAGCTTCTGCTGTATGCTCAATGCTTCACAAATTAAACCCATGAGCTCATTATAGAAGTGTCCACCTCTATCAGACTCAATGGTCACTGGGAACCCGTACCTAGGAATCAACTCCCTTAACAGTAACTTTGCAACTGTTATTCCATCATTTCTCCTAGTTGGATAGGCCTCCACCCATCTTGAGAACAAACAGACTACCACTAGAACATACCTCAAGTTGTTTACTTGGGGCATTTCAATGAAATCTATTTGCATTCTGGTAAAAGGACCTCCTTCTCTGCCTATTGTTCCTAGACTCACCACTGTCTTTTTCCCAGTATTGAACTGCTGACAAATCAAACATCTCTGACAGATGCTCTCTGCAATCAACCTGAATTTTGCATTTAACCAGGTTTGTTTAAAAGACCTAATCATTGCGTCCCTTTCCAAATGCCCCTGGCCATGATACATTCTCGCCATTGTCGACAGCATTGAGTTAGGCATGACTGGTCTACCATCTCTGTAGATCCAAACATGATCTGTTTCTCTTGGGGCACAACCTGCCTTGATCCAATCTCTCATTTCCTCATCTCCTGCCTCATCCTGCAACTGTTTCACTTCATCCCACGTTTCTAGGACATTAGTAAACATCACAGAACAAAAAGACATTTCCCTCTCTCGTGCCCTATTAATCAAACGATTGTTTTTAGCACAATACTGTGCTATGTCGTTGGCAAATCTATTACCAAGAGTAATAAAATCATCTCCTTGTCCATGAGCAGCACACTTCACAACCGGTAGCTCTTTAGGCAGCTGTATCGCCTCAAGCAATTTCCCAATCACCTCAGCATTCTTTATTGGAGTCCCACTTGACGTCAAGAAACCCCTCTGTAGCCAAAGCTGGCCAAAGTCATGAACAACTCCAAATCCGTACTGACTATCAGTCATCACGGTCACTCTCAGATTTTTCCCAATCTTGCAAGCTTTTGTCAATGCCACCAATTCTGCCACTTGAGCAGATCTCACTCCTTTCAAAGGCGAAGCTTCCATGACTTCTGAAACCTTGCACACCGCATATGCTGCACTCAGCACACCATCATCAGTTCTCAGACACGATCCATCCACAAACAGCACATGATCACTCTCAGGCAATGGTAAATCTCTTATGTCTGGTCTTGGTTTCGTGCAATAATCAAGCACATCCAAACAATCATGATCAACATCGTCTCCAACATTCACATTATCAGCATCTGGTAACAACGTTGCTGGATTCACATTCACACATCTCTCAAGAGTCACATTTGATGCTCCCAGAATGATTTTCTCATATTTAGTCAGCCGACTATGTGACATATACTGAGTCCTGCTTCTTGTCAAAAGAATTGCCACATCATGAGGTACGAACACCCTTACAGGATATCCCATTATTATACCCTCACTCTGTTCCAAGCTTCTGCATGTAGCAGCTACCGCTTTCAGACAACCTGGCAAACACACAGCTACGGGGTCAAGTGTCGATGAGAAGTACGCAATCGGCCTTCTCAGTTGTCCGTGCTTCTGAATTAACACTGAAAGTGCACACCCATTTCTCTCACTGCAGTACAACTCAAACTCTTTCTCATAGTCTGGCATTCCCAAAGCAGGGGCTTCACACATTCTGCTCTTCAACTCTTCAAATGCTGCCATTTGTTCCCCATCCAGTTCCAATGGGTCTCTCACCTCACTTTTGGTCAACTTAATCAGTGGCTTTGCTATCAGGGAGAAATTACTTATCCACTGACGACAATAACCCACCATCCCCAGAAACATCCTCACTTCTCTCTGGGTCATCGGGGCTCTCATTCCTCTGATAATTTTGATCCTGTCATCGGTCACCTTTCTCAGACCCTTTTCAATATTGTGTCCAAGATAATGCACCTCTTTCTTGCAAAATTGCAATTTGGCTGGAGATACCTTTAACCCTCCATCTGCCAGATGATTCAGTAAAGCTATGGTATCTACTTCACAAGCTTCACGTGTCTTCGATGCCACAAGTAAGTCATCGATATACTGCACTAGCACTGAGCTTTCAGGCATGATCAAACTCTCCAATGACTTTTTCAACAATTGACTGAAAATCGAAGGACTCTCCGTATACCCCTGTGGGATACGACACTATGCTAAAACACGCTGGCCAAACCGGAATGCAAAAATCGGCTGGCTGTCATGATGCAATGGAATTGAAAAGAAAGCATGACACAAATCAATCACTGTATACCACTCAGCATCATGAGGAATCTGATACAAAATCACTGAAGGATTTGGCACAATGGGACAACATGCCACCACAATTTTGTTAACCTTTCTCAAATCTTGCACAATCCTGAACTTTCCATTAGGTTTCTTCAGCCCCATTATCGGTGAATTACACGGGCTACTCAGTAACTCTCTCAAAACACCCTGTTGAATCATCTTGTCAATTACAGGTGTTATTCCCTCAATTATCTCTGGTGTCAGTCTGTACAGTGGGATATTAGGGTAAGTGATTCCCTCTTTCACTGAAATTTTCACTGGATCTACATTATTCATCAATCCCACATCTTCTCCAGTAAAATCCCAAACTGCTGTTTTCACTGTGTGTCTCAACTCCTGAGGCAAATCATCTGGATTAAACACAGCATATGTACCAACAATCTCACTCTCTCTATTATCTAGAGTCATCCGGTACAAAACATCCTCATCTGGTGTCTCAAAAGCTATTCCATCCGGAGTACAAAAATTGTACAATTCATCTTGCACAATAGGTCCCTACCTAACAAGTTCACTGGACTGGTGTCACAGACCACAAATCTGTGCATGTCTGAAAATTTCCCTATTCTTACCCTTACTGGTTCAGTAAGACGAGTCTTAATCTGTGTATTGGCTACACCAACTACTTGGATTGCTTCGTCCGAGAGAGGAAGATTTCTAATATCTGCTGACCTGACAGTTGATCTCGTCGCTCCTGTGTCTACCAAAAAAGTAACACTCTCCCCATTTATTTTCCCATCCACAAATGGTCCTGCCTGGTCTATTTCTAGAGTTGCACCAAGTATGCACTCTTCCTCCTCTCTTCGGCACCGTCAATAGTCCCCTTCAGACTCACTCCCCTCATTCTTTAACCAGTACTGCTGTACCAGGTTAGAACGTCTCGGTTTGTTTACCTGCTCATCATTGTAGAATCCTGAGTCCTGGTTATACTTTTGGGACCCTCTATTCTGCGGCAAGGGCGGTTTTGGCTCTTGACTCTGCTGTCTGACAACCTTCTGCTGTTGCTGCTGTTGATTACACCCCTCGTTCTGCACCTGTTGATTTAAGGGTTTACTTTCATTACTCACTAATGGTGGATTGGTACACTCGGATCTCCAATGCCCCAATTGTCCACAGTTGTGACAAGGGAATTTCTTTTTAGCCTCCTCTAAATTCCCCTTTCCTTTTCCCGCATATCTGGGTCTAATTCCTGGATTGTTTGCCTGTTCCATCAACTGTGCTTTTTGCCTTTCAGCAACTTTCACCTGTGCCCACATTGCTTTCTCTTTCAGCTTTCTCTGTTTTGCCTCAATCTCATCACTGAAGTACTTTGCATGTCTCAAGATTTCATCAATCTTTTTACTCTGCCAATCAACTGTATGCTCACGTATTCTTTCACTGATTTCAGGTCTCAGGCCATATACAAACCTGTAAACAAAATGACTCAAATCCTTATCACCCAGGTGTTCATCTCCACTAAACTGTTTAAAAGCCAGTATCAGCCTTTCGTAAAAAGCATGAACTGATTCTTTTGCTTCCTGATGTGTTCGATCTATCTTAACCCAGTCTGTCTCTTTCGGGGGTACTTTATTTTTCAGGAACACAATTACCTGCTCATACTTCTTCATGACCTCTGGATCTGGTGCTCCTGTTTTCGGATCTCTTGGATACTCCTTAGCAGGCCAATCTACAACTATTTTACACTCAGCCCATAAGTCTGCTGGAACAATTATATCAAACAGACTATTCAGGTCAATCCACAGCACTTTTGACAATTTCACAAACCTGTCTACCTGCCTATACCACTCGACGGGCTTTTCTCTCAGTCGAGGGAAATCATTCGTAAATGATAAAATATCCTGTCTAGTCCATGGGACATGTACATATCCTCCTCCAGGAATCTCTCTCATAGGATAGGCCTCCACTGTTTTCTCCTTTTCTCTCACAGGAAAAGCTGAGTAAGTCCTGTCCACTGAATCTTCCCTTTTCTTGTACCACCTATCCTTCCACTTTTCTACATCACCCCATTTTCGCAATAAGGCAATCATTTCCTTAATCTGTCCTGTTCTGCTAGCACCATTTAGATTTTCAATATCCCTGTCTGTAAAAACCACTCTGTAAGGTTTCTGCAAAGCTTTCACCTTATCCATGTCAACTCCCTGTTCACTCGCTATTGCTCTTAACCTTTCATGTGTATTCTTAGCCCTCCAGGTGATGCTCTTACACATAAATAACAATTCTCCATCATGATGGTTTTTGAGTATATCTGTAGGAATTGTCCCTGCAATAAGCTCCTCCAATTCAATGCGCAACCTGGCTACATCAATTGCCTGTGAATCTTTATCCTTCTTTTGAAGAACTTTCAACCAATCATTCAAATCTTCAGCTGTTATTTCAGCAGACTTTTTCACTGCACCCACTTGTTCTGTCATCCTCTGTGGTTCCAAAATTGTTCCCCCCAAACAACCAGTATTCAATCCCGAATTAGGCTGCACATCTAATCCTCCACTACATGTGTCATGTCTCGACTGCCTCGAATCATTTCCTCCTGTTCTCATTCTTGTTTCCTCCAACGTACAAGTACCAACCAAACCATTCCCAACATATGGAAATGTCAAATTATTTTCACCCATTCTTTGTTTATCAAAAATAGGCACAACCGGACCAATAGTTACAGGCACTGTAACTGCTTCAAGATTTTTCGTTAGCTCGCGGATTTTCTCAGTCAGCTCAGATGTTGTTCTGGCTAATTCTCTTGTTTTCTCTTCACTGACACGATTCTCTCTCTCTCTCTCTCTCTCTCTCTCTCTCTCTCTCCCTTTCCATGAAAGAGCTATCGCTTTTCAGATCAGGTGTCACAACTTCAGTTTTAATAATTCGCAAAGTATCTCTTACAGGAGTAGAAACTGGCGTACTCTCTTCTGGTTCTGGTCTATACGGAGGTGGTCTCTTGTAAATCATGTCATCCAAGACCTCATCCTCATAATCAGTAACTCCGTACCTTCTCACTTCAGTATCAGGCACCTTTTCTGCACCTTTCCTCCCTTCCGCTTCATCAACAGTCCTCATAGGATATAATCCCTCTGACATACTAGCATCTCGCCATCTCCTCATTCGATCATGATGAGTTTCACGATCATATTTCCTCCCAAAAAAGGACCTATAATTGCCTCCACTCCTCTGCTTTTCTCGCTCATGCACCTCATCTTCCCATTCCACCAACGCCTCAAACTGTGTCGGCCTTGGTCTAGGCTCTAGACACATCATCTTCTCTCGTAAATTTCTCAACACGGCCAGATTAAATGAACCATGTTCCGGGAATGCTAAGACACCATCATCCTTAGTATACTTAGCCCAGTTATCCAACCATATACAGGTGTGATACCCATATTTCGCAACCATGAAGGATGCAGGAGTTCTCGTCGGAGGTAGCAATTCACCCTCTCTAGTTATTACATTTTTATCTTTGTCGAACCACTTCTTTATTTTACCGAACAAAGATTTTTTCTTCCTTTCCTCCGGTTGGTAATACATTTTAACGTTTACCAATATTCTCTAGTCCCTTCCGTACAATTGTAGATTTTTGTCCAATAACAGCGCGACTCACACCAACGCACCAATCCTGGAGCGTCTACGTCACTCCTTTTCCTTCCAATCCCTGCGCGACTCACACTAACGCACCAATCCTAGCGCGAGCACTATTCTGAGTCACTATCCAATCACAGCGCGGTCTGAATGACGTCAGCAGTCGCTGCAAACACTTCTGCTCTGTCTCCTGTCACTCGTCTACCCCTCCTTTACAAAGCCTTCTCAGTAGGCTTCGTTTCAGATTCTACAAAATCTATTAGTTACAACATATAAACATCTCCATCGGTGAAGTCTCTCGAGCCGCCGTCCTCAGCATAGGAAACGTCCAAACGCGATGAAAGAATGAACCAGCGAACGAACAAATGAATGAACGTGGACCCTCTCTAGTCTAACATATTTATAGGAAAAGTAGCAAAATAAAAATAACAAACAAATGTTAGATATCCATTGAGCCACTGAGCAGAGCGAGCAGGAAAGGAAGTCTTTTGGTTACATTTAGAAAACCTCCGCTTAGGAAAAAAATCACAAAAATAAAAAGACGGAAGAAGGAAACTCGAGTTTGCAAATGTTTCTTTCGTAAATGCTCTTCCTTGATATCTTAGCAGAGCCACCGCAGCATTGTCATTGTTCATTGTGGCTTTATCCTTGTCCAAGGACAGTTGGACTCGTTCCCGGAGCTGCTGTCCTCACGGAAAACTTTCTAACCAGGCAAAGGCTGTGGTCAGGTGACTCTCGACCATGTTCAGCAAGGCCTCTCATCAAAATTCGATCACTCGAGCGCAGGCTGTAAACGGCAGCCATCTTTATTTAGGCCAAAACGAACCATCTTAATTAAAAGAGACAAAAACAACGTTACCACATCATAATGATTGTACAGTGTTAAACCCCTCTAACACCCTTATGTGTATGTACTTATCTAGCCTTCTGCGACACAATAAAGCATTAGTACACATTATTTTAAACGCACAAACACATAACAAATAGCATTTGTGAATAAAACCGCACACTATTATTAAGCAACATATATGCATCCCACGTGTAGTTTCTCTCATTAGTAATATTGGTTAGTCCGGACAAAACAAACTATTAATTAGTCGTTACAAATTAATTATTTAAATCATAACATATAGACGAAACTGGAGCTTAAAACCCAATAAATTTTCAACAGAAAACTCTGCTCCAGCACTAGCACCCATAGAGTGATAAGTGCCTTTGAAAATATATTTTACCTGAAATAATATCAGTTCAGCATGAACTGACGGGATTGGTTTTCGGATGAGGGAGGGCCCCTTATAGGAGAGAATATGAGAAGAAGATAATATAAGACTATATCTGTAACAGAGTGAAATACCCCATCCCCTAAATTATCTGTTGAGCTTTTACCATCCGATACATTTCCACACTTACCAAGGGGTAAAAATATAATGGCAAGGGGCCTACAAGGGATCAATGGAAATCAGGGATCTGATAGTCCACGAGTCACATACACGGAATGTCCAATACCTGCCAGGCATAATGGATCCACAATTAGTGACTTTGACCTATCAAGCCACAATGTTAGCCTCCTTACAGGAAGTTACCTGTGAGTATCTCTAACAAAAAGGGTAGATGGTTTATAGACACACACACACAGTAGAGTTAGTACCCCATAGGTGCTGCCACCCTCAGTAGATGTGCAACAATTTCTGACACATTTACTACTTCAAAAGTAATGATACTGCTGGCTTCTTGAGATACACCTGCTGAACCAACTCCAGTGGTGCATATGAGTACACCTTTAGCAGTACTTCTAGCTCAACTACAGTGTTTCTATGGATAATGAGTTTGTGTCAATTACATGCTATGTGTAGGCCTACATACTTTCCACATGAACATTCAAAGGTGTCATTTATACTGTTCTATCTTGGACGTACAACAGCTTCATTGTCGATTCGATTAGTTGAGTGTGACAATCTGCTACTATTACATTTTCAGGATTTTAAAATCGGAATAAAGAAACTATTTGATGAACACATGTTTTCGCAATCAGTAGACACAGAATTTCTGAATTGAAAAAGGGCCTACTCACTGGATGAATTTAAGGACTTGGTATTACAAGTTGTTGACCCTCCAGAACCATGAAAATATCTAACAGATTTTGTAGTAAAATTTAGACCTCAGAACAAAGACGGAATTGTGGAAAATCAAATGCAACAATTGTGGAAATAAAATATAACAAATCAGTAGTGCAACAAAAGTTTTACAAACTTGGGGTCTGCAGGCGCCCTTATAAAAGATGTACAATTCAAAGTTTACATTTGTACTGCAAGAAGAATGGACATTTTTTAAAACAATGTACTGTGAAACACAATGCCACAACTACTGTAGCAGCAATAAATGAGTGAAGACATGACTTCACCTGGTATGTGAATAAACCCCCAATTCCAGGAATAAGCAACAAATATATCTCACATTAACTGGCAAATGTTTAGCTGCCATGTTCCAGTTGCCATGTCTTGACATGCAGGGAGGAGGTTTTGATTGAAATGCTGTTGGATGCCAGAGCAACCGGTAATTTTATGGACATGTCCTAGGCCTAGAGTTTGGGGTTACATACCAAAAAGAAAGAGAAGCCTGGAATATTCCATTGATGGAGGAGAATTATTATTGGGATCTAAAATTTCCAGAACTGGAGTTTAATATTTAACTATTTCAGATAAGGTCAAATAACACATCTTCACGGGGAAAAAGGGTAGGATGGTCTTGAGGGAGATGGGTTTGGGAGGTAGAGGGAGTGGCAGTAGGTGATGTGCGTGTGTCTGTTGAGGTTGCAGGTGCATGTGGGTCTGGTGCATGTCATGTAGGTTTGGGTATGGGTTTCTTCCTAGGTGTGTATTGTTCGGGTTAGTGTGGGCATTTCTGTTTTGTGGGTGTTGTTTCTAATGTATGTGTGTGTGTGGATGAGTGTTCTGTTGAGGTGCTGGGTGTTGTTATGGTGCTTGTGGATGTGGTGGTGCTTGTGGGTGTGGGTTTGGTGTCTGTGGGTGTGCAGTGGTGGTGGTGCATGTGGGTGTGTGGTAGGCATGGTGTCTGTGGGTGTACTGTTGGTGGTGCATGTGGGTGTGGTAGGGAAGGTGGCTGTGTGTCTGTGTGGCGGTGGGGGATGTGGGTGTTGGTGTGGTGGTGAGTGTGGTGGGTGACGGTGTGCAGATGTGGTGGTGATAGGTGTGGTTGTGGTATCTGTATGTTATTTGGGATTGTCCCTGTGCTTTGTGTGGTGTTTGTGTTTATGAGTGTGTGCTCTTTGTGTCTGTTGGAGTGGGTGCGTGCAAATATGTGAGTGTGCTTGGTACAGGGCTGGGACTAGGGAATTGGGATAGGGGAGGGGCAGAAGATGGGGCACAAGGTTGGGATGGTTGGGAGGTTGTGGTCAGTCAAGTCAAGTTCATGCATGTAGGCAGCATTTTCAGAAACCATTTTGTCACAGTTTTGTAATTCCGCATGATAGCTCCTATATCCTGCATGATCTTGTCCATTTTATGTCTTTCCAGGAACTGTTCAACACCTCTGAATGGTTCGGCTTTGTTGTTTAGAATGGTGAACTTATATCACCAAAATGGATATAAACCAAAAGAATCTTTGTGCAACGTGTTTTCAAGGCCCAGAAATCTGCCTTATTTTCATTCACAAAAAGTAAAATATGAATCAGTGTGTGTAAAAAAATACCGCAATGTTGTACCAATATTTGTATAAACTGAAAAACAGTTTCTTTTGTTTGGCTTCTTCACAATGGTAACACTCACTTCAAGTAACTAAATAATATTTCAAATGTAAAAAATATTATATGGATTCTGTACTGAAGTAGGTTATCAATATATCACACACTAATGGTCAAATTCCAACCGTTCAGCATAGGGGTGGCACGGAGGTGCAAACACCTGTGCAACCGCTCCGCCAAAGGTCATCACCGCCCACTCACCAGATTACTGCTTTTCAGTGTTCTGGCGGGTGGCAGTTCTCCCTGTGGTGCCCTTCAAAAGGTGGCCCTAACTTTTAAAAAGGCACCTCAATTGAAACACCTCACAAGGTTACTGCACAACATGGACTTGAAAGTCTAAGCTGTTAAAGAACCTATGTGCATGTACACAGGGTGGTACATATTATGTCCCCCTGTGTGCATCCACATATGTTTGAGGCGCAGGGGGGCCTGTAGGACCCCCTTTTTTTCCTTTCTGCTAGGCTTTTCTTGGTGCTGTAATCGCCATGGAAAGCCTGGTTGAGAGGAAACTCGGAATATGCTTGCCGGGATCATGGCGGTCCCGTCAAGAATATTGCAAACTCTGACCTCCGCTCCTACATGAGGAATTTGTGGTTCCCTGGCGGTCCTAGTTCAGTCCAACTGCCCAAGTCGTAATCGGGTGGTCGGACCGCCGGTGCGGCAGTGGCTGATCTGCCACCGCCGCACTCGTAATGAGGCCCTAAGTAGATATCTATGCTGTTAAAATAATTAATAAAAATATTGCTTGGTGGATTGACAATTGACTTCCACAGCATAAGTAAATACATAGACATTTCTAAACCACTTCAGTACAGAGCAAAAGCATTTATACATTTGACTCCTAAATATCGCTAGTTATTTGAACTTTGTTTTACTATTATGAGATTGTCTAACAAAATATGCTGGCTTTCACTTTAGCAAATAATTGGTACAGCAACACAATAAATATTACATACATTGATTCATATATAACTTTTACATCAAATATTCAAATGTAATTCACAAGATGCAACACATTTTACCCTGATGCATTCCTATATTTGCCTAATGAGGGCCTGATTGTGAGTTTTCTAGATGGCATACTCAAACATATATGTGATGAAACATTCCTTCTGCAAAAGTCCCTTTAATTTGCCCATTTTTCTCTATCATTGGTTTATCATCTGGACATAAGAAAGGACATTGAACATTGGTCTGGGGTATGTATTATTCTGTTACCAATGTGTACACATTGCTGTCTGTGTTTCTACAAAAAGTGTATGCCTATCACAATTATTTGTCCAAAAACTGGCTGGCGTACATAAACATTTGTGACGGAGTAAGACATCATTCAAATCTGCCACTTTTTACACGTATTAAGTATGAGGGACTTTGGGGGGGTCAGACTGCGGCATATACGCTTCCAAAGGTGGGAGGACTTCTCAAGCTGGATTTCTAATTACTTCTTGGTTCAGCACTGTAGTTCCTCCCACCTCGTGTGGCAATGGATGCTGCACCGCTTGTAGACCCCCAGGGTCCGCACTTTTTTGACAATGGCCTTCCATATCTACTTTTTCTGATTGGCGCTGACCTGTATTGATATAAGAAAGGGAATGGAAAAAAATGCTTTGCGACTTGTTTGTCTGTATTGATGTAACACAATCTTACTACATTAATCACAAGCATTACTCAAAAGTTACTACACATTACATTTTATTATTCAATCTGCCATAATAAAATACAAATTAAGATTTTTATTGTAACATGATGACTACCCTTAGCACCTTGTCTTTTCCTAAATTGAATAATCCAGGCTAGTGACATCAATGATGCCAGGGGCTCCAACATTATGTATAATGAGAGCTACTTCTCATCAGTGAATCTTATTGTGACATACTGAAGACTACAGAACTTGCTCATTGCAACCAGACACCCTCACGCGCAGCTACTTTGACTTGAATCCTAATTTCCATAGAGCCTGATACTATGGTTTGAACTACATACTAGGACTAAGGGCACTATGAAAAGGCTGCCATGTGTGTCAGTGAGCGCGTGGTCTTTGGGGATATATGAACATGTGTGCGTATGGAGAGGATGTATGTGTACGTGTGACTGAGGGCCTGTGAAATTTAAACTATTTGTGCAATTAATAACTCTCAATTTCATTTGTCTTTCATTAAAAAGCATTCAGAAGCATCATTTTTTCACATCTCCAATCTTGATTTGAGAATGAATTTTTGCCAAGAGTTGGTAGTTCAGTTGTTCACCTCTGTGACTCGTCCTAGCCTGATCAACAAATCTGACTGAGCACTGCTCATTGCCCGGCCCTGCTATCTGAAGCCTGATGATCATGATGTCACATGAGCACAGTCTTCCCTTAACTTTGACATGAAAATATGACCCTGTGCTCATTTGAAAAATAACTTAAGGGTGTGATCTACTCTGAAGGTGTCTGGGAGCTACTGGTAGATCCCAAACAACTTGTTGGAGACACCTGATCTAGGTTGAGTGATATGTGGGATAATACATATGGCAAACATCATTTCCATTTGGTATGTAAACATTCTATCTATGTACAGTGAAAAATAAGATGAATTGTGTTTTCTATTTTTACATGGTGTGAAATTTCAACATTTCACTTGAACATCATACATATACATAGATATATCTTAAAATACACATTGTAGGGGTCCAAACACACAACACATACTAATGTTACAGTGTTCTCTAACCATAATGTTGTTAAAAACTCACTCCATCATTGTTTTATGCAATTTAAACCATAAATGACACTTCACTTCAATCACTACACTTCACTAAGGAACTCAAAAGGACATTCTAGCCTGTGTATTAAAAAAACAGTTAGAGAGATTTACAAATACATTTTAAATATGTACCTATTCCTCTAGTAGCCACGGAGCTTGCTGTACAGGGAAAGAACATCAGTTGACAGCAACTCTTGCTTCTCTGATGAGAAGGCTGGATCCCTGTCACCTGATCTTCCTGGTATCATGCCTCCCAGAGATCTAAAATAGCAGCAAAAGTTGAGGAGGTCTTGTTGGCTGCAGTGTTAAGAGGCTAGTTAGAGTGGTGCATCCATGAACACAACATACGCGATCGTCAAAGGCAATGGCCACATCCATTGGCTGTCCTACATGGCTTTCACACATGTTAGCCTTTTTCTGAGTCCGACGCGGAGTTTAACACCCACTAGGCATTCAACTTCCGCCGCGGTCGACTAATTCCAACTGTCCTGACAGCGAGGTCAGGCGACTGCCATTTTTCTTTGTGGACTATTGAGTTTGTGACTGTTCAGTGCATCACCACCACTCAAAATGGTGGCTACTTTGTTTCCATTTCGAAGATGCAAATGTTCTTTATTCGTTTTTATAAAAAAGTTTCATGTAGTGCCTTAATGAGGTTCGCAGCAAGATTTGTGCGGTGCTGTTTATAAGAATCCGTAAATAATACGATAGCAATATATCCTTTACACATTTAAAAAATTGATCATTTACGCACGTAATGAATGTGTATTTTAAAAACAAATTATACTAAACATAATAATGTTCTGTCTAGTTATGTATGAAAAATGTATATGTATTAAAACTAAATGCAAAGTGCGGTTTCAATTAAAAATATGTTAGGAAACATTTACAACAATTTCTTTTTTTAATGCAGACATATGAACCAAGGGAGAGGGAGTAGATTATAGCCTTAAGTGTTCCGACCATTTCCAGACCTTGCCACCCTGGTAGGATGTGATATTATCAAAATATTCAGATTGAATCGGCAACAAATTCTTGATTTATGTCATCAGCTGCAGCCAGATCGTCTGTCTCAAAATATGAATCCCAAATCAATACCACCAATAGTCAAAACAATGGCAGTACTCATTTCTGGTGCCACGGGATCATTCCAATAGACTCTGGAAGTATCTGGCGGAATGCCACAACCAACCTTCAGTGGTGAGCACCTAGAAGTTCTTTCTTCAATGATGAGACACATCAACAGCTTAAATAAGTTTCCTACAAATCAGGACTTTGCCAATGTCAACGGGGATTTTTACACATGGGCCGCTTAACACGTGGTTGGAGCAATTGATGGCACATATATTGCCTTAGTGCCACCACATGCCAGAGAACAAGTGTACCTCAATGGAAAGAACTTCCATTTAATCAAGGTGCAAGTTGTCTGCTTACCAGATTTGTACATCACAAGCGTGTGTGACCATTTTTTGGGATCTACCCATAATTCCTTTGTACTACAGGACAACAGCATGCCCCTGAAGATGTCACAACTTGGACCTGAGAGGGCTTGGCTTGTTGGTAAGCAGAATCTGTCATTATATTGTTAGTTTCTTATAAAGTGTACTCATCTAAAATTGGGTTACAATTTTATGCTAATCTATTTTTCATCCCATATAGGAGAGCCAGCTTATCCTAGCCAACCATGGTTGCTAGCACCGCTGAGGAATCCAACAATGCCAGTAGAAGTCCACTTCGATGAGGCTATGGAAAAACACTGAGGCCAGTGAAGTGGGCTTTTGGGCTCCTAAATGCCAAATTTCAATGTCTGGACAAGATTGGTGTAGCCCTCCACTACTCACCCTATAAGGTGTGCAAATTCACCATGGAATGCTAGATATTACATGACATTGCCCTGTTATGAAACATCCCATACATTGCAGATGAAGAAGACCATTAAGAGCCACCGGGTGAGGATGCTGAAATACCAAAAGAAGATTATAGTGGTGAAGAAAAAGGCATTGACGAACGTCAAGATCTCATTGACCACTTCTTCACATGAGTGTAAGTATATAATTGCATTATATTTTATGAAATGTTAACCCAACTTTTAATATAATAAAGCTAAAACTCTGTGTTGAACATTCGTTCGAAAGGCCAAGTAAAGTGACATCCAGGGCAAAGATGTTTGTTGATCAAAGTTTTGAAACATTGACTACTGTGTTCATTTGCATTGTTTATCTTTGATTGTACTTAGAAAATGTGTCCTCAAATATATTAATTTGTAAGGTGTCTATTTTGTATTTTAATGTAATTAACCTTCTTGTTTTTCTCTGTTTTAGGACCCTTCACCATGTCGTCTTCATTTGGACAGTTCAAATGTGCGACATTTGCAGTTATATGCTGCTGTTGCAAAGTGCAAAGTTTGTTATGCTTACGAAAAAATAAATAGACCAATCTTTACTAGTTGATGAATTTTTGGCCTTTGTATTTTGTTGTCATGATAGATATATGTGCGAAGCATTACCTACTGCCAATTCATTCCTAAAAAAAAGTTATAATTTGATTGGTCACATTAAATGATAGAAGGAAAAGAATGAATAAATACAGAAAAGGTCTACAATACCAGTCTTTGACTTTGTTAGTCTTACTTTTATTAAACAAAACAAAATAAAACAAAAAAGGAATAGTCAGTCATTGTAAATGAAACCATTATTGAAGAGCCAAACTTGTTTGAAGTCCAATGTTCAAAATACAACTGGCATCAGAAAGATACATGTGTCAAGAAAATAGTCCAACAGAGTAAATGGTAGTCACACAATGGATGAAATTAGGTTCTCCGTCTTTGGGTGGTGGTGGTGGGGGTGGTATTGCCATCCTTTTTTGGTGGTACACATTAATGTGTGCTCCTGTGGGTGGCTGGTGGATCCACAGTTTCAGGGACTAAGGTAGATGCAGGTGTTTCCTGTTGTAGCAGGGCCTCCCTTTATGTGTGGCTGAGGTAGATGTAGTGGGCCAAGATGTTGTTGGACCAGAGAAAGTAAATGTCCTGAGCACACCAGTCAGGGAGCTCAAATTGGAGGGCAGATTCTCTATCTACACACCGTGCTCCCTCTGCATCTACTCCATGTCCTGGAGCTCTGTGAGGACCTGGCCCATCATGTCTTGGGACTGATGGAGGGATCCCAAGACTTGGTTGAGGGTGGCCTGAGAGGCAGTCAACCCAGTGGCCTCACTATGCTACCCCATAGTTTTCCTCCAACGACCCCTATCCCCAATACCTTGTGACCTTGACCCAGTGTGCCCCATCCCACTAGTCCCTGGTTGAACTGTAGGTGGTGGTGTCGCAACAGCAACCAGGACTGGGGGTACAAGATTGTGTGGTCTTGGTTTGGACACAAGAAGTGGAGGTATCAGTGAGCTAATGTGTTGTAACATCTGGGGTGGGAGGTGTATGCCTGCTCCAAGTGAGACTCACTGGAGCCATATGCGAAGGCAGACCAGATGCACCAGGCCACTCTTCTTTATCCAGGCAATCAGGAGTGTAGTCATCCCTAGAGCTTTGATACTGGGCTGGAGTGGAGGTTTCCTTAATGGCAGATGGTGGGCTAACATGCTATGGCTGTTGGACCTATTATGAATGTAAAAATATGGATACATTGCTAAAGCATGGATTACACACACAATGAGTTGTAAGCCACAAATGTAGCAACCTAAAAGGGAAAAGGAAATCAATATTATTATTATACATTTCTGTGGTATTTTCTTCAGTTACAGAAACAGTTGAAATTTCATAGAAACTACTTCACATAAACAGGTAAAAAGATGTCCCGAAATTTAAAAAGAAACCAAAGACATGTACCAACCATTCAGCACAATACAGTAGAGAGGAGAAATGTGAAAATAACCAATCTAAGGCCTAGCAAACTTGAAAAACAGACATTTCCATAACTTAGAAGGATGTTTAGCATTAGTCATCATATTCACAGTGCAGAGTACATTTTTCACATATACCAGTTATATTCAACATACAAATGTACATACCTTAAAATAATTTTTTCAACAAACTTTGATTTACACAAATAATTATGTCAATTCAATTATATAGGACAAGAAAAGGACAACATGCAAAACATCAAGGCATACACATTTCAAAAGAGAGCATTAGGTAGAGATTGATCCATAAATGATGCTTTACCATATGTGAAAAAAAGTTTGAAATGGGAGAATGAGCAGAATTATATTGCACTATGAGTTTCACAAAGCAGAAACGAGGCATCAAGGTTGTTGTAGTCATTTCAATTACATATTCACAACACTTGCATAATTGTCACTTGAACATACCTGGTGAAAATCTACAATACACAGAGAACAGACATTTACTATTTGAAACACATATATGTCATTTGTTGTACAAACACTTACCAGTTCCATTACATCATGTGAAATGTAATAGAGATTGAAACCGGTTATCTTACATACAACACAATACAACCAAACAAACAATCCACACATGATGTTACTGTTATACTTAGGTTTGTATGTTAAAGAAACTTTGCAGAAATACATTAGCTGTATCTTACTTCAAAGTAAGCAGGATATTTAGGTTTAGTGATACCTTGAAAAATGTAACTTACCAGTTTCCACTCTACCAGGGCGTCCTGACAAGCCTTTAGGATGTAGGATACGCAAGACCTTATCCTCCCAGGGAAAGAGTTGTAAAGGGGCCTGGGAGAACCACAAGCAGTCCTCTGGGCCTCCAGGTGATGCTTGGAGGCCAGGGAACACACTTTCCCCCGCAGGTTGTTCCACCCCTTCCTAATTTGCTGCTGTGGAGGCAGGTTGCTTGCTGCAGAATTCACTCCGTCAGATATTCTGGCCCAATGTTGCCTTTTCTGTGCTATAGTTGTCATGTGGCTCCAAACAATTGTGGCTCTACTCTGTTATGTTATGTTATGTTATGTTATTTTTCATTTATAAGGCGCACAGATGCCACAGCCAAGCGGCGTCCTGGCGCTACAAAGGACAAGCAACACAACCATCAGATGTAACATGCTAACCAAGATCGCTAGACCAAAGGAAACAAGAATGTTTTCACCGCTTTCCTAAAAGGAAGCAAGTCCGGAATGGATCGAACACTGAACGGCAATGTGTTCCAAAGGCTGGCCGCCAAGACACCAAATGAGCGTCCGCCCATTCTGGCTTTTTTAAAGCGAGGGACTGTGGCCAAAAATTGACCGGTTGAGCGAAGTGTTCTAGCCGGTGTGTAGTAGGAGATAGTCTGAGACAAAATAGGAGGGGAAGCCAGTTTCAGAATTTTAAAAATCAGGCACAGTACTTTAAATTTTATCCTCTGCCTAACGGGCAGCCAGTGAAGATCAGAAATGGCGCTCCTAACTGAGCAAAATTTAGGCAGACCTATCAACATACGAGCAGCCGCGTTTTGTACGCGCTGAAGGCGTGTGAGCCCTGCTTGATTGGTGCCCAATAAGAGTGCACTGGCATAATCCAATCTGGAAAGAATCATGGCCTGCACTATAAGTTGCCTGGTAGAGGAATCGAAGAATTTAAGAATAGGCCTGAGACTCTGAAGAACGCCAAAACAGGTGCCCGCAACTTTCTTTGTGTGGGGGGTGAATGATAGATTGGCGTCAAGCAGAATCCCAAGATTCTTCACCTGGGTGACTGGGGTAGGAGTTGGGCCAAGCTCTAAAGGCCACCAGTCGTCTACCCAAAGATGGATTTCCTTGCCCAGCACTAAGACTTCTGTTTTTGTGGCATTAAGTTGGAGACGATTGTCGGTCATCCAGCTTGCCACCTCTCTAAGAGCTTGTTGAAAATTAGAGGAATTCAGCGTGGTAGAACCATTAAGAGCCACAGCTAATTGGGTATCATCGGCGTAAGATACCATAGTGAGACCCCATTTATTGGCAACATCCGTCAACGGTCTCACGTACAAATTGAACAGGGTCGGACTGAGTGCCGAACCCTGCGGAACTCCTTGGGAAATAGGGCGGGGGAAGACTCGTAAGGGGGAGTACAAACCTTGAAGGTACGCTCGGCCAGAAAAGAGCGAAACCAACCCAAAGCAGTGCCGTTTACTCCCGCTTCTCTCAGCCTCTGGAGCAGGATCGGGTGGGAAACCGTGTCAAAGGCGGCACTGAGATCCAGCAGGATCAGTGCCGCCGTCTGACCAGAGTCTAGCATAGTACGAAGATGCTCAACCATAGCCACCAATGCTGTCTCAGTACTATGGCCTGCTCTAAAGCCATTCTGGGAGGGATGAAGGATACCTGAATTTAAAAGGTGGCCAGATAGGATGTTATTGACATGAGCCTCAGCGATCTTGGAGACCCATGGAAACAAAGAGATGGGCCGGTAGTGCTCTGGCTTCGCAGGATCTAATGTAGCCTTTTTCAGTACCGGCATAACCATAGCTTGCTTCCATTTTACAGGTACCGACCCAGTACTGAGAGATAGCTTAATGAGACTAAGACGATACGGAAGACACAGCTCTGACAGGTCCCTGAATTGTGCGGGTCTCAGCGGGTCCATTGGAGAGCCCGACTTGACCCTCACTACCAGGGAGTCAAATTCTTCCTGAGAAGGCGCAGGAAGCACCAGTAATGGACTAGAAAAGTCATTCATAGACGTTACAAGGTTAAGAGAAGAAGCAGGGGGGGGGAAAGATCTATAAATCGCATCCACTTTTTCAACAAAAAAAGACGCTAGTTCATCACAATGAGCCTGAGAGCCATTCCCCAACGTAACGGCTTTCCTGCTAGTTAAATCTTTAAGAACCTTAAAGATTAGCTTGAGATTACTCTAATGATTTCATCTACCATGACTGACAATTTATCCTCAGTAAAACAGCTATTTTTCTTCCCTGCTATTCAGAGATTATAAACCCATATAAATTAAATACCATGATGATAAAGAGCTCTGATGCAAAGTTCTGCTGTCCTGGAATGGTAAAGAATCATGGTCTGAAATGCAATGTGTCTTATAATGTGGTATGTAGGTGTAAACAATTGAGCAAATCACATTGGGTGTGTGATGCTAGCATACATCCTACAGCCACATGACTAGTCCAATGTTGAACATGTCCTGCAACGGAATCACTCCACCAGCAACCCGCAGATCAAACAAATCAAAACAAAATCTGAAAAATAAAATAAATACAAAATAAAAATAAATACAATAAATAAATAAACACCACCATTACCACCATCACAACTGTGAAATCTAAATGGGCTCGGTGACGGCAAACACTCTGTCGACGTGGACGGAGAGACAGCCAACAAACATCTAAAAAGGGTGGGTGGGATTACGTCAGCTTGACAGAGTACTTGGGTACTCTGCTGCTGAGTGATGACGGCAGTCCTGCCAAGATCTAAATAAGGCCCTTAGTTACAGGACAGCTGCATCCAGTTGCATACTGGCCTATGGAAATAACCACAGCAGAATGGAGTTATACAGTGGCTGATATACAACTATTAGCCATAAAAGAAGCCTTCAAACTTTGGCACACTACCCGTTAGAAGGCTATCTTACTGTCATTTTTTTGACTGGCCTTCAAAACCATCAGTTTTTAAGTCTGCCCTAGCCAGGATGTATGATATTACAACGCGGGTTTTTACCACGCGTGCAGTTACATCGCATGCGTTACAACGAATGCGATGTTACAATGCTATGCCATTAGAACGCAAGTCTTTACATCGACTTGCGCTAGATGGCGTGCTGACATTAAAAAAGTGTAATTTACTATTCCAACTCCAGTCCACTTAACAGTAGGGAAGGTGTTGGGAAAGTAAACTACACTATTTGTAATGTTAGCACGCCATCTAGCGCAAGTCGATGTACAGACTTGCTTTCTAATGGCATAGCGTTGTAACATCGCATGCGTTGTAACGCATGCGATGTAACTGCACAGCGTGGTAATAACCGCGTTGTAATGGCTGTTCTCCCCCTAGCCATGTCTGCATAGCAGTTATGTTGGTAGAGTTTCTAAGTGGCCATGATATTGTCATACAGATCCGTCAAGAAGCAAAAATAGAAATGCTGATACCCTATATAGATTTGATTAAGTTTGAGTACAATGACATTGTTAGTATAGTTTGGAACAATTAAAAAAGATCAAGAAGAAATTGAAGCCAAACAGATAACATTAGAAAAAAAAGGTTATTGAAAACCTGTATTCTTTAAAACAAGCATTGTACTAACCTATATAAATTGTTCTTAACAAGAACTGCAATGGTGTTACTCAAACCCATTAATAAGCATCCAGGAGAAACAAGACAACTATATTTTGGGCGGCCTTTAATATCCCTTGATAAAAAGATTTTTAGAATAAGTGAAGTATGTGCTCAAGGGAAAAAGTTCACATCTATCTCCAGTTTAAGTTTCACAGCCCCTACCAATCCCACCAAGACCTTGGCAAACTGCGTCATTAGATCTTATGTTTAAACTACCTAAGCTAGGATTCAATACAGTAATAGTGGTAGATAACCTGACCAAGGTGACACATTTTGTCACCTTAAAGAAAGTTGCAATGGCAGCAGAATTGGCCACCATATTCTTACAATATGCTGAGCAACAGACAATCACAATTTATTTATCATTTCTGGAAATCTTTGTGTCCTCAAATGGAAATTGATGCCAGACATTTGCCTAGTGATTACCCACAAACAGATAAGCAGACTAATAGAGTCAACCAGTGCTGCCTTCAGTAGCGCTTGCTTTGCTAATTAGTAAAACGTCCTGGGCATTGGGAAGAGCCTTTGAGCATGGCAGAATTCACATTCAAAAATCTCCACATTCCTCATTAGTATTTCCAACATGTTTTTGTGCTAATTGTGTTCACCCTAGAATGCTTAGGCTTGAGTTAAGCCCTACTCAATTAATTCCAGCCACTCAACAACTACTTTTAAAAAGGATCCATACGTCTACACAAGAGAATTTAGAAGTTGCTAAAACAGGTGTATATTCCATGCTGAGAAGCATACATGACCAGGCTTAGATTGTTGGTTGTCTACAAAGAAAGTGTGTTTAAAAAGGCCGTAATAAGTTCCAACCTACATACATGGGACATTTCAAAGCATTGAAGAGAATCAGTCCAGGAGTATAAAACTATAATTACCAAGTTAGTTACCAGTGCATCTGGTATTCAACATTTCACTATTGAACCAGTTATCTCAGGAACAAGTCTCCTATCACATCCTTTACCTGTTGAAATGGATGGAAATGTAAAATATGAGTCAAGGGCAATCCTGGACTCAAGAAGAATTTTTAGGGGAAATTCTTTTACCTCATCCACTGGAAGGATTACGGCCATGAAGACAGAACCGGGGAACCTGTGGGTCATGTTACTGCATTGTGATTGCTTAGTCAATTTCACATCCTAAACTCAACCAAGCCAGAACCTGTCGAACGTGTTTTCGGAGGGGTGTACTGTCATGCCTGTCTGCCTCATTTATCAAGAAAATTGAGGTGCAGGGACTACTGCACTATTGAGGAATAGAACTGGAAATTGGACTAGAATTTAACCAGAAAAACAAAAAGAATGTTCTCTGGCTATTGCCATATCGAATCAGTCAGTCAGCCTGACCCATCCCATAAATTTCAGATACTATTCATTATGCCAAAAGGTTAAACATAATCTACCTGACCACCTCAATAGTATATGGAGTAGATGCACCACCAAAGTCAGATCAGGGTCAAGTTTGACTTCATTTATATTTATAGGCACTGGTTGTATTATGGTCCAAACAACCAACTGTATTGCACTCACAGAAAGGAATCAACATTTGTAATGATTAAATAATCCAACGCGAATGGAGAGCATGCAGATGCAGAATTGTTAAAGTGGTTCCTTTTTTAAATACAACATAATACGTTGCATACTTATTGACCTTGTTCAATTTTTGTAAATTGAATATAAAATCCACACAAGAACGGCTGGGTGGAAGCTGAAGTAGCACACTGATTGGTTGATTCTGACATTATAATGACCCATGCTTTCTTCAATTGGCAGACTTTATAGAGAATTATAAGCTGCTGTTGATCCTAGAATTTGCATTTTAGGTACTCTTTACAGGAAAATACTTCACCCAGAATTACCAATACCTTGGGTATATTAATGATTACGTCTGTATGACTTTTAGAGAGGAAAAACTGTGAAAATATGTGTATGGTTATCGGCATATTTTCCCCTCATTCTGGCCTCTTTCTCTTGATAAATACCACTAGTTGAACAGTGTCTGGTAAAAATCTCAAACCCGCAGTGTTTCCCTCACAGCTTGTGATGCTGACTCGGCAGGTAATTCCCATTAGCAGCCAAACTGGGATTTACTCCAACCTTGGAATGAGCATCATAATATCTCCCGTTTCCGTGATGGGAGATAGTTTATAACACTCACCTCTCCAATAAATTCAAGACTTTCTTTCAGTTTTACATAGCTGTCTGCATTCCATGCCCAATAATATGTAAGTTTTAAAATTTTAGCTATAAAGTACAAACCTTTGAACATGGTAAAACAACTGTTCACGCTAAAGCATGGGGACTAAGAAGCCATTACCCACATCCATGCCTATTCTGGCCAGTGCAAAATGCTGAAATAGACAATACAATGGGATAGATTCAGCTCAGCTGTATTTACAGGGTCTCTTCTGAAAGGGAAGGATATCATGAAATATCAGAAATTCTTTGCTGTTCCATGCACGAAACCATTGTATTTTGACTCTTTCGAAAGAAAGGTGTAACCGAGTATATTTAGCTCACAGTGCTTGAATCACGTCCTGCAATTCAATCTTCTTGAGAACGGAAGTACTTCTGCACTGATGATGTACATTACATCTTTTTAAAAATGCCACTTTATGCTGTCTAACCTTTTTTTACATGTTACATTTTTTAACTCTATTCTCAGTTTCTTCCCAGCAGATAGGGTTCGGATGTAAAGTGTGCAGAGGAATATTGATTTACAAAAAGTGAATTGAACCTTTGTTAAGTCCTCAGGCTGTATGTACCAGCCCGAGCCTGTAAAGGACAACGTTGACTGTAAGGCACTTTGCAGTATTGCCGAGCTGGCTGCAGGGCTGACAGACACAGGTATTAAATCTATACCTTTGCTGTTCTTCTAAAGTTGGTGTCATGTTCTCTTCGATGTGGAATGAGTTATGTCCAACAAAATTGCCTGGCTATTCTGGGTTTGAAATCAGCAGTTGGAACATACTAGGTGGACTCATTATGCACAGCAATTACTTGTGAAGCGCAGAATAGGCGACATTTGAGCACATCAATCTCAGCACTCTTTGAACTTGCTATTTGTTGTTTTTTTCATCTTTCTATGGAAAAATAACCCAGATGACAGCAGGGTTGGATTGGGATAGAAAATATGCCTCGGCACCAAAATAAACAAGCATTTGCAATGCAGTAGGTCTCGCATTTGTGAGACTTTGAGCTACTGGCATTGTAAATGACAAACCTTTATCTATGTGTTGGTTTTGAAAACATATAAATAAAAGGCATTGTCATTTACAATGCCAATAGCTTAAAATGTTGCAAATGCGAGACCCATTTCATTGCAAATGCTTGTTAACATGGCCATTGAAAGGTGGCGACTGAAAGGTGGCGAGTTAACCCTCACAGGTGTCTGCCACTGCACGGAACGAGGTTTGGCGCTTTTGAAAGTCACTTGATCCGTTTGAGCTTCAAACATCATTGAGTTTGGAATCTGCAAATTATGAAGCAGTTGGTGGATTATGTGGCAAATATGGTAACTCTATAAATGCGAAAACGTTGCTGCAGCAGAATAGCAGTCGCCCTGCCTATACTGAAGCAACATGGTGAGGTAGTTATACCGGAGAGATTTTACCCAGAGGAGACTAACTGCTCACACCACTGAAACCACGCTCAGTAACACATCAAACGAAAACACTAACGCATAGGTCACACAGGAATATGGAATGTATTAATAAAAGTGACTCTCTTCTGGTTTTACATGAAAGCGGCATTACATTAAAATGCACACATAGCGGGAGGAGAACACATATTTATACACACCAAATGCACAGGAGTTCCCCCAAATAATCCAACGACAGCTGATCTCTCATATAGTCATTAGATCATCGGAGTAACCTAGACAAGTTTCCAGGATGCGCATTTACAACTTATTTTAGAGCCATAATTGGTGTGAAAAGAACAATTCTTACAATGCAAGAAGCGAAATCATGGATGAAAAACCAATATCGTGTTGCCGAAGAGACCTAGACTTTTCCAGGCTGTCCAGGTCTGAAGTACTTACTGTGGCACGGCACTATGCCCCGCCCTCCCTCTTTACTCTCCTAATCTCACATCACCTATTGTATGGGAAATCTTATACAAAAGCCCCTAGCCTCCGCCCCCCTCACTTCGTACCCTGACACTTGTGTTGCTATTCGCCCCTCCTTCTTAAGACCGCTTTAACAGTCCCATCTTACCTGCTGTCCATAATACCCGGCCATGATTATTCTGGGAACGTCACTTCCGGGGAGCGGCTTTTTCCGTTCAGTTGCGACTATCTGATGTAACAGCTCATGCTCCGCCTTTACAACCTTAATTGGAGAGACCTGATGTCTGTCAAACTAACGTCACAGATTTCAGACTGAAGACTTCTGCAGTGATTGGGTAGTGAATTTAGAAAGCGCACAATGTTTCGATTGTCAAGAGAAATTCAAAAGTGCCTCGATAAGACCATAACCAAATCACAATGATTCCGATTATAAATCAGCGCAAACTACTACATATTATCTGCCATGGCGAAGAACCTTGTAATAGTCTGTTCACCCTGTGATACTACAAGCGAGAAGGGGCGAGGTGATCATGTCTACAAATTGAAGTTCCGCCTTCTGGACTGTTTCCCGGAAGTAATGGCATTGCTACATATCTATCAATCCACCATCGCCAGGAGCGTGTCATTCTCTGGCACAATCTTTTTGTTACTCTCATACTCTCAGTCTCATTAAAGCTTTAAAAGATTGAGCGCATACCTATCAACCTATCAGCATCTAAAGACTGTAGCTTCCTTTAAAAAATGTTCACTTTTCAAACAAGCAAAAAAGTGCCTACCCAGTAATTAAAGGGCACTGGATAACACAGCGAGTAAACAATCCATTCCGGGTGGGCAGGGCCAAAAGGAGACTGGGCAGTAACAAGGAGGGACTAAAAAGCCCTGTTCACAATAGAAAGCCAGCGTTTAGCATTAACTATGACTCAAGCCAATGGGAAGAAGGGGCGGGGCTTAAACACCCTTCTGAAAGCTGCTCGATTACAAGAAGCCTTGCAGAGCGAGCAGCGCATGAGCGCTGCAACGCAGGTCTGCGAGACCTAAAAATTACTCTCATTAGTGAAAAAGATAGAAATAAATAGAACATGTTCGCAAATTGGGGCAGTTTTGAACTTGTAGAGACATGGGGCGTCATTCACACAAAAGACCGTCACACTCGTGGCAGAGGCCCCACAGTCGTTGGGGAATCTCCGCACTGGGGCACAATTTCTGCAATAAGAATTGTGTTGAAAAGTAAACCTCTTTGAAGAAGAAAGATGCTGAGGCTTGAAGTAGGGTGTCTCAGGTTTATTTTCAGTAGTAGGTATAAACAACTCATCCACCCAACTGTCAGTAAGATAATGATCTCACTGCTCACACACATTCCACAGCTGGCTTAGTCCTGACATTCCAGAACACTAAGCATCATCAGAGTGAAGAACATAGACAAGATGTAATTACAGGAAAAGAAAGCCATTACAACATATCTCCCTCCTTTACCCCTAAACAAAACACAAACAAAACACATTAACATCATGTGACATTAATTACATGACATAGTCCTTTAAATGGGAGGGAAAACAAGTATTCCTCCTTGGCCTTATATTAACCTCCGGAGCACCTTCCCCTTCCATGGCAGAGAGAGGAAAGCTTGATGACACATCAGTATTGCATAGAGCAACACGACCTAGATTCCAAACCCTGTGATCACTAGTTCTAACAGCATTCTTAAACACTTTGACAACTTTTACCGGTTTGGTGAACTTAGATCCAGATACAGCAAAACCAGGTCTCTTGATCCGAACCCAATCACCCACCTTAACCTTCGTTGACTTAACAGTATGACGAACATCATAGTTTTTTTTACTCTTAGAACATTTCAAATCTTCCTGTTCTTGCCATGATGTAGAATCCACCTCACGAGATCTGCTAGACAGAAATTTATTTACCCATGGTGGATCTAAAAAAGTAACAGGGTCCCTTCCACGAAATAAAAGAAAAGGAGACTTCCCTGTAGTGGTATGTGGGGTAAACCGATACACAGACACTCTTTTCAAAACCTCCTCCTGCCAATTAAGACCATTGGACTTTGCTAAAGACACCGTTTCCTTCAAAACCCTGTTGAACCTTTCTACTGTTCCATTGGATTCTGGGTGATACAAAGAACATTTCTTGTGAACAATGCCACAATCACCAAGAAAACTCTCCATCTCACTCGAAACAAGTTGTACCCCATTGTCTGTAAGCAAAGTCTCAGGAATCCCTTCCTTGGCAATAATATCTTTTAGACATCGAATAACCGTAGCAGAATTAATATTCTTCACAAAAATCACTTCTGGCCACCTTGAAAACAAATCCATGACCACTATAACAAACGTGTCAGAACCATCCCCATGAATAGGCCCTAAAATATCAAGAGCAATATCCTTCCAGGGGCCACACGGACGAACTCTTTTTTCCATGGGCTGTGTCCTAGTTTTCAAAACCTTTTCACTAAGAGCACATTGAACACATTCCCTGACTAAATGTTCAATCTGTGTGTCTAAATCCGGCCACCAATAGCTAGAACGCACCCTCTCCTTAGTTTTAGAAATTCCTAAGTGTGCCTCATGTGCCAAATCCAAAACCTCTTTCCTTAAAGACACAGGGGGTACTAATTTGTGACCTCTCAACAACAAACCCTCACAACTTGAAAGTTGGTCTTTTACCAACCAAAAATCTCTCACAGAGTCACTGCCTTGATCTTTATGGTTCCAACCCTCACAGATTAATTTGGAGACTTCTTGAATAGTGTTGTCACACTTACAAGCATCCAACCACCTCTCACGAGAAATAACCTTATAATCTACTCCACAGACAAAGTCCTGTGGAAGACTAAAAGATGGATCTGAATCCTGATCCAGTTTGTCTTGTTGTTCGTCAGGAACTAACCTAGAAAGAGTATCCGCAACAACATTTTCTGACCCCGGAACATGTTTAACAATGAAGTTAAACCCCTGTAATCCAACCACCCATTTTGAAATTCTGGGAGATATCGAGTCAATCCCTTTTTTAGTTAGTACTTCACAAAGGGGCTTGTGATCAGTTCTTACAACAAATGAGGTGCCCCACAAAAACTTTTTTAATTTCTTAATGGCCCAGTGTACCGCAAGGGCTTCACGTTCAATTACAGAATAGCGACATTCAGCTCCTTTCAAACACCTAGATATAAACATGATTGTATTTTCTGGCAGAACACCCCCTTGATACAGGACTGCACCAATACCTTTCAGACTTGCATCAGTAGATATAATAGAGCTCTTACTGGGGTCAAAATTCCTTAAATTTGGAGCATTCTGTAATTTCATTTTTATGTCATTAAATTCCTTGTCACACAAACTATTCCAACTAAACTTCTCTCCTCTCTTTAACAAATTTCTCATATTGAACGTGACCTCAGCAAAATTCTTTATGAATTTATTATAGTATTCAGCCATACCTAAAAATCTCATGAGTTCCTCCTTGGAAGAAGGAACCACAAGATTTCTAATGGTATTCACAAGGTCAGCTTTTGGAACTACACCTTCCACACTAATAGTGTGTCCCAAATAGTCAATTTTGTCGAGACCAAACTTACACTTTTCCTTCTTTACAGTCAAATTGTGAGAGGTAAGCTTGTCCAGCACTTGCCTAACCCTTCTTTCATGTTCAGCAACCGTAGATCCATATACCAAAATGTCATCTTGGTACACACAAATTCCAGGGATGTTAATTAAGACCTTCTCCATGACCCGTTGAAAAACTGAGGCAGCAGAAACCAGGCCAAATGGAAGTCTAATAAATCTAAATGTCCCAAACGGAGTAATAAAGGCAGTAAGATCTCTGGAGGACTCATCAAGTAAGATTTGATGGTACGCCGATGTTAGGTCAATTGTACTAAATACCTTTGCCCCACCTACCATGCTCAACAGCTCAGAAATGTTAGGTAAGGGATATTTATCTACCTGAACGCATTTATTGAGTTGTCTGAGGTCCACACAGAGCCTCAAAGAGTTGTCAGGTTTCCTTGCGGCCACCACCGGAGCAAGCCAAGATGTACCCTCCACCTCCTCAATTATGCCCTGGGACTTCAGTTTATTTAACTCCTTAAGCATGTCTTCCTTGACAGTGAACGGAACATTTCTGACTTTACAGGAAACAGGAGCTGAGCCAGGAAAAAGTTTAATCTTATGACAGTAACCCTTAAGGCAACCTAGCTTGTCACCAAAAACCAGTGGATATTGGCTTATCAAAAGAGCCTGTAGTGAAGAACCATCCACCACCGACTCAACACTTTTTTTTCCTCTCAAAATGATAGGAGGATTGCTGTTCGGGTCTAACATGACACCAAGATCTTTTTGGTGCCACCAGCTAATAATGCTATCACCTTTCTTTGAAACATAAACCTTCCCACTAGCAAAACGTTCCCCGTATTCAATTAGACCATTAAAGTAACCCCTTAACTCAATGGGATCACCTCCATATGCAGTTGGACGAATGTCTGGCTTCAATAGTTTAACTTTCTTGCACAAATTATCCTCAAAGAATCTGCTAGAAATGATAGTAATTTTGGCTCCTGAATCAAACAAAACCTTGGTTCTGTGACCCTCCACCAAGATGAAATCAAGAGGCCCCTCAGCCCCAACCTGGACCACAATTTGTCCACACTCAAAATCATGTTGATCTGATGTGCTGCCATCAGAGACTTCACTAACTTTTTTCTTTAAATTTTTGAACCTGCAGGCACTTACAAAGTGACCCTTCTTCTTACAATGAGAACATGTAACATTTAGTGCAGGACATGACTTATCATTTGCCCAATGTGAAGTGCTATTGCATCTGTAACACTTCCCACCTCTGTTAGAATTCTCACTAGATTTATTTGCACTCATATCTTTAACACGGGTCTTTACGTGAGAGTCACCCTTGTCCGCTTCTTTCCTAGACGCCGAATTTGTATTAATCAGCGACACATCTTTATTAAGATCTTTCTTTATCACCTTTACACATTGTAAAGAGTGTTCTATTCTCTTAGCGACTACTAGAACTTCATCCAAAGAAGGTTCATCTTTCATCCAGAGTTCATCACGTACTTTCTCAGATACACAACCAAGCATAAACTGGTCACGTATTCTTTCATCCGTTAGTGCGTCAAACTTATAACTAGAAGCTAAGCGTCTAAGTTCTGTTATATAATTCTCTATATTTTCCTCATCCTTTTGCATACGTTTGCCAAAATGGTATCTTTCCAAGATGGTGCTAACTTTTGGCAAGTAGTTAGCATCAAGTTTATAAATACACTGCTCATACTCATTGAGACCCGAACTGGAACTGCTAGGGACATCCGGTAAATGGTCAAAGACATCCTGTCCCTCAGACCCCAGACAATGCATCAATAAAGCTGTCTTCCTCTCCACACTTAAAGAAGTACCACAGACACGAGCGTAGCGCTCGAAAACCTTCTTCCACTTGGACCATTTAATGGGAGGGTCACCTGGGGATTGTAGAAAAAATGGGGCTGCAGTGACGTTTTGCATGTTAAGAGGAGATAAAGATGTGCAAACAAAACTGATCCAATAACCAAGTGTCTGGTAGCAAAGAGCTGTGCGTGTCAGCGCTGTTGAGTTGAGGATGATTGGCACACTAAATGTTAAGAAGAAGGCTGAGAGCAATTCCGTTGAGCTGAGCGTGCCAGCACTGTTAACAATAAAGATGACTGACACGCCAAAAGGCAAGAAGATTAGCTGTGCGTGTCAGCGCTGTTCGGCGTTAAGCTGTGCGTGTCAGCGCTGTTAGGATCAAGACGATTGACACACTAGAGTAACGCCGTTAGGCTGTGCGTGTCAGCGCTGTAAAAATAAAGATGATTGACACGCTAAAAGACAAACAAATTAGCTGTGCGTGTCAGCGCTGTTCGGTATTAAGCTGTGCGTGTCAGCGCTTTTAGGATCAGAACCATTGACACACCAGCTATTGAAAAGGAAGACTTTAAATCAGGGCGTTAAGCTGTGCGTGTCAGCGCTATTAGATAAAGGCAATTGACACGCTGGAGGTTGCAAAGAGAGTGCTGTGCGTGTCAGCGCAAAATGAATATGAACACTGAAAGGAGCTTCCACGTTTGTTCACGTAACATGTGTTCAGTAGTAAAGTTATCAAAGACGGCGAAGACTCTCTCTTAAAAAAAACTCCTCAACTGTTTATGACGATGTTTGCTTAGCAACCCATTGTTGTAGCATCCAGCAAGCTTTCGAGCGAATCAGATTACGTTAAAATACACAGCAGCCAATCAGGATACAGCTTCTTATCCACCAATCCAGGAGAAGTTCTGAAATTAGTGTACGCCCTTCATGCGTTTCAGCCCCCATGCATTCCAACCTGTGACGAGGGATATCCAGAACCTCAAGGCGTCATGGCTTCTGCAGGCAGGAGAACGCGCAGTTGATAACGACCAGAGCGCGTGAAGAAGCGTGAGGGCTAGCGTGAGTAATTTGATTATTTCCCAAATTACCGTTAATGAGAAAAGTGCGTGATTAGTGCACTCTTAGTACAAACTATCACAGCTACCTCGTTATCTCAGGGAAGTAAGGTCATTGAATGCTAGTAGAGATATTAGGAAGAGTTTTAGAGATTGCGCAAATGCCGAGCAGAGCGTTCTAAGCAGTAGTTGACAGGAATAATTAAAAAAATGTCTCTAAGCGAAATTTATTAAGTAAGGAACGTTCTTACTTGATGTAAAAGGTCTTCTTTGAAGAGAAGAGATGAAATATTGTAGTTCGCCAGAAATGAGATGGAAGTTGGAGTTGAGTTGAGATCCCAGTCGTCGCCAGTGTTGAAAAGTAAACCTCTTTGAAGAAGAAAGATGCTGAGGCTTGAAGTAGGGTGTCTCAGGTTTATTTTCAGTAGTAGGTATAAACAACTCATCCACCCAACTGTCAGTAAGATAATGATCTCACTGCTCACACACATTCCACAGCTGGCTTAGTCCTGACATTCCAGAACACTAAGCATCATCAGAGTGAAGAACATAGACAAGATGTAATTACAGGAAAAGAAAGCCATTACAACATATTGTCATTGAGGAGATTCCACCCCGAGTGAGGTGACTTTCCTCCGACTGCAGGGCCTCCGGCACAAGTCTGGAGGCCCTTTGTGAATCAGGCCCTCGCTGTATAAGTGTTATATAGAGTATGTTAAACTGCATGGATTTGAGCTTGCTACAGGAAATACAGGAGAAAGCTGGTCCAGCCGATCATAAGCAGGCATTGGCAAAGCCCATAGGTCTCCATATTTAAGATGTATTGGCTTTGCCTTCGCAGAGTGGAGTCCAGTGGCATGGCGTAGAGTGGTGTGGGGTGGTGTAGAGTGGAGTAGAGTGGTGCTGAGGGGCATAGAGTGAAGTGGAGTAGAGTAGAGTGGCATAGAGTGGAATGAAGTAGAGTGGCTCTGAGTAGCTTCTAATGAAGGGCTATAGCGTGGAGTGGCATAGAGTGGAGTGACGTGGACTGGAGTGGTGTGGTGTAGAGTGGAGTGGAGTGTTGTTGAGGGGCGTAGAGTGGAGTGGAGTAGAATGGAGTGGCGTGGACTGGTGTGGAGTGGAGTGGCATAGAGTGGAGTGGTGTAGAGTGGAACAGGGTGGAGTGGCATAGAGTGGAATGGCATAGAGTGGAGTAGCGAAGAGTGGTGTACAGTGCAGTGGAGTAGTGTAGAATACAGTACAGGGGACTGGCATAGAGCACAGTGGCGTAGAGTGCAGTGGTGCAGATTAAAGTGGCATAGAGTGTAGTGGCATAGAATGCAGTTATGTAGAGTGAAGATATTGAGAACAGTGGCGGAGAGTGCAGTGATGTAGAGTGCAGTGGTGTACAGTAGAGTGGTGCAGAGTAGTGTAGGGTAGTGTAGAGTGCATTGGAATAGATTAGACTGATGTAGAGTAGAGTATAGTGCAGGGGCTTAGAGTACATTGGTACAGAGTGGAGTGGTGCAGAGTAGAGAAGTATGGCGAAGGGTGCAATGATGTAGAGTAGAGTGGCGTAGACTAAAGAGGTGCAGAGTGGAGAATAGGGGCATAGAGTGCAGCAGCATAGAATGCAGTGGCATAGGGTAGAGTGGTGAAGTTTAGAGTAGAGTGGCTTAGAGTGCACTTGTGTAGAGTAGGGTGGTGTGGTGTAGAGTAAAGTCAAGTAGACTGCAGTTGTGTTGAGTAGTGTGTTGCTAAGTGCAGTGGTGTAGACTGGAGTAGTGTAGAGTGGAGGAGAGTACAGTGGTGTAGAGTAGAGTGGTGCACTGTAGAGTAGAGTGGCATAGAGTGCAGTGGTGTAGAGTAGAGTAGAGTTGTGCAGAGTGCAGTGGTGTAGAGTGGAGTGCTGCAGAGTAGAGTAAAGTGGCATACAGTGCAGTGGTGTAGAGTACAGTGATGTAGAGTAGAGGTGCAGAGACTGCAGTGGTGCAGAGCAGAGTGGCAGAGAGTGCAGAAAAATAGAATGCAGTGGCGCAGAGTAGAGTGGAGCAGAATAGAATTGAGCGGTGTAGAATGCAGTGGCATAGAGTGCAGTGGCATAGAGTAGAGTGGAGCAAAGTAGCGTAAAGAATTAAGATATAGGTAAACACAGTCTCATCCTCCTGCTTCCATACCCTATGAATGCTCCATAAGATCTTTAGGTGGCTCCCACTTAACACCAGAAGGACCATCACGCAGGCCCTTGTCACCAGCAGGCTAGACTATGGGAACACACTTTACATAGGGATCACTGCACGCCTCCTGAAGTGACTACTGACAATACAGAACTCAGCAGCCTCCCCAGACGGTCACACATCACACCTCACCTCAAGAAGCTACACTGGCTCCCAAAAGATGCCAGTTCAAGAACTTGACCAATGAATACAAAGCCCTACCCAAAAAGGGCCAGCTTGAATCAATAAACGTTTAACCTTCCACCAACCAACCAGACACCTACGATCCACCTCCCTCTTCCACGAAGACACCCTTGGGATTCACCATAGCAACAGCGGAGGATGCTCCTTCTCACAACCGGCAGCCAAAGCCTGGAACAACCTTACCCTGCACAGACTTGGCTATTTGAATGAACAGATCACCATGAAGCAAGCAGAAACTCCAGCACCTTTAGACCCTTACAGGTAATTTGCCACACTTTACAAATCTTTGAATGATTGATCGATTGAGTGGCATAAAGAGCAGTGGCACAGTGCAGAGTAGAGTGGCATAGAGTGCCATGGCATAAAGTGCAGTGGCATGGAATGCAGTGGCATAGAGTCTTGCAGAGTAGAGTAGAGTAGAGACTGAGGACCAGCGCTAGGGGCAAACAGGGAACAAATGCATTGGGGAATCTATGTCATCGAAACAGAATACTGGATGAAACAATTTTGCAGTGTACCCAATAAGGTCCTCAGTACATACCCCTTTTCTGGTCTTGCTCCTCTATTTTAATGCTGTTTTAAACCTGGCTGATTACATATTGATGTGACATCGGTCTTTTGCATGCTAGGGTCATGCAAGCTTCCAGACATTTGGAGCAGTATGCCAATCTAGTTTTCCCTGCATTCATATTTATTGATATGGAACAGCTAATCTGAAGAGGTGATGTTGGTCTCCATCACTTGAATCTAAGCTCCTATAGTCTCTTCAAAATAGAAGGTAGCTTCCAGCAGACAAAATATCCATCTCAGCTTTAGTAGTGGCAAGGAAATATAATTTGTCATTCCTTTTTCAAAGTGTGAGACTACACACGTGTCCCCTCTGTATTGAGACCAGTGGACCCTGAGTACCTGAAAGTATAGGGTAAGTGACTAAACCACATAGATTTGCTCAAATTTTCATTATTTGTGTTGCGTGCTTTGTTTCGCATATGAATAACACACAAATTCACTGCCCCACGAGATGAACTAATGATATAAAAGAGCAAGTTGTTTCCCACTGTCCAGTTGTATAGAAGTGTTAAAGTATTAAAACTACCTACCATTAATTCCCCACAGACTGCTTCCACTAGGTGGATTGGTAAGGTGAGACTTTGTCCTACCTTTAGCATGGGCTAAGACAGAACATTGACTCTTACAGGATCCTGGTTACTGTGCCAAAGGCCTAAGACAGTTTCAGGCTGAAACAAGGTGGTAGGAAAGATGACTCCAGGTACATCTAATTGTATTGGGTTGTAAGAAATGTTTTAAGTGTTATAGGGTGGGTAGGGGTACACGGTGTTAAGGGCATTTTTAGGGTTTCGTTGTCGGTATGGGTATTGGGTTGTAAGTGTGTTTTCTAGGGTTTAGGCGTAGGTAGGGGTATAGGGTAGCAAGGGTATTTTAGGGTTTAGGCGTGGGTATGGGTATTGGGTTGTAAGTGTGTTTTCTAGGGTTTTGGGCATAGGGTGGTAAGAGTATTTTAGTGTTTAGGGATGGGTAACGACATGGGGTGGTAAAGGTATTTTTAGGGTATTGGGGTGGATAAGGGTATTAGGTTGTAAGGGTTGTTTTAGGGTTTAGGCATTGGTAGGTGTATAGGGTGGTAAGGGTGTTTTAGGGTTTAAGGGGAGATAAGGTTATAGGACACTAACAGATTTCTTAGGCTTTAGGGGTGGGCAGGGGTATAGGGGGCTATGGGTACTTTTAGGGTTATGGGGTGGGTAGTGACATGGGGTGTTACGGATGTTTTTAAGGTTTAATGGTGGGTTAGGGTATTGGGTGATAAGGGTATTTTTAAAGGTTTGTGGTGAGTAGTGGCATAGGGTGGTAAAAGTATTTTTTAGGGTTTGGAGGTGGGTATGGTGGTAAGGGAAATTATTAAAGGGAGGGTGGTGGTGCTTTCTCCCAATATATATATATATATTTAAGTAGGGAGGGATTCAAGAGTGTCTCCCACAAATACATATATATATATATATATATATATATATATATATATATATATATATATATATATATATATATATATATATATATATATATATATATATATATATATAGATATAGATATAGATATAGATATAGATATATATATCACTTTTTTCCAGCAGGGCTCCAATTGCAAGAGAACCAAAGGATGGACACAGACCCGAAGTAAGTGCTTGCAGTATTTATTAATCCATATGTCGTCGATACGCGTTTCGGCTCAGGCATATGCATGATAAAGGCATCCGTTGCAAAAAAAACAATGTGTAGTAAAGGCATGCATGATAACTCCTCAATAGGTGTAATGTGCCAGATCTCTGGTACTGAGAAAAAACAAAGATGCCATTGTAAAGACCTTTTCATTTACCCTATCATTAAAACATAATTATGTTTGCAGAAAAGACACCTGCAAAAATTCACTTTAATCAATGAAACCAGGATAGCTAAATAATCACAAAGTCATCTTTAGTGCACACTTAAAAGGAATATTAGGGATATCAAGCTAAGTCAAACCATCAGACAATAATTTAACAATTCAATGCAAATATATTCCTATATCAGTACATCTTCTATTTCAAAGGTGCTTGCTCTAGCACTCTTCCAAACATTTTTTAATTCAGGCTTCTGTTTCACTTTATATTTAATTGCCTGATTAAGACTTCCACGCTCAAAATGTGTTGAAGAAGAACGCATTAAAAGAAGAGGGTGCATTAAAGTCTGGCCCATATTTTTTGTATTTCATTATGTATTTACTGCCTTTACATGTTGTCTTTCTATTACCTCTGTGCAATAGCTTGAAACTGTCAGTCTGCAACAAATGTGCAACATTTTTCTCAGTTAGTAGGTGAAAGACAATCACCAAATAGTTTTTGGATGTAAATCTGCAACAGTAATGTGTGTAACCGGAAAGTAAAATTTAAATAAAGTTTACCACACACAGATTGACAGGTGTTGAAATGTATTCTTAACACTGGTATATTAAAACATAACTTCCTTTTAAGAAATAATGCTAAATAATTACTTTATGCATCTGTAAATCTTTAAGAAAAATATTGTATGTTTTATAGATTCAAATGGAGATTTGTAAGAGCCTAGATAAGTAATTTGAAAAAGCAGAGTTAGAAGGGAATCATTCTTTGCTTGAACATAACTCGGTGTATTTCTAATATTACACCCCCGACTCTCATTTGCAATCTGTTTAATTACTCAAACAGGCAACAGACTCCCAGGACTCCACTAACCTATTTCAGCTCAATTCATTTTCAAAAAGCCAAGTTTGCACACAAAAGTGACAATTATCAAAATAACTAAAGACAATTTTGAGAAAGTACAGGATATACCGAGTTTTTACCACAACTTTCTATTAGGTAGTGGTCCATAGTACAATTGGTAAGGTAGATGGGTTAAATGCTTACATCCTCTATTTTGAAGTTTTGAATCATGACAGGGAAGCATGCATTTGTTTAATCATTTGTTTATTGACGTGATAAGTTATTTCATAACCACAATTCATAATAACCAGTACAGCTTTCACTTCCCATTCTTAGCCATTTAGTAACAAGCATTTGCAATGAGAACTTATATGTATTTAGCTATGCAGCACATTAGCCTGGGTGCTGAAACATCTACTGTTCTTTAACATGGAGGGAAAGTAAGCACCAAACGCATGACACACCAGGCATGGAGGGAAATATTGCCTTTCAGTGGGAAATGATATAATCCAAAGCTCTGTTTTTAATGGAAAAAATCAGGGCCTTCGGTGGTCATATCACTCAAAATACAAGATTTGAAAAAGATATTATTGTCTATGGGTGCTTGTGAATACAATTTCTATGGACTGGAATCTAGAGAATGCTCAAGTGATTCTGGTATTGTACTGACCTCAGCTGGCCGTTTTCTATCTAGACAGTTAAAAAGGGGCAGTTGGACAGAAAAAAAGTCCCTAAGCGGAAGCAGACAAGTCCTAGGGCTGATCTCCAGAGCCCAAAAAGAACATACACATATAAGTATATACTAAAGACAGTTAAAAAGAGGCAGTTGGACAGAAAAAAGTCCCTAAGCGGAAGCAGACAAGTCCTAGGGCTGATCTCCAGTGCCCAAAAAGAACATACACATATAAGTATATACTAAAGTATATACAAGAGGTCTTGAATGCTCAACCTAAAAATGGACACTGTTAGACCTATCAACCTTAGAGTCTTCCCCTACATATTTACCTTCATTCTTCATTTTTGCTGATCTAGTTTTTGCTGGCATCCGGCCTCTGCACATTTTACCACTGCTATTAGTTATTAGGTCCATATGCTCACTCTTTAATGGTAACATTGACTTATCTGTACATCAGAAGTGATAGGGTTCACTCCAACTTAATCATCAAACGTTTTATGATGCTCCAAGGTGTTTGAGGTGCACGACCCCGATGCGCGCTCCGTCCTTGGGCGTTTTTGTATTAGTCAACAGCTGAAGCCTCGTCAGGTCTTCCAAACAAGGTGCGCAAGGTGCGCAACTATATGTGTGAATGAATCCAAATATCTTAAACCAGTTTATCATATCTGGATTAGGTTCGGTAAAGTAATCCTTTTGAAGAGTGCTGCGCGACCAATTATTGTAAACCTACGGGCTCCAGCAACATACATCTGCTTGGAAGTCAGACAGTATATGTTCTATGTTTTATCTATGAGTAGGTCTGGCCTTAGTGTTATGTTTATCCCAAGGTATTTGAAGCTCCCACCATAGTCCAGCCACAAGTCCTGGGTATGATGCTCGCCTCCCAGTTGATGTTATACCCAGTATACTTACTACATTCCCCAACCACTTGGAGAATCTTTCATATGGTTACATGTGACTGTGCTATGTCAAGCAGGATATCCTCGGCATAAAGCAAAATATTTTCCTCTGAGGGGTTTGCATTTGTATGAAACCACCTCAGCTCCTCCAGCAACCTGATGCAGCATACCTGTTGTTCAATACAAAGTGAAAAAGCAGTGGGGAGAGAGGGCCCCCATGTAAGTGTCCCTTCCTAAAGGGAATGTATGAGACGTCACCTGCCGACCCTAGCCAGTGCTGCGGGGTCTCGATAAAGGATGAATCAATACCTTTTGACCATATTTTAGTCATTACATATCAGACTACCTAGTGGCAGTGACAATTCGAGTCCAAAAGAAATGAAGCAATTTGGCTGAGTGCAGAAACATCTCAATAAACAAAATATAGACACCTTCTGCTTCTATACTGATTTCAAAAGGTTTAACGTTGCAGGCATGAGGAGTGAGAACATGGATGTTGTTTTAGTGTAGGAGAAATTGTAGCTAGAATAGCAGGCAGAATGTAAGGGTCACTGTGAAACATTTCATGACTGATGTGTTTTTTCAGGATTTCCCACCTCAGGCAGAGTTTTAACAGCTACCAGAATTCCAGAGCAGGCCCACTCGTAGCACAGGTGCAGGGCCTGTGTTGAGGCAGGAAACACAAATCAGGAAGAACGCACTTCTAAGAAGGAAAATAAATATATCTGGCTCAGCGTTATCACAAATATGGGCTTTTCTTAATGAAAACTGCACCACTCAGCAAAAAAAGTATGTCTTACACTGTGGGGAAAAAGAGCCTGACGATCTCCTTAGGGTTTAATACACCCATGTGATTTCCTTCTAAAAGGAGAGTTGCACATGCGAGTTAGATTTCATTTTTCTCATAATCTGCAGCAGTTTACTGCAAGTTTTGGAGTTTGCTGCACTTCGAGCCTGCTGCAAGTTTTGGAGCTGCAAAGCAAAAGATAGTGTCGAGTATGCAGTTTGCGTTTTTCACTTTTGGATTTCAAACTTGTTGACCAGTGCTGTTGTGTGGGGCCCTATAATGGAGTCTCATGCTTCCATGGAAAATGGTTCTGAACCATAAACTCCAAATCAGACCAAAATTGTGATTATTGGATTTGCAACAAAAATGCACTGCATTAGTCTAGTTTTGCATTTTGGGTATAGTGAAAGCTAGAAGTTGGCAATTCTGTGGCTGTAGCATTTTCTGAATAATAATGGATTTGCTTCATTTGCCACATAATCCAGCACATACTGCAGAATTTGCAGATGTTCCCAAAACATGATGTTTTTACTCAAACACATCAAACGTTACTAAACAAAAAGTGCCACATGTAATTTCAAGTATTGGCAAAGGTTAACGGATTCCCTTTTTCGTTTTTGAATGCTATGTTCAGGAGTAAAACTGGTACCAAGTAGGTGGATGATGGTCATAAAATATAAAAAATTGTTAATGTAGCCAAATGATGAAATGATACTGCTGCAGCTTGCACTGTATTATGCCACAACATTAGCTTTTATAGTGCATAACTTTGCCAACCCTCTGCATAATTTAATCCTCCGCTGCCACATAATGTTAGTAGCAATCGGTATATGGGTAAATGTGTAAATTGGGTCTTTACTATACCTCCAGACTGGAAAATATCGCATTGCGGCCCTTTATATAAACTGCCAGGCCTGGAATCCAAATATGAGATACTTTTTGACATTTCTGAATTGCTTAACACACTTTATCACTTGCCATATTTCTCTGAGCCAGCCATTGAATATATTTGTGCTTCGAGGAGCTCTACGGTGTTTATTAATCGTTATGCTGCACCAGCTGGCAGATTAAAGACCCAGGGAATAGTAAACCCATTCCAGAAGGATTGGGCATCTTCTCTTGGAAGAAGTGGGCAAGGCTACATTCTCCATAGCCATTATCATGCACTTACTTGCCAAGCTGTATGTAGGACACTCCCAAAGCAGGAGGACTAAGAGTTCTGTCTCCGCTTCCCAGTAGTGGCACTCCGAACATCTTGTGAAATGACAGGGAGCCCTAGCTGGGTGAGTATTGGCTTAGTGGAGATGTGCCATAGTTTCACTATCAACTGATATCTTGCATCTCACCTAAAATACAGCACAAGATTGGGACATGTAGCTATCTAACTCTGGTACAAGCACCAACGTTTGGAGGAATGATGTGGTGCCATTGGGTTGGGTGAGTGCCAATAAATGATTGGACTTTCTGAACTCTTTACAGTGCTGGTCACACCATCTCCTTGATTCCTTTCCTGGGCTAGAGGATGGTGGACTTTTTACCAGTTCTTGCGTTTACGTAGGAACTGCACAATTTTGGAAGATTTCTACAAACACTCTGAGATACTTAAGGGCAAACTCCTTGATCGCGGGTACCCGAAGAAACTTATAAAACAAGCTTTTAAACGAGCGAGGTTTTATAACCGTGAAAGTATGTTCGAACGAAACCAAGAAAACAGAAGGAGGAAGGATTCAGCATCAGAAAAACGCCTTGTGTGTGTAACACAATTTTCAAATATCAGTAATAAACTGAAAAATGTTATCAATTCCAACTGGGAGATTCTTAATGAGGGTATGGAGATAAAACTTCAGAAACCATTGTTTGCTTTTAAGCGGAATGACAACATTCGCAAAAATCTAGTTACAACCTACAAATCCAACAAACCCCAAGTTCAGGCTTCGGTACACATGCAGAAAGTTGTAGGCAACTTTCCATGTGGGTCATGCAGCATTTGTGAACACTGCTTAAACACCAAATCAGTGTCACACAATGGTTCTACTCTCACCTCTAAAAGTCTGAATAACTGCAGGAGTAGCAACGTGATATATCTCCTAGTCTGCCCGTGTGAATTAGTCTACGTGGGTGAGACTGGAAGAGAGCTGAGACTTCGACTGTTGGAGCATAGATCGGCATTGAAAACCAAGAAACATAATGCCCCCCTTGTATAACACTATGAATTGTTGAAACATAAATATACAGACTTCAAATGGTTTGTAATTGAGAAAATCAGTGGAAACATGAGAGGGGGCAATATGGAAAAGAAACGGAAAAATAGGGAACAATGGTACATATCTATTTTGGATAGTGTAGACAGGGGCCTAAACACGAAGGAGGATTGGATGAGATTGGTAATGTAGAATTCCATCCAACCTTTATAAATTGTTTCCCTTGGTGCCATTTTCGGTTATAGGACCACATTTCTCCAACTGACTAATAGTGGTATACACAGTGATATTGAGACCTAAACTAGTCGCTCTAGATATGATCCTGTAACTTATATAACTTCATATTTCAACTTTCGATACTTTACCACAACCGAGGCGACCGGACACGTAGGACTATGTAGATTAGTTCCTTGTTCCTTATGAAACTTACCGCCTCAGGAATTAACAATGAGAAGGACAATAAAGAGATTGCCATTGTGTATCTCTATGAACCGATAGGCCCAGTTGGTTTTAATGTTCACCAGTGCCTTTGGATATATCACACATTGATTGGGTGATGTGTAGGTTCTCATTTACAATATTTGAATTTTGATCCACTTCATAGACCTCCATCTCAGCTGGACAGTTGTACTGTGTCCCCTGAGGTATGAAACGTGAATATGACTCTCTATCACATTTATACTAATTTAGGACACTGGGCGATTTCTAATAAAATCTTGTTTGAAAACAGCATATTTTGATTCCATATTGGACATCCACAAAAGCTCTGATGTCTAGTTGGTTTCAGAGATCCTTATATATGATATTTGGTCAATCATCTAACTAGCGTTACATTGCCAATTAGTTTTTCCATCCTTACCGAGTACTTGGTGCCGATTCCAACATGGCGCCATTTTTAGACGTACGTTCAGTACGCCTCTTTGCTATCGAGAAGATCTTTTATTAGACTAACTCAAACTGGTGTATATAGTGGAACCCGTAATTAAATCAGTTCTGGACTTGGCTCCAATATGTTATAGATACTATTGTTTGGCCTTAGTCTAATATTAAATAGAGTGCTAGCACTCGCCTATTCTAACAGTCGCACGGTGAGCCGGGATGGAGGACTCAACATCTCGATTAATGACAACAACACCCCAATATGGCGCCCGTGTAGACCTAACAGAGTCATTCTATCCAAACGTGGATGGTCCCATATGGATGACGCAGATGGAGCCGGAACCGTGTATTTAAGGCATTCAAACCACGGCTTATGCGTTTACCCGCGAAGAACGAGGGGGCGAGACGAAGGCCGGATTGCGTAGAGCTATACAGGCAAGTCATGGGTAGTTCGATGTGAATAAATATTCTTTTGACCCTTGATGATAGTAGACCAGGGCATCGATGGGCGCTTAGTTGTGTAAGATGTTTGTTATTTAGGTTGTTTACCGCAGGGTTGACCGTTGGGGATATGTGGACTCTGTTAGGCACCTCCTTTGTTTTCATCTTCGTCTACACGATGTACTAAAAATACGGACAGTATATACTTCTTTTTAAAAAAACCTTTATGACAATGAGGAATTTATAAATTAGGTCACTATCTCCAATTTGAACCTACCAGTTGTGGGGTGATTTACCGCTAACAGTATGATACTCAATATTGCAGTGGGGTACAACATACACTAATGTGTTGTTTGTATTGTCTCTGGCTTCAATAATTAGGGGCATTTTTTTCCTCTATAGCCTACCAGTATTAAACAGATGAAAGGCTATGCTGGCGAATTGTTTTAACAAGCGGAGATAGAGTACCAATCACCATCTCCCATCTTCTTTCACTACCGCTTATCAATAAACGTGGTGCTGAGAGGTAAGCCAATGCTATCTTTCTAACATACGTGAGACTAATTCAATAATGTCTCATCCAAAACTAGTCTAATCTAGATGTTTTCTCATCTTAGAGTGTAAAGCTCACAGTGTCTTCGTCGTAGTTATCTTATAAGAGGGTGAATTAATACGACCCGTCTACAATGTGAGTTGTAAATAAAAATTAAAGTGAGTATGTACTACTTTCAACTGCCCATGGTACATTTTAGCACAATTTAGTTAGTTTGGTGGTATTCAGTGTGGTTTGTTTTTCTGCCATTGTACAGACACATCCACACCAATCTCTTTATTTCCTGTGAATAAGCTGAATTATCATGTGGATACGGCGAGTGGTCAACTAACCCTTACAGACTGCAGGCATCTCCCCTAATTCTCAATTTGAGGTACATTTGTTATATGTTGATATGTGCTTATTTAGTCATTATATAATTATTCAGGGCAGATTCACTAGCTTGAACCTTCAACACGCTGGCTGCTCGTTCAAAATACTCAACTACGCCTGAGATTTAGATTCTACACTAGGCTCATTGATAGCCACTTTAATATATAGGATCTTCTTTGGTCCTCCTTTTCTATTCTTTTTTCTTTCTCAATTAGTTGGAAATATGTCTTTCCTGGTCTGATCCTCCCACAGCAATGAGTAATATCATGAATGAATTTGTTGCCAAAAGGGGAATTTTGATTTAAAGAAATGTTTTTTTAAAATCTGTAGACTTGAGGTCTTCAAAATGTTCGCTTATAATTTTTGAGTATAGATGCTGCTTTTAACTGATCATTTCTGTAATGTGACTATGTATTGTATGCACTTTTATTGTTAGGTATTGTTAGAAGTACGATTTACGGAAGGAAGGACCTCAATTACCTGTCCTGAAGAAGGTGGCTCTATAATCTTGTCCACCGAAACGCGTCGACGCCTGATACCCGAGTTGTATTTGTCCTGGGACCAATTACCAAATATTAGGGTTTAGTGAGTCTAGTGGTACTGGTCCTAAGGGAACACAAACCAACAATATTGAAGCACAATTGGGGTGCTTTTATCACAAAATGTGTCCTTCCACCTAATTTGTGTGATTTAGATTTGTGAGGTATATTGTTGTTTTTTTAAGAAAATCTGTGTACACATTTGTATGAAGAAATTGGTTTCTAAATAGAACTTTTTATGTATTGATTTATTCTGTATGTATCTATGATGCGCACTTCCTTTTTATTTTAGAATTTGTTTTAATAAAACATGTATTGACTAACTAAATTTCCTTTATGTATGCCCTTTGTTTAATTACATTGCTGTGTATTGGATCACCCTTGCGACACTCTATCGGAAAGATTGATTTTCACTCACTCATTGGCTTTTATTGTGTATACTGTTAGGGAGTTCTGTACTTCATATGGCCACAGGTTTGGCTTTGGTAGAAATTTTCTTAAGCTATATCCTTCTTTGACATGACACCTGAGTAGTGCCTCTATTATTGATGTGAGAAAGTCCAAAGGGAAAACTTTTACTTCACAGTATATTTTGGTGCTCTGTTCCTTTGGACGTTATTGAGCCCCTCTCCTTGTTTTTACGAGGTTTACAGTACAGCCATTTGGCTGGAGAGTTTCCAGTGTTGATCGTTGGTTAACGACTTCGTTCCATCAGGAACCATTGACTTTTGTGGGGCAATATGGACCCATTTAGAACATTTGGGTTTTCGGAGGACCAATACAATAAAATAATTGGCTCCGCACCTAAAACCGGAAATAAACTAATGGTGATAACCGGTAACAATGATCAATGGAGTAAAGTATTCAATCTCAAAAAGAAATTAATACGTACTGAACTACACGCTGAGTTCCTCACTGAATATCTTAAAGCCGGTGTAATTCCAATAGGATTACAGATCAGGAATGAACCAGGGCTATTTATAGAGAACAAAAAGTTCTTAGATATTTGGACACAAATTGCAAATAGATGTAGTAGGGACTGGATAATTCTCATTATTGAGACAGCGCAGGAAATGATCATCATAGAAAAAAAGGAGATTGATGAATTAGAAAAAACCCTTTTTGGTAATACAGCATTGGAAGACGCTAAAAAGAGACTTGATGACATTAATCAAGAGGTTAACGGATATAGGGAATATCTCATCAATAAGAAAACAATCAAGCTAAAGAAAGATGTCAACAAATTTAGTTTAGAATTAGTGTACCCCTATACGGCTAAGGATTACTTTTCACAATCAAGGGAAGCAAGAGGACCTAGATCAACTGAACCTAGACCAATTTACTCAAGAGGAGGCAGGAAGATGGTTACCTTTTCGGAGACATCTGGCTCTAGTAGTGAGGAAGATGGACCCTCCAACCCAGATGAGGGTGGTCAAACCCCTTATAACAATCATGGGGATTTTTTAGAACGTCGCCCACGGAGGGGCAACAGAGGAAACATGGGTCAGGGAAGGAACCAATACCAACGAAACCCTCCCCAGGAGTATCTCAAAACACGCAACCAACGATATTGGCGCTAGATCAGTTGAATACCAACAAAATTCCCATTATCAATCTATCCAACAGGGTTCTTACAAATGAGGAAATAGAGGTCCTAGGTAGAGGGTTTACTTTTGCCCCGACATCCAATGTTAAAAAATTCACGTTAGAAAAGGATCTAAGAGCTTTCTTTAGGAAGATCAGATTAACAAGATTTTTTGAGAACAGGGATTTCGTGACCCCAGTTAATATTTCTGGTCTAAAAGGGAAGTCCACCTTCACACCCCCGGTTAATTCCGTCAGCAAAAACGTGGAGATCTTTGAACACGTGGTAGACATGAGGATCAAAGACATCATTCACAATGCCTTTCCTGATAATAACAACATGTCCAAAGACTTAAGGCAGGCTCTTAAAAATCTCAAAGAAGACCCAAACCTTACAATCAAACCTGCGGATAAGGGCGGAGGAGTTGTTGTGTTTGATTCTGATGATTATGACCGCAAAATGCAGTCCTTATTGGGGGTTGAGGACCACTACCAGAAAGTCCCTCACTCTAGATTGATAACCTTAACTAAACTTGTGAACGATACACTGCTAGAGGCAGACCGTAACAACTGGGTATGTGAAGCTGAATTGAAATTCCTTAGGAACGACAATGCCCTTACACCGGCGATCTATGGACTGCCGAAGATTCATAAAAATGAAAGGGATCCCCCTATGCGGCCAATTGTGAGTGGCATTGGCTCACTCTTAGAACCCTTTAGCCAATATGCAGACTCTTTTTTGAAACCTTTGGTCACCCAACAGAAATCCTATGTTAGAGACACCACTCATATAATCTCTATGGTCGAGGGTGCCAGCTTCAATGAGAACACACAGTGGCTGGTTACCCTCGACATAGAAGCATTGTATACAAACATCCCGCAGGATGACACCATTAGAGTTATTAGTGAATGCCTAACCCCTGAGGCAACCAGAGGAGCCAATAAGGAATTTATTTTCAAATGCATCACCTTAGTTCTTAAGAACAATATGTTCTTATTTAAGGATGATCTTTTTCTCCAGCGCAAAGGCACGAGCATGGGTGCTACCTGTGCGCCGAGCCTGGCCTGCCTATATGTTGGCAATTTTGAGAACACACATATCTATAATGAGGCGGCGCCCTTCTTTGAAAATATTACCTTATGGCGCCGCTTTATTGATGATATATTCTTTATTTGGGAAGGTGAAGAGAGAATATTGTTAGAATTCCTGGAGTGGCTCAACCTGGGCGACTCCAATCTTAAATTTACAGCCCAATATGATAATGTGTCGGTCAACTTCTTAGATATTACCATCAAAAATACAGAAGGTATCCTCATGGTCGAACTTTTTTCAAAACCCACGGACAAGAACACACTTTTACACTACAAAAGCTATCATCCCCGTGCCCAGAGGGATAATATACCTTTTGGCCAGTTCTTGCGTTTACGTAGGAACTGCACAATTTTGGAAGATTTCTACAAACACTCTGAGATACTTAAGGGCAAACTCCTTGATCGCGGGTACCCGAAGAAACTTATAAAACAAGCTTTTAAACGAGCGAGGTTTTATAACCGTGAAAGTATGTTCGAACGAAACCAAGAAAACAGAAGGAGGAAGGATCCAGCATCAGAAAAACGCCTTGTGTGTGTAACACAATTTTCAAATATCAGTAATAAACTGAAAAATGTTATCAATTCCAACTGGGAGATTCTTAATGAGGGTATGGAGATAAAACTTCAGAAACCATTGTTTGCTTTTAAGCGGAATGACAACATTCGCAAAAATCTAGTTACAACCTACAAATCCAACAAACCCCAAGTTCAGGCTTCGGTACACATGCAGAAAGTTGTAGGCAACTTTCCATGTGGGTCATGCAGCATTTGTGAACACTGCTTAAACACCAAATCAGTGTCACACAATGGTTCTACTCTCACCTCTAAAAGTCTGAATAACTGCAGGAGTAGCAACGTGATATATCTCCTAGTCTGCCCGTGTGAATTAGTCTACGTGGGTGAGACTGGAAGAGAGCTGAGACTTCGACTGTTGGAGCATAGATCGGCATTGAAAACCAAGAAACATAATGCCCCCCTTGTATAACACTATGAATTGTTGAAACATAAATATACAGACTTCAAATGGTTTGTAATTGAGAAAATCAGTGGAAACATGAGAGGGGGCAATATGGAAAAGAAACGGAAAAATAGGGAACAATGGTACATATCTATTTTGGATAGTGTAGACAGGGGCCTAAACACGAAGGAGGATTGGATGAGATTGGTAATGTAGAATTCCATCCAACCTTTATAAATTGTTTCCCTTGGTGCCATTTTCGGTTATAGGACCACATTTCTCCAACTGACTAATAGTGGTATACACAGTGATATTGAGAACTAAACTAGTCGCTCTAGATATGATCCTGTAACTTATATAACTTCATATTTCAACTTTCGATACTTTACCACAACCGAGGCGACCGGACACGTAGGACTATGTAGATTAGTTCCTTGTTCCTTATGAAACTTACCGCCTCAGGAATTAACAATGAGAAGGACAATAAAGAGATTGCCATTGTGTATCTCTATGAACCGATAGGCCCAGTTGGTTTTAATGTTCACCAGTGCCTTTGGATATATCACACATTGATTGGGTGATGTGTAGGTTCTCATTTACAATATTTGAATTTTGATCCACTTCATAGACCTCCATCTCAGCTGGACAGTTGTACTGTGTCCCCTGAGGTATGAAACATGAATATGACTCTCTATCACATTTATACTAATTTAGGACACTGGGCGATTTCTAATAAAATCTTGTTTGAAAACAGCATATTTTGATTCCATATTGGACATCCACAAAAGCTCTGATGTCTAGTTGGTTTCAGAGATCCTTATATATGATATTTGGTCAATCATCTAACTAGCGTTACATTGCCAATTAGTTTTTCCATCCTTACCGAGTACTTGGTGCCGATTCCAACATGGCGCCATTTTTAGACGTACGTTCAGTACGCCTCTTTGCTATCGAGAAGATCTTTTATTAGACTAACTCAAACTGGTGTATATAGTGGAACCCGTAATTAAATCAGTTCTGGACTTGGCTCCAATATGTTATAGATACTATTGTTTGGCCTTAGTCTAATATTAAATAGAGTGCTAGCACTCGCCTATTCTAACAGTCGCACGGTGAGCCGGGATGGAGGACTCAACATCTCGATTAATGACAACAACACCCCAATATGGCGCCCGTGTAGCCCTAACAGAGTCATTCTATCCAAACGTGGATGGTCCCATATGGATGACGCAGATGGAGCCGGAACCGTGTATTTAAGGCATTCAAACCACGGCTTATGCGTTTACCCGCGAAGAACGAGGGGGCGAGACGAAGGCCGGATTGCGTAGAGCTATACAGGCAAGTCATGGGTAGTTCGATGTGAATAAATATTCTTTTGACCCTTGATGATAGTAGACCAGGGCATCGATGGGCGCTTAGTTGTGTAAGATGTTTGTCATTTAGGTTGTTTACCGCAGGGTTGACCGTTGGGGATATGTGGACTCTGTTAGGCACCTCCTTTGTTTTCATCTTCGTCTACACGATGTACTAAAAATACGGACAGTATATACTTCTTTTTAAAAAAACCTTTATGACAATGAGGAATTTATAAATTAGGTCACTATCTCCAATTTGAACCTACCAGTTGTGGGGTGATTTACCGCTAACAGTATGATACTCAATATTGCAGTGGGGTACAACATACACTAATGTGTTGTTTGTATTGTCTCTGGCTTCAATAATTAGGGGCATTTTTTTCCTCTATAGCCTACCAGTATTAAACAGATGAAAGGCTATGCTGGCGAATTGTTTTAACAAGCGGAGATAGAGTACCAATCACCATCTCCCATCTTCTTTCACTACCGCTTATCAATAAACGTGGTGCTGAGAGGTAAGCCAATGCTATCTTTCTAACATACGTGAGACTAATTCAATAATGTCTCATCCAAAACTAGTCTAATCTAGATGTTTTCTCATCTTAGAGTGTAAAGCTCACAGTGTCTTCGTCGTAGTTATCTTATAAGAGGGTGAATTAATACGACCCGTCTACGATGTGAGTTGTAAATAAAAATTAAAGTGAGTATGTACTACTTTCAACTGCCCATGGTACATTTTAGCACAATTTAGTTAGTTTGGTGGTATTCAGTGTGGTTTGTTTTTCTGCCATTGTACAGACACATCCACACCAATCTCTTTATTTCCTGTGAATAAGCTGAATTATCATGTGGATACGGCGAGTGGTCAACTAACCCTTACAGACTGCAGGCATCTCCCCTAATTCTCAATTTGAGGTACATTTGTTATATGTTGATTTGTGCTTATTTAGTCATTATATAATTATTCAGGGCAGATTCACTAGCTTGAACCTTCAACACGCTGGCTGCTCGTTCAAAATACTCAACTACGCCTGAGATTTAGATTCTACACTAGGCTCATTGATAGCCACTTTAATATATAGGATCTTCTTTGGTCCTCCTTTTCTATTCTTTTTTCTTTCTCAATTAGTTGGAAATATGTCTTTCCTGGTCTGATCCTCCCACAGCAATGAGTAATATCATGAATGAATTTGTTGCCAAAAGGGGAATTTTGATTTAAAGAAATGTTTTTTTAAAATCTGTAGACTTGAGGTCTTCAAAATGTTCGCTTATAATTTTTGAGTATAGATGCTGCTTTTAACTGATCATTTCTGTAATTTGACTATGTATTGTATGCACTTTTATTGTTAGGTATTGTTAGAAGTACGATTTACGGAAGGAAGGACCTCAATTACCTGTCCTGAAGAAGGTGGCTCTATAATCTTGTCCACCGAAACGCGTCGACGCCTGATACCCGAGTTGTATTTGTCCTGGGACCAATTACCAAATATTAGGGTTTAGTGAGTCTAGTGGTACTGGTCCTAAGGGAACACAAACCAACAATATTGAAGCACAATTGGGGTGCTTTTATCACAAAATGTGTCCTTCCACCTAATTTGTGTGATTTAGATTTGTGAGGTATATTGTTGTTTTTTTAAGAAAATCTGTGTACACATTTGTATGAAGAAATTGGTTTCTAAATAGAACTTTTTATGTATTGATTTATTCTGTATGTATCTATGATGCGCACTTCCTTTTTATTTTAGAATTTGTTTTAATAAAACATGTATTGACTAACTAAATTTCCTTTATGTATGCCCTTTGTTTAATTACATTGCTGTGTATTGGATCACCCTTGCGACACTCTATCGGAAAGATTGATTTTCACTCACTCATTGGCTTTTATTGTGTATACTGTTAGGGAGTTCTTTACTTCATATGGCCACAGGTTTGGCTTTGGTAGAAATTTTCTTAAGCTATATCCCTCTTTGACATGACACCTGAGTAGTGCCTCTATTATTGATGTGAGAAAGTCCAAAGGGAAAACTTTTACTTCACAGGACTTTTTACAGAGACATAAAATAAGTTGTCCCCTGAGCTTCTATTGAACTGTACTGCTGTAGGTATGCCAGGAGTGGATGCTGCAAACTCTTAACATTGCACACAATCATGCTGCAAGTGTTGTAAGGCCGGTGTGGTGGAGTGCAGACAGGGAGATTGGTCTTTCATGGAGGACCTTCAGGTTTCTGGTAAACTGCAGTAAATCCTTATAAAAATCCTGGGGTCAGGAGGCACTTGTGGCTGAGGCATGCCACCAGGAGCAGCCCCTTAAACTCCATTCAGTAGGCCAGAGGCATCAGAAGATGGAACAGCAAATCATGCATGGCATTTGAAGGTCTAGAGACCATGCATGGTGGTGCAGCATCCACTACTGCTGAGAGATCAATAGTTCAAATTTATTGGTTGAAAGAACTGCCTGGTTGCCACTAGATATCCCAGGGACCAGCACACTTCATTGCGCTCTTCAGTTTAAGAAACATCCCTTTAGTGGTGAGAAATTGCAAGTAAAGCTTCCAAAACTGTGTGGACTGAAGAAAATGCCTCTATGCTCCAAGGAAACCCTGGTGCCTCCCTCCTGCCCCCTACCAGTGTTAACAATACCAGGGCACCAGCTGCATCACCTGCTCCCCACACACTCACCAGAGAGGAGTGTCTGGATGGTGGGGATAGTCAGCTTCACTACCTGGCACTAAGAGGCAGAGTACTGGGCAGTTGAGAGGCTACTGGACTCTGCCCCTCAAAAGTGCTTTCTGCGTGGTCCAGTGGACTCTTTTTGGATGCTACAAGAAAGCTGTGGCCAAACTGGAAGACCTACCTGAGCTGACCCATTTGGCAGCGGGAGGTGGGTCCCACCAGGAAGGAATTCTGCAAGGAGCAGATTGAATGCCCTACTCTATTTAGTCTGTGCAAGCAGGCGACAGACCAGGCAACTCGTGGTCACTCTGGATCACATTGGATCTACTCGAAGAATAGTCTCCTGTATAGTGAGCCTAAGGTTGCTGAGCCTCGGTCAGCTCGTGTGCTGGTGGTACCCCAGCACTTCGGAGCCTTCCTACTGGGTTTGGCTCATGATGTGCCTTTGCCAGGACATTTATGGCACGGCAAGACCTTTGCAAGGCTTGTCACCCAATTCCACTGGCCCAAAATGTGAAGGCACTCAGATACACACTGTAGCTTATACCAGACTTGCCAGGGACGTGGTGAGAGTGAGAGGAAAGCTAAGGCTCCACTCCAACCTTTTCCTGTGTTAAGCACCCCTTCTGTGTGGGTGGGAATTGATATTGTGGGGCCTTGGGAGCCCGAGACAGCCTTAGGCAACAGGTACATCCTGGTCTTGATGGACCATGTCATCTGTTACCCTGCGGCTATCCTTGCAACAAAGGCCTTTGCAAAACTGGCCTGATTTGAATAAGCAAAAGTGACAGAACCGGTCTCAGAGCTGACTGTTGGAATACTGTAGGCAATTTCAGTATAAAGATGGGACAGAAACCTCCAGCCAGTGCGCCAATATTTATTTACTGGAAACCATGGTATACCAGAGGTGACAATAACAAATCTCCATGCTCCAGAGTCAGGTTATTCTCCACCAAATCCCCTTGCCAGGTTTGTCACCACAAACCAGGGATCTTTGACCAGAGCTTCCAGGAGAGGCTCCATAGACAATGGTTTGAGGGAAGAAGCTGACCAACTGCTCAGGGGGCATTGAAGATGTCCTTACATGAGCGAGACACAGCATAGAAGGCAAGGGGCCATGAAGGAGCCAAAGTAGCACAAGCCGAAGCCTTCTCCTGCAGCATAAGGCAAACACCTCTACAGCTCTATGAGGGTGAATCCCAGGAGACCACTAAGTGTCTCCATGTGGATGTTGGGTACCCAGAACTCAAGTTTGTCCAGGTTCCAATGTGACAAGCACTATGAAGCCGCAAGGTGCTAGGATAAACTTGACCAGAGAATGCAATCCCCCCGAACATAATCAGGAATTCCAGAGGAGAACCAAATTGATAGAGAAGCCTGCATCAGGATCTATTTAGTAACCAGGGATGAGCACACAGCTTGTTTCTGGGTGTTTTGTGTCTGGGCCCAGGGAAAATCGCAAGCTTCAAGTTCCACTGAACCAGGGCCTGTATTTCCACTTCAAGTAAAATGGGTTTATCTTGAAGAAAGACACGATAAGCAATGTTGTGCAAACTGCATTGTCAAATAATTATCTGGCATCACATAGCACCAAATGCTAGATTACGAATGCAAAGAGTGCATAAATAGGTGGGAACAGTGCAAACTCTTGCAGTTCTACATGCAAAACCTAATCTACAAAAGTAGTATGAACTGGAATTATGTGAGATGGTATCACCCATAGCCAACGAGAAACACACATTTGAAATACCAGAGCATGATTTTCTAACTCGCAAGATGTAATTTATGCATTACCTAGAAATTTGTAATAAAGAGGATTCCCTGAGGACAAACATGATGTCAGATCCTGCTTATCTTTCCACTGCTGCAAAATTCTTAGTTTTATGCTAAATAGCATTTTAGCATGAACCTTTCAGGGTATTTCATCTCTGTGACGCTTCGAAAATATGGTGCTATGTAATTTGTACTGCTCCCACAATTAAAGCTCTGAGAATCTTCATACTGTGCTGCACTGCTTGACCTTTAGTAAAGGTTTTTGCATAATTGCCTATCAATCCGAATGCAAAGTTATTCTCTGAAATACATATCATGTTCTCAATTTAGTTCACAAAAATATTGTCCCGTTGGGTATAAATTTTCCCTTTTTTCAACTTCAATGGGGCGATATTTTTTGTAAACGAACGCACAATATTTCATCATGTCATATGACCCATCTACATATGTTCTTGTTTTTTTATTTTTGTAATATAGGTCCCCGTTTTCTCTCTAAATTAGAATAAATGAAATTAATTAACCTTTGGCACACTTTCGATGTCTCTCTTGCTGTAGAGCTTAAATTTAGCCTGCATATTAGCTTTCCATTTTAACTTCACATCTTTTTCTGATGGTGGTTTGCACATGTTTTCCCTAATACAAGAATGGGCCACACACACATTTATTCCTGGTAGGCATTGTTGCTCTGTAGAATTAATTCCAGAGTCCAGGAACGCAATACCCTTGTTCTATTTGTGTGCTCATAGGAGACAACACTTGCTCCTTAGATTAACTAAAGATGCTGTTCTGCACCTGTGGCATGCTGAATTCAGTGACAGACACTTAATTCTGAAGTTATTATGGAAATTGCTAAGAGCTGTGACTGAGATGTAGCCCTGCTGGCCCCGACCTTCATCCTGATAAGGATGGTATCCATGCAAAAGAAGTGTGCAGACCCGCACTCTTAGACGGGTGCATTAGTTAATGCACTGAGGCCAGCTTTCTGACACTTAATACCAAGGTATGGGGTTAGATCATTCTAACAGGTCTGGCAGAAGGGTACACTCGCTATGCTCTCTCTAGTGTAGAGGTACTAGTGATAGAAGTAACATTAGGAGCAATTAACATGGCTGAATTGTTTGTGTTTTTCTCCATTCTTATAATGCTTATAACAATGATGTGTTTCTGCTGTTTAATAATCACAGTTCACATTTTCTTTACACGGATTTGAACTTTTCAATAAACATTTGAAAAAATGCATTATCAGTTCTTTTCTAAGTAACACGTTGGGAATGCAAAAGTGAAAAAGAAAAGGGTTAGATCTGTTTCTATTAATTCAGTGGGAATCAGAGTGGTCATGTTCAAGGTTACCAGTAACATCTGTAACTGTGAAAGATAGAGGTTTAGATATGGCTCTGTGACCTTGTTAATACAGCATTTACTGGTGATTTTAGTAGACTCAGGTGCAGATGTACAAAGCCATTTTCCGATCGCAAATGCCCTGATTCACAGAATTGGGCCATTACCAAATGAAAAAGGCTTTTTTTAAAGTACCAACCACTATTTTTGATTTGGTAACCAATTACAGAATCGCAAATAGGGTTTGCGATTTGGTATTAGGAAGGGGCATGTGTAGGACATCTCTTCTTAATACCGAATTACAGTGGTATTTGTGAATGTTTTGCTACAGAAATGCAGCCACAAAACTTTCCAACTTTACTACCTACTTCAAGTAGGTGGTAAACTATTCGCAAATGGGAAGGAGTCCCCAAGGGACCCCTTCCCTTTTGCATATGTTTGTAAAAACATTTTATAAGAGCAGGTAATGGTCCCACGGACCACTGCCTACTATTAAAAAATGAAAAGAAAGCTTTTCATTTTTATTTTTGAAACATATCTAATTTTTCTTTAAGGAAAACAGACTGTATTTCAAATTTTTTAAAATGGCTTTATCGAAAAGAATTCACAGACATAGTGGTTTGCTGACTCCAGCAGGCCACCATCCCTGTGATGTTTGCCATTCCCAATGGGTCGCAAACTGAGACCTAACTCATGAATATTAATGTAGCGGGTATATTTGAAACCCATTCAGACTTGCATATCATGTGTATTTGTGATGCGCACATTCACCCAGAGGGATACCTTGGTGCTGAATAACAGATGTTTATTGTTACCCAACTCAATGGTACTCCTTTTATCAACCTCAGAAGAATGAAAGGCTGAGTGGGCCCTCTGGGATTTGAACCTGTGACCATGAGGTTGAACAGAGGCCCCTAGAGTGAAAGCATTAGTCCACTAAGCCACCAGACCTGGCTTCACACATTTGTACATGGATGTTTGCGATGACCAAATAGCTAATCACAAAAATTCACTATTTGGTAATCGCAAAGCCTTTCCTATGTGCATCTGGCCCTCAGTCTCTATATTGTGAAGCTTTGTTGACCTAATACACAGTCCTGCTCAATTCGCAGGAATCATATAACATGATGCCACCAACGATTTAGGTCTCATACCTATTTAATGGGTCTCCTGGGTAGTTTTCTTGCATGTGTCCAAGGATCCTTGATCTCCTCTATACAGAGAAGTCTGTGGTGATAACGATTTATCCTCCTCTGCATAGCACCTATTTATTGTCTGTAGGTTTAGCAAACTTTATGTTTTAAATGGATTGCCCCCAATAGTGTTTCCTTTCTTTGAATTGCATTAATTAAATATGGCGCATTCAGTGATTATTGCTGTTAATTGCAGACAAGCTTTCACTACTCATTTAACTATATATGGGCTCCCCAATGGCGGTGGAGAAGTTGCCTTCGTGGTTGAGGCACACGAAGCTTACAAATGTGATGTTTTTTATTCCTGCGTTGATTTTTCTGCAGTCAATGGCAATTCACTGACATTTCACAAGTACAATCAGGCTGCAGTTCCGTTTGCATATTGAGCTTATGAATATTTAGAAATACAATTAACATACCAGGAGCATCATAATTGGTTCCAAGGTGCCTTCCCACATACACTTTAAAATGTAAGACTGGGCCTTCTCAGCAATGAAGGGGCAACCTAACCAGTCTTAGCAAGATATACGCCTTATGCGCATACCAATTAATTAAACCAGCATGAAATGCTCGCTCTCTTGAACCATTTGGTTAGGCTGCATTGACGTCTGATGCAGCATATTATGGGTGGTTTAACTACTTCCCCAGCACAGGCTCTTCAAGCTGGGAAGGCGCAGTTGTCTGTGCCTGCAATTAGATCAGTTACCATTAATGTAATTATGGGGAAAATACTTACCAAACGTGATTACATTCTGTTTTGGATTGCATAAAAAACAAATCACCTTGAAGATGCTTCCCCACATGGGACCCCAAGATACATTTATAATTCTCACTAAGGGCCCCATTAGGATGGCGGGTGGACTTTAGTATGCCCGCCATCCTAGCGGGGTTTTGGGACCGTCCACCAGCGGTGCAGCAGACTCGCACCGCCAATTAGGATGCGACCGCCACTGTGGCGGTTGCAGTCCGTATATTTAACATTGCGGCGGGTGCAGCACAGATACAAGCTGATCATGCAGCAGCCCCCTGCCCTGAATTTGGGGATGAAACTCATTGGCAACTTGCCTCTGTGTCCTCAATTATTTTAAATAATATCAAAGGGGAGGAAGCTTCTTTGGTGATACACCAACAACTCGCTTTAGCTCCTGCTGTAGATCAGGATTGCAAACTACCTAAAATAATCTCTGAAACCTATCCTCCTATAGGTTGTAATAGATCAGGAATCAGGCCTATTAAGCCACAACGTAAAGGCAAATCTGAGGCTGATACTGCCAGGAAGCCTCTTGAGCCTTCTAAAAATGCTGGGATCAAAATAAAGACAGAGCTAAAACTAAAGCATGAACTGGATCTTCGCAGCTGGAATCTTCCCAAAAAATGTTAAGATTTACGTAACCGTGATACAGTTAGACAGAATGATAGGTATCAGTATTCTGATGTGCGTCCTACTTGTTCCTTTCAGGACGATACAGAAGAGAGGTCAGAGAGAGGGGGACGAGGCGACCGCAGACAGAAGGAGTATGTGAAACAGAAAATGGACCCACAGCACTCCTCTGACCTCATCGTAAAAAAGGAAGAGAAAATGACACAACAAAGAGCATAATTTAAAAAGAGGAAAGTGGCAGGAATTTCCTCAAAATATCTTATCTTGACCTATATATCGCATAGCTATCCTGAGGCTTCCCAGCGCTGCAAGTCACAAACCATGCATCTGCAAGTAGGGCCATAGGATCCTCATTAATTGGCATATAACCAGGTTTTAAGACGTTTTCTAAAATTGACCTCATCCAACTCAGTTCTTAAACTGATTGGCAGAGTATTCCAAAATTTGGTGGAGCGATAGGATAAAGATCCTCCAACCCATTTGGCCTTCTGAATGCGTGTGACTGTTAGAAGACCCGTGTTGGACAATCTTAAAGTCCTGCTAGGGATGGAGGTAGTCAGTAGGGCTCTAATCATACGAGGACCATTGCCACAAATACTAAGGACCCTTGCCACAAATACTCAGAATTCTTCTTCAGAACAAGACATGGGTGAGAATTCTCCTCAGTAGCACAGCAAGGATCAGAATAGTTCACCAGACTCTTCAAGTGTTTCTGGTGGTGAGACCGACTAATGGCTATGTATAGGTTTAAACTCCAGATCAGCAGCTAAGCCCTCCTGATAGACTCTATGATTTGGACATACAAATTGAGGGTGACAAACCCAGTACTATTGGAGTAATATTCTGGAATAATATGACTAATGAATATGACATTCTCTTGGCTAAGGTAGATTGGCTACCAGAGTTTGCTAGGAAATACCCATAAGGGCAGGTTATGTATGTAGATTCAGCACCTTTAATTTTAATGATTTAATATCTTGCATTCGTTTTCACCCGTTAACACGGTGATTAATGACCACCACATATTCTGGGCTTCACTCTCGTATCGCTCGGGTGATATTGACACATTTGTGGATGCACGTAATCTCACTAGACTATTCTGTCCCTTCCCCCCGGCTACATTAATTTCTCTTGCATTATGTAACAATCGAACAGTGGTACATTTTAACTTTTTGTGCAGACAGGGCTCTGTCTGCAGCATTGATTTTGTTTTCCTCCTTTATTTATGATTATAGATTAACCCAAATGGGGCAACCAGGGTTTCTGTTCCACAACCAAAATATGGAATTATAAGTATGGATTTTCAGCAGTACGGTTAAATGCGACTGCCACAGACCAGATTTATGCGATTCATTTAATCTTTTAAGTAAGAGATTCAATATTGGGCAAATATTTCCACAAATCAACCCTAATTTAATTAAGGTTTTCTCACAGACACCTTACTATTGCAGGTGTTCCTCACTCTCTCCCGCTTACATCTCCTTGGAGCCATTTGGCCCGCTTGGCCTTACAACAATTGTTCTTGTGAGGCCTCTCTACAACTAGTTACGGTAATTATAGAGATCAGTACATATATTGTCTTTGCTTTAGCTAACAATGGACATGACAAATCACCCTTTCATTTTACTCCCATTCCTTTAACGTTCACTTCGGTCCTGAGGAAGACCCCGTTAGTAAGGCTCAGAAGAACCTACACACATTCAGGGGTCGAAACGTCAACACTTCATCTACGCCAGTATTATCAACAGTACTTGCTTTACTGGGATATGTTGTCTTACAAGGCAATGTAATCTATTGTAATCATTCGATATGTCATGAGAATGTGGCATTGAATAGTATGCCAAATAATTTGATTGTGATATTCACTACTATTTAACTTCACGTACCTCACTACCTTCACTCAAGTCACCATCCTTTCCCCTTTCCACTTTTCCAGTTGGGCGCTTCAATAATGGTTTTTAAATGTTTTTCTTTTAAATGCATTTTCCAAAATTGAAACATGTGTTCAGTGTGATTAAATAACACTGCAGCATCAGTACATTTATCTCTTGATTTTTGTTTTGTATGCAATTGTATGATTTTCACTTACACTATTTTTGATGTAACAATACTCGGACTACCCTTTACTATACTGCTTTATACCCAGGTCCCAGTGATTTTGGGTTTACCCTTTTGTATAACAATACTAATATCCTGCATGGCCTCAACTCAGAAGAAGATATGCATGTCCACATCTAACGGCAGCCTCTACCCAGGCCATTGATTTGTAAAAGGACAGTATATGAGGTTATACACAATGATGAAACAGACGAAGACACTCACATATTCTTATCTCGGAATTCATATAGTAAAGAATGAATGAGGGAGGTAGATGCAAACTAACTATATGCATGTGCACTTTCTTCTGTAATTGGAGGGTCCAATCTGACTGTATAAAATCAGGGAGACAGCAAGGCAGCAGCCATTAATATATAAAGACGAGTGTGGAAATTAATTCAAGTACAGTTAGGAATTCAGATAGGAATGTTTGAGCACTTTCTCAAGATGTTAAGTCGGAGTCACTATTTATGTTTTTGCACTTGCACGTATCTTAAATGTTTTTATTGGCAGTGAAGCTGCTTATTAGGATTGCAAATAATTGTTAATTATGGAAATAGGACCTCGTAAACAATGAGGACTCAGTATATTGCAATAATGCACTAGCACTTTATCATTATGAATGAAGGTGATGAGCGATTTCTAACATCTAAGAGGAATTTGCATTGGAGCATTTGCTAGCTTCCCCCTTATATTTCCTCCCCTCTCTGTACTCTTTTTACATTGTTGAAGGCCTCAAGATCAAATGTATGGAGGTACATTTTATAACCATATGATATTTTATTTTCTAGGCATATGCACTTTAATACCTGATGAACTGTGAATTTGGGCAACATGTGCAATACTGTGTCACTTTGTTATCTTGGCACTTGTACTTTAAACTCGATGACAGGAGTACATATGGGTGTTATGGATAATAAGCAATACTGGACGGGGTGCAGAGTTATAAATTGAAGTCATATCCTATTATGCACTTGCACTTAAATGATGGCACCTGGAATTTCTCCAATTTCCCAATTAGTTTGATTTTTATAATGCAGAGGGACTGAGTCCTATGTGCATATGCACTTTACAATCGTGAAATGTCATTCAATCTAGCAATAATTGAGAAGTTTTGGATCTGTGAGCACACACACTTTTTCAATGAATTACAACAAACGTAATTGTGTATTAAGTAGTGGATTTAATGTATCCGAGATCAATTGGTGTAAAATATATCAAAAATGTCTTATGAGAATCAATGGTTGTAATGCCGAAAAAGTTTTAAAAAATGAACAAAATGTCCGGTTTGGAGGAGTAACTGGAGATTGGTATTTATATATATCCTACTGGTGATTGCTAGTAGGTAGTTATAGTAAGGACCTTCTTTTCATAGGAAAGTGTTTTTATTTTGCTAATAACTTTGCTGCCATTTGACAAATCTTCATACATGTTTCCAAACCAGTTTGCCAGTCAAGTCAGCTGCTGTATGGAAAGTGTAGGGGTAGTCCATCAAGCAGGAGCCAAGACAAAAAGGGGTGCCAAAGCACATTTTCCCAAACAATTTCCTATAAGATTTTAAGACATGACTACATCCCAAACTGCTGAAAGGAATTACACCAAATTTGGCAGAAAGCTAGATCTTGGTCCAGATAGAGTGCTTTTGATAATTTGGTGCAAATATGTTCAGTAGCTTTGAAGTTATTAAAATATAACGATGTATGTATATCTAGAGATGCGGACCCGCCGTTTATCCACCTCAGCGGAAACACAGATGAAATGAAATGAAATGAAAATGTGACTTGTAGAGCGCTACAGTTGCCCTGAGGCGTCCAGGCGCTAAAAAACAGATGGAGCCCTCTTGAGGTTACTTTATTAGGCATTAAACAGCAGGGTTTTTAGCTGTTTGCGAAAAGTAGTCAGATTGGGGTTGTTCCTCAACTGCAGGGGGAGAGAGTTCCAAAGTTTGGAAACATTATACGAGAAGGAGCGTCCTCCCGCTCTAGCTCTGCGAATTCTGGGGATCTCGGCCAGGGATGCTGTAGAAGAGCGGAGGGATTTATTAGGCCTGTAGGGAGAAATCAGGGGCCGATTGATGTCTGGGCCCATTTCCCAGAAAGTCTGGTGGGCAATGCAGAGCGATTTGAATTTTACTCTGTCCCTGACAGGTAACCAGTGTAGGGTCTTTAAACTGGTTCTCACTGAGGTCCTCCGGGGGATGCCCAGCAGCGCTCTGGCAGCACAGTTCTGGGTGCGTTGGAGCTTTTGTAGGGTGTAATCCGGGGCTCCCAGGTATAGGGCGTTATTAAAGTCCAGACGGGATTGGATAAGGCCCTGTATAATTATCTGTTTAGCCTCGAAGCAGAGGAGGGGAAGGACTTTCTTGATCATTCTAAGGAGGCCAAAGCAGGTGGCTGAGATCTTAGTGGCCTGTGTGTTAAGGCTCAGAGACTTGTCAAGCCAGACCCCTAAGCTTTTGATGTTGTCTCTGGGGGGTGGGGCCACTCCCATGCTTGATGGCCAGATCGACTCTATGGAGACGGGAGAGGCTGTGCCCAGGATCATCAGCTCAGTTTTATCGTCATTCAACTTTAAGCATGAGCTCATCATCCACTTCTTTACGTCCTCCAGACAAGCCCCTAGGTCTGGTGGCGCCTGGAGGCCGCTCTTCTCTGCCAGGGAGACCACCAGCTGGGTGTCGTCCGCATAGGAGATGATCTTTACACCGTGCGGACGAACAACCTCAGCCAGTGGCCTCATATAAGCGTTGAAGAGCGTAGGGCTTAAGGAGGAGCCCTGGGGGACTCCGCATCCCAGGGGATGAGTGGATGAGCGTGATGTGCCATCGAAGACCTGAAAGGTTCTGTTGGACAAAAAAGAATTGAACCATGTCAGGGCATCTCCGGTCACTCCTAAGTCGGCAAGGCGGGTTAGCAAGATTTTGTGATGTACCGTATCGAATGCGGCACTTAGATCGAGGAGGATCACTGCCACTGATCCCCCTCGATCCAGAAGCCGTCTTGCCTCCTCAGTCACAGCCAGTAAAGCTGTCTCTGTCCCATGTTTGGTACGAAAACCTGTTTGGGAGGAGTCGAGGAGGTGGTTTTCCTCAAAAAACATTGTCAGAGTGGTATTGACATGTTTTTCCAGAATTTTCGATGCCCAGGGGAGTAATGAGATCGGACGATAATTACTGGGGTTGGCCGGGTCTAGGGAAGGTTTTTTCAGCAGGGCCCGCACCATAGCATGCTTCCATGTTAAAGGGACCGTCCTACTGGTTATGGAGGAGTTCATGAGCTCCAGGAGCGTGGGGAAAATAGCAGTGCTGGCAAGGTTTAATGAGCCTGGGGGGGCAGGGTCGCACCAGGGAGCCGGATTTTATTTGTTGTGCCAGTGTCTGTACGATTTCCAATGTTATCAGGGGAAAAGACTCCAGGCACTTGGTTGAATTTGAGGTCAGGTACGGGTTCTGGCCAGGGGAGTCAGAGGGAGGATTGGGGAAAGAGAGATACATTTTGTTAATTTTTTGGAAGAAGAATTCCGCCAGATCATTGCATTTAGTCGGTGAGTTGTTGTTATCTATAACCGGAGGCGGGGGTTTGATCAGGGAGTTGACTATACGGTAGATTTCTTTAGATTTGGATTTTGCCGTGGTTATTTTAAGATTGTAGAAGGCAGCTTGCGAAGATTTAATGGCCAATTTATAGTTCCTGATCATTTCCCTGTAGGTGGCTTTTTCTTCAGGATTGTATGAAGTGCGCCACTTTCTCTCCTGCTTTTTACAGAGACGTTTGTGGTTCCTGAGCTCTTCTGTGTACCAGGGAGCTGTTTTGCTATGTCTTTTAGATTTTGGTGCGTGTTCTGGGAGGACCTGGTCCAGAGAGGTGGTTAGCCATTCTTCATATTTTTTGTTGTTAGCAGTTGGGTCTTGGGAGAGGGAGGGTCTCATGGTGCAAAGAGCTTGTGCCCAGTTGTCAATAGGGAGTTTGGACCAGTTACGAGTTTTCCTAATAGTAAATGAGGACGAGGGTGGTTTACTTGTGGTCCAATTGAAGGCTATTAAGAAGTGGTCTGACCAGGGAAGTCTGGTTATGTTTCCCACTTTAAGCTGGTCACAGTTGCTGAAAATAGGGTCCAGCAGATGTCCCTTTTTGTGTGTGGCAGATGGAACCCGTTGCTCGAGTTGATATGCGGCCAAGCTTGACTGGGTCTCTTGTGCCGAAAGGTCTAGTGGGTTGTCAAAATGAATGTTAAAATCTCCAAGTAGGGAGAAATTGGAGGGAGAGACAACCGACTGAGAGGTCACAGAGAGCAAGGAAGTATTGAATTGTCCTATGGGACCGGGGGAGCGGTAGATGAGAATGCCGGTGAAACAGGCATTAGGAGAAAATTCGATGGCGAAAGAGAGGTTTTCGCAGTCCTCAATATCTTCCAATAAGTGACGACAGATATAGCTTTCTTTATATATAATCGCGAGGCCGCCACCTCTGCCCAGTGGTCGGTCTGCTCGTGCTATCTGATACCATGGGATGATAGCTTGTGCTAGGTCTGGCTGAGAGTCTTGGTTCAGCCAGGTCTCAGTCAGGAACATTGCATCTGGAGAGTGTTCCTCTAATAATAGGGAGATCTCAAGGCAGTGTTTTACGAGGGACCTACAGTTTAAAAGAAACATGGAGTAATTCATTAACTCGCCTGTTGGTTTGGTGGTTGAAATACATAGGTCTAAATTGCAGTACTTACAGCGTCGAGGAATCTCCAAGGGGTGTAGCGGGATGCCGCATTTAGGAGAGATAGGTGGCCGTAGCTGGCATAGAAGGTCTGGACTGTATACCAGTCTGTCGCCTCTGGAGGAACCAGGGGACATGGCCCTTGGGCCCGGCCGGGCGCGGACGAGCGCAGACGAGCTTGCCTTAGGCGCGCCTTCGGCGCGCAATCGGCACGCCCGCTGCGCTCGTCCGCTGCGCGTCCTGTAGTTGCACATGGCTATAGGGGAAAGGAGGAGTAGAAGGGGGCGTGGCCTGTTGAATGGGCGTGTCTCCCTCCGCGACAGCTTCCAATCAGCTGTGCGGGGTGCTGGCTGAAACGCGAAGCGAAGCGAGTGGTGGTGAATGAAGTGTTTTAAAATCGGACACAACACACACAAGTGAGCACAATAATACAATTTTAAAAAGGGTAGAGCGTCTCCCGGCTTTTCGCCTCAGGAGGGGTAGGTCTGTCTAAGCGCCGCTTTCAGTCAGCGCGCGCTTTTGTAGTGGTTAAAGGGGGCGTGGCCTGTTGAATGGGCGTGTCTCCCTCCGCGACAGCTTCCAATCCGCTGTGCGGGGTGCTGGCTGAAACGCGAAGCGAAGCGAGTGGTGGTGAATGAAGTGTTTTAAAATCGGACACAACACACACAAGTGAGCACAATAATACAATTTTAAAAAGGGTAGAGCGTCTCCCGGCTTTTCGCCTCAGGAGGGGTAGGTCTGTCAGATGACATTGACAAAGGCTAGGAAGTCGAAACGCGTCTGTCAGCCAGAAATTGCACGCAAAAATATAAAATAAAGATTGAGAGAAAGAAGGCCTGAGTGCCCAGAGTTATTTTTGAAGAGGATATATATATATATATGTATATATATATATCTACATATATATCTATACATATATATAGATCTATATATATATATATTCACTGAAAAAACCATAGGTTTCACACATGTTATAGTTAGCTGGACATTTTACTGATAAAAAACCAATGAAATTCCCCCGTTATAGTTACTGTAGGCAACTATAACTCACGCGACCGCAATCCTCTGCTGATGCTAATACTGTATTTAGACACTTATTTGCCCATATCTTCTTCCATTAAATTTTAGCTATACATATATTACAAATATTTTTTTTTCATAAAGACACATATGTCATCAGCAGAGGATTACGGTCGCGTGAGTTATAGTTGCCTACAGTAACTATAACGGGGGAATTTCATTGGTTTTTTATCAGTAAAATGTCCAGCTAACTATAACATGTGTGAAACCTATGGTTTTTTCAGTGAATTAGCAAGGTTTTTTAAATGCTATTTCCTAACTATAACGTGTGTGAAACCTATGGTTTTTTCAGTGAATTTGTACGGTTTTTTAAATGCTAAGTTACTTTACGCCATTTGTGGCGTGCGCGCCCACTTAACGCAGTTCGTTCCGTGCACGGTTTTTATCAACTTTAATAAGCCCTGTACATTTGGTGGCCTTCGGCCACCAAAAGCACAGGGGGTGAGGTCAATGTGGATAGTGTTTTTTTTATTTCGATTTTATAATTTCATGTTGCCAAAATTACGTTTTTTTTCTCTATTAATAAGCCCTGCACATTTGGTGGCCTGCGGCCACCAAAAGCACAGGGGGTGGGGTAAGTGTGGATAGTGTTTTTTTTATTTTTATTTTTTTACCGTAAGCGTACGGTAAGCTTACGGTAAGCGTACGGTAAGCGTACGGTAAGCGTACCCCGCGAAATTGCCGAAAAAAAAATAAAACCGTTTTTGCTCTTGGGGGATGTTTGGGGACTCCCTCAACATGACTATGTGGGAGGGAGTTGTCAAAACAGCCCCGTAACATGTTTTTGGCCATCATGTTTGATAAACAACACTCAGTGCGAGAGACAAAATGGCGGACGCCGCTTCCTGGTTTCGGCCGATTCGAATGTTTACTAAGATCTAAGAGCCAATCAGAATCACGCTCGCGCACGCCACCGTAAGCTTACGGTAAGCGTACGGTAAGCGTACGGTAAGCGTACCGTAAGCGGGCTCAGATATATATATTGATTTAAAGGCTATTTTCTCAGAATCTACTGAACAGATTTACACCAAACCTACAAAAGGCACTTCCTTGACCTAGGGACTACCTCTCTGCCAAATTTCTAGTAATTCTGTTCAGCCGTTCGGGCTGTAGCTCGTTCTAAAGGTCCTATGGAAAAATGCATGGGAAAAACGCGTTTTGGGACCCCCCTTTTATCTCAGCCCCCGCTTGACGAATCCCCCCGAGACTTTCAGGGTAGGAGCGGAGCGTAGCGCCCCACCTATTTTGAGAAATTCGCGAGGATTCGTCGACCGGCGCCAAAGTTATTCAAAATAGAATGTTGAGGTTTTCCTATGGAAACGTGGTCTATAACTAACTATAACTACCTACTGGCGACCGCCAGTAGGTAATATATATATATATATATATATATATATATATATATATATATATATATATATATATATATATATATATATATATATATATATATATATTACCTACTGGCGGTCGCCAGTAGGTAGTTATAGTTAGGACCACGTTTCCATAGGAAATCCGCAACATTCTATTTTGAATAACTTTGGCGCCGGTCAACGAATCCTTGCGAATTTTTCAAAATAGGTGGGGCGCTACGCTCCGCTCCTTCCCTGAAAGTCTCGGGGGGATTCGTCAAGCGGGGGCTGAGATAAAAGGGGGGTCCCAAAACGCGTTTTTCCCATGCATTTTTCCATAGGACCTTTAGACAGGGCTACAGCCCGAACGGCTGAACAGAATTACTAGAAATTTGGCAGAGAGATAGTCCTCAGGTCAAGGAAGTGCCTTTTGTAGGTTTGGTGTAAATCTGTTCAGTAGATTCTGAGAAAATAGCCTTTAAATCAATATATATATCTGAGCCAGCTTACGGTGCGCTTACGGTACGCTTACCATACGCGTACGGTGGCGTGCGCGAGCACGATTCTGATTGGCTCTTAGATCTTAGTAAACATTCGAATCCGCCGAAACCAGGAAGCGGCGGCCGCCATTTCGTGTGTTTCACTCAGAAAAAAAAGAGTGATAACAAGAAAAGGGGGCAAGGAGGAGAGTTACAGACCCCCTAACATTTGTAAGGGGGTCAAAGAAGGACAGAAAAGTACAAAGAAAACATTTATTGATTTTAAAAAAAATCGCGGGGTACGCGTACGGTAAGCGTACGGTAAAAAAAAAAAAAAAAAGAAATGAAATGCAGATTTAAGTGTTTAGATATTAGGGGGCTCTAAAAAGAGCCGTTGTGTTTATGAAGTGATTTTTAAGTGGTACCTACAAGTAAGTACCGATGCAGAGTCTAAGGTTCAAGAGGAAGACTCTGTTCCCTTCATCATTGAAGTGCACACCATCTCCTCTATAAATGTCTTGCATGTCGTAACGCAAGTTGTTGTGGTAAATGGAACCCATACCATAGTCACGGAGGAAAGCAGAAACAGATTTGTTGACGTGCTTTCTTGCTTTGTCAATCTGTGGACAGAAATGATTGGACCAGTTCCATTTTTGCCTTTGGCATATGTTAGAAAACACAAAGGCAGTTTTAGGGAAAAGTGAAAACAGTTGTGCAAAGGTGTCCTTCATAAGCATTTCCAGACCTACCCCAGTCAAAGTGCCTAGGTCATTGCCACCACAGTGCACTATTATGAGGTCAGGGTGTTGGTTGTGCATGAAGGATTTCACCAATGGCATCAATTGGTGCCACTTTAACCCTCTCTGACCAATCCATTTAATGTCTACATTTGGCAAAGCAAGGTCTCTCACCATACCTGTTTTCTCTGCAAACTTTTCACTCCAGAAGACATAGCTGTGTCCTACAATCCACACTGTGAACATCTTCAAAGGAGATCTGGATGCACTCAGGGGGTGTATTTCAGTAGAATGGTAAAAAGAAATGAAAGACAGTTTGGAAATGGAGGCATACATATTTTTTTTTTAAAAAAGAACTGATTGGCTGTTTCATACCATTCTACACTAAAAACTAGGCTGTATGTGTAAATTTATAGAAGCATGTTTTGTATTGGTACAGAAAAATGTGTTACCAAAGAACAGTACTATGGATTTGCTGTTAGGTTAGAAAAGTCAAGCACTCTTGCTCTGTGGAATTGAAACATTGTTTGGCGAACTTCTGACCTAACTCCACACAGCAGTGTTCCATGAGCTATTGCTATGGTAGCAGGCAGAAGTCAAGTTGGGGGAAGGGTACTAGGCAGAAGTCAAGTTGGGGGAAGGGTACTTTTGGAAAAGGGTTGGTTTTCAACCAATAGAAATGTGTGATTACATTTGAAAAAAAGGGGGAAGCACTGAGATTTGAAATTAACATGTATATATGTGGAAAAAGAGAGGGAAAGTTTGCCATTATCTGGTTCTGCTGAGAGGAGAGAGGTGTAAAGAACAGAGATCCTGGCTCTGATAATCTGCTGTTTGAGTGCCACATTTCTTTCACAACTAACTAATTTTAAAGGTGAGTTTAGAGTTTGAGAGGGGATGTATATGGTAAATTAAGAAATGAATAATAGAAATGCAATTCTTTTTGTTGAAGTTGTGTTTATTATTTTCTGTTTTGGGAGAAATTTAAATGTGAGGAACATGTAAAATAATATAGACTATGTTTTCACGATAAATTAAGGTGTACTGGTATAAAAAAAGAATAGTTTAAGGGTTTGAGGTTGGACTCAGTAATGCAAATACATTCAGCATCACTAAGGCTGGTTGCCCTTGCTGGAGTGTAGGCAGTCACCCAGGTTACAAATGGTGCTGGTCTGAAAAAGCAGTTTGGACATGTGCTTTTTAAAAAATCTGAAAAGTGGATTCATAATGTGTCAGTCTGTAAAAGTGTTTATCACTTGCCAAAAAAAAGAGTAGTATGTGTGCTTTCAAATTGGCAAAGAAATTTCGTTTTGTGACTAATGTGAAAACATGACTCTGTGTGCAAAGAGGAATTATAGACAGAGATTTATTGCGTATTACTCTGGTGATTTCACAGTTGCATTAGAAGGAAAGGGGGAGCCATTTTTTGGTGCAGAAGCAGACTCTTAGCACACACCCAGCTGCTTACCATGTGGAATCATGCACAGTATTCACAAGCGAGTGGGGTTTGAGGTTTCAGTCAGTAATGCAAATACATTCAGCATCACTAAGGCTGGTTGCCCTTGCTGGAGTGTAGGCAGTCACCCAGGTTACAAATGGTGCTGGTCTGAAAAAGCAGTTTGGACATGTGCTTTTTTAAGAATCTGAAAAGTGGATTCATAATGTGTCAGTCTGTAAAAGTGTTTATCACTTGCCAAAAAAAAGAGTAGTATGTGTGCTTTCAAATTGGCAAAGAATTTTCGTTTAAGGGCCTAATGTGATAACATGACTCTGTGTGCAAATAGGAATTACAGGCAGAGATTTATTGCGTATTGCTCTGGTGATTTCACAGTTGCATTAGATGGAAAGGGGGAGACATTTTTTGGTGCAGAAGCAGACTCTTAGCACACACCCAGCTGCTTACCATGTGGAATCATGCACAGTATTCACAAGCGAGTGGGGTTTGAGGTTTCAGTCAGTAATGCAAATACATTCAGCATCACTAAGGCTGGTTGCCCTTGCTGGAGTGTAGGCAGTCACCCAGGTTACAAATGGTGCTGGTCTGAAAAAGCAGTTTGGACATGTGCTTTTTAAAAAATCTGAAAAGTGGATTCATAATGTGTCAGTCTGTAAAAGTGTTTATCACTTGCCAAAAAAAAGAGTAGTATGTGTGCTTTCAAATTGGCAAAGAAATTTCGTTTTGTGACTAATGTGAAAACATGACTCTGTGTGCAAAGAGGAATTATAGACAGAGATTTATTGCGTATTACTCTGGTGATTTCACAGTTGCATTAGACGGAAAGGGGGAGCCATTTTTTGGTGCAGAAGCAGACTCTTAGCACATACCCAGCTGCTTACCATGTGGAATCATGCACAGTATTCACAAGCGAGTGGGGTTTGAGGTTTCAGTCAGTAATGCAAATACATTCAGCATCACAAAGGCTGGTTGCCCTTGCTGGAGTGTAGGCAGTCACCCAGGTTACAAATGGTGCTGGTCTGAAAAAGCAGTTTGGACATGTGCTTTTTAAAAAATCTGAAAAGTGGATTCATAATGTGTCAGTCTGTAAAAGTGTTTATCACTTGCCAAAAAAAAGAGTAGTAAGTGTGCTTTCAAATTGGCAAAGAAATTTCGTTTTGTGACTAATGTGAAAACATGACTCTGTGTGCAAAGAGGAATTACAGGCAGAGATTTATTGCGTATTGCTCTGGTGATTTCACAGTTGCATTAGATGGAAAGGGGGAGCCATTTTTTGGTGCAGAAGCAGACTCTTAGCACACACCCAGCTGCTTACCATGTGGAATCATGCACAGTATTCACAAGCGAGTGGGGTTTGAGGTTTCAGTCAGTAATGCAAATACATTCAGCATCACTAAGGCTGGTTGCCCTTGCTGGAGTGTAGGCAGTCACCCAGGTTACAAATGGTGCTGGTCTGAAAAAGCAGTTTGGACATGTGCTTTTTAAAAAATCTGAAAAGTGGATTCATAATGTGTCAGTCTGTAAAAGTGATTATCACTTGCCAAAAAAAAGAGTAGTAAGTGTGCTTTCAAATTGGCAAAGAAATTTCGTTTTGTGACTAATGTGAAAACATGACTCTGTGTGAAAAGAGGAATTATAGACAGAGATTTATTTCGTATTGCTCTGGTGATTTCACAGTTGCATTAGAAGGAAAGGGGGAGCCATTTTTGGTGCAGAAGCAGACTCTTAGCACACACCCAGCTGCTTACCATGTGGAATCATGCACAGTATTCACAAGCGAGTGGGGTTTGAGGTTTCAGTCAGTAATGCAAATACATTCAGCATCACTAAGGCTGGTTGCTCTTGCTGGAGTGTAGGCAGTCACCCAGGTTACAAATGGTGCTGGTCTGAAAAAGCAGTTTGGACATGTGCTTTTTAAAAAATCTGAAAAGTGGATTCATAATGTGTCAGTCTGTAAAAGTGATTATCACTTGCCAAAAAAAAGAGTAGTAAGTGTGCTTTCAAATTGGCAAAGAAATTTCGTTTTGTGACTAATGTGAAAACAAATGTAGTAATATATTTAAATAAAATAAAGGATTTTTTTTTTAGTTTTTTTCAGGTATTGCTGAAGAGCAGTGAACAAAATTTAAGATGCCTACAAAATCCAGAGTAAAAAAAGACCACAAAAAAAACCTATATTTGAAGACAACTGGAGGACCTAAGTTAGTTGAAGATGCTCATGTTGGGAAAAAGAAAAAATCTTCTGGTAAGCAGACAACATTTTTTCTAAAGAACATATTCAAAAAAAGGAAAAATGTACAAAATGTCTGTACTGGAAAGAATGTTTTCAATAGAAAAGGACAGGAAAAAATTGAGAATTTAGTTAATGCAAATATACCTTCTGAAACTAAAAAGATTAACTTAAACAGAAAAACAGCGTTTAAAGAGATACGTAGAAAAATGTTTCAGAGAAGAGTTATGTCCAATTTGATAAAGGATGTGAAGAAATATAAGCAAAAGGCTAAGTTTTATAAGAGAAAAAAAGAAATTGAAGCCATTGCAGCAAAGGCATTAGAATTAAAAAGGAAACTATTCATTTTAATTTTGAATAGGATGCGTACATTAGACAAAATGGTTAATGTACTGAAATCACATAGCAAAAGGAAAAGAGTAGTGAACAGAACAAACTTTTCTAAAGTGTTTTTAGGAAAATGGATGCATAGTTCAAGTAGTGAACCTTTTTTTAATGAAGAGAGTTATTTTCAAAGTAATAGTTTGCTGCATGCAGTTGACACCAGAGGTCGTGCTTATGAAGTGAAAAATGGTTGCATAATGGAGAAGGAGATAATGGTTCCAAGAGATGAGGTGCAAGTGATGGCGGATGAGGCTATGGGGAGACGTCCTAAAGCCCCAGTGTACACTTGGAATTGTAGTAGTATTTGCACTGTGCGTCAGGAATCTATTGATAAATTTCGTGAGTTTCTAAGAGAATATAGTAAAAAAAAGTGTAAAACAGAAGATTAAGGTGCTTCAAAGTCTGGATCCATGCAGAGGGAGAGAGAATACTGGTTTGCAGGGTCATTCTCTGGCTTGTCTATCTAGAAAAGTGTGTAATAGTGTTTTCCATCATTTTAGGATGCTGGCTGTTCATCATACTGAAATGAGAAAGTTTGTGAGACGGTTGTATTTTGCTAAAAGTCCAGCAATAAAGTTAGATGAATTGAATAGGGCTCTGTTCCGTGGAACGGTATCAGATGTAGAGAAGGTTGTTGATGAAATTCAGTTTTGTTACTTTGGTCCTGAACAAAACAGTGCAGAGAAGGACACAGTAAATGAGGAAGAAGTGGAAGTGAATGTAGAACCCTCTGTAAGTAAGACATTTAATGATCACATAACAAAATTTGCAATAATCTCTAATGAAAGACCAAATATTACTTGTATTTGTTGCCGCAGAACTCATTATAGAAAACAAACTAGGAATGTTGATCTCTACAGAAAGAGTGAAAATGAAGATAATTATAAGTGGAAGGATTTTGCCACATATATATTTCTTGAAAATTGTTTTGAATTGGGTGAAGATCAGCGTATTTGTAAATACTGTTACAACAAGTTAGAGGAAAATAGAATTCCGACCAGAGCTGTACATAATCATTTAGAATTGGATGCTATTCCTGCTGAACTTTCTGAATTAAATACATATGAGTCTATACTCATTCAATGTGTTCATCCGTTCCAGACGATAGTACGTATGGAGCCCAAAACTGGTAAATTACCTCCTTCAGATTTACTGAGAGGTTTAAAAGGTAGAGTGGTGTATTTGCCCTTGGATTTGAAAAAAAATATGGAAACTATTGATGCGGATACTTTGGAAACTGAACCATTAATTATTCTGGTTAATGGTGTACCTACAAAGAATAAGAAGATTTGGCAGGAGCTGGTAGATGTACGGAAAGTACAAAGAGCAAATTTGTATTTGAAAAGGAATAACAAATGGTATGAATCAATTTATATAGAAGAAGAAGAAGAAGAAGAAGAAGAAGAAGATTTACAAGAAGACACAGAAACACCAACTGGACAAATTGAAAAAGTGGACAAGTCAAAGGAAGAAGAAATTTATGAACATTTTAGCATACATCCTCTTCATTCAAAAGAAGTTATGGGAGACAATATTGATCTATTTCAGATGAAGAAAGCAAAAGGAACTCCCGTGAGTGTATGGGAGGAGAGCTTGGAAGCTCGATGTTTTCCCCAGCTGTTTCCTAAAGGAAAAGGAGGACGATACGATGAACGTCCGGAACAGATTCCAGCTTCTGAGTATCGGACTACAAGACTATATGCTGAAGATCCCAGATTTCGACAAAGTATTCCTTATTTGTTCCATCTTTTATTTGAAAGCGACTTGTCTGCATTGTCTTATGCAGTAAATCACATTTTAAAAAGTGGAGTAGATTTACAAAATGTGTCTGCTAAGGATTTTATGGAGAAAGTGCAGCACCGAGATGATCATTTGGAAACACAACTGATCAATCTGATGGCTTGTCAGCGTGGGACAAATGAATAATGGTACCGACGCCATGGTGAATTAAAATGCATGTTACGGAATTTAGGAACACCAACATGGTTCGTTACCCTAAGCTGTGCCGAGTACGCTTGGGATGATTTACTGGATTTTCTACGAGAGGCAAATTCAAACATTAAAAACATCGAATACAAGACAGCAGGAGAACTGTGCTCATTGGATCCGGTTAATGTTTGCAGATATTTCAATCATAGATTTGAGGCTATGATGTCCTTCATCTGCAATAAAAAAAATCCACCTCTAGGAGAAGTAGTGGATTTCTTTTGGAGAAAAGAGTACCAGGCAAGAGGTGCTCCTCATATTCATATGCTGTTGTGGATCAAGGATGCCCCAAAGTTTGGAACAGATACTGATGAAGCAGTGTTATCTTACATTGAAGAATATGCAACATGTGCTATACCAAAAAGCACAGAAGAGAAAAAGTTAAAGGAGCAAGTTTTACGTTTCCAAAGTCATCGGTGTGGAAAATACTGTCGACGGAAATACAAGAGCAAAGATAAATACTACACTAAGGTGCCGATCACGATCCGGCAAAAACCGGGTACGAACCATCGGACGGAGCATAATCTCCGTCCGACGCGTACCCGGTCGTCAATTTTTACAAACAAGGAATTACGATTCGCACGGGTACACCAGTACCGTACGAATCGTAAAAAAGACCGACCGACCAAAAAAAACCTACCAATGCGAACCGGAAAAGCGCCGACCTGACGTCGGGACGCTCGCAGCCAGCCATTCACGACCCAGGAATCACGATTCGCACCGACGTCACCCCGCACGGTGAATATTTTACGGCAGCCAAAAACTGCCGGGAAATCAGGACGACGCGAACAAGGACCACCAGTACGCGACGGACAGACGACGACGCGAACAAGGAGGACCAGTACGCGACGGACACACAGGACCATGCGACCAAGGAGAACCCGTACGCGACAGGACGACGCGATCAAGGAGGACCCGTACGCGACAGGACGACGCGATCAAGGAGTACCAGTACGCGACGGACAGACATGGACCCGAACCTACGAGTCATCCCTGCCCTCATAGCAGTCCACCTCCTCTACAGGTTACGACGCAGACGCCGCAGAAGGTCAGAATAACTAAGGGAGGGGGGAAAGTGGGGTGGGGTGGGGGTGGCAGGACCAGGGCAGGCCACAAAACAACCACATAAGTCACACACCACACATGGCCTGGACATACCTGACTCCCATGCCCTGGTCACCACAAGGGGGTGGGGGCGTGTCCTGATAAGCCAGCGACCGCCACAACGGAAGTCCGTCACCACGCGAACCGGCAACACAACCAGACAGGCACGTCCCGTACCCACGCCTGAAGAGCGTGGGTACGAGTCGGACCACGCCCACACACGTCACCCCAACAATGGCGGGACGGATCGCACCCACGTGGCAAAGGCCTGGGTACGGGCCGCACAAGCATCACATAGCGTGGGGACGTATATGTACGGACCCTACCCCCACCCCGTATGCAAGGAGCGCACCCCCCACCCCAACAGTGAAAGTAAGACCCGTACCCCCACCCGCGTATGCATGGAGCGTACCCCCACCCCAACAGTGTAAGTACGACCAGTACCCTCACCCGCGTATGCATGGAGCGTACCCCCCACCCCAACAGTGTAAGTACGACCCGTACCCTCACCCGCGAATGCAAGGAGCGTACCCCCTACCCCAACAGTGTAAGTACGACCCGTACCCCCACCCGCGTATGCATGGAGCGTACCCCCCATGCCAACAGTGTAAGTACGACTCGAACCCTCACCCGCGTATGCATGGAGCGTACCCTCCATGCCAACAGTGTAAGTACGACTCGAACCCTCACCCGCGGACGTACGGACCGTACCCCCACCCCCACCAGTGTAAGTACGACTCCTACCCCCACCCGCGGACTCACGGACCGTACCCCCACCCCAACAGTGTAAGTACGACCCGTACCCCCACCCGCGTATGCATGGAGCGTACCCCCCAGCCCAACAGTGTAAGTACGACCCGTACCCTCACCCACGTATGCAAGGAGCGTACCCCCCACCCCAACAGTGTAAGTACGACCCGTACCCCCACCCGCGTATGCATGGAGAGTACCCCCCAGCCCAACAGTGTAAGTACGACCCGTACCCCCACCCGCGTATGCATGGAGCGTACCCCCCAGCCCAACAGTGTAAGTACGACCCGTACCCCCACCCGCGTATGCATGGAGCGTACCCCCCAGCCCAACAGTGTAAGTACGACCCGTACCCCCACCCGCGTATGCATGGAGCGTACCCCCCAGCCCAACAGTGTAAGTACGACCCGTACCCCCACCCGCGTATGCATGGAGCGTACCCCCCAGCCCAACAGTGTAAGTACGACCCGTACCCCCACCCGCGTATGCATGGAGCGTACCCCCAGCCCAACAGTGTAAGTACGACCCGTACCCCCACCCGCGTATGCATGGAGCGTACCCCCCATGCCAACAGTGTAAGTACGACTCGAACCCTCACCCGCGGACGTACGGACTGTACCCCCACCCCCACCAGTGTAAGTACGACTCCTACCCCCACCCGCGGACTCACGGACCGTACCCCCACCCCAACAGTGTAAGTACGACCCGTACCCCCACCCGCGTATGCAAGGAGCGTACCCCCCAGCCCAACAGTGTAAGTACGACCCGTACCCTCACCCGCGTATGCAAGGAGCGTACCCCACACCCCAACAGTGTAAGTACGACCCGTACCCTCACCCGCGTATGCATGGAGCGTACCCCCACCACACCAGTGTAAGTAGACTCGTACCCTCACCTCGAATGCATTGAGCGTACCCCCACCGTGTATGTTCCAAGCGTACATATCCTGAAATCAGAGGTGTGTGTGCAGAGTCCACCCAGCAGTGCCCTGAGACAGGAGGGGTGGGTGCCTATCACTCCCAGCAGTGCCCTGAGACAGGAGGGGTGGGTGTGGAGTCCTCCCAGCAGTGCCCTGAGACAGGAGGGGTGGGTGCCCATCACTAACAGCAGTGCCCTGAGACAGGAGGGGTGGGTGCCTATCACTCCCAGCAGTGCCCTGAGACAGGAGGGGTGGGTGCCTATCACTAACAGCAGTGCCCTGAGACAGGAGGGGTGGGTGCCTATCACTCCCAGCAGTGCCCTGAGACAGGAGGGGTGTGTGCAGAGTCCTCCCAGCAGTGCCCTGAGACAGGAGGGGTGTGTGCAGAGTCCTCCCAGCAGTGCCCTGAGACAGGAGGGGTGGGTGCCTATCACTCCCAGCAGTGCCCTGAGACAGGAGGGGTGGGTGTGGAGTCCTCCCAGCAGTGCCCTGAGACAGGAGGGGTGTGTGCAGAGTCCTCCCAGCAGTGCCCTGAGACAGGAGGGGTGGGTGCCTATCACTCACAGCAGTGCCCTGAGACAGGAGGGGTGTGTGCAGAGTCCTCCCAGCAGTGCCCTGAGACAGGAGGGGTGGGTGCCTATCACTCACAGCAGTGCCCTGAGACAGGAGGGGTGGGTGCCTATCACTCCCAGCAGTGCCCTGAGACAGGAGGGGTGTGTGCAGAGTCCTCCCAGCAGTGCCCTGAGACAGGAGGGGTGGGTGCCTATCACTCCCAGCAGTGCCCTGAGACAGGAGGGGTGGGTGCCTATCACTAACAGCAGTGCCCTGAGACAGGAGGGGTGGGTGCCTATCACTCCCAGCAGTGCCCTGAGACAGGAGGGGTGGGTGTGGAGTCCTCCCAGCAGTGCCCTGAGACAGGAGGGGTGTGTGCAGAGTCCTCCCAGCAGTGCCCTGAGACAGGAGGGGTGGGTGCCTATCACTCCCAGCAGTGCCCTGAGACAGGAGGGGTGGGTGTGGAGTCCTCCCAGCAGTGCCCTGAGACAGGAGGGGTGTGTGCAGAGTCCTCCCAGCAGTGCCCTGAGACAGGAGGGGTGGGTGCCTATCACTCACAGCAGTGCCCTGAGACAGGAGGGGTGTGTGCAGAGTCCTCCCAGCAGTGCCCTGAGACAGGAGGGGTGGGTGCCTATCACTCACAGCAGTGCCCTGAGACAGGAGGGGTGGGTGCCTATCACTCCCAGCAGTGCCCTGAGACAGGAGGGGTGTGTGCAGAGTCCTCCCAGCAGTGCCCTGAGACAGGAGGGGTGGGTGCCTATCACTCCCAGCAGTGCCCTGAGACAGGAGGGGTGGATGCCTATCACTAACAGCAGTGCCCTGAGACAGGAGGGGTGGGTGCCTATCACTCCCAGCAGTGCCCTGAGACAGGAGGGGTGGGTGTGGAGTCCTCCCAGCAGTGCCCTGAGACAGGAGGGGTGTGTGCAGAGTCCTCCCAGCAGTGCCCTGAGACAGGAGGGGTGGGTGCCTATCACTCCCAGCAGTGCCCTGAGACAGGAGGGGTGTAACACATGTGTGTGAGGCCAGAATTATCCACATGCATACTGGCTACAAGGGAACATGTCCCCATGAACTCATGTCAACAGACTCCACACACAAGTACAGTGATCACCAAGGATGCCACGATTGTTGCAGGTGGAGACATGGCCCTGCATGCATGGCCAAAGTAGAAGGGCTCCGTCACACACACAGCTCATGTAGACACAGCTCTGCGCTAAACATTGGGAACACCATGCAGGGAAGAAAGCTGGGTACACAGAGGAAGGAATACACCCTGGGACAAGTGCACCATGCAGTAACTGCTTACATGAACAAAGAAAGTTAGCCAACACCTTGTGATGGCACACAGATCCCAGGGTCCCACCAATGAGCAGTACACTACTACATATCCCACACACCCAAACCCTTACACACCACCCAAAACCATGTAGCAGCCCCACCAACACCAATACCAGCATAGCAGTAGTGTAATAATGAAAACAAAATTAAGCTTTATTCAGCATGAGCACAATGTCCGTGGATCGCAGGCAGTTCAATATTCACAAAGCCCATAGGGCAGTCAATGATTCTCAGCTGGATGGGGGACACAGTAGGATGCGTGTCCCCTACCTTGCCTGCACAGTCAAATGGCATCGTCTTCCACACTGGTGAGGGCATCAGGGGGGGGGGAAGCAACAGGCACCGCAGGGACATCAGGGCAAAGGGGCGGCGTTGTGGGTGCAGGGATGGAGGACTCCACCACAGGGGGTGGGTCAGTGCCAAAGGCGGAGGCCAGGATGGCACTACACACCTTTGCAAGGTCCTCCAGGGAGTCCCCTGCACCCGAAGGGACCTCAGGCCCCAAGGAGGGGGGGGGGGGTCAGAGGGATGGGTCGCAGCGCCACCGGGGGAGGGTGGAGACAGGGGGGGAGACTCAACCACCCTGACCGGGGACCTCCTTGACCGCTTGCGTGGTGGTGTAACTGTGGGGCTCAGGGACAGAGCGGCCATGAAGGAGTCCTTGGGGGAGATGTGGCCAGGAGAGCTGAGGGGAGGGGATTTGGAGGGAGTGGACTGGGTGGAATGCGGACTCCCACTATGGCTGCGTGTCACACGTTTGCCCCCCGACCCAGTGGGTGTGCCTACCTCACCCTGTGTGTGCGTGTCAGGAGGAGTGCGGTGGACCTTCCCTGCTGGTGTGGTGCCCGTGTCCGTTGATGTGGGTGCATGCCGACGTCTGGGTGTACGTGGGACAGGCATGGGAGTGGGAAGTGTGGATGGGGCAGGGGTAGGTGGGGGGAGGTCGCGCTGCAGGAGACCCACTGCTGCAGTCAGCGTGGAGTCTATGGACCTCAGCAAGTTGCGTTGGTCAGCCTGCGATGAATGAATGCCCTCCAAGAAAGCCTCGATGTTGGTGAGGGTTTTGCCGTGGGCATGGAGGACATTAAGGATCGCAGCCTGACCAACCTGCAGTTGCCGCTGGATGTCCACAGACTCTGCATTGGCGGCAGCAGTGGAGACAGGGGCAGGGGGTGCGGTGCCTGGCAGGAAGGAGACATGCTGTGACCGGGCACGCTGGGAAGGGACACGAGCAAGTGGGAGGCGGCTGGTGGGAACTGAGGGGGCGGTGCGAGGTGTTGTTCCGCTGTCAGCTGCTGGTGCAGCCACCGCCCACTCGGAGACATCCTCCTCGGACCTGTCAGCTTCGTATTCTGACGTGCCAGTCGTCAGGTCCTCGGCCGCACTATCCTCCACCTCTGTCCCACTCGATGTGCCAGCCCCGATGTCACGGCTGGCACTGGTGCTCGGTCCCTCCGCCTTGCCTGTGTCCATGTCTCCCTCTGTGTCCCCCGACGATGCTGTGGGCAGGGTGGAGAGACAGAAATTAATCAGACAGCTGTACACATCAGTCACATGAGTCCAATCGACATAGGTAACACTGCATAGCCTGAAAAGGAAGATCCCTAACATCTACTAAACAAGGTACCGATGTAGGGCATGAAACACACAGTTGGTTGAGCCACCATGCCACTGAAATACCATGGAGAGCATGAGACAATAGCTAAACACAGGAAACGGAGTCTTACATAGCACCCAGGCCCTGGGGACAATCCAGCACTGCACAGCGTTGGCGAAAATACCGATGACCAGGGACCATATCCATGAACTTGAGACACATGCTGCATAGGTAATGCTGAAAACATGCCCAACATGACTCGGTCACTGCACATTGCGTGTGTGTCCAGAAACATCACACACTGCCCAGACCCAGCAAGTAGAAATAAGGATTTGACACATAGGCATTGCCCGCCCCAACAAGACCCTACACGAGGCAAATGGTTGAGACACAGGTGGCACCAACATCTCATAGTCTGGGTGATACACACAGGGGCAGGCAAAAAGCAAGATTGGACGCCAAACAGCCAAGGTGCGCCTGTACAAATAATGAGGTACCAGTGCCCATCCTCAGATGAGTATAACAAGACACACAGGCACTGGCAACTGTGAGTATGAAGAAGGACAATCAGGTCAGGCTGCACAGTGGACACCTGTACAAAATAGCACGTCTATATACATGGTGACAGGGGACAATGGCACAGAGCACAACCTACGCTGTAGACACTGAGATTGTCCACGTTTATGATGACACATACACCACTGAGGAAAAGGTGCCCCAGGGGACACAGTAGTGGGCACGCAACTACATGCTACTGAATGGTAATGACTGCAACACACGTCACCATCCCTGCACTATGTGTATCGCACACTCATGCACATCATGTCACAGGCCACTACATAGGACATGCGCGCTGTAAGGCATGACACATGAGAGACCAACTCCCATGTCTGGAGTCAGCATCAGTGCCAACTGACATGGAACCCACATGCAGTGAACTTGACAGTGCACAGGCAAGGTCCCACAACCTGTTACACACCACCCCCACACATGATGCTACAGTCATTGTTCTCGTGGACAATGCGCCAGCCTACATTACCTTGTGAAGGAGTGACTACACACAGACCAGGGAACACATTGCAAGGAGGGGAAGGGTGGCAGGGGCGCAGCGCTATACTGGGGCAAACAGGATCTGCACAGCACCTTTAAACCCTGCCAGTGAATTCATGCTACTGTGCCCTTACAAATGCCGGTGACACACAACAAACACACATGTACCTACCCCCTTCCGGCTGCTGCATCGCCTGTAAGCGCCTCTCCAGGTCTGGAAAGACCACCGGCAGCACACGCCTGTGGAGGTGGCTCAGACGGCGGCGGCCGCGGTTCTTGTGGCTCTCAGGTGAGTCCCCCAGCAGGAGCCGTGCAATCCTCCGCGTCCAGCACCGGATATCCTGCCAGCGTTTCCTCACCTGGGGCAGGCTCCGCCTCCGACCATCCACACCCCTCACGGCACTGACGGCGGTCAGCCAGATCTGCTCCTTGGCAGTGGCGCCTACCTGTGAGGAGGAACAAGTGACACCACATCAATACACCAGCCACATGTCACAGAGAGACATATGGGTACAAATTAGCTGGTTACAACAAGGCATGTCATGCAGCCAACGCATTGCACCTTTGTCATAGGGACATCATCCCCTGGTGAGGGAAAAAGCAGTACGTGCCACAGTGGGTACACAGGTGGAATGATGGCAATGTCACAATCAATGATCAAGGCTCACACTGTGCATCACACCCACCCCTCCTGTCTCAGGGCACTGCTGTGAGTGATAGGCCCCCACCCCTCCTGTCTCAGGGCACTGCTGTGAGTGATAGGCCCCCACCCCTCCTGTCTCAGGGCACTGCTGGGAGGACTCTGCACACACCCCTCCTGGCTCAGGGCACTGCTGGGAGGACTCCACACCCACCCCTCCTGTCTCAGGGCACTGCTGGGAGGACTCTGCACACACCCCTCCTGGCTCAGGGCACTGCTGGGAGGACTCCACACCCACCCCTCCTGTCTCAGGGCACTGCTGTGAGTGATAGGCCCCCACCCCTCCTGTCTCAGGGCACTGCTGGGAGACATCAGGCACCCCCCCCTGGGACCCCCCCGACAGTACATGGCATGTGTGTTACACCTGGACACAATGGCAGAAGTCACAGTCACAACATAGGGACAGTCTGTGGCAGTGGCCTATGCACTCACCTGATACCCTGGTCGCCCATACAGCATGGAGTACTGTGGGAGGATCACATCCAGCAGAGCCATGTTCTCCTCCAGGGTGAATGGCTGTGTCCTCTCCACAGCCCTTGACATGGTTCCAGGGAATCAGTAGCAGCAGCTGGGTCGACGAATGCAAAGATGTGCAGGCAAGTACTCCCTCATGGGACCTGGCTGCCTTATATGTGCCCTTCTGCCCAGTCTCATGCACAGGAGTACAGAGTGATTGGTCACTCACATTTGCATCCTATGTTTCCACCAATCCCTTCAAACCTAGCAGTCTGTGGGTTCTCTATCGGTTTCATTCTCCTGCATGATGTCAGCCCCACAAACACATTGCAACAAAGTAGAATAATTCGAACTGACTTCTGCTGTGCACCTTCCAGAACAATTTCGAAATTTGAACTTGGTCTCCATGACAACCAGCATGCATGTAGGCCTTAATACTTGTCCCCTATGTAATTTGGAGCATCACACACAGGTACGGTGCGTTTCGGGGCCCTAGGGCACCCCAAATGCATGGCAACGGCCCATACATGCATGCCTACGTTCACTATCACTATGGGTCTGCACGCGTATGCGTACAAGTAGTGGTACGGGCCGTACACTCGCATGTACGCTCACTATCACTATGAGTACGCATACGCGTGCAGACCCATAGTGATAGTGAGCGTAGATGCGTGTGTACGGTCCGTACCACTACGGGTACGCATACGCGTGCAGACCCATAGTGATAGTGAGCGTAGATGCGTGTGTACGGTCCGTACCGCTACGGGTACGCATACGCGTGCTGACCCATAGTGATAGTGAGCGTAGATGCGTGTGTACGGTCCGTACCACTACGGGTACGCATACGCGTGCTGACCCATAGTGATAGTGAGCGTAGATGCGTGTGTACGGTCCGTACCACTACGGGTACGCATACGCGTGCAGACCCATAGTGATAGTGAGCATAGATGCGTGTGTACGGTCCGTACCACTACGAGTACGCATACGCGTGCTGACCCATAGTGATAGTGAGCGTAGATGCGTGTGTACGGCCCTATCACTATGGGTTTGCACGCGTATGCGTACCCGTAGTGGTACGGACCGTACACACGCATCTACGCTCACTATCACTATGGGTATGCACGCGTATGCGTACCCGTAGTGGTACGGACCGTACACACGCATCTACGCTCACTATCACTATGGGTCTGCACGCGTATGCGTACCCGTAGTGGTACGGACCGTACACACGCATCTACGCTCACTATCACTATGGGTCTGCACGCGTATGCGTACTCGTAGTGGTACGGACCGTACAAATGCCTGTACGCTCGCCATCACGATGGGTACACATACGGCAGCACTCTCACAGTGATTTGGGAACATACACAGGCCCTCTTAGCAGCAGTACGGCGGTTTTTACACATCACAGTGGTGATAGGCGACACACAGGTAGGAATAGGGCGCACATACTTGTCCATGGATGGACATACTTGTCCATGGATGGACATACTTGTCCAGGAATGGACATCAAGGCATCGTCTGTGCATTACTACATGTGTGGGGCACAGGTGTGACAGGCTGTGATGTGGAACATGCCTCCTGAGTGGAGAAGGCACCAGATGTATGATGAGATGTGTATAGGTGTACTGTGTGACAGTGCAATGTGTGCCAGGCATGCCCTTGACTCCTTTGACATGTGTGCATGTCGGACTGCGCACTTGGGGTGAGCGTCACTGGCATGGCACGGACACCAACACACGGAAGTGTCCCATGATGCCCGGTACAGGGGTCATGACACATGACTTGTCACTACCCACAGTGCACAATGTGACTATGTCATTCATGTGTCCGGGATTTCCATCAGGTTGATGTTGTAGCACCCTCAAAAGCTGCAGCCGTTGCAGCAACCAACATGTGTCTGTGTGTAGATTGTCATTGCACACTGTCCCGCACACCATGCCACATGTGTTATCGGATGTGAGGTGCACATGTATGCATGGGACACGGAGTAGCGTGACAAGGCCATGTCAGCATCCTCACAAGGAATGTGTGGTGAGTCATGACATGTGCACCTTCATGGCAAGGTGTGTGGGCAGGCCTAGTGTAATGTCATGTGACCTGTGGCTCCGGTGTTCCGCAACCAGTCTCTGCAATCGGCATCCCACTTCTGCTGATGTGTGGGTGTATGTCACTCCTGTCTTCCGTCGGGCTGTTCACTTGCACTGGGACACAGCTATTCCCATGGCGTGGCATGGGGAGGTTCTCTATCTCCGTGTGTAGCTGGGTCTTGGAAGGAGTGTCACCTTGCATCCATACGTGTCCTGGGCATGTAGCACATACCTCACTCCCTATGTAGCATGTGTGTATTGCCAGATTTACATGTGCTCAGTAGACATGAGTTGTTGTCGTAGTGCACTCACTCTTCCTTGTCACTTCCAAATTACTGCAGAGCGCCGCCTCTTGCCCGAAGAATTCCAGACTTGGCTGCCATGCAGGAGAATGACAGGATCCGGCTCTACCGCTTCACCCAACCGTTGATCCTGGAGCTGACGGCGAGACTGGCACCACACCTGCAACCGCAGCACAGGTATCCTACGGCACTGACACCCCAGCTGAAGGTAATGGCTGCCCTACATTTTCTTGCCACGGGTACCTTCCAAAATACCATAGCTCATGTTGGTGGCATGTCCCAGAGCATGTTCAGCGGTGTGCTGCATGATTTCTTGGAGGCCATGTTGATTCACCTGGATGACTTCATCAAGTTCCCAACCCCTGAACAGATGACTGAGGTCAAGCGTGGATTCTATGCCCTGGGAGGGATGCCCCATGTCATTGGGTCCATAGATGGGACACATGTAGGTTTGGTACCACCACACGCACGGGAGGTGGCGTACCGCAATCGGAAGCACTACCACTCCATCAATGCCCTTGTGGTGTGTCTGTCCAATATGGTGATTTCACATGTCTGTGCTCATTTCCCAGGATCAGCACACGATGCCTACATCATGAGGCGTAGCGGGATGCCTGATATGATGATGCAGCTGCGCAACGAACGGGCATGTGTTGTTGGTGGGTACAGTCTGTCTGTCCTGTATTCTGTATAGCCGACCAGCACGACCGCTTCACCAGTTCTAACGATGTCCATGTGCTTCCCATGTAGGGGACGCTGGCTATCCCAACATGCCTTGGCTGCTGACACCTCTCCGCAACCCCATCACGCCGGCCCAGCTCCGCTATAACACCGCCCATGGCCGGACAAGGCGAGTGATAGAGAGGACGTTTGGCATGCTGAAGAGCCGATTCCGGTGCCTCCACAAGACCGGCGGTGCACTCCCTTATGCCCCGGCGAAGGTCTGCAAGATCTTCATGGTCTGCTGCATGCTGCACAACATGGCAGTTGAAAGAGCTGTGCCACTCATCCTGAATCAACATGACGAGGACCATCCACCCGTGGAGGACGAAGGGCTTGGCAATGGGGCTAGTGATGTGGAGGATGTGGAGCCGCAAGAGGACATCCGGACTCGGCTCATACGCGACTTCTTTGCTTAGTGGTGAGTACCAGTGTCTGAGTGTGCACGCATTGGTCCCCGTGTGGCATGCGTTGTGATGTGTGTCTCCACCTGCATGTATGGCACGTGGGTCAGAGGTGTGTGTGGGTGTGTCACTGGAGTGATGGTGGCAGTGATGGTAGTATTTCCCCAGTCATAATTGTGACCTAGCATGTTGTCATCCATACATGTGTCGAGTAAATGCACATGCAAGTGGCTGTGCTTTTTGTGGCTGACTTCTTGTGTGTCTCTCTTCCCCAGGTACCTGCGCATGCCGTTTGCTGGTTGCATTGTTGTGGCACTGCTATTCCTCATGGACATGACATCGTGGGCTGAGTCAGCGTTACAGGCACGGACACGTTTGGAAGTCTCCATGGGGTAAGGGATGCATCTGGGGTGTATTGGGTGTGGCAGTTGTTCACGATGTGTGCACACTGCCCCTGTCGGGGTTTGGTTCCTCTGCAGCCATGTTGCATCCCCATGGGACATGACATGCAGCTGTGTACACCTGAATAGATGGGCTGCCTGGTTGACAGTCATCAGTGATGGGATAGTGGATTGTGATGATGGCATCAATGTGTGTGACACTGCCCTCGGACACATACGGTTAGCATTGGCTTGACATGGTGTGGGACTTCCACATCAGCGGATCTATGGTGTATGGCAGGCTCTCCGTGTGCAGCTGTGGGTATTTAGCTGTTAGCCGACGCTTGTGTGCCAGTACCATGGCTATCACGCATTTGTGCTGCAGAAGGGGGGTGCCAGTGTTGGACCCACATGTCACTCCACATGATGTGTTCATGTGTACTTCGAGTTGCCTCTGCAAACCCGAATACATGACTAATAAAGGTGTCCCTATGCCTCCAAGGTGCCTCTTCTCAGTCAATGCTGGTGTGTTGGCACGGTGCATCCTGCATGTCTGGCATGGTATTCCCTGATTGTGGCTATGTGTCAATGTGTCGAGTGGCAATATGCAAGCTGTGTGTGTGGGCTGAGACTGTGTATTGGGCATGATGTCCATGACTGCGTGGGTATTGTGACATGTGCCATCCCCATGCATCCAACGTTGGCCAGGCCCCCATTCTCTGCATCCACCGGACTCAAGCTTGCAGGACATGGTTCTGCCACCTGTCTACACATACCTGGGTGCCAACCAGGACACTGGACTGGATCCCTGACCTCTGCGCATGACTGTTGGTGTACTCAATGTGTGTGTCAGCACGGTTGTTCGGCCACCCCCTCAGCTGGTTGTGCCCATCACGGGTGTGTATGGTGCTCCATGTCTGTCTTGCCTAATAAACTGTGACCCATGTGTCCTGTGCCAGACTCAGGCCCCAGGGTGTGGATGGTTGAAGAGAAAAGATGACTCAGGCATGTTTAGACTTTACAAGACACATGTTAGGTAATAATGCTACCAGCAGGCATCTACTCTTCATAGTGTGATTTATTATTGGGGGGGGGGGGGACAAAGTGAGGGGCTTTCCGGGATTAGGGAATCCAAAGTTCAGTAGGGGAGTTGGTGTCCTTGCCATTGGAAATCCTCAGAGTCCATGCCACAGTCTTTGTCAACATTGGTCAGCCAGTGACCAGCAGGGCCATGTGGCAGAGAATGTCTCTTGATGCTGTGATGCTGTTGCTCCAGTGGGCCAGGTGCCAGGCCAGGTGTCCTGGGAGATGGTGATGTAGCAGCCACCCTCACGGTCCTTTCCGTGGACGACCCCGCCTCCTGCGGGGAACCTCACCAGCAGGCCGTGACGACGTCTGGGATGCTCCGTCGGATGTTTCCTCCTCCTCCTCCTGATCCCTCCCTGTGGGTGGTGATGTTCTCCGCCTTCTGGCACAGGGAGGGTCGGCCATGGTGTCGGCCATCCGACGGAGTGTAGCGTGAATCCCCTGGAATGCCGTCACTTGCTCAGCCTGTCTGTCCTCCATCCTCCGTTGGTGTACCAGTAGACAGGCAATTAGCTCCGCATGTTGCTGGGCCTGCTGGGCCTTGATCCCCTCGAGGACGGACACAACCTGGGCCATGCCCGTGGTGTCCTGCCGGTATGAGTCCAGGATGTTATGGACATGTGAAAATACCGGATCCCCAGCCAACTGGTCAGGCTCGCGCCTCCGCCGTCCTCCACTCCCACCACCGCTGCCCACTTGCGCCTGGCCTGCACTTGTGGGCACATGGGGTCTCCGGGACCCCTGAGGGGTGGCATTGGCGTTGTCGGCTGCCTCCTCCTGGGTGCCCGGGACACCGTGTCCCTCCTGGCGAGCCTGGCTGCATTGTGGTGTTGGGGCAGGGATCCTGGGTGTCTCCTGGGATGTGGCAGGAGTGGGGGTGGTGGTTGGCACAGTTGTACCTGACGCAGGTGCTGCAGGTGGTTGGACACCAGAGGGGCCAGGTCGGTCGGGGTCGTCCGCAGAGTGGTGAGAGTGGTCGCTGCCGGTGGGATCGGGCTCCTGCAGATCCGGGTCCTGTGAGTGTTCCCCCCCAGTGTTGGGGGGTGCACCACGACGTTGACCTGTGTGTGAGAGAGACAATGTTAATTTTGGTCCATGCAACATCCATGTTTCATCCGTTTCAAAGTTGGCACATTTCCTCTTGGAATTAGGATCTGTCTTGCATTCCACTCACAGTGCACTTGTGCATGGGTGTGTCCCTTGGGCACCACTTTGGCCCCTTTAACTATGTGTGGCACAGTCTTACTTGCTGCGTCAAGTGTGACTGCAGTCAGCAGTGGAGTGGGCAGGTGTGGCGAGCCATGCATTGGCGCCTTCCGTGTAGCACTGTACATGCGCACATGGAGGGGATCCACACACTTATATGATCCAGGTAGCTGTCCTTGTTCCCGTGTACAGGTTGTAACATGGCCCTGTGTTTTGCCATGGTGAAGAGGGGGGGTTCTGGCACTGGCCACCCTTGTCTACATGCACGCAGTCTACCTGCTGACGAGCAGACATTCACACACGCAACACGGCTGATTAGCTCTCCCTGTGTCTTGCTCCCTCTGTGTCCCCCTCTCCCTCCCTCCGTGTGTCAGCCTCCTCCCTCTGTCCGTCTCCCTCCCTCTCTGTCCCCCTCTCCCTCCCTCTCTGTCCCCCTCTCCCTCCATCTCTGTCCCCCTCTACCTCCCTCTCTGTCCCCCTCTCCCTCCCTCTCTGTCCCCCTCTCCCTCCCTCTCTGTCCCCCTCTCCCTCCATCTCTGTCCCCCTCTACCTCCCTCTCTGTCCCCCTCTCCCTCCCTCTCTGTCCCCCTCTCCCTCCCTCTCTGTCCCCCTCTCCCTCCATCTCTGTCCCCCTCTACCTCCCTCTCTGTCCCCCTCTCCCTCCCTCTCTGTCCCCCTCTTCCTCCCTCTCTGTCACCCTCTCCCTCCCTCTGTGTGTCAGCCTCCTCCCTCTGTCCGTCTCCCTGTGTCTCCCTCCCTCTCTGTCCCCCTCTCCCTCCCTCTCTGTCCCCCTCTTCCTCCCTCTCTGTCACCCTCTCCCTCCCTCTGTGTGTCAGCCTCCTCCCTCTGTCCGTCTCCCTGTGTCTCCCTCCCTCTCTGTCCCCCTCTCCCTCCCTCTCTGTCCCCCTCTCCCTCCCTCTCTGTCCCCCTCTCCCTCACTCTGTGTGTCACCCTCTGTCACCTCAGCCCAGCTTCCTGGGCACACACTGTTAGCAGATCTTTGAGTGGCCCTTGGCTTGTTGATGTGAGTTTGTTTCTGATCTCCAGGCACCCATTGGGTGTGATGTGTGTCTGTGCGCTGCTGCTGTGGTGGTGTGTGCTGCCACTCTTTCACAATGTTGGCTGTTCATTAGCTGCTGTCATGTGCAAAACAGTGCCTTCACCCCCATGTGTTGATGCAAGGCGTCCGCCATTTGCTGGCAAGTCATTCCTGTGTTGGGACACACTGTTTGTCTGGCTGTGACCTAGGCCATATGGGTAGAGTGAATTGTTGTCTGCTTCTGAGTTGCACTATGTGCTTTTTTGGGCCCAGCCTCCCGCCATCCGGGTTACCGTGTCATGTGTTGTTGTCTTCTGTGGCCTGTGACTTGACATTGTCCAGCTGGGTGCATGGGGCATGGTGGCAGCAGTGGCATGTGCATGCTCATGGAGTGTGGTTGAGTCATGCGATGGCTTGTGGTGGTTGCGTGCCTGTTAGTGATGTTGGTTGTGGATGCCGTTCCCCCCATGTGAGGTGCGTTGTTTGTGTACTCACCCGGGTCTCGGAGTCCTTCTAATCCTTCGACTGCCTCCACCGGCAGTATGGCCATCCCCCTCTCCTCCCAGGGATGGTAGTGTACGGGTCTGCGGGAGGGCCCTCCTCCGGTGGCGTTGGCCTGGTCGTGTTCATCCTGCCTCTTGGCTCGGACCCTCCTCCGCAGATCGTACCACCTGTTCTGGCATTCCTGCCTGGTCCGTTTGGTGTCCGCAACAGCATTCACAGCATCGACGATGGTCTGCCACATGGCTGTTTTTGCTGCCTGGCTGGTGTTTCTGACCAATGTTCCAAAGATCTGTGGCTCGACTCTGAGGATTTGATCAACAAGAACCTCCAACTCTCGGTTACTGAACTTTGGATTCTTGGTAGTGGGCATGATGAGGGGTGTGGATGGTGGGGGTGTGTGGATGGTGGGGGTGGTGTGTGGATGGTTGTGGGTGTGTGGGTGTGGTTGTGCAGGTGCGTGTGTTTGTGAATGTGATGAGGGTGTGTTTGTGAAGGTGGTTGTGTGAAGGTGTGCAAGTGTAAGGTGTAGTAAAGATTGAGGTCTGGTGCTGTGGGTTGTCTGTGGGGTCTGGCAGCAGTGGGTCTGTTGCAAAGGCTCATGGTTTGTGTGTGTGGGCCCTTTTTATTGGTCCATTGGTGGGTGTGGCTGTGTTTGAATTGTGGGTGGGTTGGTTATAAGGAGTGGTGGTGTATTGGGCCTCTGTTTGTTTTTGGCAGTTGCAGGTCAGTGAAGGTGTTGTTTTGGTGTTTTTTGGCCATGTTTAGTGGCTTTGTGCCATTCGAATGGTGTATTGTTGTGTTGTTTTGTTTTGTCCTGGTTGTGTCCGTGCATTTTGAGCGTGTGTACGGTGTGTACATGGGCCATTTGGTTGTACGGTGCTGTCCTTGTGTGTGGCTTGGTACGACTCGTACATGCGGTTGTGATGTTGGGGCCTGGGGTGCGCTCCGTAGTTAGGAGGTTGTGTTGGGGGTAGGACTCGAACGTACTGGGATGTACATACACGGTGGTTCGACACGTACTGGGGTGGGGGTACGACTGGAACATACTGGGGTGTAGGTACACGGGGGGTATGACACGTACTGGGGTGGGGGTGGGTCTCGAACGTACTGGGGTGTAGGTACACGGGGGGTATGACACGTACTGGGGTGAGGGTGGGGCTCGAACGTACTGGGGTGTAGGTTCACGGTGGTACGACACGTACTGGGGTGGGGGTACGACTGGAACGTACTGGGGTGTAGGTTCACAGTGGTACGACACGTACTGGGGTGGAGGTACGACTGGAACGTACTGGGGTGTAGGTTCACGGTGGTACGACACGTACTGGGGTGGGGGTACGACTGGAACGTACTGGGGTGTAGGTTCACGGTGGTACGACACGTACTGGGGTGGGGGTACGACTGGAACGTACTGGGGTGTACATGGACGGTGGTTTGACACGTACTGGGGTGGGGGTACGACTGGAACGTACTGGGGTGTACATGGACGGTGGTTTGACACGTACTGGGGTGGGGGTACGACTGGAACGTACTGGGGTGTAGGTTCACGGTGGTACGACACGTACTGGGGTGGGGGTACGACTGGAACGTACTGGGGTGTAGGTTCACGGTGGTACGACACGTACTGGGGTGGGGGTACGACTGGAACGTACTGGGGTGGACATGGACGGTGGTTTGACACGTACTGGGGTGGGGGTACGACTGGAACGTACTGGGGTGTACATGGACGGTGGTTTGACACGTACTGGGGTGGGGGTACGACTGGAACGTACTGGGGTGTAGGTACACGGGGGGTATGACACGTACTGGGGTGGAGGTGGAGCTCGAACGTACTGGGGTGTACATAGACGGTGGTACGACACGTACTGGGGTGGGGGTACGACTTGAACGTACTGGGGTGTACCTAGACGGGTGGGGGTATACATACACGGGGGGTACGTTTCGGACGTACGGGGGCTGGGGGGAGTGTTGGGCGCGTATGCGGGCACATGTCTCCATGGTTGCTATAGGAGTTCGGTGCGGACGGTGTTTTTTCCATACGGTTGTACGCTCGGACGCACGGGATGGATCGTGATTCCTCGGTCGGACTTGGCTTTTCACGTTTGTAAGGTAAATCGTCCGAGGACGTGTCGGACACATTTTCCGACCCGAGGACGTGTGGGGAATGATTCCCAGTGCGGTTCGTATGGACTTTTTACCATGCGAATCGTGATTGCCAGTTCGTACGGCACTTGTACGATTCGTACGGTAAAAAGACCCGATACGAGTCGCACGGGGACATTTTTTACCGGATCGTGATCGGCACCTAAATGTCGATTTGGATTTCCTAGACCTGTTCTTTCAAATGGAAGAGTTAACAGTTTTATGTCATCTGTGAGACATACTATCACAAGAAAATCACCTAAGAATACCTACAACCTTAAAAGAAAAGAAGAATCAAAAAATATAAATGACTACAACCCAGTGATTTTATCCATGTGGAACGCTAACATGGATATACAGTATGTAGCTGACAATTCCATTGCTGTTGCTCGATATGTAACGTCTTACATTACGAAATCAGAAAAAACAGAATTGAAGGAAATGTGGGAAGAGATTTCTCACGAGAAAACTGTCAGTAAGAAGCTGTACAGTTTCAGTTTGAAGATGTTATCGCATCGAGAAATTGGATCCTACGAATGTTCAGATAGGTTATCTTCTGCAAGTCTCTACTCGAAATCAAGAAGAATAATTTGGGCAAGTTTAGGCCTTGCAGCAATGAGAAATCGGGTACTGAAATCTGTTGGAGAAATTGAATATTTGGCCGAGAATGACCCAGAAAGTACAGATATTTTGAAATCAAACATGTTGGACACATATTATCCCAAGAGAAGTCATCATCTGCAGAACATGTGTCTCTATGAAGTGCTGCAGAACTACATTTATTCACGGAAAGCCACAGAAGACATCAACAATGGAAAATATAAAGTCATTGGTGAAGAAGGATGTTTGGTGAAGCAAACAAAAGGAAGTTTGATAAATCACAGGAAGCTGAGTTGCGACACTACTGACAAAAAGGAATTTTACTACTTGGCTCTTTTACAGCTGTTTAAACCATGGCGTACAGAGGATGAACTACTGGGAGAATTTCAAAGCTATGAAGATTCTTTTAATGCTTGCAAAGACAGCATACAATGCAGTACATTCTCAAGTTATCTGCAAATGTTAAATGAAGAAATTGAACAGGAAACTACAATTGCAGCAGAAATAGCTAGAGACAGTTCTCAGGACAGCCAAAGTTCAGGAACACTCAGTCAAGATCCCCTAGGACAACCAATCGTTGAAAATGAAGCATCAATAGCCATGAATGAAGTGGAAACGGCTATGAATCAAGCTCAAGAAGAATTTATAGACTTACAAAATTTGGAAAGACAACTGAACGAAGAGCAGCAACAAATTTATGAAGAGATCAGAAACAAAATTGATCACGGATTTCTACATGAAAAAAAAGAGTGCTCATGCACATCATTTCATCCAATCAGGATGTATGTAAGCGGACAAGCTGGAACTGGAAAAAGTTTCCTAATAAAAGTCATCAGAAGCTACCTACAGCAAAAAACGGATTCTACTTTGTCTTGTGTGGTTACTGCTCCAACTGGGTTAGCAGCATATAACATAAAATGAATCACTTTACATCGTTTGCTAATGTTACCAGTGGAGCATGAGAACAAAATACAATACAACAAGCTAACTGGAGAAGCATGCTTGGAAGTTTCAAGAGTATTGAAGAAGATGCAAGTTCTCATTATTGATGAGGTGAGCATGGTATCAAACTTAATGCTTGCCTTTGTGCATTTAAGAATGCAGCAAATTCTGAAGACAGACTATGACGTGTTATTTGGAGGAAAACATGTCATAGTTTTTGGAGATCTTTTGCAACTTACTCCAGTTAAAGGACAACCAGTGTTTAATACTGTGACACATGAAGACACGAAGAAGTCATTGGGAAGCATCGGTAATACAAATATTTGGTCCTTCTTTGAGTACAAGGAACTTACTACTAATATGAGGCAAGCAAACGATGAAGAATATGGAAGTATTCTGAAAGATATCAGAATTGGACTACTCACTGAAGCTGGCAAAAAAGCATTACAGAGTCGGCTGCTACATAATTTATTTCCAAAGGAAGAAATAGTTGCAGAGAAGATATACAAGAACATTGCAGAAAAGAAAAGTGTCATCTGCTTAATGCCAACTCTACGTGAATGCTCAATATTCAATGAGGAGCTTTTGAAATTGGAAAAGGAAGATATCAGGAAATTGGAAGCAGTGGACAAAATTGAGGATGGAAGAATTACTGTCACATTAACAGGCACACTGAAAAATAAATTGGATTCACTAGAGAAGGACATTTCCAAAACAGCTGGATTAGAAAAAAATCTATATGTTTGCATGAACTGTAGAGTATTTTTAAGGAGAAATTTGGATGTTGAAAAAGGTTTAGTTAATGGAGCTATGGGAAGAGTTGTGGGTTTTATTAATTATCAGAAAAAAGATGGAATTGAATGTTTAAAAATAAAATTTGATCAGATAGAAGAAGTTAAAGACATTTGTCGTTGTTCAGTTCGTTTCATGCTTGTGAAAGACTTATATGTACGTAGGAAGCAGTTTCCGTTTTTGCTAGCATATGCTGTAACTATTCACAAGTCTCAAGGATTGACTGTAGATTGTGCATTTGTGAACATTGGTTCAACTGTGTTCAAAGAAGGTATGGCATATGTTGCTTTGTCACGAGTGAAAACATTATCAGGTTTATTCATGATAGACTTTGATGATTCAAAAGTTAGTGCTGATACAAATTGTGTAAAGGAGTATAATAGATTAAGAAGAAGCTATGCTCCTCATTTAGGTCAGTATCCTGTGTTGGAGAAACGTGTAGTTTCTCGTAAAAGGAGAAATGAGAATATCTGTAATGAAGATGTAGAGAGGAGGAAAAAAAAGAGGAGTGATGTAATTGCAAGCAAAAAGAATAAGGAAAATGAAGAACAGGTTGTAGGATGTCATTTTGAAAATAGCTCTGGTGTCAACTGCTACGCTAATGTAGTGCTGAATGTTGCATTTTATCTGGAAAGTTTGCAAGAGCAGATAATAGTAAATCAGGGAAAAAGATTCTGTTCTGTGCTGAGTCTCCTTTTTGAAAAGCTGAGTAATGATAAAACTCAAATAGAAAGTGCTACTGAAATTAGAAAAGTTTTAGATGTATGTTCAGGACTAACACAGTTTTCTCAAAATGTACAGCAAGACGCACAGGAATTCTTGATGTATTTTCTTCAGGTACTGGAAGAAGAAGGGGTTCCCATTGAAAATTTATTTGGTCTCTCTTATAAATGGGAACATAGTTGTGGGGAACATAGTTGTGAAAACTGTTATAATATATGTGGCTCTAATGTTGATAATGAAAGGTTTATTTATTTAACATTGCCAGAGAGTAAAACAGTCACTTTTGCTAAATTAGTTAAAGATGCTAATCATAGCATGCAATGGGGTGAGTGTAAATCTGACATGTTTTCAACGTTAATTTTAAAGGAATACGGACAGTATGTAATTTTAATGATGCAACGATGTAGAGCTGATGGTTCAAAATTGGATACTTTAATAAAGAAGTTTACAGGACAGCAATTATCAATTTCAGGAAAAACTTTTGTAACAGTTGCAATAATTTTCCATGATGGACCTACTGTAACTTCTGGTCATTACACAGTTTATCTTAAATGTGAAAAAGGCTGGACACTGTGTAATGATTCCCAATTGATTTTTAAGCAACGTTTGCCTTTTGATTTAGCAAATTCCTATCTAATCTTCCTGAAACCTAAATTTTAGAGAGATTTGGCAACCTCTGGACAAAACAATTTTACCATTTTATTAGATTACCATTTGGAATTTACAAATAAAAAGATTTAACAAATTATCATTTGGCCTAATGGAAAGGTAACCAATTGTAATGTGGAATTTTTCCATTTTTTAAGGAAACTTTGGAAAACCAAAAATTTAGAAAAAATCGGTAACATCTGCACAATTTAAATTTTGGAATGTTATTGGATGGCCATTGGAAATTTTTTCAAAAAAGATTTTTAAAATTACTATTTGGCCATGCGGAAAGGTAAACAATTCTATTGTGGACTTATTTAATTATTAATAAATCTTTCGGTAACCAAAATGTTACAGAGAATCGGTGAGATCTGTACAATTTAAACTTTAGATTTTTATTGGATTACCATTGGAAATTTAACCAAAAAAGAATTTTAAAATTACTATTTGGCCTAAAGGAAATGGAACCAGATGTATTGTGGAGTTATTTGAGATATATTATTGTGATTATACTTCTGAAACAAAAATATCAGACGGTATTTTAAAGAAATAAGTATTGATATTAGATGATATTTTTTAAGAATATTATGCATTTCTATAAAGTTATGTTTATGCAAAAAGAGATTGTGGGCTTTTTTAAAACAATCTTTGAGATTGTTAATTTTTTTTTTGCCCGCTGTTAAATGATGAATGCAATTGCTTTCACAATTTATAGTGAAATGCAATATATTCTGAAAACAGCAAAAAAAAGGCAAAAATATTTTTTGAAAAATATGTAAATATGTGTACTGTATTATAAAATGTTTTATTAAATATTAATACTTTTTTCTTTTTTTTCAGATTGAGATAGAAAATTTTCGAAAACTAGAACCATTTTTAAAGCAATTAAAAAAACATTTAAATGAATAAATATTTTTTTGAGTGGGTATGGTAAGTCAATAATATCATGGTTCCTTTTTTCCACTTCTCTACAATCACATTTTCAGTTTTTAATTGTAGTCTCTCAAGGACCTTGTAATGTGATAATTGATTTTTAGTGTTTTTAAAAAAAAAAAAAAAAAAATTACGCGTACCGTACGCGTACGGTAAAAAAAAAATAAAAAAAGTTTTTAAAAACATATATAAAAAAAAGATGAAAGGTAAGGTTGGCTCTTAAAAGAGCCGTTGTGTTCATGCAGGGACAGAGGAAAGAAAGATTGGGAATATTAGATGGTACGACAAGTGTGCTGATCTATTTTATTGTTCACTAGGGAAATACTGGTCTCCCTATAACTAATTAGATCATGACAAGTGGCGCACCGTACTTCAACCCTCGCAAACCGAGGGTTAATTTCCAGAGGACCAGAAAAAGGAGATGCTCCCCCCACAGATGAAGGGCTCACCTGACCTGCAGAAGAAGGACTCAGCACTGCAGATGATGGTCAAGGCTGAGCTGCTGTGGATGTGCTTGGTTGATTTACTGAAGGGTTACCTTCAGTAAGTCGAGCATGTGTCCTTCTGTGTACATCCTTAAGGTGTCTCATCATGGTGTGATTCCCAAAGGAATACTTCCTGTCGGGATTCCCTCTTGAAAGTACACGCTTACACAGCTTACAAGTCACTAAGGGTGCATTTACCTTTTGCTGGCCTTCTGGAAAAGAAAAATACTCCCATATGTAAGAGGTCTTTTGTTTCCTCGCTCTCTGCCTCAAGGTAGTGCTGCTAGCCTCACTCTCAGAAGAGCTCTGCTGTTCTGCCATCGTATCACAAAGACAACCCAGCTCCTTCTCCTAAGGGATCACAAGCAGAAATGAGGGGAATGGGTGTGGTGTAGGAGAGTTCTAGAACTGAAAGTAGTTTCAACCAATCAAAAGTTGTGTTTCATGATCACATGACCTACCGTACGCTTACAGTACGCTTACGGTGCGCTTACGGCAAAAGTACGCATGCGCGTAAAAAAGACACACGCACGCGCGCATGCGCAAAACAGGCACGCCCCTTCACTTCCGCGTAACGTGCGCGTGCAGCGTACGCGTTACGCGCTAAGCGCGCGTGACGTGCATCTACGCAAATTGCGTAAATGAATGCAAACAGCGTAGAAATCTAACGTAATTACAGCAAGACGTGCGCTTACCGTACGCACACGGTAAAAAAAAAAAAAAAAAAAAATGTATTGCTAATAAATTTTACCTGTTTATTTTAAAAAAATTGTAAAATAAAAACATATTGTAGAATTTTTAAAATGTAACCATAGTCTTTAAAAAAGGATAGACAATTAAAATAAATATATGTAAAAAAAAAAAGAAGAAAAAAAAAAAAAATTAGCATTTAAAAAACCTTGCAAATTCACTGAAAAAAACATGGGTTTCACTCACGTTATAGTTAGGAATTAGCATTTAAAAAACCTTGCAAATTCACTGAAAAAACCATGGGTTTCACACACGTTATAGTTAGGAATTAGCATTTAAAAAACCTTAGAAATTCAATGAAAAAACCAAAGGTTTCACACATGTTATAGTTAGCTGGACATTTCACTCGTAAAAAACCATTGAAATTCCCCCGTTATAGTTAGTTCAGCTAACTATAACTCGCGCGCCCGCAATGCACTACTGATGACGTCACATATTACATCACTCATGACATGGTCAGTGACATCACTCATGACATCACTGATGACATCTCAAATGACATCACTGATGACATTATCCTTGTGACAGAGTGGTAGACCTCCTCTCACCCTAATATAACCTTTGATACACACATTTAAAAATAGAGACTGAAATTTTCAAAAAAATGGACATATCAATAACAGTTACAACAACCTATTCAGTAATTCTAAGATCCACATACACATCCACTCATCCACCAACAATCCTATACAGTCACTCATACATGTACTCACACATCATATGTACTCATACACCTAAACATCCTGTAACACAATGCCACTCATTCATAGAGTTACTCACACATAGTCACTCATGCTAATAAAGAATCAAACATCCATTTACTTGCATATACAGTTATACACACACCACCACACTTACTTTTACAGAAACGTACACATACTTAGTCTTTTAAACAATCACTTATAGAAACACATACTTATTCATACAGTAAGTCTACCAATCTCTCACTCTCACATATACTCACTTATAAACACCAATACTCACATATACTAGTTTAAAACATATGTAGTTACTCATAAAGACACTATTGAGACAGTCATTCACTCACTAACACACCCATACACACACTCATCCACCCATACGGTCCTGCACACATGCTGTCTTCAACACATACAAACAGTGAGTCACTCATTCATGCACCTATGCACTACGTAATAACCCCCACCGAACCATGAAGACACTCAGACACTCATACTGATACTCAAAAAACCAACTAATAACCTATATAGACACTCATGTAGCTACTCACCAACCCATGCAGCCACTTATATACAAAGTGAGAGACTGATACAGGTATTTACACATTTAAACATTACTCACTTAGCCATGTATTCATAAAGATACACTTAATCAGTCAGTAATACAATCAATTTTTCAAAAACAAATCATCAATTTAGACACTTATATACTCATTTATTCTTCCATCGACCTTGAGATATACATATATTAAACATATTTAATTTTCAGAAAAACACACATTCACTGGATGATGTCATCAGTGATGTCATTTGAGATGTCATCAGTGATGTCATGAGTGATGTCACTGACCATGTCATGAGTGATGTAATATGTGACATCATCAGTAGTGCATTGCGGGCGCGCGAGTTATAGTTAGCTGAACTAACTATAACGGGGGAATTTCAATGGTTTTTTACGAGTGAAATGTCCAGCTAACTATAACATGTGTGAAACCTTTGGTTTTTTCATTGAATTTCTAAGGTTTTTTAAATGCTAATTCCTAACTATAACGTGTGTGAAACCCATGGTTTTTTCAGTGAATATATATATATATATATATATATATATATATATATATATATATGAAGTATCCGTCCCACACTTCACATATTAGTAAGGACGAAGCGAACCCAAAGTTAAGTGCTTTTGAAATGTATTCCGTGCCCAGCACCGCAGCCATACAATATATATGTGTAGATATATAGATATATAAATATATATATAAAGATATATATGTATTTAAACAAACGAGGAATACGCAGCACACACCTCTGTCAATTCAGCTCTTTATTTGGACAAAAGCTCTCCTCCTCTGGAGGACATTTTATAATTCGGTTATATGATCCTCTCTCCAGCATATAAGTAAATGAAGTTATATTGTGTAAATTACAATTTATTTTCATGGGTAGAGTACCCCATAATGATAGAGGGCAACTTTATATTACATTTCAGATGTAAGACCGGGTATAGTAACCAGAATTATATCAGTGAGACCAAATTCTCTCATCAGCATGAAAGGGTATAGTACCCCAGATAAGAAACTGACAATACTTATGTAAAATAAGACAATCGTTTACATTGTCCTGTTGCCAAAAGTGTGTCTAGAAATGGAGAACGTGGTTGTAGAGACAAACACCTAAAATTCCATGCTCGTAGCTCATAACGGTAGTAATGGTGACCCACACAATCGAAAAATCCAATCTATATGGGAGCAATCAGAAACAAAAGTATGTTAGGCACATGTATAGTCAATGATTTGTTGAGAGTATTCATAATGGGTCACAGTGTTACCCACTTAATACGTATTTTGTTTAGTGGCCTTGTATATATACAAGAAAATTACATATGTATAAAAGGATAAGAAAAGCATTATGATTGATTTGAAACACTGCTTTTAAATACATTTCAACACCAGGCAAACATGCTAAATAATTGTGAAGGGATACAGAAAGTAAAATAAAACAGGGATGGGATGAGTGACAAAATCATAACTATATACAAGTTAAAAAAGGATACAGAACTTTAGTTCTACAAAGGTACTACGGGAGGCACTGTTATACTCAAATTATGGATGTGCGTGCATCTCTTCATCATTGTTCATCCCAAACGGAACTACACTGCCAGCCTGCAAAATGAATCTGGATTCTGTTCTGCGTAAGGCTAGAATCCTATTCCCACCTCTTGGATTTTTGGGGATGGTGTCTAGAGCAAAGTATTTGGCTTTTGTCCAATCACCATCATGTTCTTGGTTGAAGTGTCTTGCCGTGCTACAACTGAAGTCTTTATTAGTCTTTATTAGTGATAGCACGCCAGTGCTCTAGTATCCTTTTCTTGACGGGAAAGGTGGTTGAGCCTATGTACCACTTGCCACAAGGGCAGGTGCCCCGCGTTATGCTTAACAGCCCTTTTATTCCCCATCTGGGAGCGCCACCACCAGATCTGGGTCACTGAACACCCCAGGAATGCTTTTCGCCAGCTCATCAACCTGATCCCTAAGAGGAGCCAGCTCCCTAAAAATTTGCCAGAGAGAGGGCTTGGTCCACTGCTGGAGGGCGAAGTTGGGGGGCCATTCCTCCTCCACTTCCTGGTAGGAGGAGTAACAAGCATTGGCATAGCCAATAGGTCTCGCTTTTGGGACCTTATGTGTTTATTTTGAAGTTTTGGCTATGTTGAAGAGTATTGTGGCCGATGTGTTTTATGTAGAAAAGTTCTAATAAAGTGTTATATGTGGTACTTAGTGGTATTATGTGGAGTGTATGTTGCATTTAGTAGTCTTTAATTATGTGGTGTGATTATGTGGTTTTGTGTGGTGTTATGTCGACAACATAGCCAAAACTTCAAAATAAACACATAAGGTCCCAAAAGCGAGACCTATTGGCCATGCCAGTGCTTGTTTTGATTATATCCAGTTCGTTCAATGATTGTTAAGAGATAGCGAGGAATAATTGAATAACTATGCGTGATAATGAGCACACGTTTAGGCACGCTAAACAAGTCAATTCAACTAATTTTTCCCTGTCTAGTAGGATGCGAATAAAACCGAGATACTTAAAAACTAAAACTTGATTTTTGTTGGTAAGCTTGAACCAGATAGAGATTGGATCCACAAGTCAATTGTTTAACTCGTTGTCGCTTGCTATCACACCCAAGACCAAAATCAAACGTGCAATTTTGGATTCTCCTTTAGCTACGGCGACTCACATATGCAGGTTTCATCAAATTACTACATTACCTTGCAACAGAGAGTAAGCCGAGTCTACCGACAAAACCGTCATGTGCACCCAAATTGTGCAAAGCGGTTGAAGATTTCCCAAAATGAAATCGACACAGAAGAGGATTGACTAGCTTCCAGAATAGAGGCCAGAGCATTATGTTTGATATACAGAGCAATGTCCAGTAGGGAAAGCGTGCCTAAAGATGAAGAAACAGAAGAAAGGATAAGCAGAGGACGTAGAAAGAGACACAAGAAATGTAATGTCAATGGGGATTACAGATGCAGAGGTAATGAGGCAGGCGTAACGAAGGGACATTTGCTGCTGAGAACAGGGGTCTCGAAACGATGGAACACCCAAACAAAGAGGGGACATAGAATCCAAATGGGTAAGAATAGTCCAATGACTGGAACGATTGGCAAAATAAGAGGGTGTACTAAATAACAGGAAACAGATTGAAACACAGATCGATAAAGAAACAACTAGACTTGGGAAAGGGACAGACTGCAAAAGCTGATAAAGCAGGCACAGATAAAATGAAAAGAGCCCATCCCCTCATTTCAGTACTTGCGATGGGACGCCTCGCGTGCATAATTTTGGTAAAGGTCTCTCCCGAAAACAAATATTAAATAAGCATTGGCCGCGCAGCAGTAAAAGTAACGCCGCGCGGCCATGAAAGCAAAAGTGATCGCGATGATGCGCTAAAGCACGCGAGGGATGCGCACGCAGTAGCTCGCGTGCTTGTGCGCGTGACAGCAAGCTGGTGGCCGCTTTGGTAGCACTTAGAAAAGCCGCTACTAAATGTCTCGCCTGAGCCAGCTGCTATCATGTCTTCTGGAGAAGACATGATAGCAGAGGGTGTGAGCACAGAACAAATGCCCTTAAAATCTTAAGCCAGCCCCCTCGCCGGTGCTCCAACATCTGGGCTTTCCCCGAAGCTGTTATAGGAATAAACTGAGGCGCAATACCAATTACCACCACCAGGTGGCGCGGGTCACTAACGTGGCCGTGTGGGGAAATCACCACGTAGCGGTGTGAAAATTAGGCGAGGGTTGATCGGGAATCAAGTGGACACTAAAGGAGAAACCGGATTCCCAAACGCGCGTAAAGACCAGCGGGAGCGCTCGACGTAGCTGACTCGCTCGGACCAGACACGTCTGACAGGATCTCACCGCGCACAGCGGGAGAAACTGTGAGAGGGAGAACACTCTTGGGCAAGAGCCTGCTGTGCAGGGAATATGAAACAATACCAAGGCAATAATGCTAATACCGTGCACAAGAAACCGCTATACAAACAGCAACAACGTCAGATTAAGCCAAGAATGTAAGGAATGCACTTTTCTGACGAGCAGTGAAGAAAGAGGAAGCGGAAGGGACGTCACGATATTATATACGATGGACTGTGATATGATTGGACTATAGTTGCCTTGGAGACTACCCCCCAATGGTTCAAGGGTTGTGTAGTCTTTTGTCTAATGATTGTTGTGTTCCGTTTTCTTTGAACTGCTATGCAAATAAAGTGAGGAAAGATATGCATAATCCTCGCCTCCGTCCTGCCATAGAATTCATTAAACTTTATTCGATCTGATTTAGACACATAGATCATAAAAGTGTACATAAAAACAGTAAATCCTCTTTCCTAATACAATACAGTGAGAATTAATTAAAACCAGTGGGTAAAAACGGGTGTTACAAAGCCCGGTTCAGAGTAACTTCAGGTTAACAGAATCGTAAAGTTCAATGTTTCGCAAGATCAATCTCATGTACTTTGTGCAAAATACGCAATAAGGGGTCCAAGTAAGATGTAACCCTCCAATACCTGACCAGTCTGCACTATATAAAACTGCAGAAAAACTAAAAATACAAAGTGTTTTGCACACTTCTGTCATTGGGCTATATGTGGGCTACATCTGGGTGATATTTGTGCAACATTTGGGCTCTTGTTTCTCTGGTGGTCATCTTGGGAGACTTATTTGTTATGAAGTTTCCTAATTTCCTAATTTACTGCATCCTCCGCAGTAGAAAATACTTTCAATTTTTTACTTTGATTCCATCAAGAAGGCATTCAGATGTGTCACACATTTGCCATAAATTTAGAATGTTAGCACTCTAGTTGTTCATTAGATCACCGTAGTAAAGCTAAAGCTCACCATGGAGTTAACTGGAAGTCTACTGCTGGTATTGAAAGTGATAGTTTCAGTCTGCATGTCAGAATTTTCCAATGAAATAGAAGAGGATTTGAGATCTCACTTAAAACATGCCCTACATTTTCTTTCTGCAGCACTAACCATAATTTCTATGGCAAAAAGAACCCCTCATTTTGTTACTTTTTAAATTAAATGTTTTAAGTGTTACCAGTTTATTCCAATCAAGATGGCTTCAGGTGTGCCATAATGTTGTCATAAGTAAGACTGTTAACGCTCTAGTTGTTCTTTAGAAAACTCTGGGAAGCTGTAGTAGAACACAAAGGCATCAACTGATAGGCTGCTCCTGTTGAAATATAACAGGAAGATATTTGAGATCTCACTTAAAAGATGTCCTAATTTTTCTTTCTACAGCACTAACCATAATTTCTATGACAACATGAACCCCCTCATTTTGTTCCTTTTTAAATTAAATGTTTTAAGAGTTACCAATTTATTCCAATCAAGATGGCTTCAGGTGTGCCATAATTTTGTCATAAGTAAGACTGTTAGCGCTCTAGTTGTTCTTTAGAACACTCTGGGAAGCTGCAGTAGAACACAAAGGCATCAACTGACATGCTGCTACTGTTGAAATATAAAAGGAAGCTATTTGAGATCACACTTGAAACATGTCCTAATTTTTCTTTCTACAGCACTAACCAGGAATCAACTGACAGTCTCTGCCCTTGTTGGATGTACATGATTTACTGAGAATGACAGACTTCATTCTCACATGACTGAGAAAGATAATGTGAATTTACAGAAAATATGCTCTCATTTTAGCTTCAGTTTTCTCTCAAACATGATTCATGATATCCCAGCAGAAGGTTTTTCACAGGGTAAAATCACCTTAGAACACACCACAATTCCTGAAATTAGTATGGTACCATCAGCAAATGAATTCTAATGTAACTAAAGTCTGTTATCACCCTTTATAGTTCTCCTTTTGGTAATACTCAAAATCTTCGATTCACTACAATGCATTTCAATGGGGTACTATCATGTATATTGGTCCCAAGATGGCTGCCAGCAATACCAGGATGAAGTGCTGACAGCCAATCAGATCTCACGATGAGATGTGTCGTTAGGCTCCGCCCAGATATTGAAACTTTTTCTTTTTCTAATTTCTCATGAACTACTTAACAGATTTACACCATTTAACAGAAAGGGATCTTTCTGAACCAAGGGCTACCTTTTCGCCAAATTTGGTGTAATTCCATTCAGCAGTTCGGGCTGTAGCCGTGTCTAAAGTTTCCTATGGGAATTAACATGGAGAAAACACGTTTTGGGACCCCCCTTTTTTCTCGGCCCCCACTTGCTGAATCACCCCACAATTATTGAGATAGGAGCTGACCGGAGCGCCCCACGAGTTTTGAAAATTGCGCGAAGATTCGTCAACCGACACCAAAGTTAGTGGGAAAAGAATGTCACAGTATTCCTATGGATAACAGGTCCTAACTATAACCACCTACTGGCGACTGCCAGTAGGTAATATATATATATATATATATATATATATATATATATATATATATATATATATATATATATATATATATATATATATATATATATATATATATAGTTTTATATATGTATATATATATTTTTTTGTATATATATATATATAAATGGACGTATATATGTGTGGGTTTATAAACTTTTATAAATATGTATATTAATATTATATAGAGATATGTATATGTATATATATATATGTATGTATGTGTGTATATATGCTGATTTCGGCCACGGAGACTCCATCCCCTAGGGCCTTTCATAATTTTTAGGGGGAGGCGTGCAGTCTCCTCTCTGGGCCAATTTTGGCCCAGGGTCCCCATCCCCTGGTGCCCAGTGTAATTTTCAGGGACTCCATCTCCTGGGGACCGGCATCATTTATTAGGGGGAGTGACCACGCTGCCCCCATCCCCAGGACAAATGTTAGCCCCGAGGATTGCATCACCTAGGGCCACAGCATTTTGAGTTGGGGTTCAATGGTCCCCCTCCCCAGGATGATTTTGGCCCCAGGGACCTAAGCCCCTGGCGTCCAGCAACATATTGAGTGGAAGTTAAGTGTGCGTGGTTCTCCTCCCTAGGCCTATTTCAATCCCATTGCCTGGCAACATTTTGAGGGGAAGAGGGCACATGTGGTCCTTTCCCAGGTCAATTTTGGCCCCTTGATCCCCATCAAGCGAGGCCCAGCAGCATTTGGAAGGGGTGGGGGCACTCAACCCCCTAACTGGGTCAATTTTGGCCCAGGGACCCCATTCCCCAGGGGGTCTGGCAGCATTTCAAACAGGGAGGGGGTCATGTGCCCCCCTCCCCTGCCTGATTTGACCCCAGGGACCCATCCCCGAAAATCAGAGCAACAAAAGGTGTGTGCCCTTGTGGCCATCCAGGGTACCTACCATACTGTTGTTAAGGGCTGTGACCCTGGCCAGCTCCTCACAGACAGCAGGAAGCCGCATTGCTCCACCCCCAGAGGCAGCAGCTAATAATGCTGCTCCCTGCAGGAGCAATTTTAAATATCCTGCCTGCTGAGAACAGACTTGGTGTTTGCACCAGCTTGGTGGTAGTTTTGAAATTGCTTCTGCCAAGTGAGAGCAAACACAGTTTTCTCTGTCTGCAGCAGTGTGGGCAGGGAAATTGCAATGCCTTAGGGGTAGGGGATCTGGGACAAAGCATATGAGCTGGCCCTGAGGTCCCCAGGGCCATTAATGGTTCAGGGAAGGCAGCCATGTGCTGGGGAATACGGTACTCTTGGCAGAAACCGGCCCAGGGAGGGAGGCTGTCCAGTACCTTCCCTAATCTATATACAACATGCCATGGGGAATGAGGTCCATCAGGCTGAAATTGGGAGGGGGGCTGTGTGCACTCCTCCCCATTTTTTATTATAGCTGGGCCCCATGGGATTGGGTCCTCAGGGCCAAATTCGCCCAAGAGGGAGGCCATGTGCCCCCTCCCACTTGTTTTTAAAAGTCAAGACCCTGTGGGATGGGTTCCCAGGGGGCAAAATCAGATGGGGAGTGGGGTCATGTGTGCTCCCTCCCCCAAATATATCTATTGTTCCCACCCTGGGACCTTGCCCACCCAGGGGTAGTAAAAAAACTAAAATAAGCACGCAATACTGTGCTTGTTTTTAAAAAACAAATTATTTTGAAGTGGATCCGCAGATCCTCCATTAACTTGCAGCACATTTACAAAATACCCTGCTGTGCCCCCATGTGGTTCTTTTGCCTTTTTCAGACCAACTACCCTTCTGGTTATCTCCAAAAAGTCCCACCCTGCAGGATTACTAAGAGATCTTAAGAGCCCATGCCCCTTTTCTCCACCATTCTTCAAACATAGCTTGTGGTGGACTACTGGTTGGGAGAGGAAGCCCACCTTACTCCTGTAGGACCCTGGGGGCCCAGAAGCCCTCCTTGTACCTACTATAAGTCCAGTGGTGTCATTTGAGATGTCATCAGTGATGTCATCAATGATGTCACTGACCATGTCATGAGTGATGTAATATGTGATCTCAACAGCAGTGCATTGCAGGGGTGCGATTTATACTTTACTCAACTAACTATAACGGCTGAATTTCTCTGGTTTTATACAAGGTAAATGTCCAACTAACCATAACTTCCCTGAAACCGGTGGTTTTTTCTGTAAATTTCTATGTTTTTTTAAGTGCTAATTTTTAACTATAACGTCCCTGAAACCTTTGGTTTTTTCAGTGAATTTCTAAGGTTTTTCAAATGCAAAGAGATGTGCAGAAAGAGGGAAGAGGGGTACAGAAATTTACAACAGAGGTGCAAAAAGAAGCAAGAGCAGTGCAGAAAGAACCAAAAGAGGTGTAGAAAGAGGCAAGAGGGGTCAGAAACAAGCAAGAGAAGTGCAGAAAGAAGCAACAGAGGTATAGAAAGAGGCAAGAGGGGTGCAGAAAGAAGAAGAGAAGTGAAAAAAGAAGCAACGTAGGTGCAGAAGGAGGCAAGCGAAGTGCAGAAAGAGGCAAGAGAGTTGCAGAAACAGGCAAAAGAGGTGCAGAAGGAAGCAAGAGCAGTGTAGAAAGAACCAACAGAGCTGCAGAAGGAGGCAAGAGTGGTGTAGAAAGAGGCAAGAGGGTATAGAAATTTGCAAAAACTAACTAACTCAGAGGTGCAGAAAGAAGCAAGAGAAGTGTAGAAAGAAGCAGCAGAGATGCTGAAAAAGGCAAGAGAGGTACAGAAAGAAGCAAGTGAGGTGCAGAAAGAGGCAAGAGAAGTGCATAAAGAGGCAAGAGAGGTACAGAAAGAGGCAGGAGGGATGCAGAAAGAAGGAAGACAAGTTCAGAAAGAGGCAAGTGAATTGCTGAAAGAAGCAACACAGGTATAGAAAGAAGCAAGAAAGGTACAAAAAGAGGCAGGTGGGGTGCAGAAAGAAGCAAGAACAGTGCAGAAAGAACCAACAGAGGTGCATAAAGAGGCAAGTGGGCTGCAGAAAAATGGTAGGAGAGGTGCACAAAGAGGCAAGAGAGGTACAGAAAGAGGCAGGAGGGGTGCAGAAAGAAGGAAGAGAAGTACAGAAATGAGCAACAGAAGTGCTGAAAGAAGCACAAACGGTGCAGAAAGAGCAAGAGAAATGCAGAAAAAAACAACAGAGGTACAGAAAGAGGCAAGAGAGGTGTAGAAACAAGCAGGAAAGGTACAGAAAGAGAGAACAGGGTGCAGAAAGAGGCAAGAAAGGGGCAGAAAGAGAAAAGAGGGGCACAGAAAGAGTCAAGAGGGGTGCAGTAAGAAGCAAGTGAGGTGCAGAAAGAGGCAACAGAGGTGCAGGAAGAGGCAACAGAGGTGCAGGGGCGACTCCTGTTGTAGAAAACTTACCTGCATTTCCTCGCAGTGCTTCCTTTTGGGGACCGTGTCTGCTGCTCGTCTCCCTCCTGCCGCCGCCATTCCAAAGCGGCCGCCGTTAGGAGGGGGACTTCATCCCCCAGCATCCCGTGCGGCGGAAGAGGAAGCCGCCTCTAACAATCTCGCGCCTGGAGGCGCATAAAAGATCTGCTGGGCGACTGGCCGAGTGGGCGACTCCTGTTGTAGAAAACTTACCTGCATTTCCTCGCAGTGCTTCCTTTTGGGGACCGTGTCTGCTGCTCGTCTCCCTCCTGCCGCCGCCATTCCAAAGCGGCCGCCGTTAGGAGGGGGACTTCATCCCCCAGCATCCCATGCGGCGGAAGAGGAAGCCGCCTCTAACAATCTCGCGCCTGGAGGCGCATAAAAGATCTGCTGGGCGACTGGCCGAGTGGGCGGCTCCTGTTGTAGAAAACTTACCTGCATTTCCTCGCAGTGCTTCCTTTTGGGGACCGTGTCTGCTGCTCGTCTCCCTCCTGCCGCCGCCATTCCAAAGCGGCTGCCGTTAGGAGGGGGACTTCATCCCCCAGCATCCCGTGCGGCGGAAGAGGAAGCCGCCTCTAACAATCTCGCGCCTGGAGGCGCATAAAAGATCTGCTGGGCGACTGGCCGAGTGGGCGACTCCTGTTGTAGAAAACTTACCTGCATTTCCTCGCAGTGCTTCCTTTTGGGGACCGTGTCTGCTGCTCGTCTCCCTCCTGCCGCCGCCATTCCAAAGCGGCCGCCGTTAGGAGGGGGACTTCATCCCCCAGCATCCCGTGCGGCGGAAGAGGAAGCCACCTCTAACAATCTCGCGCCTGGACGCGCATAAAAGATCTGCTGGGCGACTGGCCGAGTGGGCGACTCCTGTTGTAGAAAACTTACCTGCATTTCCTCGCAGTGCTTCCTTTTGGGGACCGTGTCTGCTGCTCGTCTCCCTCCTGCCGCCGCCATTCCAAAGCGGCCGCCGTTAGGAGGGGGACTTCATCCCCCAGCATCCCGTGCGGCGGAAGAGGAAGCCGCCTCTACCAATCTCGCGCCTGGAGGCGCATAAAAGATCTGCTGGGCGACTGGCCGAGTGGGCGACTCCTGTTGTAGAAAACTTACCTGCATTTCCTCGCAGTGCTTCCTTTTGGGGACCGTGTCTGCTGCTCGTCTCCCTCCTGCCGCCGCCATTCCAAAGCAGCCGCTGTTAGGAGGGGGACTTCATCCCCCAGCATCCCGTGCGGCGGAAGAGGAAGCCGCCTCTAACAATCTCGCGCCTGGAGGCGCATAAAAGATCTGCTGGGCGACTGGCCGAGTGGGCGACTCCTGTTGTAGAAAACTTACCTGCATTTCCTCGCAGTGCTTCCTTTTGGGGACCATGTCTGCTGCTGGGATAGATTTATAGAGAAGTTGGGAAATTTGGAGGACCTTAAGAAAGCGACTATTTGTGAGGTGGCTAACTTAGGTTCCAAGTCAACTAACACCAATTTCCATTTAACTATGCTTGAGGCCCATAACATCTTTTTCACAAAACTCCAAGGGTTCTTTATGAAGCCCCCCAGCAGTGGAAAAGCTATTAAGGGATGCCAACCAGAGGAGGGATGGTTCAACAAAACTTGTAAAATAGCTCGCCAGAATTTGAGTGTTGCTTTGAGATCAAGAGTTGTGGAAGATGTGAGGTCAGCCAGGAAGCTATATAGACAAGTCCAGTTAGTAGCGAAGAAGGATTGGGATGAGAAACAGTGGCAGGATTTGAAATATGCATGCTTGGCCAAAGACCAAAAACGATTTTGGGCTACAGTAAAGTGGGATAGAGGTGGGTCTGCACCTTCCCCTCAAAATAATGTGGCAAAAAACCAATGGGTAGACTTTTTTCAAACCACAGTACGCTTCTGCCCCATCTGTAGGAGAGCATCCACTTCCCCCTACCATCTATTTCCAAACGCAGGTGTTTTCAATCAAAGAAGTCAACCTAGCTTTGGATAGTATAACAGTGGGCCGTGCACCGGGAATGGATGGGATACCTGCGGATGTGTTTTTAACAGACAGATCATCTTGGTGCCAATATTTTCAATGGCTAGCCAACTCAGTAGCCATGGGTGCACCCATCCCTTCTTCATGGAAAGGGGCGGAAATAATCCCGGTCTTCAAAAAAGGGGACAAATCACTCCCAAGTAACTATAGACCTATTAGTCTCATAGATTCAGCACAAAAACTAATAGGTCGATTAGTGCAAAACAAGTTACAATCTTGGGTTGAAGACAATAATATTTTATCACCATATCAAGCTGGGTTTAGACCTTGCACCAGCTCTATTGATCAAGTTTTTTACTTTTTAGCTCTTTACTGGAGGAATGTGAAGCTGACCAAAGGGACCCTCTATGCGGTCTTTATAGACCTGAGATCAGCCTTCGACCTGGTGCCTCGCTCTAAACTTTGGAGGGTTCTCGCCCAAGCAGGTATGGCCCCGGAATTACTAACCTTACTCGTCCGCTTACATCAGAACAATTATGCACAAATTAGATGGGGAAGCCAGGGGGAGGTGACTGACCCATTCCCTGTCGAACGTGGTGTTCGACAGGGTTGTGTCTTGGCTCCCACGTTGTTTTCCTTGTACATTAATGGGATAGTTGATCACCTTGGTTGTTCCCCTACGGATGCCCCTATACTGGCAGGATCCAGAGTGCCTGTTCTTATGTTCGCGGACGACACGTTGCTGGTTTCGCGAACACCAAGCGGATTACAGAAAGCGTTAAACATATTTGCTGATTTCTGCCAAGAACGGGGTCTTGAGATAAATACCTCCAAAACTAAATTTATGTGTTTAAACCAGCGACAAAATTTTAGAGGAGTGATAAAATTTAATGGCATTCCACTGGAGCAGATTGAGGCTTTCACATATTTAGGAATATCCCTCCAGAACAATATGAAATGGTCAAACCATATTGACATGACTGTCTTAAAGTTCCACCAGCTAGCAGGTGCAATTATTTCCAAGCATAAATCCTCATTGACTAAGCCAATTAGGCCCGCCTTGGAAATCTACAATATGAAAGTTATTAGTGCATCGCTGTATGGCTCGGAACTATGGGGCTTTGCTAACCTGAATTGCTTAAGGCTGGCCGAAAATAAGTTCCTACGTAGCCTAACAAGTGTTCCCCAAAGCACTCCAATGATTCCATTAAAATACGATCTAGGGAGGAAAAAAGTTGAAGACCTGGCGCGACTTCGTCCACTTTTGTATTGGCGGCGGATTATGACAACGCCAGAACTTGCACACTACGCTATTGCCCTGAAAGATAATATTAGGGCTGACTGTTTTCACTCCATTTCATGGCTCAAAGAAATTAAGAACTTGCTTATAAAAATGGAGCTAGGGCACCTATGGAATGATTTAAACGATTCAAGTATTCCATCTAAGACAATCCTCAAGAAACTGTACTGGGATATGACTTTGACATCTGCCTCTCGGGCTGGCCACGACTCCAACTTGACTGGCCGCTTTCTTGATATCAAATTCTTACCATCTTGTGAGGCATTTTGGGATATTATAGAGAGGCCCATGGATAGGAAACTGTATTTCCAGTTCAGAACTGGGTCTCTCCCTGTAAAAGCTTTTACCCATAAATGGTCACCTTCCCATGATGATAAATGTCAATATTGTTTAGACCTGATTGAGGATATCGGTCACTTGTTGTTTGTGTGTCCGCTATATATTGCCCCCCGCCTTAGGTGGTTAAAGCCAGTATGTTTAAATTTGGGAACACGTAGCTACAAGGAAGCTCTAAGAATTTTAGAATCTGATTGCACCCCTTGTTTGGCTATTGCTGTTGCTAAATTTCTGGGGTGGGCATGGATATTACGTCCTCGTGCCCTGAAATCCCTTGAAATTGATCAATGAATGTTTTGTCACCAAGAAATGTCTAATCAACCTTTTTATTCAGTATTTGAACTTTTTAAGATTTTTTATCCACTGATGTCATTTTTATCTGATGTTATTCGCCAGCATTATGATTTAATGTATTTTTATTACATTTTAGCTTAGTATTTATGAAATTGTTAGGATGTACCTGCTTTTATGACATGCTGTCGAATAAAGCTTTTGAAACTTGAAATGCAGAAAAAAACAACAGAGGTACAGAAAGAGGCAAGAGAGGTGTAGAAACAAGCAGGAAAGGTACAGAAAGAGAGAACAGGGTGCAGAAAGAGGCAAGAAAGAGGCAGAAAGAGAAAAGAGGGGTACAGAATGAGTCAAGAGGGTTGCAGTAAGAAGCAAGTGAGGTGCAGAAAGAGGCAACAGAGGTGCAGAACGACACAGGAGAGGTGCAGAGACACGCAAGAGAATTGCAAAAAGAGGCAAGAGAATTGCTGAAAGAAGCAGCAGGGGTGTGGAAGGAAGCAAGAGAAGTGCCGAAAGAGGTAAGTGAGGTACAGAAAGAGGCAAGAGAGGTACAGAAGGAAGCAAGAGCAGTGCAGAAAGAACCAACAGAGTTGCAGAAGGAGGCAAGAGGGTGTAGAAATTTGCAAAAACTAACTAACTCAGAGGTGCAGAAAGAGGCAAGAGGAGTGCAGAAAGAAGCAGCAGAGATGCCGAAAGAGGCAAGAGAGGTACAGAAAGAAGCAAGTGAGGTGCAGAAAGAGGCAAGAGAAGTGCATAAAGAGGCAAGAGAGGTACAAAAAGAGGCAGGAGGGGTACAAAAAGAAGGAAGACAAGTTCAGAAAGAGGCAAGTGAATTGCTGAAAGAAGCAACACAGGTATAGAATGAAGCAAGAAAAGTGCAAAAAGAGGCAGGTGAGGTGCAGAAAAAAGCAAGAACAGTGCAGAAATAACCAACAGAGGTGCATAAAGAGGCAATTGGGGTGCAGGAAAAGGTAGGAGAGGTGCACAAAGAGGCAAGAGAGGTACAGAAAGAGGCAGGAGGGGTGCAGAAAGAAGGAAGAGAAGTACAGAAATGAGCAACAGAAGTTCTGAAAGAAGCACAAACGGTGCAGAAAGAGCAAGAGAAATGCAGAAAAAAACAACAGAGGTACAGAAAGAGGCAAGAGAGGTGTAGAAACAGGCAGGAAAGGTACAGAAAGAGAGAACAGGGGTGCAGAAAGAGGCAAGAAAGGGGCAGAAAGAGAAAAGAGGGACACAGAAAGAGTCAGAGGGGTGCAGTAAGAAGCAAGTGAGGTGCAGAACGAGGCAACAGATGTACAGAACCACATAGGAGAGGTGCAGAGACAAGCAAGAGAATTGCAGAAAGAGGCAAGAGAATTGCTGAAAGAAGCAACAGAGGTGTGGAAGGAAGCAGCAGAAGTGCTGAAAGAGGCAAGTGAGGTGCAGAAAGAGGCAAGAGAGGTGCAGAAATGGCAAGAGAACAGCAGAAAGAGGCTAAAGAGATACAGAAAAAGGGAAGAAGGGTACAGAAAAAGGGAAGAAGGGTGCAGAAAAAAGCAAGAGAGGTGCAGAAAGAAGCCAGAGAAGTGCAGAAAGAAGCAAGAGAGGTACAGAAAGAGGCAATAGAAGTGCAGAAAGAAGCAACAGAGGTGCAGAAAGAGGCAAGAGAGCTGCAGAAAAAGGCAAAGGGGGTATAGAAAGAGGCAAGTGGGGTGCAGAAAGAAGGAAGGGAAGCCCGGAAAGAAGCAACAGAGGTGCTTAAAGAGGCAAGAGGGATGCAGAAAGAGGCAAGAGAAGTGCAGAAAGAAGCAACAGAGGTGCCACAAGAGGAAAGAGAGGTGCAAAAACTGGCAAGAAAGGTACAGAAAGAGGGAACAGTGGGCAGAAAGAGGTAAGAGGGATATAGAAATTTGCAAAAGAGGTGCAAAAAGAAGCAAGAGAAGTGAAGACAGAACCAACAGAGGTGCAAAAAAAGGGACAAGGGGTGCAGAACTAGGTAGGAGAGGTGCACACAGAGGCAAGAGGGGTACTGAAAGTAGGAGGGGTGCAGAAAGAAGGAAGAGAAGTGCAGAAATAAGCAACAGGTGCTGAAAGAGGTGTGAAGGGTGCAGAAAGGGGCAAGAGAAGTGCAGAAAGAAGTAACAGAGGTACAGAAAGAGGCAAGAGAGGTACAGAAACAGGCAGGAAAGGTATAGAAAGAGGGATCAGAAATTCATAAAGAAGCAAGAGAGGTACAGCTAGAGGGGAGAGGGGTGCAGAAAAAGGCAAGGCGGGTGCATAAAGAAGCATGTGAGGTGCAGAAAGAGGTCACAGAGGTGCAGAAAGATGCAAGAGGGGTGCAGAAACAAGCAAGACAAGTGCAGAAAGAGGCTACAGACTTGCTGAAAGAAGCAACAGAGATGTAGAAAGAAGAAAGAGAAGAACAGAAAGAGGTAAGAGAGATGCAGAAAATTGCAAGAGAACTGCAGAAAGAGGCAAGAGGATGCAATAAAGGGAGGAAGGGTGCATAAAAAAGCAAGAGAGGTGTAGAAAGAAGCAAGAGTAATGCAGAAATAAGCTAGAGAGGTGCAGTAAGAGGGAAGACAAGTGCAGAAAGAGACAACAAGGGTACATAAAGAAGCAACAGAGGTACAGAAAGAGGCAAGAGAGGTGCAGAAAGAGGGAGGAGGGGTACAAAAATAGGCAAGATGGATACAGAAAGAAGCAACAGAAGTGCAGAAAGAAGCAACAAGGGTGCAGAAAGAGGCTAGAGGGGTGCAGAAAGAGGCAAGACAAGTGCAGAAAGAAGCAACAGAGGTGCAGAAGGAGGCAAAAGAACTGTAGAAAGAGGCAAGAGAATTGCAGAAACAGGCAAAAGCCGTGCAAAAAGAGAGAACAGGGGTGCAGAAAGAGGTAAGAAAGGGGCAGAAAGAGAAAAGAGGGGCACAGAAAGAGTCAAGAGGGGTGCAGTAAGAAGCAAGTGAGGTGCAGAACGAGGCAACAGAGGTGCAGAACGACACAGGAGAGGTGCATAGACAAGCAAGAGAATTGCAGAAAGAGGCAAGAGAATTGCTGAAAGAAGCAACAGAGGTGTGGAAGGAAGCAAGAGAAGTGCCAAAAGAGGCAAGTGAGGGGCAGAAAGAGGCAAGAGAGGTGCAGAAGGAAGCAAGAGCAGTGCAGAAAGAACCAACAGAGTTGCAGAAGGACGCAAGAGTGGTGTAGAATGAGGCAAGAGGGTGTAGAAATTTGCAAAAACTAACTAACTCAGAGGTGCAGAAAGAGGCAAGAGAAGTGCAGAAAGAAGCAGCAGAGATGCCGAAAGAGGCAAGAGAGGTACAAAAAGAAGCAAGTGAGGTGCAGAAAGAGGCAAGAGAAGTGCATAAAGAGGCAAGAGAGGTACAAAAAGAGGCAGGAGGGGTACAGAAAGAAGGAAGACAAGTTCAGAAAGAGGCAAGTGAATTGCTGAAAGAAGCAACACAGGTATAGAAAGAAGCAAGAAAAGTACTAAAGGAGGCAGGTGAGGTGCAGAAAGAAGCAAGAACAGTGCAGAAAGAACCAACAGAGGTGCATAAAGAGGCAAGTGGGGTGCAGAAAAAAGGTAGGAGAGGTGCACAAAGAGGCAAGAGAGGTACAGAAAGAGGCAGGAGGGGTGCAGAAAGAAGGAAGAGAAGTACAGAAATGAGCAACAGAAGTGCTGAAAGAAGCACAAACGGTGCAGAAAGAGCAAGAGAAATGCAGAAAAAAACAACAGAGGTACAGAAAGAGGCAAGAAAGGGGCAGAAAGAGAAAAGAGGGGTACAGAAAGAGTCAAGAGGGTTGCAGCAAGAAGGAAACACGTTCAGAAAGAGGCAAGTGAATTGCTGAAAGAAGCAACACAGGTATAGAAAGAAGCAAGAAAAGTACAAAAAAAGGCAGGCGAGGTGCAGAAAGAAGCAAGAACAGCAGTGCAGAAAGAACCAACAGAGGTGCATAAAGAGGCAAGTGGGCTGCAGAAAAAAGGTAGGAGAGGTGCACAAAGAGGCAAGAGAGGTACAGAAAGAGGCAGGAGGGGTGCAGAAAGAAGGAAGAGAAGTACAGAAATGAGCAACAGAAGTGCTGAAAGAAGCACGAACGGTGCAGAAAGAGCAAGAGAAATGCAGAAAAAAACAACAGAGGTACAGAAAGAGGCAAGAGAGGTGTAGAAACAAGCAGGAAAGGTACAGAAAGAGCGAACAGGGGTGCAGAAAGAGGCAAGAAAGGGGCAGAAAGAGAAAAGAGGGGCACAGAATGAGTCAAGAGGGGTGCAGTAAGAAGCAAGTGAGGTACAGAAAGAGGCAACAGAGGTGCAGAATGACACAGAAGAGGTGCAGAGACAAGCAAGAGAATTGCAGAAAGAGGCAAGAGAATTGCTGAAAGAAGCAACAGAGGTGTGGTAGGAACAAGAGAAGTGCCCAAAGAGGCAAGTGAGGTTCAGAAAGAGGCAAGATAGGTGTTGAAATGGCAAGAGAACAGCAGAAAGAGGATAGAGAGATACAGAAAAAGGGAAGAAGGGTGCAGAAAAAGGGAAGAAGGGTCAGAAAAAAGCAAGAGAGGTGCAGAAAGAAGCCAGAGAAGTGCAGAAAGAAGCAAGAGAGGTACAGAAAGAGGCAATAGAAGTGCAGAAAGAAGCAACATAGGTGCAGAAGAAGGCAAGAGGGGTGCAGAAGTGCAGAAAGAAGCGAAAGAAGTACACAAAGAGGCAAGAGAGCTGCAGAAAAAGCCAAAGGGGGTATAGAAAGAGGCAAGCGGGGTGCAGAAAGAAGGAAAAGAAGCCCAGAAAGAAGCAACAGAGGTGCTTAAAGAGGCAAGAGGGATGCAGAAAGAGGCAAGAGAAGTGCAGAAAAAAGCAACAGAGGTGCCACAAGAGGCAAGAGAGGTGCAGAAACAGGCAAGAAAGGTACAGAAAGAGGGAACAGTGGGCAGAAAGAGGTAAGAGGGATACAGAAATTTACAAAAGAGGTGCAAAAAGAAGCAAGAGAAGTGAAGAAAGAACCAACAGAGGTGCAAAAAAAAGGGACAAGGGGTGCAGAACTAGGTAGGAGAGGTGCACAATGAGGCAAGAGGGGTACTGAAAGTAGGAGGAGGGTGCAGAAAGAAGGAAGAGAAGTGCAGAAATAAGCAACAGGTGCTGAAAGAGGTAGGAAGGGTGCAGAAAGGGGCAAGAGAAGTACAGAAAGAAGCAACAGGTGTACAGACAGAGGCAAGAGAGGTAAAGAAAGACAGAAGAGGGGTGCTGAAAGAGGCAAGAGGTGGGGTGCAGAAAAAAGGTAGGAGAGGTGCACAAAGAGGCAAGAAGTGTACAAAAAGAGGCGGGAGGGGTGCAGAAAGAAGGAAGAGAACTGCAGAAAGAAGCAACAGAGGTGCTGAAAGAGGCACGAAGGATGCAGAGAGAGACAAGAGAGGTGCAGAAAGAAGCAACAGAGATACAGAAAGATGCAAGAGTGGTGCAGAAAGAGGCAAGAGAGGTGTAGAAAGAGGCAAGAGAGTTGCACAAAGAGGGAAGAGGGGTACAGAAACATGCAAAAGGGGTGCAGAAAGAAGCAAGATAAGTGCAGAAAGAAGCAACAGAAGTGCAGAAAGAGGGGTAAAGAAAGAGGCAAGAGAAGTATAGAAGTAAGCAACAGACATGCAGAAAGGGAAAAGGCGGGTGGAGAAAGAGGCATGAGGGGTGCAGTAAGAAGCAAGAGAGGTAAAGAAAAAAGAAAAAAGTGCATAAAGAAGGAACAGAGGTGCAGAAAGAAGCAAAAGGGGTGCAGAAAGAGGTAAGAGGGGTGCAGAAAGAGGCAAGAGAGGTGCAGAATGAGGAAAGAAGGGTGCACAAAGAGGCAAGAGTGGGACAGACAGAAGCAAGTGATGTGTAGAAAGAGGCGAGAGAGGTGCAGAAAGAGGTGAGAGAGGTGCAGAAACAAGCAAGAGAAGTGTTGAAAGAGACAACAGAGGTGCAGAAGGAGGCAAGCGAACTGCAGAAAGAGGCAAGAGAGTTGCAGAATGAGGTAAGTAAGGTGCAGAATGAGGTAAGTGAGGTGCAGAATGAGGCAAGAGAACTACAGAAAGAGGCAAGAGTGGTACAGAAAGAAGCAAGAGAGGTGCAAAAGAACCAACAGAGGTGCAAAAAGAGGCAAGTGAGGTGCAAAAGGAGGCAAGAGAACTGCAGAAAGGGGCAAGAGAGTTGCAGGAACAGGCAAAAGGGGTGCAGAAAGAGGGAACAGGTGGGCAGACTGAGGCAAGAGAGGTTCATAAATAGGGAAGAGGGGTGCAGAAAAAGGCAAAAGGGATGCAGACATTTGGAACAGAGATGCAGAAAGAAGCAAGAACAGTGCAGAAGGAGCCAACAGAGGTGCAGAAAGAAGCAAGAAGGGTACTGAAAGAGGCAAGTGAAGTGCAGAACAAAGCAAAAGAGGTGCAGAAAAAACCAACAGAGGTGCAAAAAGATGCAAGAGGGGTGCACCAAGGGGTAAGAGAAGTACACAAAGAGGCAAGAAGTGTACAGAAAGAGGCGGGAGGGGTGCAGAAAGAAGGAAGAGAACTGCAGAAAGAAGCAACAGAGGTGCTGAAAGAGGCACGAAGGATGCAGAGAGAGACAAGAGAGGTGCAGAAAGAAGCAACAGCGGTACAGAAAGAGGCAAGAGTGGTGCAGAAAGAGGCAAGAGAGGTGTAGAAAGAGGCAAGAGAGTTGCATAAAGAGGGAAGAGGGGTGCAGAAACAGGCAAAAGGGGTGCAGAAAGAAGCAAGATAAGTACAGAAAGAAGCAACAGAAGTGCAGAAAGAGGGGTAAAGAAAGAGGCAAGAGAAGTATAGAAGTAAGCAACAGACATTCAGAAAGGTAAAAGGCGGGTGGAGAAAGAGGCATGAGGGGTGCAGTAAGAAGCAAGAGAGGTAAAGAAAAAAACAAAAAAGTGCATAAAGAAGGCACAGAGGTGCAGAAAGAAGCAAAAGGGGTACAGAAAGAGGTAAGAGGGGTGCAGAAAGAGGCAAGAGAGGTGCAGAATGAGGAAAGAAGGGTGCACAAAGAGACAAGAGTGGTACAGACAGAAGCAAGTGATGTGCAGAAAAAGGCGAGAGAGGTCCAGAAAGAGGTGAGAGAGGTGCAGAAACAAGCAAGAGAAGTGTTGAAAGAGACAACAGAGGTGCAGAAGGAGGCAAGAGAACTGCAGAAAGAGGCAAGAGAGTGGCAGAATGAGGTAAGTGAGGTGCAGAATGAGGCAAGAGAACTACAGAAAGAGGCAAGAGTGGTAAAGAAAGAAGCAAGAGAGGTGCAGAAAGAAACAAAAGAAGTGCAGAAAGAAGGACCAGAGGTGCAGAAAGAGGCAAGGCAATGGGGTGCAGAAAGAGGTAAGAGGGGTACAGAAAGAGGCAAGAGAGGTACAGAAAGAGGGAACAAGAGTGCATAAAGAGGCAAGAGGGGTACAGAAAGAAGCATGTGGGGTGCAGAAAGAGGCAACAGAGGTGCATAAAGAGGCAAGAGAGTTGCGGAAAGTAGAAGATATGTGCAAAAACAGGCAAGAGAAGTACAGAAAAAGAAAGAAATGCACAGAAAGAAGCAACAGAAATGCAGAAAGAGGCAAGAGAAGCACAGAAAGAAGCAAGAGTGGCTTCACACCATTAGTACCAATTTTACACCCACATTTAGCAATAAGTGACAGGTGACCATTCTAGGTTTGCAAAGGGCCTTCCACCGCAATGTAACACTTGTCACTGCATTTTTTGGTAACATTTGAGCTAGAAACAAGGCTTTTTGTGTTAAAATCTGCAGATTAGGGAGCAGATGGTGGATTATGTGGCTAATGCGGAAAATGTATAAATGTGTGAAAGCCGGTGCAGCCAAACCATCGCATAATTCCAGTGGCCCTACTCATACCTCTGACTAGGTCCACAAGTGCTCCTCAGTGATTTCTTCTTTTATTTGTCTCACTGAGTTCATAGTTTAGCTTCTCTGGAAACAAGGAAGACTAAACCTGAGGTTTCTACTCCACAACACAGACTGCCATATCCCATAATCACTGTCCATAACACATAATCCCACTCTACATAATTCCTATACACTAAATACCACATACTTTCTAGCCACATAATTTCACTGCACAGCATACTACATAATTCCACTACACACAACGTACGTCCACTCCACTCCAAAAAACATTATTAATAAACTTTAAAATTTACAACGCCTATAGCTCTAACTTTTGCAAATGCGAAACCTATTATATTGCAAATGCTTCTTTAACTAGTAGTGGCGTTTCCAGAGTGGTGGAGAAAGGGTCGTGGGCCTCCGACCAGTGCTCAGGAATTCCACTGCATAGGACTTACAGGAGGTACCAGGATGGCTTCTTGGCCCCCAAAGTCCCTGAGGAGTAAAGTGGACTTCATCCCCCATCCGGTAGTCTGCCAGGAGGCGTGTTTGCAGAGTGGTGGAGAAAGGGGGGTGTGGCCTCCAAAGACATTTTAGCAATTCCACTGTGTGGGACTTACTGGAGGTAACAAGAGGAGTCATTGTCCCCAAGAACACCCTTGGGGGCCAACTACCCCTCCTATTATCTCCAGTAAGTCCCACACAGCAGGATTGCTAATTTCTCATGGTAGTCCACGTCCCCTTTGCCCACCACTCTGCAATTGTGCTCCCTGGCGTGCTTGGCATTGAAGTCCCCTTTGCTGCTGAGGGTCCTTAGGGCCAACTAGCCTACCTTTTAACTCCAGTAAGCCCCACACAGTGGGATTGCTGGGAGGTGGACACAGGCCATGGCCCCTTTCTCCACCACTCTGTACACCTGCCTCCTGGTGCACTATTGGTTGGGAGATGAAGTCCCCTTGCCTCCTGAGGGTCCCTGGGGGCCACCTAGCCCTCCTGTTATCTCTAGTAAGCCCCATACAGCTGGATTGCTGAGACGTGGTCCAAGGCCACACCCCTTATAACACCACTCTGCAAATGCACCACCTGGCACACTGCTGCTAGGGGGATGAAGTCCACTTTAGTCCTGAGTTCCTCAGGACACAAGGGGACCTCATCGCTCCACCAGCAGTGTGCCAAGAGGTGCGGTTGCAGAGTGGTGTGAAAAGGGGCATGATCTCGGGCCACCTCTCAGTAATCCAGTTGTGTGGGGATTACTGGAGGTACCTGGTGGGCTAGTTGGCTCCTAAGGACCCTTTAGGATCTAGGGGACTTCATCCGCAACTTAGAACGTGCCAGGAGGCACGTTTGCAGAGTGGTGCAGGGAGGGGGCAGGGCCTCTGGGGAGATGCGGGCTTTTCTTTTTAAAATATTTTTAGAAGGGGGGCTGTGTTTTTGAAAAACATTTATGTTATGGGATGGGGCCACATGGCCCCTTCCTTGGGTCACCTCTGGCACCGGGACCCCATACCCTGGGGCCTGGCCTAATTATTTATTTATTTTTTCAATTGTAAGTACAGGAGGGGGCATCGTGGTCCCCCTTCCTTTGGCCACTACTGGCCCTGGGCATCCCACCCCCGGGGCCTGGCGTTTATTTTTTTTTTATGTCATGAAAAAGGGGAGGGGGCCCTCTGCCCCCCCTTCCAAGCCACTTCTGGCCCGGGGACCCCATTCCCCGGGGCCTGACCAGCTTTTTCGAAAAAAGAAATATTTTTGGGGAGGGGTGAGTGGCCCCCCTCCTGGGCCACTTCTGACCCTGGGGACCCCATCCCCCGGGCCTGGCCTCTATGATGGGGACCGCACCAATGCCCCCACAGTCCCAGCCATCTCCCCGCCTCCTGAGGGAGCCGGCATTGCTTTTTGGGCAAGGGGAGCTGCTAGCATGCAGCTCCCCTTGCCCAAAAACAATTTTGCTTTACTTCCTCCTCTTGCTTCCAAGAAGCAAAGCAGTGTTTGCTATGGCGCGGCAGGAGCCATGCTCCTGCCCTGCCATAGCAAACGGCAATGCTCAGAGGGGTGGGCACCCCAGGACATTGAAGGAGCGCCCCCCAGGGCCATCTAGGGCTCCAGGAGGGGGGCCCCCTCCCACTGAGAACAAAGCCCATAGGAGGTGGTGGCCCCCGGGCCCCCGCTAATTAATTGCGCATTGCCCTGGAACCTGGCCCACCTTGGGGATTATAGAAAATGAAGTGCAGGAGCCCACGCTTCATTTTAAAAAACAAAATCTACAGCCGGATTCACGCACCCATCGCAAATTTGACCAATTAAAAAAAAAATGCTTTTTTGGGCCCTGGGGGTCCTTGTGGGACCCCCTGAGCAGACCTAGGGGGTCAGGGGTTTTTTACCCAGCCCCCTCTTCTTGTTTTTTAATGTTTTTTAACTGTTTTCTTGTGACTTGGTTACAGAGTCAGAAGATGGCTGCCAACACATTCTGGTTAGGAGTGTTGGCAGCCACTCAGAATTAAGCTCGTGTTCGGGAGGATGCGCAAATCCTCCTCGGTGCTCAGATATCGATATTTGTATTTTTTACATTTCCCAGCAACTACTGAACGGATTTACACCATTTAAAGGAAAGCATGCTTTCTGAACCAAGACCTGTCTTTTTGCCAAATTTGGTGTAATTCCATTCAGCAGTTCGGGCTGTAGCTTAGTCTAAAGTTTCTTATGGAAATTAACATATGGAAAACGCATTTTGGGATACCTCTTTTTTCTCGGCCCCGCTTGACGAATAACCCCTAAACTTGCAAGACAGGAGCTGGCCTGAGCTGGTCATTAGTGTTGCAAATTTCGCACAGATTCATCAAACAGCGCCAAAGATATTGGCAAAAGAAAAAATGCTTTTTGAATAAAAACAAGGTCCTAACTATAACTACCTCCAGTAGGTTATGTAAATATATATGTAAATATATTTATGTAATTATGTAAATATATATATATATATATATTCACTGAAAAAAACATAGGTTTCAGGTATGTTATAGTTAGGAATTAGCATTTAAAAAACCTTAGAAATTCACAGAAAAAAACATAGGTTTCAGGGGTGTTATAGTTAGCTGGACATTTCACTCGTACAAAACCATAGAAATTCCTCTAAACTCGCGCGCCCGCAATCCACTGCTGATGATGTCACATATTACATCATTCATGACATGGTCAGTGACATCACTGATGACATCTCAAATGACATCACTGATGACATCACTGATGACATCATCCAGTGAATGTGGTTTGGTTTGTTATTTAAATATGTATTATATATATAGCAATCTGCATTGAAGAATGAGTGGATATATCAATATAAATATTTGGATGGAGGATTTAGTAGCAGTGTGATTGACTGTTTACTTGACTTATTTATAGTGTCTCACTAAATATATTGGATAGTGACTAAACTGTGTGAATATCTGTATCACATTGTCAGTTGTTGTGTAAACTGCTGCACCAGTTGGTTACTAGCTACATGAAAGTCTATATTAGTTATTGATTAGTTAACTGAGTATTTGTATGGGAGAGTGAATGTGTGTGTGGTTCGGTGGGGGATGTGTGACTGCCCAAAGATGTGTGAATATTTGATTCAGTAGTTATATGAGGTTAAGACTACATGTTATAACAGTTGTTTGGGTGAGTGAATATCTTTATGGGTGTGGTGATGAGCAAATATATCTCTCAATGGTACATGTCCAACAAACTAGAAATATAAAAACCAGTGTATGTGACAGTTGATGTATATAAATAAGTATACATAAGACTCAGTGATTGTATGAGTGACTGTATGGATAACTGGATACTTGTGATAGTGATTTTATAACACACTAAGTATGAGTTACTGAATAAATGAAGTGGTGTTTGTATAAGTATGTAGCTGAGTAAATGTAAGTATGATCCATTGTTTGCATAAGTGAGTAGGATGACTGCATAAGTGAACAGTTTGTGTGCTGGTGTGTAATGTCAATATAGGTGTATAAGTATTTTTGATAGTGTTCTATTGATCATTCACACCATGTACGACTGAATCTATAGGTAAGTGATTAGATGTGTGTTCAGATCTAGGAATCACTGAGTGGGTTTTTAGAAACTTGTACTGGTGTGTAAATGGATTCAAATATGGTACTCTGTATTTTACAGTGAGTGATGAAACCAATCAATCAATCAATCACTGCATTTGTAAAGCGCGCTACATACCCGAGAGGGTCTCAAGGCGCTGTGGACAGGGGGGTGCTACTGGTCGAAGAGCCAGGTCTTGAGGAGTCTTCTGAAGGCCAGCAGGTCCTGGGTCTGTCGTAGGATGGTGGGGAGAGTGTTCCAGGTCTTGGTGGCGAGGTAGGAGAAGGATCTGCCGCCGGCGGTGGTTTTTCAGATGCGAGAGACTGTGGCGAGGGCGAGGTTGGCTGAGCAGAGGCTTCGGGTGGGGGTGTGGAAGCTGAGTCGGTTGTTGAGGTAGGTGGGTCCGGTGTTGTGCAGTGCTTTGTGTGCGTGGTTCAGGAGCTTGATGGTGATCCTTTTGTTGACGGGGAGCCAGTGCAGGCCTCTCAGGTGGAGTGTGATGTGGCTGCGGCGGGGGACGTCGAGGATGAGTCGGGCCGAGGCGTTCTGGATGCGTTGGAGTCGTCTCGGGAGCTTGTTTGTAGTTCCTGAGTAGAGGGCGTTCCCGTAGTGAAAGGTTATATTAGTGTATGATGAGGTGTATCTGACTGTCACGTGGATGATGTCATCAGTGATGTCATTTGAGATGTCATCAGTGATGTCATCATTGATGTCACTGACCATGTCATGAATGATGTAATATGTCACATCATCAGCAGTGGATTGCAGGCGCGTGAGTTATAGTTAGTAGAACTAACTATAACGGAGGAATTTCTATGGTTTTGTACGAGTGAAATGTCCAGCTAACTATAACACCCCTGAAACCTATGTTTTTTCAGTGAATTTCTAAGGTTTTTTAAAACCTAATTCCTATCTATAACATATTTCTAACCTATAGTTTTTTTACTGAATTTCATAGGTTTTTTAAATCGTAATTTTTTAAGTGTATTGTTTTATTTACATTTTTATACTGTTTTTCTTCATTTTTTAAACTTCTTTTTTTTAACATTTTTTTTAATTACATTATGTTTTTAAATTTAAAAAAAATATTTTTACAAATATTTTAACTATTTTTTATGTATTTATTTTTAATTTTTTTAAATATATTGTTAATATTTATTTATTGTTTTTTTTTAAGGAAGTCGCACCCAATGCGTACCATTCACGAACAATGCGTGGAACCTAGCCGTCAATTTACGACTGTTGTTCAGGATCCGCGTAGGGTGTGCAATGGATACGTATTTTCCTGCGCGATTGCTATGCAACTTGTACGCGACTTCAAGCGCATAAGCGACTAATATGTTGTACGTTACGCGACGCTCGCGCGTTTCCGCGTGATGTCATATAGGTATTTGGCGTGGTGGGTGCGCGAGTCCCGCAAAAAACTTTTATGTCAAAAAAGATATACTATATGTATTTCATATAAATATTAAGGCAAGACATAATATGAGCTACTCATAAAAATAATGTATTTTTACTTTTAATAAACCTATATTACATTTTAATGCAATTTCGCGAAGTCGCGCTGGGTGGTGCTGCTTATGCACAGAGTGCGCGGACCCCATGTGACCTGAAAAAAGAGATTTGATTGGTTCATTAGACTTCCTATTCTAACTATTGAAAGACCCCACCCATTTCAATCATTCTTCTTAGACCTTCTTTGGTGGAGCATCTCTGTTCTTTGAAGAACCTTTTTTTGGCTAAGTGGACACTTAGTACTGATTTTTTGACAGAAACAATGGCTTCAGAACAGCAGTCATCACCTCAATCTCAGCATTCATCAGATGATGAATTTTTGGTTGAACCTCCACGCCCTGAGAGGTATACTTCTGTTGTGTGGACATTTTTTTCGTTCCTAGAGGGACAAAATAGGACCAATGCCACCAAAGTGACATGTAAAATATGTCAAAGAGTGCTGTCACGCGGTGATCCCACAAAGAAGTACTCATGCGGTACAGCCAGCATGATGAAACATCTGAAGACTTTGAATCCTGTTAACCTGACACGTGAGGAGTGTTGAAGAATGCGAGTTCTTCCACCACCTGCAGCACCAAGTACTTCCAGGACGACTCCCTCTGAAGAACATCTGGACATACGTCCACAATTTGCAACCCTAAAAGTGCTCTGCATGAAGTGCAACACATTACTGTGCTATGGAGAGCAGTCCATTGATTTAATTTGCCGGTTGCAAAAGAATCATCGGTGTTAGAGGTTTTTTTTTTTCCTGAAGTTCATTGTTTTGTTCCTTCAGTTCTTTTTTTCCTTTTTGAAGAAAAACCAAAAAAAAAAAAAAATTGTTCAGAAAAACTAAAAAATATATAAAACAAAACAGAAGAAAAAAAAAGTTCTTGTCAGAACTAACTTCTCTGGTTAAAAAGAGCTATATTTGTATGATATTGTGTGAAAGTTGGGATGAATGTATGTGTAGTGCATATTTGACTGAAAGAATGCATTAGTAGTGTATGGTGAATGTATAAGTGCAGAACTATGAGGAAGTGCTGCAGCATCACACAGTAAGTTCTTTAGCTGCAGTGTGCTGTGGTACTTCCGAGGCACAGGGATGTAACATATGTACATAGATATGTTGCAAGTCTATGCTTCCCTCTGCACTGCTGCTTAAACAGCAGCCATGTGGTGACACAGGCACCCTTGCACCATGGTGCAAGGATATCTGTGTTGTGTGAAGTTTGTTTTTGTGCAGGAAGACACATCTTCCAGCACAAAAACAATCAGTAAAGGCATTTTTCTCCTTCAATGTATGCTGAGCATTGTAGCATATATTGAAAGAGAAAAAATTAGGAGAAATTAATACAAATCTCCTTGTTGTGCCTTGCTACACCAATTGGAGGATGGTGCACCATTCACACACATGTCCAGATTTATTATTTCTGATAAATCTGGAGATATTTCTTGTTCTATGAATGTTCTGTGCAAACACGCACAGCAACACCTATAGAACACCCTTTCAACACAAAGTGGTGTATAAGATGAAATTGTATTTGTATGGAGAAGAAAAGGTAGACAGAGTCCCTTTTACTCTCTTTGTAAATATGAAAGAGTGTCTTGCACTATAAGTATGTCACAAAAAGTGACATATTTTTGGCACAGGATGCTTCTAAAATTGCCCTATAAGTGCTTAGGGATTGGCAGACTATTACAATAAAAACATTTTGGTAGTACATTGTTTTAAAAATTGCACGAGAATGATAGGAGCTAAGCACAGACTATTGTCTCCAAAGATGCTCAAAGAAGAATGATTGAAAAGATTGCGGTCCTTCAATAGGTAGAATGGGAAATATTATGAACCAGTCAAATCTTTTTTTTTCAGGTCACATGATATCCTATGAAAATGAGATTCCAAACCTACATAGATATAAACTTGCTGTTTTGAAGACTGTATTAATACTTTAATGCTTTTTGCAGATCTTTTTGCAAAGTATATAAAGACATTTTCTTGTACTACGGTTAATGGCTAGGCCAATCCTTAACTATATGAGTAATAAGTAGAGTAATTTCAGTACTGCAAACAGAGAACAAGATAAATTTATAAGTGCTTACGTTTTGGCAAACCATGTCCCATTTTATACCTCTCTTCAATGCAAGTCTTTGACACTTTCTGCATATATCTTGTGGGTTACTTGGCCACAGGGACACTCAGTATTCATGTTAACTTTATCCTGTAACTTAAAACGCACACTGAGCATCTTTCGAGACATATCTACTCCATCCATCTCCCCTTTCTTCTCCAGTGTGGAAACACAGCCCATTGTGCATATTAATACTTAGTTAAACTTACCTTCACATTAATTGAAAAAAAAATGCAACACATTTTTTTCCTTTTTTTTTATAATTTAAATTTCAGAAAATGTCAAATGTTAGAATTAGTATCTGTGAAAGAGAAGATAAAATACAGTTATAATATATAATAATATATTTTTTGCAACACAACATAATTTTAACATTTTGTTAAATTATTTTCTTTGCTTTTTTGCTGTTCTCAGAATAAATTGGATTTCACTACAAACAGTGATTTCAATCGTACTCATCACATCACAGCGGGCAACAAAAAAACAATCAATTAGATTGTTTAAAAAAAAAAACTCTATCTAACATATTTATCATATATCCAACTTTTTTTGAATATTCCACAAAAACTACATCCTCAAGAACAAACCATATAATACAAATCACCCATATGTAAAATGCTTTCTTCTAAGAGAAATTTCTTACTTGAATATGAAAGAAATCAAATAATACGATAAACTATTACTCATACATCGTCAATAACAAACCATTTCATTCAAATCACAAATATATTTAAAATGGTTCCTTCTAAGCACATTTTTTTACTTGAATCTGAAAGTACTCAAATAATGATTCAATAAAGAATTATTTTTATAATTTCTGTACACTGTAAATCAGGTTTTAAAAAATATATGCTGTGAGAATGTGCAACAAAAAGTCCATAATTCAAATGTATACCGTTCCTCAGGGCCAAATGGTATTGCTGAAATCCTTTAAACTGAAATTGTCCAATAGTAATCATATTTAGACATTTTAACATATTCCTCATACACTGAATTATGTTCCTAAAACTTTGGCTTTAAAAATATTAGGTAGGAATTTGTTAATTCACGTGGCAAGCGTTCTTTAAAATCCAATTGAACATCATTATAATATGTCCATCACATTTTAAATATGCAGTGTAATGTCCAGATGTTGTAGAAGGACCATCATCGAAAATTATTGCTACTGCTACAAAAGTTCTTCCTGAAATTGATAGTTGACTTGCTAAAAAATTTTTAATCAAAGTTTCCAATTTTCTTCCATCAGCTGTACAACGTTGCATCTTTAAAATTATATATTGTCCATATCTTTGTATAAATAATGTTGATAAAATTTCTGAGTTGCATTGGCTACAGTCCATGTTCTGATTTGCTGCTTTAACTAGTTTATTGAAAGACACTGATTTACAGTCTGGTAATGTCAAATATGTAAATCTTTCAGTGTCTATGTCAGTGCTACATTTGAACATACAATTTTCACATTGATGTTCCCATTTATAACGAAGGCCAAAAAGATTTTCAATTTCTATGCTTTCATTTTCCAATACGGTAAGCATATACATTAGAAATTCCTGAGCATCTTGTTGGATATTCTGCGTAAATTGTGTAGAACCAGAACATATTTCCAAAAGATTACGAATATCAGACACGCTTTGCATTTTAGTTTTATCTGTTCTCAATTTTTCATAAACAGAATGCAACAAGGAACAAAATCGTTTTTCCCGATTCTCCTCAATTTGCTCTTGCAATCTTTCAAGAAAAAAACAACATTGACCACTACATTAGCCTAGCAGTTGGTACCAGAAGTATTTTCATACTGATAACCAACAATCTCTTCTACAGTATCCTTTTTCTTTTTGCTTGCAATCTCAACATTATTATGATTTTTTTCCTTCTCTATAACTTCACTACAGATATTCTCATATCTTCTTTTTCGACCTACCACACGCTTTTCAAACACAGGATATTGCCCTAAATTGGGAATATACACTCTTCTTAACCTATTATACTCTTTTACATAGTTTGCATCTGCAGTAATCTTTGACTCATCAAAATCAATCAAAAACAAACCAGATAAACTTCTGACTCGCGACAAAGCAACATATGCCATACCCTCTTTAAACACGGTACTTCCAATGTTCACCAAAGCACTGTCTACACTTAATCCTTGAGATTTATGAATAGTCACTGCATATGCCAAAGAAAGAGGAAACTCTTTTCTACGTACATACAGATCTTTAACAAGCAAAAAACGAGCAGAACAACAAGCAATTTGTTTCACTTCTTCAATCTGACCAAAGTTATTTTTAAACATTCAATTCCATCTTATTTTTGATAATTCACAAAATCAACAACTTTTCCCATTGCTCCATTCACTAACCCTTTTTCAACATCCAAATTATGCCGCAAAATAACCTGACAGTTTACACATACATAAAAAGAATTTTCTAAACCTGCAGTTTTAGAAATAGATTTTACTAAAGAATCCAACTTTGTTTTCAATTTGTCTGTCAAGATAATAGTGCTTCCTTCATGCTCTATTTTATCATTGGATTCCTTTTTTATTATTTGTTCATTTTCTAGCTTCAAAAGTTCTTCATTGAAAATAGAGCACTCACGCACTGTTGGCATTAAGCAGATTATAGAATTATTTTCTGCAACTTTTTTATATATTTTTTCAGGAAGTATATTTTCATTTGGAAACGAGTTTGTAAGTAGTCGACTTTGCAAAGCTTGTTTGCCATGTTCTGTCAGTACTCCAATTCTTATATCTTGAAGAATACTTCCATATTCAGCATCATTTGCCTGTCGCATATTTTTCATGAGTTCTTTGTACTCAAAATATGACCAAATGTTAACATTTCCAACACTTCCCAAGGACTTTTTGGTGTCTTCATGTGCAAGTGTTTTAAATACTGGTTGTCCTTTTACGGGAGTAAGTTGCAGTAGATCTCCAAAAACTATGACATGTTTTCCTCCAAATAACACATCATACTCTGTTTTAAGAATTTGCTGCATTCTTAAATGTACAAAAGCAAGCATTAAGTTTGAGACCATGCTTACCTCATCAATAATCAGGAGTTTCATTTTCTTTAGTACTCTTGAATCTTCTAAACAAGCTTCTCCAGATAGCTTGTGATATTCCAATTTGTTTTCATGCTCCACAGGTAGCATGAGTAAATGATGCAATGTAATTCCTTTAATGTTGTGTGCTGCCAACCCAGTTGGAGCAGCTACAACACAAGACAAATGTGAATCCGTTGTTTTCTGTAGATAACTGGTGATTACTTTAATTATGAAACTTTTTCCTGTTCCAGCTTGTCCACTCACATACATTTGTATAGTTTGAAATGAGGTGCATGTGCATTCTTTCTTTTCATGAAGAAAACCATGGTCAATCTGTTGTTTCACTTGCTGATATATTTCATTCTGTTCAACATTTAGGTGCCGATCACGATCCTGTAAAAACCGGGTACGAGCCGTCGGACGGAGCATATTCTCCGTCCGACGCGTACCCGGTCGTAACAATATCCAAACATGGAAGTACGATTCGCACGGAAATACTATTTCCGTACAAATCGTACAAAACCCCGACCGACGAAAATAAACATACAAATGTGATCCGGGAAAGTGCCGACGTGACGTCGGGACGCACGCAGCCTGCCATTCACGAACCAGGAAGTACAATTCGCACCGACGTCATCCCGCACGGACAATATTTTCCGGCAGCCAAAAACTGCCGGGAAATCAAGACGACGCGAACAAGGAGTACCTGCACACGACGGACAGACATGGACCCGAACCTACATGTCATCCCGGCCCTCATAGCAGTCGACCTCCTCTACAGGTTACGACGCAGACGCTGCAGAAGGTCAGAACAACAAAGGGAGGGGGGAAAGGGGGGGGCAGGAGCAGGGGCAGGCCACAAAACCCCCACCAAAGTCACACAGCACACATGCCCTGGACATGCCTGACCCCCAGGCCCTGGTCACTACGAGGGGGTGGGGGCGTGTCCAGCAAAGCCAGCATCCGCCACAACGGAAGTGCTTGATGACGCGAACCGGCAACACAACAATACAGGTACGTCCCGTACCCACGCCTTAAGAGCGTGGGTACGAGTCGTACCACGCCCACACCTACGTCAACCCAACAATGGCGGGACGGCTGTACCCACGTGGCAAAGGCCTGGGTACGGCCCGCACAAGCATTCCATAGCGTGGGTACGGATATGAACGGACCGTACCCCCACCCCCGTATGCATGGAGCGTACCCCCCACCCCAACAGTGTAAGTACGACCCGTACCCCCACCCACGTACGTATGGAGCGTACCCCCCACCCCAACAGTGTAAGTACAACCCGTACCCCCACCCGCGTACATATGGAGCATACCCCCCACCCCAACAGTGTAAGTACGACCCGCACCCTCACCCGCGTACATATGGAGCGTACCCCCCACCCCAACAGTGTAAGTACAACCCGTAACCCCACCGGCGTATGTATGGAGCGTACCCCCCACCCCAACAGTGTAAGTACGACCTGTACCCCCACCCGCGTAAGTATGGAGCGTACCCCCCACCCCAACAGTGTAAGTACGACCCGTACCCCCACCCGCGTACGTATGGAGCATACCCCCCACCCCAACAGTGTAAGTACTACCCGTACCCTCACCCGCGTATGTATGGAGCATACCCCCCACCCCAACAGTGTAAGTACGACCCGTACCCCCACCCGCGTACGTATGGAGCGTACACCCCACCCCAACAGTGTAAGTACGACCCGTGCCCCCACCCGCGTACGTATGGAGCGTACCCCCCACCCCAACAGTGTAAGTATGACCCGTACCCCCACCCGCGTACGTATGGAGCGTACCCCCCACCCCAACAGTGTAAGTACGACCCGTACCCTCACCCGCGTACGTATGGAGCGTACCCCCCACCCCAACAGTGTAAGTACGACCCGTATCCTCACCCGCGTACGTATGGAGCATACCCCCCACCCCAACAGTGTAAGTACGACCCATACCCTCACCCGCGTATGCATGGAGCGTATCTCCACCCTAACCGTGTATGTACAACCCGTACCCTCACCCACCTATGCATGGAGCGTACCCCCCATGCCAACAGTGTACGTACGGACTGTACCCCCACCTCGTATGCATGGAGCGAACCCACCCCCGTGTATGTTCTAAGCGTACATATCCTGATATAGGAGGGTTGGGTGCAGAGTCTTCCCAGCAGTGCCCAGACACAGGAGGGGTTTGTGCAGAGTCCTCCCAGCAGTGCCCAGTCACAGGAGGGGTGGGTGCAGAGTCCTCCCAGCAGTGCCCAGACACAGGAGGGGTGTGTGCAGAGTCCTCCCAGCAGTGCCCAGTCACAGGAGGGGTGTGTGCAGAGTCCTCCCAGCAGTGCCCAGACACAGGAGGGGTGGGTGCCTAACACTCCCAGCAGTGCCCAGACGCAGGAGGGGTGTGTGCAGAGTCCTCCCAGCAGTGCCCAGTCACAGGAGGGGTGTGTGCAGAGTCTTCCCAGCAGTGCCCAGTCACAGGAGGGGTGTGTGCAGAGTCCTCCCAGCAGTGCCCAGACACAGGAGGGGTGGGTGCCTAACACTCCCAGCAGTGCCCAGACACAGGAGGGCTGGGTGCCTAACACTCCCAGCAGTGCCCAGACGCAGGAGGGGTGTGTGCAGAGTCCTCCCAGCAGTGCCCAGTCACAGGAGGGGTGTGTGCAGAGTCCTCCCAGCAGTGCCCAGTCACAGGAGGGGTGTGTGCAGAGTCCTCCCAGCAGTGCCCAGACACAGGAGGGGTGGGTGCCTAACACTCCCAGCAGTGCCCAGACACAGGAGGGGTGGGTGCCTAACACTCCCAGCAGTGCCCAGACGCAGGAGGGGTGTGTGCAGAGTCCTCCCAGCAGTGCCCAGTCACAGGAGGGGTGTGTGCAGAGTCCTCCCAGCAGTGACCAGTCACAGGAGGGGTGTGTGCAGAGTCCTCCCAGCAGTGCCCAGACACAGGAGGGGTGGGTGCCTAACACTCCGAGCAGTGCCCAGATGCAGGAGGGGTGTGTGCAGAGTCCTCCCAGCAGTGCCCAGTCACAGGAGGGGTGTGTGCAGAGTCCTCCCAGAAGTGCCCAGTCACAGGAGGGGTGTGTGCAGAGTCCTCCCAGCAGTGCCCAGACACAGGAGGGGTGGGTGCCTAACACTCCCAGCAGTGCCCAGACACAGGAGGGCTGGGTGCATAACACTCACAGCAGTGCCCCTGCAAATAAAAGGGTGGAGTACCCACAGATCCAATGCCCACAAATGTCAGTCAGGTGCACAAAGATCCTGCAGTACATGTACCACATGTGTGCGAGGCTGGTAGTATACACATGCATAGCGCCAAAAAAAAACATGTCCACATGAAGTCATGACAACAGTCTACATACACAAGTACAGTGACCACCAAGGACGCCACGAATTATGCAGGTGGAGACATCGCTCAGCATGCATGGCCCAAGTCTAACGAGTCCGTCACACACCCAGCCAATGTAGACACAGCTCAGCACCACATATTGGAAAGACCCTGCAGGGAAGATGTCAGGTTACACAGAGGAAGGAACACACCTTGGGACGATGTCACCATGCAGTAACTGCTTACATGAACAAAGTTATGTAGCCAACAGCTTGTGATGGCACACAGATACCAGGATCCACCCTATGACCAGCACAAGACTACAATTCCCACACACCCAACACATTATCACCACCCAAAACAATGGGGCAGGTCGACCAACAGCAGTACCAGACAGACAGTAGTGTGCTAAGGAAAAATAAATTGCTTTATTCAGCATCCAAAAATCAGTTTGTCCCTTGAAAGTTCAAAATGTACAATGCCCATAAGGAAATCCAAAGTTCAAATCCAGGTGGGGGACACAGTGGGACGCGTGTCCCCTAGCTTGCCTGCACAGTCAGACTCCTTCGTCTTCCAGAGCGGGGAGGGCATCATGTGGGGGGGAAGGACCAGGCACCGCAGGGACATGAGGGCGAAGGGTAGGCGTCGTGGGTGTAGGGATGGAGGACTCCACCACAGGGAGTGGGGCAGGGCCAAAGGCGGAGGCCAGGATGGCGCTGCACACCTTAGCAAGGTCCTCCAGCGACTCCCCTGCACCTGAAGGAACCACAGGCCCCAAGGAGGGGGGGCGGAGGGATGGGTCGCAGCGCCACTGGGGGAGGGTGTGGAGAGGGGGGGGGGGACTCAACCACCCTGACCGGGGACTCCCGTGACCGCTTGCGGGGTAGTGTCACAGTGGGGCTCAGGGACAGAGCGGCCATGAAGGAGTCTTTGCCGGATATGTGGCCAGGAGAGCTGAGGGGAGGGGATTTGGAGGGAGTGGATTTGGTGGAATGCGGACTACCACTCTGGCTGCGTGTCTTACGTTTGCCCCCCGACCCAGTGGGTGTGCCTACTTCACCCTGTGTGTGCGTGCCAGGAGGTGTGCGTATGACCTTCCCTGCTGGTGTGGTGCCTGTGTCTGTTGTGGTGGGTGCATGCTGACGTCTGGGTGTACGTGGGACAGGCATGGGAGTGGGAAGTGTGGATGGCTCAGGGGTAGGGGGTTGGACGTAGCGCTGCAGGAGACCCACTGCTGCAGTCAGTGTCGAGTCAATGGACCTCAGCAAGTTGCGTTGGTCAGCCTGCGATGAGAAAATGCCCTCCAAGTATGCCTCCATGTTGTTCAGCACTTGGCTGTGGCCATGGAGGACATTAGGCATCGCAGCCTGACCAACCTGCAACTGCCGCTGGATGTCCACAGACTCGGCATTGGCGGCAGCAGTGGAGACAGGGGCAGGGGGTGCGTTGCCTGGCAGGAAGGAGACATGTGGTGACCGGGCACGCTGGGAAGGGACACGAGCAAGTAGGAGGCGGCTGATGGCAATGGAGGGTGCGGGGAGAGATGTTGTGCCGCTGTCAGCTGCTGGTGCAGCCTCCGCCCACTCGGAGAGATCATCCTCGGACCCGTCAGCTTCATATTCTGTCGTGCCAGTGGACAGGTCCTCGGCCTCACTCTCCTCCGCCTCAGTTCCACTCGATGTGCCAGCCACGATGTCAATGCTGGCACTGGTGCTCGGTCCCTTTGCTCCGTCTGTGCTCATGTCTCCCTCCGTGTCCCCCGACGATGCTGTGGGCAAGGTGAAGAGACAGCAATTAATCATACACCTGCATACATATGTCACATGAGTCCAATCTACATAGGTTACAGTGCATAGCCTGAAAAGAAAGATCATTAACATCTACAAAACAAGGTACAGATGTAGGGCATGCAACACACAGTTGGTTGACCCACCATGCCACTGAAAAACCATGGAGAGCATGACACAATAGCAAATGACATGAAATGGAGTTTGACAGAGGAGCCAGGCCCTGGGGACAATCCAGCACTGCATCTGCACCACACAGCGTTGCCGAAAATAGGGATGAGCAGGGACCATATCCATGAACTTGAGGCACATGCTGCATAGGTAATACTGAACACATGCCCACCATGACTGGCTCACTGCACCTTGAGTGTATGTCCATACAAACATCACACACTGGCCAGACCTAGCAAGGAGACATCAGGTTTTGACATGTAGGCTTTGCCCGCACCAACCACCCCCTACATGAGACAATTTGTTGAGACACAGGAAGCACTTACATCTCTTAGTCTGGGTGAAATACACATGGGCTGCATAAATGCAAGATTGGACACCAAATACCCAAGGTGCGCCTGTCCAAATAATCATGTACAAATGGTCATCATCATATGATTGTAACAAGACACACAGGCACTGGCCACCGTGAGTATGAACAAGGAAAATCTGGTCAGGCTGTACAGTGGACACTTGTACTACATATTACGTCAATATACATGGTGCCAGGGGACAATGGCACAGAGCACAACCTATGCTGTAGACACTGAGAGTGTCCACATTTCGTGATGACACACATGACACCTAGGAAAATATGCCCCAGGGGACAGTAGTGGCCACACAACTCCATGGTCCTGAATAGGAATGACTGCAACACACGCCACCATCCCTGAACTATGCGTATCGCACACTCATGCACATCATGTCACAGGCCACAACATAGGACATGCGTGCTGTAAGTCATGACACTTGAGAGACTAACTCCCATGTCTGGACTCAGCATCAGTGCCAACTGACATGGAACCCACAAGTACTGAACTGGACAGGGCACAGGCAAGGTCCCAAAACCTGTTACACACCACCCCCACACATGATGCTACAGCCATAGTTCACGTGGAGAAAGTGCCAGCCTACATAACCTTGTTAAGGAGTGACTACACACAGACCAGGGAACACATTGCAAGGAGGGGAAGGGAGGCAGGAGAGCACCGCTATACTGTGGGTAACAGGATCTGCACAGCACCTTTAAACCCTGGCAGTGTATCGATGCAACTGTGCACTTACAAATGCTGGTGACACACAACAATCACACATGTACCTACCCCCTTACTGCTGCTGCTTCTCCTGTAAGCGCCTGTCCAAGTCTGGAAATACCACCGCCAGCACACGCTTGTGGATGTGGGTCAGACGGCGGCGCCCGCGGTTCTTATGGGTCTCAGGTGAGTCCCCCAGCAGGACCCGTGCCATCCTCCGCATCCAGCACCGGATATCCTGCCAGCGTTTCCTCACCTGGGCCAGGCGCCGCTTGCGACCATCCGTCCTCCTCACGGCACTGACGGCGTTCATCCAGATCTGCTTCTTGGCAGAGGCGCCTACCTGTGAGGATGAACAAGTGACACTACATCAATACACCTGGCACATGTCACAGAGACATATATTAGAACAAATTTGCTGTTTACAACAAGGCATAGTATGCATCCAACGCATTGCACCTGTGTCATAGGGACATGATCCTCTGGGGAAGGGCAAAAGCAGTACGTGCCATTGAAAGTACACAGGTGGAATGAGGGCAACGACACAATCAATGATCCATGCTCACACTGTGCATCACAAGCTACACCAGGATAATGTGCAGCACCTCTAAGCAGTCACATGCCACAGGCCACTGACGCTACCTCAGCAGAGTACACAGACACACACAGGCACAAGACATTCACCTGCCATTGCCAAATGCAGCGACAAACCTCACTCTGCACATGTGCCACTAGACGGGGGGGGCTCACAGGTGTGGGGCTGGCTCTGCACGTCAGACACACAGCACTGCTCCCTGCTCACATCACATGGGCAGGGTATATCCATCCCTCATGCAGCCCGGGTGCCACACTCCACATATGCACCCACCCACATGACAGGGGACTTACACACACACCGATGTCCAGGGTACGAACACATCATGTGGACACTCTCAGCACAGGTACACAGAACTAACACAAATCTGTGGGTACAGTCACCTGTCACACTGGGCAGACCACATAATCACATGAGGACTGTAGAGGCTACATTCCCAGGAGGACAAGACAGGCAGAATGTGGCATGCACCATGCAGTGATTGTCAGAGTAAACACAATGCAAGTGAGGACGGCAGACATGCACCACAGCATGCTCTGGCTGGGAGACATCAGGCATTCCCCCGCCTGGGACCCCCCCTACAGTACATAGCATGTGTGTCACACCTGGACACAGTCTGTGCTAGTAGACTCTACACTCACCTGATACCCTGGTCGCCCATACAGCAGGGGGTACTGTGGGCAGATCACATCCAGCAATGCCAGGTTCTCCTCCAGGGGTGAAAGGCTGTGACCTCTCCACAGACCTTGACATGGTTCCAGGGAATCAGGAGCAGCAGCTGGGTCGTAGAATCCAAAGATGTGCAGGCAAGTGCTCCCTCATGGGACCTGGCTGCCTTATATCTGCCTTGCTGGCCTGTTTAATGCACAGGAGTACAGAGTGATTGGTCACTCACATTTGCATCCTATGTTTCCTCCAATCCCATCAAACCTGGCACAGTCAGTGGGTTCTGATTGTGTTTTTTTCTTGAGTATGATGTCAACTCCAGAACCACATTGCAACAAAGTAGATTAATTCAAACTGACTTCTGCTGTGCACCTGCTGAAAAAAATTCAAACTTTAAACTTGGTCTCCATGACAACCAGCATGCATGTAGGCCTTTATACTTGTCCCTCATGTGTCCCCTATGTAATTTGGAGTTTCACACGCATGTACGGTGCGTACCGGGGCCCTAGGGCACCCCAAAAGCATAGCAACGGCCCGTACAGGCGTGTGTACGGTCCGTATCACTATGGGTGTGCTCGCGTATGCGTACCCATAGTGATAGTGAGCGTACAGGCGTGTGTACGGTCCGTATCACTATGGGTGTGCTCACGTATGCGTACCCATAGTGATAGTGAGCGTGCAGGCGTGTGTACGGTCCGTATCACTATGGGTGTGCTCGCGTATGCGTACCCATAGTGATAGTGAGCGTACAGGCGTGTGTATGGTCCGTATCACTATGGGTGTGCTCGCATATGCGTACCCATAGTGATAGTGAGCGTACAGGAGTGTACGGTCCGTATCACTATGGGTGTGCTCGCGTATGCGTACCCATAGTGATAGTGTGCGTACAGGCGTGTGTACGGTCCGTATCACTATGGGTGTGCTCGCGTATGCATACCCATAGTGATAGTGAGCGTACAGGCGTGTGTACGGTCCGTATCACTATGGCTGTTATCGCGTATGCGTACCGATAGTGATACGGACCGTACACGCGCGCGTACGCTCACTATCACTATGGGTAGGCCTACGGCAGCACTCCCATAGTGATAGGGAACGTGCACAGGCCCTCAGAGCGAATGTACGGTGCCTTTCACACATCACAGTGGTGACAGGCAGCACACAGGAAGGAATAGAGCTGACATACTTCTCCATGGATGGACATCAAGGCATTGTCTGGGCAGTACTACATGTGTGGGGCACAGGTGTGAAAGGCTGTGATGTGGCACATTACTCCTGAGTCGAGAAGGTACCAGATGTATGATGAGATGTGTACAGATGTTATGTGTGACGGTGCAATGTGTGCCAGGCATGCCCTTAACTCCTTTGACATGTGTGCATGTCGTACTGCACACTTGGGATGAGCGTCACTGGCATGGCACAGTCAACAACACACGCAAGGGTCCCCTGATGCCCGCTACAGGGGTTACCACACCAGACATGTGACTACCCACGGTGCACGATGTGTCTATGTCATGTATGTGTGGGGTGTTCCCATTAGCTTGACGTTGGTGCTCCCTCAAAAGCATCAGCTGTTGCAGCAACCAACATGTGTCTGTGTGTAGTTGGACATGGCACACTGTTACGCACACCAGGCCACATGTGGTATCGGATGTGCGGTGCGTATGTATGCATGGGACACGGAGTAGCGTAACAAGGACATGTCTGCATCCTCTCAATGAATGTGTGGTGAGTCATTACATGTACACCTTATTGGCAAGGTGTGTGGGCTGTCCTAGTTTAATGTCATGTGACCTGTGGCTCTAGTGTTCCGCTACCTGTCTCTGAAATCGACATCCTACTTCTGCTGATGTGTTGATGTATGTCACTCCTGTGTTGCGTCTGGCTGTTCACTTACACTGGGACACAGCTAATCCATGCCATGGCATGTGGAGGTTCACAATCTCCATGTGTAGCTGGGTCTTGGTAGGAGTGTCACCTGGCAGCCATACGTGTCCAGGGCATGTGGCACATACCTGACTCCGTATGTAGCATATGTGTATTGACAGATTATACATGTGCTCAGTACATATAAATTGTTGTTGTAGTGCACTCACTCTTCCTTGTCACTTCCAAATTACTGCAGAGCGCCGCCTCTTCCCCGACCAATTCCGGACTTGGCTGACATGCGGGAGAATGACTGTATCCGGTGCTACCGCTTCCCCCAACCGTTGATTGAGGAGTTGACGGCAAGGCTGGCACCACACCTGCAACCGCTGCACAGGTATCCTACGGCACTGACACCCAAGCTGAAGGTAATGGCAGCCCTACATTTTCTTGCCACGGGTACCTTTCAATATACCATAGTTCATGTTGGTGGCATGTCCCAGAGCATGTTCTGCCGTGTGCTGCATGATTTCTTAGAGGCCATGTTGCTTCACCTGGATGAGTTCATCCATTTCCCGACTCCTGAACTGTTGACTGGGGTCAAGCGTGGATTCTATGCCCTGGGAGGGATGCCCCATGTCTTTGGGTCCATAGATGGGACACATGTGGCTTTGGTACCACCACAGGCACAGGAGGTAGCGTACAGGAATCGCAAACACTACCACTCCATCAATGCCCTTGTGGTGTGTCTGTCCAACATGGTGATTTCACATGTCTGTGCTCGTTTTCCTGGATCAGCACACGATGCCTACATCATGAGGCGTAGCAGGGTGCCTGAAATGATGACGCAGCTGCGCAACGAACGAGCATGTGTTGTTGGTGGGTACACTCTGTCTGTCCTGTATTTTGCGTAGACTTACAGCACGACCGCTTCTCCTGTCCTACTCATGTCCATGTGTTTTCCATGTAGGGGACGCTGGCTATCCCAACATGCCATGGCTGATCACACCTCTCCGCAACCCCATCACGCCGGCCCAGCTCCGCTACAACACTGCCCATGGCCGGACAAGGCGAGTGATAGAGAGGACATTTGGCCTCCTGAAGAGCCGATTCAGGTGCCTCCACAAGACCGGCGGCGCCCTCCCATATGCCCCGGCGAAGGTCTGCAAAATCTTCATGGTCTGCTGCATGCTGCACAACATGGCAGTTGAGAAAGCTGTGCCACTCATCCTGGATCAAGATGATCAGGACCATCCACCCGTGGAGGACGAAGGGCTTGGCAATGGGGCTAGTGATGTGGAGGATGTGGTTCCGCAAGAGGACATCCGGAGTCGGCTCATACGTGACTTCTTTGCTTAGTGGTGAGTACCAGTGTCTGAGTGTGCACGCATTGGTCCCCGTGTGGCATGTGTTGCGATGTGTGTGTCTATCTGCATGTATGCCACGTGAGTCAGAGGTGTGTGTGGATGTGTCACTGGAGTGATGGTGCCAGTGATGAGTGTATTTCCACAGTCATAATTGTGACCTAGCATGTTGTCATCCTTACATGTGTCGAGTACATGCACATGCAAGTGGCTGTGCTTTTGGTGGCTGACTTCTTGTGTGTCTCTCATCCCCAGGTACTTGCGCATGCCGTCTGCTGGTTGCATTGTTGTGGCACTGCTATTCCTCATGGACACGTCATCGTGTGCTGACTCAGCGTTACACGCACGGACCAGTTTGGAAGTCTCCTTAGGGTAAGGGATGCATCAGGGGTGTATTGGGTGTGGCTGTTGTTTCTGATGTGTGCACACTGCCCCTGTCGATGTTTGGTTCCTCTGCAGACATGTCGCATCACCATGGTACACATGACATGTAGCTGGGTACACCTAAATAGATGGTCAGACTTGTTGACAGTCATCTGTGATGGGATAGTGGCTTGTGATGATGGCATCAATGTGTGTAACACTGCCCTCGGACACAAACGGTTTGCATTGGCTTGACATGGTGTGGGACTTCCACATCAGAGGATCAATGGTGTATGGCAGCCTCTCCGTGAGCAGCAGGGGGTGTTTAGCTGTTGGCCGACACTTGTGTGCCAGTTCCATGGCTATCACGCATTTGTGCAGCAGGAGGGGGGTTCCAGTGTTGGACCCACATGTTACTCCACATGACCTGTTTATGTGTACTCTGAGTTGCCTCTGCATTCCCGAATACATGAATAATAAAGGTGTCCCTATGCCTCCAAGGTGCCTATTCTCAGTCAATGCTGGTGTTTTGCCACGGTGCATACAGCATGTCTGGCATGGTTTTCCGTGATAGTGGCTATGTGTCTATGTGTCGAGTAGCAAGATGCAAGCTGTTTGTGTGGGATTAGACTGTGTATTGTGCATGATGTCCATGACTGTGTGGGTATTGTGACATGTGTCATCCCCATGCATCCAACGTTGGCCAGGCCACCATTTTCTGCATCCACCTGACTCAAGCTTACAGGACATGGTTCTGCCACCTGTCCATACGTACCTGGGTGCCCCCCAGGACACTCCACATGATCCCTGACCTCTGCGCATGGCTGTCGCTGTACTCAATATGTCTGTCGGCACGGTTGTGCGGCCACCCCCTCAGCTGGTTGGGCCCATCACGGGTGTGTATGGTGCTCCATGTGTGTCTTGCCTAATACATTGTGACCCATGTGTGTCCTGTGCCAGACTCAGGCCCCAGGGTGTGGATGGTTGGAGTCATATGAGAACTCTGGCATGGTTAGACTTAACAAGACACATGTAAGGTAATAATGCAAAATGTAGGCATCATCTCTTTATCGTGTATCTTTTATTTTTGTTGGGGTACGTGGGGGGGGTATGACATGAGGGGCTTTCCGGGTATGTGGAATCCAAAGTTCACTAGGGGAGTTGGTGTCCTTGCCATTGGAAATCCTCAGAGTCCATGCCACAGTCTTTGTCAACATTGGTCAGACAGTGACCAGTAAGTCCATGTGGCAGAGAATGTCTTTTGCTGATGAGCTGCTGTTGGTCCAGTGGGCCAGGTGCCAGGCCAGGTGTCCTGGGAGATGGTGCTGTTGCGCCGACCCTCACGGTCTTTTCCGTGGACGACCCGCCCTCCTGCGGGAACCCTCAGAAGCAGGCCGTGACGATGTTTGGGATGCTCCGTCGGATGTCTCCTCCTCCTCCTGATCCCTCCCTATGGGTGGTGATGTTCTACGCCTGGCGGCACAGGGAGGGTTGCCCATGTTGTCGGCTATCCGATGGAGTGTACTGTGAATTCCCATGAACACCGTCACGAGCTCAGCCTGTCTGTCCTCCATCCGCCCTTGGTGTCGCAGTAGACAGGCATGTTGCTCCGCATGTTGCTGGGCCTGCTGGGTCTTGATCTCCTCGAGGATGGACACAACCTGGGCCATGCCCGTGGTGTCCTGCCGGTATGTGTCCAGGATGTTTCTGACATGGGCATATACCGGTTCCGCAGCCAACTGGTCAGGCTCGCGCCTCCGCCGTCTTCCACTCCCACCACCCCTGCCCACTTGCACCTGGCCTGCCCTTGTGGGCACATCGGGTCTCCGGGACCCCTGAGGGGTGGCATTAGCGTTGTCGCCTGCCTCCTCCTGGGTGCCCGGTACACCGTGTCCCTCCTGGTGAACCTGGCTGCATTGTGGTGGTGAGGCAGGGATCCTGGGTGTCTCCTGGGATGTGGCAGGAGTGGGGGTGGTGGTTGGCCCAGTTGTACCTGACGCAGGTGCTGCAGGTGGTTGGACACCAGAGGGGTCAGGTTGGTCGGGGTCGTCCACAGAGTGGTGAGAGTCGTCGCTGCCGGTGGGATCGGCATCCCGCAGAGCCGGGTCCTGTGAGTCTTCCCCCCCAGTGTTGGGGGGTGATCCACGACGTTGACCTGTGTGTGAGAGAGACAATGTTATTTATGTTCCATGCAACATCCATGTTTCATTGAGGCACTGGCCACCCTTGTCTACATGCACGCAGTCCACCTGCTGACGAGCAGACATTCCCACACCCCACAAGGCTGAATTGGTCTCCCTGTGTGTCCCTTTCTCACTCCCTCTCTGTCCCCCTCCCCCTCCCTCCCTGTGTCAGCCTCCTCCCTCTGTCCGTCTCCCTGTGTCTCCCTCCCTCTCTCTCCCCCTCTCCCTCCCTCTGTGTGTCACCCTCTGTCACCTCAGCCCAGCTTCCTAGGCACACACTTTTAGCAGATCTTTGAATGGCCCTTGGCTTGTTGATGTGAGTTTGTTTCTGATCTCCAGGCACCCATTGGGTGTAGTGTCTGCGCTGCTGTTGTGGTGGTGTGTGCTGCCACTCTTTCACAGTGTTGGCTGTTCATTAGCTGCTGTCATGTGCAAAAACGTGCCTTCACCCCCATGTCTTAATGCAAGGCATCCGCCATTTGCTGGCAAGTCTTTCCTGTGTGGGGACACACTGTTTGTCTGGCTGTGACATAGGCCATATGGGCAGAGGGCATTGTTGTCTGCTTCTGAGTTGCACTATGTGATTTTTGGGGCCCACACTCCTGCCATCCGGCTTACCGTGTCTTGTGTTGGTGTTTTCTGTGGCCTGTGACTTGGCATTGTCCAGCTGGGTGCATGGGGCATGGTGGCGCTAGTGGCATGTGCGTGTTCATGGAGTGTGGTTGAGTCATGCGATAGCTTGGGGTGGTTGCGTGACTGATTGTGAGTTTGGTTGTGGATGACGTTCCCTCCATGTGAGGTGAGTTGTTTGTGTACTCACCCGGGTCTCGGAGTCCTTCTAATCCGTCCACTGCCACCACTGGCATTATGGCCATCACCCTCTCCTCCCAGGGATGGTATTGTACGGGTCTGCGGGGCGGCCCTCCTCCTGTGATGTTGGCCTGGTTGTGGTCGTCGGTCATTTTGGCTCGGACCCTCCTCCGCAGATCGTACCACCTGGCTTGGCATTCATGCCTGGTCCTTCTGGTGGACGCAACAGCATTGACAGCATCGACAATCCTCTGCCACATGGCTGTTTTTTTGGAAATGGTGGTCTGTCTGACCAATGTTCCAAAGAGGTGTGGCTCGACTCTGAGGATTTCGTCGACAAGGACCTCCAACTCTTGGCTAGTGAACTTTGGATTCTTGTTAGTGGGCATGGTGAGGGGTGTGGGTGTGGATGGTTGTGGGGGGTGTGGGTGTGGATGGTTGTGGGTGTGTGGGTGTGGTTGTGCAGGTGTGTGTGAATGTGATGAGGGGGTGTTTGTGAAGGTGTGTGTGTGAAGGTGTGCAAGTGTAAGGTGTAGTAAAGGTTCAAGTATGGTGCTGTAGGTTGTCTGTGGGGTCTGGCAGCAGTGAGTCTGTTGCAAAGGCTCATGGTTTGTGTGTGTGGGCCCTTTTTATTGGTCCATTGGTGGGTGTGGCTGTGTTTGAACTTTGGGTGGGTGTGTTATAAGGAGTGGTTGTGTTTTGGGCCCCTGTTTGGGATTTTGGCAGTTGCAGGTCAGTGAATGTGTTGTATTTGTGCTTGTTGGACATGTTTTGTGGCTTTGTGCCATTCGAATAGTGTATTCTTGTGTTGTTGTGCTTTGTCCTGGTTGTGTACGTGCGTTTTTAGCGTGTGTACGGTGTGTACTTCGGCAATTTTGTTGTACAGTGCTGTCCTTGTGTCTGGCTTGGTACGACTCGTACATGCGCGATGTTGGGTGAAGGTGCTGGTGTTGGGGCCTGGGGTGCGCTCCGTACTTAGAATGTTGGGGTGGGGGTACGCTCCATACATATGCGGGTACGGGTCGTACATACACGGTTGGGGTGGGGGTACGGTCCGTACATACACGGTTGGGGTGGGGGTACGCTCCATACATACGCAAGTGAGGGTACGGGTCGTACATACACGGTTGGGGTGGGGGTACGGTCCGTACATACACTGTTGGGGTGGGGGTATGCTCCATACGTACGCGGGTGAGGGTACGGGTCGTACATACACGGTTGGGGTGGGGGTACGGTCCGTACATACACTGTTGGGGTGGGGGTACGCTCCATATGTACGCGGGTGAGGATATGGTTCGTACATACACGGTTGGGGTGGGGGTACGGTCCGTACATACACTGTTGGGGTGGGGGTACGGTCCGTACATGCACGGTTGGGGTGGGGGTACGCTCCATAGATATGCGGGTGAGGGTACAGGCCGTACATACACGGTTGGGGTGGGGGTATGCTCCATACATACGCGGGTGAGGGTACGGGCCGTACATACACGGTTGGGGTGGGGGTACGCTCCATACATACACGGTTGGGGTGGGGGTACGCTACATACATACGCGGGCGAGGGTACGGATCGTACATACACGGTTGGGGTGGGGGTACGCTCCATACATACACGGGTGAGGGTACGGGTCATACATACATGGTTGGGGTGGGGGTACGGTCCGTACATACACGGTTGGGGTGGGGGTACGCTCCATACATACACGGGTGAGGGTACGGGTCGTACATACACGGTTGGGGTGAGGGTACGGTCCGTACATACATGGTTGGGGTGGGGGTACGCTCCATACATACGCGGGTGAGGGTACGGGTCGTACATACATGGTTGGGGTGGAGGTACAGTCCATACATACACTGTTGGGGTGGGGGTACGGTCCGTACATGCACGGTTGGGGTGGGGGTACGCTCCATACATACGCGGGTGAGGGTACGGGCCGTACATACACGGTTTGGGTGGGGGTATGCTCCATACATACGCGGGTGAGGGTACGGGCCGTACATACACGGTTAGGGTGGGGGTATGCTCCATACATACATGGTTGGGGTGGGGGTACGCTACATACACACACGGGTGAGGGTACGGGTCGTACATACACAGTTGGGGTGGGGGTACGCTCCATACATACGCGGGTGAGGGTACGGGTCGTACATACACGGTTGGGGTGGGGGTACGGTCCGTACATACACAGTTGGGATGGGGGTACGCTGCATACATACGCAGGTGAGGGTACGGGTCATACATACACGGTTGGGGTGGGGGTACGGTCCGTACATACACTGTTGGGGTGGGGGTACGGTCCGTACATGCACGGTTGGGGTGGGGGTATGCTCCATACATACGCGGGTGAGGGTACGGGCCGTACATACATGGTTGGGGTGGGGGTACGCTCCATACATACGCGGGCGAGGGTACGGATCGTACATACACGGTTGGGGTGGGGGTACGCTCCATACATACGCGGGTGAGGGTACGGGTCATACATACACGGTTGGGGTGGGGGTACGGTCTGTACATACACGGTTGGGGTGGGGGTACGCTCCATACATACACGGGTGAGGGTACGGGTCGTACATACACGGTTGGGGTGAGGGTACGGTCCGTACATACATGGTTGGGGTGGGGGTACGCTCCATACATACGCGGGTGAGGGTACGGGTCGTACATACACGGTTGGGGTGGGGGTACAGTCCATACATACACTGTTGGGGTGGGGGTACGGTCCGTACATGCACGGTTGGGGTGGGGGTACGCTCCATACATACGCGGGTGAGGGTACGGGCCGTACATACACGGTTGGGGTGGGGGTATGCTCCATACATACGCGGGTGAGGGTACGGGCCGTACATACACGGTTAGGGTGGGGGTATGCTCCATACATACACGGTTGGGGTGGGGGTACGCTACATACACACACGGGTGAGGGTACGGGTCGTACATACACAGTTGGGGTGGGGGTACGCTCCATACATACGCGGGTGAGGGTACGGGTCGTACATACACGGTTGGGGTGGGGGTACGGTCCGTACATACACAGTTGGGATGGGGGTACGCTACATACATACACAGGTGAGGGTACGGGTCATACATACACGGTTGGGGTGGGGGTACGGTCCGTACATACACTGTTGGGGTGGGGGTACGGTCCGTACATGCACGGTTGGGGTGGGGGTATGCTCCATACATACGCGGGTGAGGGTACGGGCCGTACATACATGGTTGGGGTGGGGGTACGCTCCATACATACGCGGGTGAGGGTACGGGCCATACATACACGGTTGGGGTGGGGGTACGCTCCATACATACACGGTTGGGGTGGGGGTACGCTACATACATACGCGGGTGAGGGTACGGGTCGTACATACACGGTTGGGGTGGGGGTACGCTCCATAAATACGCGGGTGAGTGTACGGGTCGTACATACACGGTTGGGGTGGGGGTACGGTCCGTACATACACTGTTGGGGTGGGGGTACGCTTCATACATACGCGGGTGGGGGTACGTCTCGTACGTACATGGGTGTACATACACGGGTGGGGATTCGACTCGTACATAGGAGGGCTGGGGGGAGTGTTGTGCGCGTATGCGGGCACATGTCTCCATGGTTGCTATGGGAGTTCGGTGCGGACGGTGTTTTTTCCATCCGGTTGTAACATCGGACGCACGGGATGGATCGTACTTGCGCGGTCGGACTTCACTTTTCACATTTGTACGGTAAGTCGTCCGAGGATGTGTCGGACACATTTTCCGACCCGAGGACATGTGGGGAAATATTCCCAATGCGATTCGTATGGTCTTTTTCCCATGCGAATCGTAGTTGGCAGTTTGTACGGCACTTGTACGATTCGTACGATAAAAAGACCGGATACTAGTCGTATAGGGAATTTTTTTACAGGATCGTAATCGGCACCTTAGTTGTTCTTCCAAGTTGGCTAAGTCCATAGTATCTTCTTGAACTTGATTCATTGCTGTTTCCACCTCATTCATGGCGATTGCTGCTTCATTTTCAACAATAGGTTGTCCTAGTGGATCCTGACTCAGTGGAGCAGAACTTTGACTATCTTGAGAACTGTCCCTAGCAATCTCAGCTGCAATAGTAGCTTCTTGATCAATTTCATCGTTCAACATTTTGACATAATTTGCAAAAACAGAACATTCTATGGTATCTTTACAAGCATTGAAGGAATCTTCATAGCTGTGAAAATCTCCAAGTAATTCCAATTCTGAACACCACGGTTTGAACAGTTGAAAAAATGCTAAATAGTTAAATTCCCTTTTATCAGGAGTGTCGCAACTCAGTTTCCTGTGATTAATTAAATTTCCTTTCCTTTGTTTCACCAAACATCCTTCGGAACCAATCACTGAATATTTTCCATCATTTATGTTTTCTGTAGTATTCTGTTTAAAATTGTAGTTTTGCAGCACTTCATAGAGACATATGTTCTCAAGATGATGACTTCTATTTAGATAATATGTGTCCAACATATTTGTTTTCAGAATGTCTGTACTTTCTGGTTCATTTAATGCTAAATATTCAATTTCTTGTACAGATTTAAGAACTCGATTTCGTGTTGCAGCAAGACCTAGACTCACCCAAATGATTCTTCTAGATTTGGAGTATAAACTTGCAGATGATAACCGATCTGAGCATTCATACGCTCCAATCTCTCTATGGGATAACATCTTCAAACTGAAACTGTATAATTTCTTACTTAGACTCTTCTCGTGAGAAATCTCTTCCCACATTTCTTTTAATTCCGTCTATTCTGATTTTGTAATGTAGGATGTTACATACCGAGCGACAGCAATGGAATTATCTGCTACGTAATGAATATCCATGTTAGCATTCCACATAGAGAGAATAACCGGATTGTTTCTAGTGATAGTATGTCTCACTGCTGACATAAAACTGTTTACTCTTCCTTTTGATATTACAGGACGTGGAAATCCAAAACGACATTTGGTATAAAACATTTCCTTAGACCTGTACTTTCGTCGACAGTATTTTCCACATCGATGGCTTTGGAATCGTAAGACTTGTTGTCTTAAATTGTTTTCTTCTGTGCTTTTGGGTATGGCACATGTGGCATATTCTTCAATGAACAACAAAACAGAATCATCAGAATCAGTCCCAAATTTGGGGGCATCTTTGATCCATATGAGCATATGTATGTGAGGAGCACCTCGAGCTTGATACTGCTTTCTCCAAAAGAAATCCACAACTTCTCCAAGAGGAGGATTCTTTTTATTACAGATAAAAGACATCATAGCTTCAAATCTATGATTGGAATACCTGCATACATTAACAGGATCCAAAGAACACAATTCTCCAGGTGATTCAAGTAAATCATCCCAAGCGTATTCAGCACAGCTTAGGGTAAGGAACCACGTAGGAGTTCCTAAGTTCCTTAGTATGCATTTAAGTTCTCCATGACGACGGTACCAATACTCATTAGTGCAACGCTGACATGCCATCAGATTTATCAGCTGAGATTCTAAATTATCATCTCTTTGATGTACTTTATCAATAAATTCCTTCGCAGAAACATTTTGAAAATGAACTCCTGTTTTCAATATGTGATTCACTGCATATGAAAGTCCAGACAAGTCATTCTCAAACAAAAGATGAAATATATATGGGATACGTTGTCGAAATCTTGGATCTTCTGCATACAGTCTTGTTGTGCGATATTCAGATGCAGGAATATGCACAGGTCATTCATCATATCGTCCACCCTTTCCTGTTGGGAACAACTGTGGAAAACAACGAGCTTCCAAGCTTTTTTCCCATACACTCATGGGAGTTTCCTTTGCTTTTTTCATTTGGAATAACTCAATAGTATTCCCCATCACTTCTTTTGAATGAAGTGGATGTACAATGTAATGTTCATAGATTTCTTCACTTCTGGACATGTCCACTTTTTCAATTTGACCAGTTGACGTTTCAGTATCATCTCCTAAAAGTATTTCTTCTTCTTCCATATACACATTTTCATAGTACTCATTATTTTTAATCAGATACAATGTTGCCCTTTGCACTTTCCTAACATCCACTTACTCTTGCCAGATTTTCTTGCTCTTAGTAGGAACGCCATTAACTAGAATAACCAGTGGTCCTTTTTCTACATTCTCTACACCAATTGTTTCAATATGTTTCTTTAAATCTAGAGGCAAATATACAACTCTTCCTTTTAATCCTCTCTGTAAATCTGACAGAGGCAATTTACCTGTTTTAGGCACCATACGAACAATAGCCTGAAATGGGTGCACACATTGAATGAGAATAGACTCATAATTATTTAAATCTAACAGTTCTGGGGGAATAGTTACCAACTCTAGATTATTATGCACAGCTCTAGCAGGCATTTTATTCTCATCCAATTTATTATAACAATATTTACAAATACGCTGATCAGAACCCAAATCAAAACAATTCTCTACCAACAAATAAGGTGCAAATTCCTTCCACTTATCATTATTTTCTGTTTCAATTTTTAAATCAGTCAGTCAGTCAGAGTATGCTTTATTCGAATTTCATTCATAAAAGCAAAAACAAAATACAATAAAACAAATACAAATACATACATTTTAAAACAAGATTAAACTTCAATCATTGGCATCAAATGCAAAGCACACTTCAAGAAGAAGAGAATTTTTAACTAAGATTATTAATCCTATATGTATGTACTGTTCTACTTGTATTAATAAGAAAAAGATGATTAAAAAGCATAAGTTAAGATAGTTATAAAATGGCTGATAAAAACACGAAGATAAAACATAACAGAGAATAGTCAAATAGCTAGCAGTCTCTGCAATAGTTAGGAGAGTAGTTAAGTACCTAGCAATCTCCTTCTAATTGACCACGCCCAACCTAAGTACTTTGCGGTGGCTACTGAGACCCATGATGTAGTGCTGGTGCATATAATACGCAGGGCCACAGTACTGCTATCTGTCCCAAAATTTTTGCACATTGGGGACAACCAAATGCGCCTTGGTACCGCATAGGATTTACAAGAGAATAAAAAATGGCCGATGGTTTCTTTAGTAATACCACAAACAGGGCAGGTGTCACAAGATCCACCATTCCACTTAGCAGTCAGAAATTTAAGGGGGAGTGCACCTGCTCGAATTTGGAAGAGGAGCTTCCTATCTCCAGGTCTGGTAATAGTGTCCCAGTACGATTCTAAACAGGGATACATTTTTGCCTCCAAAAATTCACCAGACATTGAACCAGCACTAGAGCTTCTCCAATGTCGGGAGGCAACCATCTCCCAGTAAGCACTCTTTAAGATACTTTTGGAAGGGAAGATTGCTCTCGTAGGATCTTCCCAAAGTGGGCACATACCAAGCTCGATAAGGGACGTCTTTAATGATTTCAGCCATCCAATTTTGTGGTATACATCAGAACTCATAATGTCTAAAAAACCCTCGGCGTAATGTTTAAGTGCAGGGGTGGTCCACAACCTATGCCAATAAATAATCGGACGTAACTTAACTAAATCTGTGACTGCTCTTCTACCCAAATCATATTTTAGGGGCAATAGTGGGGTGCTTTTAGGAACACCGGTTATAGCCCTGAGAAATTTATTCTCCGAGGATTGAAGTGCAGCCACCTTTTCAAAACCCCAAAGCTCGGCGCCGTATAGCACAGAGCCTATAGCCTTTGCTTCATAAATCTGCAGGGCGGGTTTAACAGGTTTAGTTAAGGATTTTCTGTGCTCTGCGCAGATAGCACCAGACAATTGCCTATGCCTAAGTGTTGCAAGATCAATATGGTGCCGCCAGGTCTTCTCTTTAGATATATGTATACCTAGGTATGTAAAAGTTTTCACTACCTCTAGCGGACGATTGTTCAAAGTAATTTTAGATTTAAAACTTCGATGGGGGTTAAAAATCATAAGCTTAGTTTTGGCAGTGTTAACCTCTAAGCCATACTCCCCACAGAATTGATCAAAAATAGACAAGGCATGCTGTAGACCGCTAGGAGTTTTCGATAGGATGAGCGTGTCATCTGCAAACATTAAAATAGGGATTTTGGTCCCTGCTAAAAAAGGGGCATCCACTTGGGCTGAGAGCATGCGGCCCACAACGTCATTGATATATAATGTAAAAAGCACAGGAGCCATCGAACAACCCTGACGAACTCCCCTTTCAACTGGAAAGTCCGCAGTTACCGAACCCATCCCCCCACCATTGGATTCTAGCATAATTGGATTCGTGAAGTCTCATTATGAGGGATAATAATTCATTTGGGAGTCCCTGTTTCTTAAGTACCGACCATAACGTAGAACGAGGGACAAGGTCGAAAGCGGCCCTTAGATCAACAAAAGCCGCGTACAGACTTCCCTCGCCCAACAATACGGTTTTCCACTGTAACAGTGTGAATCGGAAAACCTGATCGACTGTACTGGTGGAGCGACGGAAACCTGCCTGAAAGGGTGAAAGATCATTAAACTCCTCCGCCCAATCCAGGAGCCTATTGACGATAACTCGTCCCACAACTTTTTGTATAGTGTCTATAAGGCTTATTGGCCTATAGTTACCTGGCTTGGACCTGTCGCCTTTTTTAAAAATAGGAATGATTACTGCGCCTTGCCAGGAAGTGAGTACCGATGCGCCCAGAGCAATGGCATTCAAGAGTAGGTGGATGTACTTACTCCAGCGTTCTTTATCATTAATAAATAAATCCGCTGGCACTCCATCAAGACCAGGGGCACGCCCACTTGCCACTGAACCAAGGGCCATCATAATCTCAGAGACACTAAAAAAAGTTTCCTGGAATTGTTCTACTCTAGTTTCTGGCCCCAAGCTAAGACTATTTGGGTTGGCATACTGTGCTCTAAAGAATGTCACCCATTCTTCCTCAGGCACATTATTGTATGGGGTTTCTGGAAAACCAGATTTTCCCCACCTGACAATGTGCCAGAACAACCGGGAGTCCCGTTTGTTACTAGCTACCAGTAACTCAGACCAATGGTGTTCGTCCCATGCTTTCTTAGCCTTTGATATGCTAGTTTTATAATCCCTTCTAGCTGATTGAATTACTAGGGGTTGACCACCTTTAATAGCATTACCCAAGGCTAGACGTGCTTCTCTACATTGTTTGTTATACCACTTGGCGGGCTTGAAGATTCTAGCTCCGATATTTTTTGCAGGTTTGAGAAAATAATCTTTAATTGTGGAGAAGAGGGTATTATGTATTCCTTCTACCTTATCTAAGCCGGTGTCAAGTGAGTTAGAGAGCTCAATTGCCAGCATTGCTTGATCAACCTGGTCAGATATATCAGCAATAACTTGACAATTAGTTGCTATCTTTTCCCACTTTAATCTACGTAGATCATTGGTTGGAACAATCAGGGGAGGAACCAGCTCAGAATAACCAGGAAGCCGGTTGGTAGGGGACCACCATTTATGTGTGATGGACAAAGGATTATGGTCACTCTCAATTCTCCCAACAACCTCCATGTCGCTTATTGAGGACCACAAACTAAGGCTACATAAAACGTAGTCAATTCGACTACTGTAACGCCCATTGTCAAATGTGTTGGCTCCATTCCTGTCACTGTTAGACCTTCCATTCAGAGCTCTTAAGCCCTTCTCATAACAGATGGAATTTAGGGCTATAACATCATTGGTCCAACGCACAACCGGTTTGAGCTCTAGTTTAGGGACTCCCCATTGACAATCCTCTTCCTCCCCAAAAAGATTGTCTTCATTGATCAATGGCTCAAATGTTCTGTTAAAATCGCCCGCAATGACAATGTTATTGTTTGAAGAGTGGGTGTCAAGAAGGCTGCTCAAGACTGCTAGAGTCTCTAAGCTCCCCCCCTATTACTCCTAACATAAATGTTATAAATATCCAACATACCTAATTTTTCTAGGTTCACTTTAATTAGTTGGATATCTCGATTATTAGTTTCTACAACTTTAATAGTTAATTTTAGAATCTGACGGACCCATATAGTTAATCCCCCCATTGGTCTTCCCCTGGGTCCTTTTAGTGCAGGCACTGAATAATTCAGGTATCCCTGCATAAAAAGAGGTTCACAAAGCCAAGTCTCCTGGAATATGCACAAGTCATAACGATTAACAAAAACTATCCAATCCTCAGAATCCATTTTAGAGGATAAACCAGCAATGTTCCAGGAGAATAGGTTCCCCGTGATAGTCTTGATACCAACCAAACTATCAACAGGTGGTAAAATATCTGGGGCAGGGGGATAGCCATTAAAAGTATCTGAGCTTGCTTGTAATACTGGCTTTACTTGGGTCACTAGAAGCTAGAAGTGTATCAGAGGATGGCTGTTCAAGGGCCAAAGGGGGAGCTTTAGGGCTGTCAAGTCAGTCCACATCTTCGAGACTTGCTAGTGCCTCATAACGATTTCTGAGCGGGATAGGAGGGTTAAATTGGTTAAGAAGTGGAGCCTCAAAGTTAATATTGGGAACTATCTCACCTCTTGGATAGAAAAAAGTCAGTTCCCAAGTAGTAATAGAAGATCTCGTGTAATTAATATGCCAATTAAGAATATGACTGACAGCTCTAGGGTCCCTGAAGTTAATTAGAATAATATCTCCATCTATCTTTTTTTGTGTATTTCCCAGCCAGGGTAAGCGCCGTACATAAAGAATTTCCCCATTAATATATGATGGAAGAGGGCGGTTCTGGGCAAGCCAGTGAATCACCTTATTCTTTAACTGAGAATATCCCTCTGTTGTGCCATTTTTTAGGGTAGGAACACCCGCAAGAACTACCACAAGGGGGACAGCTTCTGGTGGCAGGTTAATAAAGGAAGCTCGATGTGGTTTGATAATAGGAGCTGGCTTATAACCTTTCCTGTCAGTCGTTGGGCCATTTTGTGGCAGAGCATTATCTCCCAAGTAATCACTGATATTATTTGAAGTAGTGGGTTGCATTATATTACCATCTGAATTTGTGCAGGTTATCTTACTGGTACTCGACTGGGTTTGGAAAGTGGTCTCCGGAAGTGGAGCAATATAAGGTATTTCAGCAGAACCTGACCCAACAGAAGGTACTGTATGCGATGTACAAGAACCCACAATTGATTCCATTTTACTATTCATTAAGAATTCCACTTTCTCCAGCCTTTTTTCAATTTCTTTTAAGCTATCAACGACGGGTAACAACAGGGATTTCAATAACTGGTCTATATTACCCATTAACTCTTTAACATTTATGTTATTTGAGAGACAGGATGTAAGCTTACCAGAAGAAGATAAATTGACTGCACAATGAGTAAGATCTTTGTCAATGAGTGCCATACCAGAATTGCGGCTACGTTTTGTCTTTCTATTCTTTGACAAATCAGGATCTATCTTTCTCCGTTTGTTAGGCAGAGGACCCATTGATTTAGATTGCCTAGATGGATTAGCCTTGTGGGATGGGGTCTTACTGACTTGTGATGATGACCCATTAAAAACTACTGGCTCGGCAATTTGGCTAGGGGATGTATGTAAAACAGTTGGGGATAAATCAATCAATGTCTCAACAACACATACATTTTGGGGTAGTACGATGGAATCATTTTTACCAGAAGGGAGTGGAGTATCTTTAGGAGAATACCCACTCACAACGGGAGTAGTTACCACATGCTGTGGGCTCGTGAGTGAAGGCGTGCTTTTGATCAATTCAATAGAATTACGACGCCTCACTCTTAATTCAGCAAGTGTTGCTTCACGATCTGAGCCCGTGGGAACTTTCAATAAATAACCATCAAGTGTACCCCTGTTAGCGCAATCAGCCATGTCGATGTAACTTATTAAAAAACACCACTATGTGGACATATGCAGCGATAAAAAAAAAAAGGATAAATCACAGTCCAACACTGTCATACAAGACGAAATGTTTGTTAACAGTACCAGCAAATGTTAAGGGGGTGAGCCCGGCCTGGCCTCCTTCGACTCCTGAGGGCTACAGAGGGCCCGCCCTTTGCCCGGGCTTAGCCCGGCGCCGCCCGCGCGCGTCCCGCGAGGCGGGATCCCAGCAGCTGTTTAAAGCGCCTCCGGGCGCGAAAGTACACAGGCGGCTTCCACTTCTGCCGCAGAGGTTGATGGGAGGTGTAGTTTCCTCTCCTTGCAGCGTCCGCTATGGGATGGCGGGAGCGGCGGCAAGAGGGAGACGATCTGCAGGGACAGCAGTCCTTCTCGATACAGGCAGGTAAAATGACGGCTTAGCACACACCACGTAGGATAGAGGCCCCCCAATTTTAAATATAGATCAACAGTCCTAGTCTGATTTTCATAGTGAGTTCGCCGACAACAAATACAAGAATAATTTGGCCTTTCACCTGATATCACCTTAAACTTTGTAATTTGTTCTTCAACATTTTTGGTAGTAGTATGTTGCACATTCTCTTCAACATTTTCTTCAATTAATGTGTCAGTTTCTGCACTCTCTTGTTGAGGTCCAAAGTAACAAAACTCAATTTCATCACAAACCTTCTTCACCTCTGATACTGATCCATGCAAAAGAGCAATGTTCAACTCATTTAACATTAGTGCTGGACTTTTTGCATAATACAATCTTCTGACTAACTTCCGCATCTGAGAATGATGTACTGCTAACATCCTGAAATGGTGAAAAACACTTTGACATACTTTCCTAGAAAGACAAGCCAGAGAATGACCTTGCAAACCAGTAATTTTTCTCACTCTACAAGGGTCTAGTCCTTGTAACATCTTAATCTTTTGTTTAACACTTTTTTTACTATATTCTCGTAAAGAAATTGCGTAAAATATCAATAGATTCTTGTCGTACACTACAAATACTACTACAATCCCAAGTGTACACTGGGGCTTTAGGATGTCTCCCTAGAACTTCATCAGCTAACACTTCTTCTACATTTCTGGGGACCATCTTCTCTTCTCAATTGGACAACCATTTCTAACCTCATAAGCCCGCCCACTAGTATCAACTGCATGCAATAAATTATTGCTCTGTAAATAACTCTCATCATGAAAGAAAGGCTCTGAACTTGAACTGTGTTTCCATTCACCCCAAAAAAATCACAAAAATTAGTTCTGTTAATTACTCTTTTCCTCTTGCTTTTGGCCTTCATTAAATGGATTGGTTTATCCAATGATCAAATTCTGTTTAAAACTAAAATAAATAGTTTCCTTTTTAGTTCAAAAGCTGTTTGAACAATGGATTCAATATGCTTCTACTTTTTATAAAATAGTGCTCTTTTTCTATATATATTTTTTCACATATTTCAGCAAGTTAAAAACAACTCTATTATAAAAAACTTTTTTACGGATTTCTTTATACTGATTTTGCCTTCTTTTACCATATATCAAATCTTTTGAATTTAAATTTTCTTTTTTTCCTTTCCTGTAATTCGTACTTCTTTTTGTGGTCTAACCATTCTCAGTAGTTTGCACATTCCGCACACTGCTTCTAGGCTTTGTAAGTTTATTAATGAATGCTTTTGTTGTCTTACCGGAAGACTTTTTCTTTTTAGCCACATGATGTTGGTCATCCAATACTTGTTCTTGAATATTCTTCGCATAAGTGTCCTTTAACTGTTCTTTTCTCTTTCTTGATTTTTCAGGCATGATAACTTTATTGTAATGATGATGAACAAAATCTGTAAAAAATTAACATAAATAAATGTATTTTAATAAAATTATAAATTATACTTGTCAATTATTATACAAACACATTCTATATAAAAACCATTTAACCACTTTCTATTCTCATCACTAATTGAAATTGTAATTCAAGGTGTATATTTAACTGTATAGCTGATTACAGGTTTGCATGTGTAATAGAAAAAGGTTCCTACCACTGTTTGTGTTAAGCCCTGAGACATCATATGAAAACTTATGCACTGACTGTATGAGTAGAGTACTGCAAGGAGACTGCCTTGGTAAATTTATAAGTGTTTGGGTTTTTGCTCAGTGAATGGATTAGTACATGTTGCTGAATGGGTCACTAGAGGAGTGCAAGGGGAGTGACAGGGTGTTTGCTGGAAGTGTATGGATACTGACTTGGGAATTGAAGGTGTGAAAGACAAGTGTGTAGGTGATTACAGGACTGCATGTATAGTAAATAGGCATTTGAAGCAGTCCATGTGCTAAGGCCTGCCTCACTGCATGAGTGCTTGGGTACTGATTGAATGATTAGAGTACTGCAAGGAGAGTGCCTTGGTGAATTTATAAGTGTTTGGGTTTTTGGTCAGTGAATGGATTAGTACATGGTGCTGAATGGGTCACTAGAGGAGTGCAAGAGGAGTGACAGGGTGTTTCCTGGTAGTGTATGGATACTGACTGGGGAATTGAAGGTGTGAAAGACAAGTGTGTAGGTGGTTACAGGACTGCATGCATAGTAAATAGGCATTTGAAGCAGTCCATGTGCTAAGGCCTGGCTCACTGCATGAGTACTTGGGTACTGACTGAATGATTAGAGTACTGCAAAGAGAGTGCCTGTGTGAATTTAAAAGTGGTTCGGTTTTGGTGCAGTGAATGGATTAGTTCATGGTTCTGAATGGGTCACTGGAGGAGTGCAAGGTGAGTGATAGGGTGTTCGCTGTAACTGTATGAATACTGACTGGGGAATTGAAGGTGTGAAATACAAGTATGTAGGTGGTTCGACATCTGCATGCATAGTGGATAGGGGTTTGTAACAGTCCATGTACTAAGGCCTGGCTCAGTGCATGAGTACTTGGATACTGACTGAATGATTAGAGTACTGCAAGGAGAGTACCTGGGTGAATTTATAAATGGTTGGGTTTTGGCGCAGTGAATGGATTAGTACATGGTACTGAAAGGGTCAGTAGAAGAGTGCAAGAGGAGTGACAGGGTGTTTCCTGGAAAAGTATGGGTACTGATTGGGGAATTGAAGGTGTGAAAGAGAAGTATGTAGGTGGTTAGAGGACTGCATGCATAGTGGATGGGCGTTTGAAGCAGTCCATGTGCTAAGGCCTGGCTCAGTGCATGAGTACTTGGATACTGACTGAATGATTATAGTACCTCAAGGAGAGTGCCTGGTTGAATTTATAAGTGGTTGGGTTTAGGCGCATTGAATGGATTAGTACATGGTGCTGAATTGGTCACTAGAAGAGAGCAAGAGGAGTGACAGGGTGTTTCCTGGAAATGTATGGGTACTGATTGGGGAATTGAAGGTGTGAAAGACAAGTGTGTAGGTGGTTTGACATCTGCATGCATAGTGGAAAGGGGTTTGTAGCAGTCTATGTGCTAAGGTCTGGCTCACTGCATGAGTACTTGGGTACTGACTGAATGATTAGAGTACTGCAAGGAGAATTCCTGGGTTAATTTATAAGTGGTTGGGTTTTGGCGCAGTGAATGGATTAGTACATGGTGCTGAATGGGTCACTAGAAGAGTGCAAGAGGAGTGACAGGGTGTTTGCTGGAAGCGTATGGATTCTGACTGTGAATTGAAGGTGTGAAAAACAAGTGTGTAGGTGGTTCGACATCTGCATGCATAGTGGATAGCGGTTTGTAGCAGTCTATGTGCTAAGGCCTGGCTCACTGCATGAGTACTTGAGTACTGACTGAATTATTAGAGTACAGCAAAGAGAGTGCCTGGGTGAATTTATAAGTTGTTGGGTTTTGGTGCAGTGAATGGATTAGTACATGGTGCTGAATGGGTCACTGGAGGAGTGCAAGGGGAGTGACAGGATGTTTGCTGGAGTGTATAGATACTTACTGGGGAATTGAAGGTGTAAAAGACAAGTGTGTAGGTGGTTAGAGGACTCCATGCATAGTGCATAGAGGTTTGAAGCACTCCATGTGCTAAGGCCTGGCTCAGTGCATGAATACTTAGGTGCTGACTGAATGATTAGAGTACTGCAAGGAGAGTGCCTCAGTGAATTTATAAGTGGTTGAGTTTTGGTGCAGTGAGTGGATTAGTACATGGTGCTGAATGGGTCACTGGAGGAGTGCAAGGGGAGTGACAGGGTATTTGCTGGAGTGTATAGATACTGACTAGGGAATTGAAGGTGTGAAAGACAAGTGTGTAGGTGGTTAGAGGTCTGCATGCATAGTGGATAGGGGTTTGAAGCAGCCCATGTGCTAAGGACTGGGTCAGTGCATGAGTACTTGTGTCCTGACTGAATGATTAGAGTACTGCAAACAGAGTGCATGGGTGAATTTATAAGTGGTTGGGTTTTGGTGCTGTGAATGCATTAGTTCATGGTGCTGAATGGGTTACTGTAGGAGTGCAAGGGGAGTAGGTTTTTAAACAGTTATGTGTCAGGAAACAGATGAAGTAACCACATAGCTCTGTTAGAATTCTTGCACAAGTGCACAGAGACTCACAGTGTGATTCTAGACAAGCAAAACTATTCCCTGTACTTTAGCAAGAGAAACTCGGTAGACTGGAAGGAACAAGATGACCGCATACATTCTACATATTTCACTACTGCACTCTAGTGTGAATGCTTGACTCATTCTGTGAATGCATACGCAATGACTGGGTTCTATTACTACTGAAAGTTGACAACAGGATAGGTTTTTCAGCAGTTATGTCTCAGCAAAGACATGAGGTAACCACATGCTTCTGTCACAATGGTTGCAGAAGTGCACACAGACTCACAGTGTGATTCTAAGCAAGCAACACTATTCCCTAGACTTTAGCAGGAGAAACTCACTAGAGTGGAAGGGGTAAGGTAACTGCACACATTCTACATATTTCACCACTGCACTCTAGTGTGAATACCTCACTCATTCTGCAAATGCATAAGCAATGACCAGCTTCTAATACTACTAAAACCTTATACTTTACCAAGACACATTCACTAGTCTGAAAGGGGTATGGTGACAGCACACCTTCTACATATTTCAATACGGCACACTACTGTGAAAGCCTTGCCCTGTAATGCTAGTAAAACTTGACAACATGACACATTTTAAAGCAGTTATCTGTCAGCAAATACATGATGTTACCAAATGCTTTTCTCACAATAGTTGCCCAAATGTACACAGATTCACAGTATCATTCTAGACAACCAACTATCCCTTGTACTTTACCAAAACACATTCACTATTTTGGAAGGGATAAGGTAACTGCACACATTCTAAATACTTCAGTACTGCACTTTAGTGTCAAAGCCTGACTCATTTTCCAAATGCATAAGCAAAGACTGACTTCTAATTCTACCAAAACTTGAGAACAGGAAAGGTTTTTAAGCAGTTATGTCTATGCAAAGACATGAAGTGCCCAAATGCTTCTCTCTCAGTGTTTCCCAAATGCACACAGACTCACAGTGTGATTCTAGACAAGCAACACTATCCCTTGTACTTTACCAAAACACATTTAGTACTCTGGAAGGGGTAAGGTAACTGCACACATTCTACATATTTGAATACTGCACAGTACTTTAAAAGCCTGATTCGTTTTGTGAATGCATAAGCAATGACTGGCTTCTAATGCTACAAAAACATGTCAACATGACAGGTTTTAAAGCAGTTATCTGTCAGCAAATACATGATGTTACCAAATGCTTCTCTCGCAATGGTTCCCAAATGCAAATAGACTTACAGTGTGAGTCTAGACAAGCAACACTATCCCTTGGACTTTACCAAAACACATTCACTACTCTGGAAGTGGTAAGGTAACTGCACACATTCAACATATTTCAGTACTGCACTCTAGTGTCAAAGCCTGACTCATTTTCCAAATGCATAAGCAATGACTGGCTTCTAATTGTACCAAAACTTGAGAACAGGATAGGTTTTTAAGCAGTTATGTGCATACAAAGACATAAAATACCCAAATGCTTCTGTCACAATGGTTCCCTAATGCACACAAACTCACAATGTGATACTACACAAACAAAACTACTCCCTGGACTTTTAACAGGAGAAACACATTACTCTTATTAAAAAGAAAGGCACCACATACAACCCCTCACAAATTATTAACTCACCTTTCAAATTGATTTGTAGATTAAGAAGTATGTCAGTCTCTCACCAGATTTTCTTATACAGAATATCTGTACTGCAATGCTCTTAGCAAAACCAAAACATGGCAAACGTTCCCTCTCATTCTGCACACATATACATGTAAATATCAAATCACATTGCTTCCCACATTATTTCAAAAGCTAACACACATTTTTATTGGTTACACATTTCAACCCTTTCCAATTGACATAAGTTTGAACCCTAACCCCAACCTGCTTACTGCCTGTTTCCACGGTAACAGTTCATGGAACAGTCAACTGAGCACAAAGGTCACAAGTTCAGCACACAAGTTGCTACTCCAAACAGCAAGTGTGCTTGACTTTTCAAAACATCAGCTTATCCTATATAATGTTTCTTTCAAATAGTTTTTGTTGACCAATAAGAAACATGCTTTTAATAAATACACACATGCACCCTACTGTTCAGTCTAGAATGTTCTCAAACAGCCAATAATTTCTTTTCTTTTTTCATAACTGCATCTAATTCACCATTTTAGAAAAATCTTACATTTCAAACTGCCATTTCACATACAGACACCTTCAGAGTGCATCCAGACCTACTTCCAAGATGCTTAGAGTGTGGCTTGTGGGACACAGCTATATTTTCTGGAGCCAAATGTATGCAGAAAACACAGGTATTGACAAAGACCTAGCTTTGCCAAATGTTGAAATTAAATGGATTGGTCATAGAGGATTAAAGTGGCACCAATTGATGCCATTGGTTAAATCCTTTTTGCATCTCCAACACTCTGACCTCCTAATTGTGCACTGTGGTGGCAATGACCTAGGCACTTTGACTGGGGTAGGTCTGGAAATGCTTATGAAGGACACCTTTGGCGAATTAATGTCACTTTTCCCCCAAACTGCCTTTGTGTATTCTAACATATGCCAAAGAAAGAAATGGAACTGGTCCAATCATTTTTGTCCATAGATTAAGAAAGATAGGAAACATGTCAATAAAGCTGTTTCTGCTTATCTCAGTCTTCCTCAACAACTTTAGACTCTGTATAGGTACTTACTTGTAGGTACCAAAATCTCTCAATAAACACAACGGCTCTTTTTAGAGCCACTCAAGATCTAAACACATAAGCTTGATGTTTATCTGAAAAATATTACTTTTTTTTTTTTGCTTGGAGTCGTGCACCAGACACGTTAGGAATCGCGCACCCAACGCGAGAGGAGTCGTGCACCCAACGTGTGCAGACCAGTTTTCTGCGAGCCAAATCGTGCACCCAACGCGGGAGGAGTTGTGCACCCAACGCGTGCACACCAGGGGGCCGCGTTGCGCACCGCGCTGGGTGCTCAACTCCTAATTTGCCCGTAAAAAAAAAATAGCACCTATCACTAATTTCTATTCTCCCTGGGGACCCCATCCCCCGGGGCCTATATACAACGTTGGAGACCGTGGGGGAGCCCCAATGCCCCCACGGTCCCAGCCGGCTCCCCGCATCCTTCAGGAGCCGGCATTGCTTTTCCACATGGGGAGCTGCTAACATGCAGATCCCCGTGTGGAAAAGCAATATGGTTTGCATTTTGAAAGAGAGAGCAACTTTCCTGCTCTCTCTTTCAAAATCCAAACCAAGTTTGCTATGACAGGGTGAGAGCCTCTGCTCACGCTCTGCTATAGCAAACAGCAGTGGGTGGGCACCCCGAGACACTGCAGGTGCTGACCCATTTATTTTATAGCCCCAGGGGGTGGTGGTCCCCGGGGCTGGGAGGCCCCTCTGGACCCCCCATCAAATTTTATGTTTTTTGCCCCTGGGATTTGGCCCCCCCGGGGGCTAATTTTTAAAAAAGCACGGGAATCCGTGCTCTGTTTATTTTTTTTATGTTAGGATCCGCGCACCCAGCACGCATTTTGCAGTCTTTTCAACAACAAAAAAATGTGGGGCCCTGGGGGTCCTTGTGGGACCCCCTAAGCAGATCTTGAGGGTCAGGGTATTTCTTCCCTGCCTCCTTTATACGTTTTGCACACTTCATCCACTGATTTCTTAAGCCTCGCTTCTACCGAGGCACAAAATGGCTGGCAACACTTCCTGGTTTGGAGTGTTTACAGTCAGTTGACAGCCAATTAGCATGCAGCTCGTGACCGGGAGGGTGCGCGCTGGCTGCGCAGAGGGTGTGCGGATCCTCCAAGGCCATAGATATATCTATGATTTTACTTTTGATTTTCTCAGCAACTACTGAACGGATTTACACCATTTAACTAAAAGGCACAAGTGTGAACCAGGGGCTACCTCTTTGCCAAATTTCGTGTAATTCCGTTCAGCAGTTCGGGCTGCAGCTGCGATTAACGGTGCCTATGGAAAATTGCATGGGGAAAACGTGTTTTGGGACCCTCCTCTTTTCTCGGCCCCCACTTGACGAATCACCCTGAGACTTTCAGGATAGGAGCGGACCAGAGCGCCCCACCAGTTTTGAAAATTGTGCGAAGATTCGTCAACCAGCGCCAAAGAGAATGTTGCGGATTTCCTATGGATAATAGGTCCTAACTATAACTACCTACTGGCGACCGTATATATATATATGCAAAAAAAAGAAGCAGAGAACTCTGGGTAGTTCTCAAGTTAAGGTGGAAAGCAGCTCCTGTTAGAGCACTCTCAACACCAGAGACACTCTAGATCTGCTCACCTCAAATGCCTGCTTTTCTGTCAAAGTCTTTAAGCATAGGATAGCACAGTGCTGTCCATGCCGAGCTGTAAAATGTCGAAAGCCATTTACCACTTCTGGCATAGTATTACAGCTTTGAATTGGTAAAATACCAACCAAGCCAACCAGAAATGAGTAAAAGCAACCCCTGGCCAGCGACACTCTAGATCTGCTCACCTGAAATGTCTGCTTTTCTATCAAACTCTTTAAGCATAGGATTAGCACAGTGCCATCCACGCCGAGATAGAAAAGGTCAAAGTCTTTTGCCATTTTTACAGCAAAGTCTTTAAGCAAAGGACTAGCACAGTGCTGTGCATGCTGAGCTGTAAAATGACAAAAGCCATCTACTACTCCAGGCACAGTATTACAGCTTTGAATTGGTGAAATACCAACCAAGCCAACCTGAAATGAGTAAAAGCAACCCCTGACATCGTGTTCCGCTCTAATTAGAGCTCTTCAGAGAGGTATAGCTTTGTCCAGACACAAGGGAGCACCCACTATACACCCACTATAAGTCAAAACAATACCCTTTCAGGCATAGAGTGACACATAAATTATGCAAAAAAAGAAGCAGAGAACTCTAGGTAGTTCTCAACTTTAAGTGGAAAGCAGCTCCTGTTAGAGCACTCTCAACACCAGCAACACTCTAGATCTGCTCACCTGAAATGTCTGCTTATCTATCAAAGCCTTTAAGCATAGGATTAGCACAGTGCCATCCACGCCGAGATAGAAAAGGACAAAGTCTTTTGCCATTTCTACAGCAAAGTCTTTAAGCATAGGACTAGCACAGTGCTGTCCATGTCGAGCTGTAAAATGACAAAAGCCATGTACCACTCCAGGCACAGTATTACAGCTTTGAATTGGTGAAATCCCAACCAAGCCAACCTAAAATGAGCAAAAGCAACCCCTGACACAGTGTTCCGCTCTAATTAGAGCTCTTCAGAGAGGTATAGCTTTGTCCAGACACAAGGGAGCACCCAGTATAAGTCAAAACAATACCCTTTCAGGCATAGAATGACGCATAAATTATGCAAAAAAGAAGGAAGTGAACTCTGGGTAGTTCTCAAGTTTAGGTGGAAAGCAGCTCCTGTTAGAGCACTCTCAACGCCAGCGACACTCTAGATATGCTCACCTGAAATGTCTACTTGTCTATCAAAGTCTTTAAGCATAGGATTAGGACAGTGCCATCCACGCCGAGATAGAAAAGGACAAAGTCTTTTGCCATTTCTACAGCAAATTCTTTAAGGATAGGACTAGCACAGTGCTGTCCATGCCGAGCTGTAAAATGACAAATGTCATTTACCATTTCAGGCACAGTATTACAGCTCTGAATTGGTAAAATACCAACCAAACCAACCTGAAATGAGTAAAAGCAAAAGATTGGCTTGGTTGGTAGTTTACCAATTCAAAGCTGTAATACTGTGCCTGGAGTGGTAAATGGCTTTTGTCATTTTACAGCTCGGCATGGACAGCACTATATGTACTATATATAAATATATACATATATACTGTCTCAATACTTGGAAGTGGGCAGAATTCCCAGGGGGCTACGCATTATGCTAGCCCCTAGTTATGATACACCCAATCCCAAAATGTTGAAAGAGTGGGGAGAATGCAACTTAGACTCGTCGAAAAAACTAATGGAGATACTAATTAAATATGCGGACATTGACAGAAAAGAGCTACAAGTTCAAATAGATGAAATCAACTGTAAAATTGAATCACTTGAAAATGGTAATGTGCAACATAAATTAAGAGAGGAAATGATATCGCGCTTGAAAAAAGAAGAGGAAGTCATCAAAAAAAGAAAAACCTTCAAATTCCAGCGCGACAAAAATGATTATGCACAAGGGCAAATTTTTACTTTCTCTCGGAAATACGACGCTGTTAAGGCGGCGAAAGGCCAAGCAAACCAGCAAAAAGGAAAAGGCTTTAAAGAGGGAACAACTAATGAGATTCAATCAAAATCATCAATATCAGATCTTAGCTCTACAGGAGAAACAGAATCCGAATCAGAGATGAACCCTAGCACTTCAAAGCAGATGAGACAGAATCAAATGGGTCACACATTAGCTGATGAATTGAGTTTTTTACGAGATCAAAGGCGCCAAACACTCCGTCCGAGGAAACCAAGCAGTTATGCAAACAAAGGAGAAATGCGAAACGCAGGGAAAGACGGAGACGGAGAAGGTCAAAAGCAATTCGTCAAGAAAGCGAACAACAAAGGGTGGCGCCAGAAATAAATATCAAGCAAACAAATGAAAACTCCATCATCAATTTGGCAAATGTGGATCTAGATCAAGCGGAAGAACAAATCTTAAAATTGGGGTTGTCATATTGTGCAGAAAGTAATTTTGAGTATCCACAGACAAGAGTGGATATATACCAATTTATAAGAAAAATAAAATTACAGAAATTTCATCAAATAAAAGATAATAAATCAATGCCAATAAACCCCATTATATGCCAGCAACAACAACAGAAAAGTGTGACCAATCTCACAGCGGCTGATGTAAATCTAATCCGCGATCTAAAGCTGCTAGAAAAGAATGAAGTAAACAATGAAGAAGTCACACAGACAACTATGGAGGAAATGGATATTAACATCAACAAAGCGCCAACGACTAACTTCAAAGCAAAATCCAAGTTTGTACCAATAATGACTAGGGATTCGATTGACACTTTCAGCGAAATAATAACATCTGAAATTCGGAAGTTGCATTCAAATACTCAAAAACAAAAAAGAAAATATAATAACCAGTTGCATAAATATCATCAACTAATGAAAAAACTACGTGAAAATGATTCCATAATTATACGCAATTCAGACAAAGGGGGCAATATAGTCATCTGGCCCAAAGAACAATATATGGAAGAAGCACTTAAACAACTGGATGATCGCGATTGCTACAAATTAAGCTCCAAGTTTATTATGAATGCCAAACAAGATGAATTATTTGGAAAATTATTAGCATGGAAAAATAAAGGCTTAATCAATCAAGATGAATATAAATTTTTAAAAAAAGAACATGCAAGAACGCCAGCTATCTATTTTATTCCAAAAATTCATAAGGATAAACTGAGACCTCCTGGAAGACCTATCATTTCCGCAAAAGAGAGCTTATTGGAAAACGTGTCCATCTATATAGATGCATTCCTACAAGAACTCGTGAGGGCACTACCGTCATATATTCAAGACACCACAGATTTTCTAAGACAGTTGCATGAATGCAAATGGGAAGAAGATTATGTGCTCATATCAATGGATGTATCCAATCTATATACATCAATCCATCACAGGGATGGACTAAGAGCAATCGAGTACTTTCTGAGCACAAGGCCCTTAGAATTTCACGCACATAACAAACTGCTAATGGATCTTATCACGTTTTGTCTAAACAATAACTATTTTATATTTCAACAACAGATATACCACCAGGAGAGAGGCGTAGCAATGGGTGCAAGTTTTCCACCAAGCTACGCCTGTCTCCACATGGGTTGGTGGGAGGAGAAAATTTTAAAAATCAAACATAGTGACTGTTGGACTAAAAATGTGATAAAGTGGATCCGATTCATAGATGATCTGTTTATTATTTGGCGGGGCAACAGATTGAGTGCAGAACAGTTTATTATGGATTTGAATGCAAATGATATGAACTTACATTTCACTTCAGAAATTAGTGCAAGCAGCATATGTTTTCTAGACGTTGAAGTATACATACATAACAACAACATACAAACACGACTACATCGGAAACCCACGTCAGGAAACACTATTCTGCATAATAGCAGCTTTCACCCTAGACATACAATTGAAAGTATTCCATATGGGGAGATGCTGCGCATACGCAGAATATGTAGCACTGCTAAGGATCTTGACACGGCACAGCAGGAATGTAAATCCAGATTCCTAGCTAGAGGCTATGGACAAAAGGTATTAGATCGTGCAATTACTCGCACTAAGGAAACCTCCAGAGAAGACTTACTTTTTAAAACCTCACGTAACAAAATAAAACAGCAACAACAACAGTGTGGCAGTGAGAACGTCACAAGTAACCCCAGACTCATTCTAACATATAACAATCAAAGAAACAACATCAGGAAAATAATTAAAAGCAACTGGCACTTGGTTTTAAGTGATCCTGTAATTGGGGATAAAATGCCTGCCTTTCCTACTATCACCTTCAGGAAGGCATGCAGTACCAGTGACCATTTAGTGAGCAGTAGCCCTGAAGTTCCAACCAATTCCAACTGGTTGACCAAACGCAAAGGCTTTGTGAGATGTACAACATGCAAAGCATGTAAGTATGGGGAAAATAAAACCACGTACCATTCACCCTTCAATGATAAGCCTATCCCCATCAGTAAATTTCTAACGTGCAAGTCAGAGTTTGCAATCTATATATTGGAGTGCTCTTGTGGTCTAAGATATATTGGAAGCACACGCCTCCAGGTACACAAGAGAATACTTCAACACTTACGGGCCATCACCAACAATGATAGTTCCTATCCGGTAGCCCGGCATTTCAACGAGGCACATAATAAAGATTTGAACCAGTTGAAATATTATGTAATCGATAATGTCCCCCCATTAAGAAGGGGAGGCAATAGAGATGCAATTCTGAGACGTTTAGAAACAAAATACATATTAGAACTTGACAGTAAAAATCCGCACGGTCTGAACACCACTGAAGACTTGTACACCTGGCTGTAGATCTAAGACTCCGATGAATAAGAATATAACATTAAAAAATAAAGCTGGCAATATAAAATAATATTTTACTCTGTCCCACCTCCCGGCCAGAATACCCGTTGTTTTTACTAATAGTACCATGGGCGCATGGCACACAACAAAGATTTACACAAATAGTGGGGGTCACGGAAAATTAGCACCTTAGCACTGTTTTCAGCGTACTTTGCACATATCACGTACTGTATCAAAACCTTGAATGTGTACCCCAATTCTAACATACATGCAGCATAAAGAACAAAATGGGTTATAAAAAGGGATATAATCATGTAGCAATATCAAATAGTGAATAGATAACCCAGTGGGAACCTGTTCAAAATATTTTTTGCATATCACATGTATATATTTTTTTGCGTGGATAAAATATGTATTGTACAAATATAATGATTCCAAAATAGATCAAGGAAATGAACATAATTGAAATATTGGCGCATTTATGCAGACATATTGGAACGAGGGGTCACGTAAAAATATTAGATCATTTTAAAGAATGTGGTTTTTAAGAACAATTACCAATATTTATTAACATAGTTTTATGGAGTTTGTAAAGATATTTATTTAATTATTTATTTATTTATCTATTTATTCATACAAACCAAATTGTCAAAATATTGCAAAGTATGATACAAACTTCTGGTTCAGATATGGGATAAACGCAATAGTACTACAAACAATGAGAAAGAAAAAAAGAAAAAAAGAAAAAAAGACGAGCAGTCTGTTGTTTATGGTTATGAACGCTAACTAGCACTATGTCACTTTAAAAACGGGGAGAAAAAACGAAGCATGTCATGTGATCAAGGGCTCTGGGTGGCCCGAAACGCGTAATGGCGGCAGAAGCAAGAAATAAATAATTATATGCACGAAACAAGTGGAGTCCGTTCCGTTCTTGTTTGTAAAACAACAGAAGGAGTATCGCAATATATATATATATATATATATATATATATATATATATATATATATATATATATATATATATATATATATATGTATATATATATATATATATATATATATTCAATTCTCATTTTATTGTTTGATTAATTAAAATCTTACATATAGTAACAATAATTCCTATTCTGATAAATATACTATTAATACAAGTCTGAATTAAAAATGTTACAACCATACATATTAATAAAATAATCAATGTTGCTTTATAGTTAAATATAACAGCACTTAATAGCTCAGATTGCATAATAAAACGTTATCTATTATATACATCCTATATTACATCTCGCATTGTTCTCAAATTAATCTTGCTGGTCTAATTCCCTTCTTACTATTAATACAATTTTACAAAAGCTGAGGTCCATACTATGACATCTCAAATTAATCTTACTGGTCTAATGCCCTTTTTGCTATTAATACAAACTTTGAAAAACCTGAGTTTAGTGCTATGTCTTCTGCATGTAAGCATCTTATCAGGGCTTGTCTACATGTCCGTAATCCCCAGGAGATAAAATGCCACTTAAGTGTAGCTTTTCTTTCATCTTTAAGTTTTGGGCATATACGCAGCAAATGAATAATGTTCTCTTCCCCCATTTTACATAGGCGACAGGGCATCATCTCCATTGATCGAAGCCAAGGCATTTCATGGCATGAGCCTGGGAAAACGGCAAAGCGAGCATTTCTAAACAAATTTGTTTGATTCAAGGACCAAGGCGGTGCTAAATACGATTGTGCTCTCAAATTTGTATCCCCATTTATTACTGACCAAGCATGCATTCTCTTTGCCAGGTAATTTTTATCAGTAACAGTGATAGATGTTTTGTAATTTTATTGATAGATTTGTTAAATGAATCTGTAGTTATTGGTCTATCCCAAGTTGTATGTGCTGAATATTCATCTAAAGCAGCTTGTAAATGCTTCCAGAATGAAGACTTCTGATTTGTTTTTATTTCCTGCCAATACAAATTGGACATTTGATTTACATTATCCATTTTGTTTCTTTTCCATACTTTAATGAATTGGCCTTGACGTGTAATTAGCTGATTAATTAGGCCAAATTCCAATCTAATCTGTGCAGGCGATGAATTATGTGGAAGATAAAAAAGTGATTTGAAGATTTTTGTCACAGGATTATTGATGATTATAACGTCTTCTCCACACAGTGCTTCGCTTCCATATGTTAAAGTTGGCAATAATTTTGCCAATATCACTTTTAGTAGCAGTAGGTAAGTCAGCCCTCCTAATGACTTCTGCAAAGTTCTAAATGTAGTAAGTAGGATGTTAGATCTTCTTTGGATCTCAGCCTTATGTGGATGAAATGATCCTTTATCATCTAATAGTACTACCAGATATTTGTATGATCTTACTTGTTCTACTGGCAAGTTTTGGAGGAACCATTTATGCTTATACTTGGACTTCAGGTTTTTGTTAACCTCCATAATTTTTGTCTTGGTGTCCTTTATAACCATACCATTCTCTTGTGAGTAACTTGATATCCTATTTATCAGGCGCTGTAGCCCAACCTTTGTTTGGCTTAATAGGATAACATTGTCTGCATGTAACAGATTTGATATATGAGTACTAGCTAATTTTGGTGGATAGGCATTCACTTCATCCATCACGTGTGTTAGGTCCGACAGAAACAGGTTAAAAAGCAATGAGGCCAGAACACACCCTTGTTTTAGGCCCTTGGAAGTTGGAATCTCCTTAGATACATACGAGGGAAGATGGAATTCCTTGCTCTTTCTACTTTTGCCAAAGTAGTTGCCTTTAAACACAATCGAAAGTAGATTTAAAGTCAACAAAACACAAATACAATGGTTGTTTCTTTGCAGCCTATTAATCCATTAATACTGAGAACACTAATATATTTGTTGTGGTTTCTAATCCTTGTATGAACCCCGTTTGATTCTGAGGAATTATCTGTTTCTCCACTGTCCATGTAGTTAATTTTGAGAGTACGACTCCAGCAAATAATTTACCATCATTATCCTGTAAGGTAATTAATCGATAATTGCCAGGCTGTGCCCAATCACCTTTTTTATATATTAGTGATATTAATTAGCCCTGCCATGTTACAGGTATTGTTGATGTCTCTACAGTTTCCTTAAACTTCTTTGTGGGATATTCTGCCCGAAGAGCCGGATTTTTTTATAGAATGCGAATGGCATGCCATTGGGACCAGGAGCACCATCTTTTAGTTTTTGGAATTAGTTTGCATACTTGATTGTTTGTTATGTCAATTTTGTAGTAAAAATCCTTTTTTTGCATATCTTTCACCTTCACACTGTCGTCCTTTTGGGTGATTTCAGAGTTGGAGTTAAGGCGTCTTGTTAAAAATCTGATCCAATCAGCCAGGTCTTGGGGGATATGAAAAATAGTAATGCGGGGGCCCTCATGGGCTCCTGTAGCCCTGGGGACCACCATGTCCCCGGGGCTATGTTAAAAAATAATGTGTAGGGGGCTCGAGTCCCCCACACAGCTCCAGGGACCACCAACTCCCCGGGGGAAATTTCAAAGATGGGAGGGAAGCCCCTCTTCTGGAGCCGTAAATGACCCGGGGGACCGCCACCCACCCAGGGATGGCACCTGCAATGTCCTGGGGTGCCCACCCCCAAGACATTGCAGTTTGCTATTGCTTGGCAGGAGCACTGCTCACGCCAAGCCATAGAAACTCTGCTTCGCTTCATGGATGGGAAGCAGAATTGCTTTAGGACAGAGTGAGCTGCATGTTTGCAGTTCCCTCTGCCCAAAAGCAATACTTGATCCTGCAGGAGGCGGGGAGCCAGCAGGGACTGCGGGGGCCTTGAGGCTCCCCCCAGAGTCCCAAACAACTTGGCCAAGCCCTGGAGGATAGGGGTTCCCGGGGCTGAAAGTGGCCTAGGGAGGGGAACTGCTCAGCCCCTCACCCTTAAAAACTGGAGGTAACAAGTGGGCTAGTTGGCCCCTAAGGACCCTCAGCAGCAAGGGGACTTTATCCCCCAACCAAGAGCACACCAGGAGGAGCATTTGCAGCGTGGTGGAGAAAGGGGACGTGGTCTGCTATCAGAACTTAGTGATCCTGCAGTGTGGGACTTACTGGAGGTAATAGGAGGGGTAGCTGTCCCCCAAGAATGGTCTTGGGAGCCAACTACCCCTCTTGTTATCTCCAGTAAGTCCCACACAGTGGAATTGCTAGAACATCTTTGGAGACCACGCCCCCTTTCTCCACCACTCTATAAATGTACCTCTCGGTGCACTACTATTTGGGGGATAAAGTCCCCTTGGCTCTGAGGGACTTTGGGGGCCAAGAAGCTCTCCTGGTACCTCCTGTAAATCCTACACAGCAGAGTGCTGGTTGGAGGCCCATCCCCCTTTCTCCACCACTCTGCAAACTTGACTACTAGTTAAAAAATGCAATTGGTCTCGCATTTGTGAGAGTTAGAGCTATTGGCGCTGTAAATGTAAAAAAATGTTACTAACATTTTTTGGAGTGGAGTGGATGTATGTTGTGTGTAGTGCAATGATGTGTTATGTTGTGCAGTGAAATTATGTGGATGGAAAGTATGAGGTATTTAGTGTATGGGAATTATGTGAAGTGGAATGATGTGTTATGGAGAGTAATTATGTGGTGTGGCAGTCTGTGTTGTGGAGTGGTAACCTCAGGTTTAGTCTTCCTCGTTTCCATAGAAGCTAAACTATAAACTCAATTAGGCACAAAAAAAGAAGCAACCACAGAGGAGCACTTCTGGACCTAGTCAGAGGTATGAGCAGGGCCACTGAAATTATGCGACTGTTCGGCTGCACCAATTTTCGCTTAATTATATTTTTTCGGCATTTGCCACATAATCAATCTTCTGCTGCATAATCTGCAGATTTGAACAAAAAAAACCTTGTTTCTAGCTCAAACGGCTAAAACGTTACCAAATATGCAGCAACAAGTGTTCCACGGTGGTGGAAGGCCCTCTGCAAAGCTGGAATGGTCACCTGTTACTTATTGCTAAATGTGGGTGTTACATTGGTACTAATGGTGCACAAACCACTCTTGCTTCTTTCTTTGCCTCTCTTGCCTCTTTCTGCACCTCTCTTTTTTCTTTCTGCACCCCTCTTTCCTATTTCTGCACCGCTTTTCCCTCTTTCTGCACTTCTCTTGCCTCTTTCTGTACCTATGTTGCTTCTTTCTTCACTTCTCTAGCCTCTTTTTGCATTTCTGTTCCTTCTTTCTGCACTTCTCTTGCCTCATTGTCCATTTCTGTTGCTTCTTTCTGCACTTCTCTTGTCTCTTTCTGGACCTCTCCTGCTCTTTCTGCAGTTCTCTTGCCTCTTTCTGCACCCCTCTTGCTTCTTTCTGCAGCCCACTTCCCTCTTTCTGCACCTCTCTTGCCTTTTTCTGTACCAGTGTTCCCTCTTTTTGTACCTCTCTTGCCTGTTTCTGCACTTCTGTTGCTTCTTTCTGCAGTTCTCTTGCCTCTTTCTGTATTTCTGTTGCTTCTTTGTGCACTTCTCTTGCCTCTATATACATTTCTATTGCCTCTTTCTGCACCTCTCTTGCTCTTTCTGCAGTTCTCTTGCTTCTTTCTGCAACACTGTTGCTTCTTGCTGCACTCCACTTGCCTCTTTCGGCACTTCTCTTGCCTCTTTCTGCACCTCAAGCTCTCCTTTCTGCAACTCTCTTGCTTCTTTCTGTACTTTTCTTGCCTCTTTGTGCACCTCACTCTCTTCTTTCTGTACCTCTCTTGCATCTTTATGTACTTCTCGTGCCTCTTTCTACATCTCTGTGGCTTCTTTCTGTACTTCTCTAGCCTCTTTCTGTATTTCTGTTGCATCTCTCTGCACTTCTCTTGCCTCTTTCTGCACCCCTATTGCCTCTTTCTGCACATCTGTTGCCTCTTTCTGCACTTTTCTTGCTTCTTTCTGCACCTCTCTTGCTTCTTTCTGCACCCCTCTTGCCTCTTTCTGCACTTCTCATGCTTCTTTTAGTGCTTCTCTTGCCTCTTTCTGCACTTCTCTTGCTTCTTTCTGGACTTCTCTTGTGCCTTTCTGCATTTCTCTTGCCTCTTTCTACAGTTCTCTTGCTTTTTTATGCGCTTCTCTTGCCTCATTCATCATCCCTCTTGCCTCTTTCTGTGCCTCATTTGCCTCTTTCTGCACCTGTCTTGCCTCTTTCTGCACTTCTCCTGTCTCTTTCTGCACCTCACTTGTCTCTTTAATCACGTGTTTAGCCTCCTTCTGCACCCGTTGCCTCATTTAGCATTTGTCTTCCCTCTTTCTGCACCTCTCCTGCCTTTTTCTGCACCCATCTTGCCTCTTTCTGCACCCATCTTCCCTTTTTCTGGACTTCTCTTGCCTCTTTCTCGACCTCTCTTGCTTCTTTCTGCAGTTCTCTTGCCCCTTTCTGCCACTCTGCTGCTTCTTGCTGCACTCCACTTGCCTCTTTCTGCACTCCTGTTCCCTCTTTCTGCATCTCTCTTTCCTCTGTCTGAACGCCTGTTCCCTCTTTCTATACCTACCTTGCCTATTTCTGCACCTCTCTTGCCTATTTCTGCACTTCTCTAGCCTCTTTTTGCACCTCTATTGCTTCTTTCTGTTCTTCTCTAGCCTTTCTGTATTTCTGTTGCCTCTTTCTGCACTCCTATTGCTTTTTTCTGCACATCTGTTGCTTCTTTCTAAACTTTTCTTGCTTCTTTCTGTACCTCTCTTGCTTCTTTCTGCACCCTTCTTGCCTCTTTCTGCACCCCTCTTTCTGTACCTCTCGCCTGTTTCTGCACATCTCTTGCCTGTTTCTGCACCTCTCTTGCCTGTTTCTATATTTCGTTTGCCTCTTTCTGCACCTCTATTGCTTCCTTCTGCACTTCTCTTGCCTCATTCTGCATTTCTGTTGCTTCTCACTGCAATTCTCTAGCCTCTTTCTGTATTTCTGTTGCTTCTTTGTGCATGTATCTTGCCTCTTTCTGCACCTCTCTTGCCTCTTTCTGCAGTTCTCTTGCCTCTTTCTGTACCTCTGTTGCTTCACTCTGCACTTCTCTGGCCTGTTTCTGCACTTCTCTTGCCTCTTTTTGCATTTCTGTTGCTTCTTTCTGTACTTCTCTGGCCTCTTTTGCACCCCTTCCCTCTTTCTGCAGCTCTCTTGCCCCTTTCTGCAGTTCTCTTGCCTCTTTCTGCATTTCTCTTGCCTCTTTCTACATTTCTGTTAATTCTTTCTGCACTTCTCTTGCCTCTTTCTGCACCCCTCTGCACCCCTCTTGCCTCTTTCTGCACCCCTCTTGCCTCTTTCTGTACATATCTAACCTCTTTCTGCAACTCTGTTGCTTCTTTCTGCACTTCTCTTGCTTATTTCTTCACCTCTCTTTCTTTTTTCTGCACCCCTCTTGCCTCTTTCGGCACTCCTGTTCCCTCTTTCTGCAACTCTCTTGCTCTGTCTGCATGCCTATTCCCTCTTTCTACACCTCTCTTGCCTGTTTCTGCACCTCTCTTGCCTCTTTCTGCACTTATCTTGCCTCTTTTTGCAACTCTATTGCTTCTTTCTGCACTTCGCTTGTCTCTTTCTGCATCTCTGTGGCATCTCTCTGCACTTCTCTAGCCTCTTTCTGTTGCTTCTTTCTGTACTTCTCTTGCTTCTTTCTGCACCCCTCTTGTCTCTTTCAGTACCTCTTTTTGTTCTTCTACACCCCTCATGCCTCTTTCTGCACACCTCTTCCCATTTTCTGCACCTCACTTGCCTATTTCTGCATTCCTGTTCCCTCTTTCTGCATGTCTCTTGCCTGTTTCTGCATCTCTCTTGCCTGTTTCTGCAATTCTATTGCTTCTTTCAGTGCTTCTCTTGTCTCTTTCTGCATTTCTGTTGCTTCTTACTGCATTTCTCTTGCCTCTTTCTGTACCCTCTACCCTCTTTCTGATCCTCTGTTCCCTCATTCTGCACCTCTCTTGCTTGTTTCTGTTCCTCAGTTGCCTCTTTCTGTACTTCTCTTGCCTCTTTCTGCACCTCACGCTCTCCTTTCTGCACTTCTGTTGCCTCTTTCTGTACTTTTCTTGCCGCTTTGTGCACCTCACTCTCTTCTTTCTGCACCTCTCTTGCCTCTTTCTGTACTTCTCTTGCATCTTTCTTCACGTCTCTTGCTTCTTTCTACACTTTTCTTGCTTCTTTCTGTACCTCTCTTGCCTCTTTCTGTACCTCACTTACCTTTTTCTGTGCATCTCTTGCCTCTTTCTGCACGTCTTTTGCCTCTTTCTGCACTTCTCTTGCGTCTTTCTGTACTTCTCTTGCCTCTTTCAGTACTTCTCTTGATTCTTTCCTCACTTCTTGTGCTTCTTTTAGCGCTTCTCTTGCCTCTTTCTGCACTTCTCTTGCTTCTTTCTGGACTTCTCTTGTGCCTTTCTGCATTTCTCTTGCCTCTTTCTACACTTCTTTTGTTTTTTATGAGCTTCTCTTGCCTCTTTCTTCATCCCTCTTTCCTCTGTCTGTGCTTCACTTGCCTCTTTCTGCACCTGTCTTGCCTCTTTCTGCACTTCTCCTGCCTCTTTCTGCACCTCACTTGTCTCTTTCATCACTTGTTTAACCTCTTTCTGCACCCCTGTTGCCTCATTTAGCATTTGTCTTCCCTTTTTCTGCACCTCTCTTGCCTCTTGCTGCACCCATCTTGCCTTTTTCTGTACCCATCTTCCCTTTTTCTGGACCTCTCTTGCCTCTTTCTGTACCCATCTTCCCTTTTTCTGGACCTCTCTTGCCTCTTTCTGGACCTCTCTTGCTTCTTTCTGCAGTTCTCTTGCCTCTTTTTGTACCTCTTTTGCTTCTGCCTGTTTCTGCAATTCTATTGCTTCTTTCAGTGCTTCTCTTGTCTCTTTCTGCATCTCTCTTGCCTCTTTCTGCACTTCTCTTGCTTCTTTCTGTACTTCTCTTGCCTCTTTCAGTACTTCTCTTGATTCTTTCTGCACTTCTCGTGCTTCTTTTAGCGCTTCTCTTGCCTCTTTCTGCACTTCTCTTGCTTCTTTCTAGACTTCTCTTGTGCCTTTCTGCATTTCTCTTGCCTCTTTCTACACTTCTTTTGTTTTTTTATGAGCTTCTCTTGCCTCTTTCTTCATCCCTCTTTCCTCTTTCTGTGCTTCACTTGCCTCTTTCTGCACCTGTCTTGCCTCTTTCTGCACTTCTCCTGCCTCTTTCTGTACCTCACTTGTTTCTTTCATCACTTGTTTAACCTCTTTCTGTACCCCTGTTGCCTCATTTAGCATTTGTCTTCCCTCTTTCTGCACCTCTCTTGCCTCTTGCTGCACCCATCTTGCCTCTTTCTGTACCTATCTTCCCTTTTTCTGGATCTCTCTTGCCTCTTTCTGTACCCATCTTCCCTTTTTCTGGACCTCTCTCGCCTCTTTCTCGACCTCTCTTGCTTCTTTCTGCAGTTCTCTTGCCTCTTTTTGTACCTCTTTTGCTTCTTTCTGCACTTCTCTTGCCTCTTTCTGTACCCATCTTGCCTCTTTCTGCACGTCTCTTGTTTCTTTCTGCACAGTTGTTACTCTTTCTGCACCTCTCTTGATTTTTTCTGCACTCCTCTTGCTTCTTTCTGTACTTCTCTTGCCTCTTTTTGTCTCGCAACTATCAAATAGGAAGTGCAAGCAGTCAAGTTTAAAGGTCTGCTTGCTCAAGTGACTGAGGTATATGTCTACTTGTATATGTATTCTCACATGGGTCATGCATCTGAAGGTGGTAGCTGAAAAAGTGGGTAGCTTCTCCTATAGGTGGTGAAATACTTTCAGTTCTGCTCTGTCATTTAGTTGCAGAGGCAGACATGTCTTATATATATATGTGTTATAGAGCCCCTCAAATATAATATTGAATACCCATGTGCCCTGTATTATGAGCAGAAACAAATACATACACCTTTTTGTATACACATTTACAGAGTATGCTGTTGGAAACACAGGTATTCAAATATTTGTATGTTTATTTTTATGTAACATGTCACTAGGTAAAAGCAGAGACACACGGATGCATACCTTCACAAACTTGGTCAGACTTACAACAGTGATATGGTTAGGATTGCTGTTTTACATTTGGTAGGCCTAACATTCTGAGCAGTCGATGAATAGTGAACCTTCAAAAGAAAAGTAAGGTTTAAGACATCTTGGGAGAAGGATTAGTGATTATGCTACTTTGTATGAGTGTGGAAAGGTACAGTCAAAGTAGGCCTCTTTCTGCACCTCTCTTGCATCTTTCTGCACTTCTCTTGCTTCTTTCTTTGCCTTCGCCTTTTTTGTCTACCTATGGAGGCATAGTTAGAAATTAGCATTTAAAAAAACCTTAGAAACGAGGTTTCAGGGATGTTATAGTTAGTATTAGCATTTTAAAAACCTTCAAAATTCACTGGAAAAAAGCACAGGTTTTAGGGACATTATTGTTAGGGATTAGCATTTAAAAAACCTTCAAAATTCACTGAAAAAAACACAGATTTTGGCAGCGTTATAGTTAGTTGGAAATTTCACTCGCATAAAACCTGAGAAATACAGCCGTTATAGTTATTAGAGCTAACTATTACTCGCGTCCCCGCAATACACTGTGGATTATGTCACATATTACATCACTCATGACATGGTCAGTGACATCACTGATGACATTGTTAGCATAGATCAGTAACCCGCACACCAGATTCTACTGAAATTTATCACAAAATTGTTCATATTTTGAGGTGCTATCCTGGTGAGTGCACGAAGAAGTGTTCCATTGTGATGCTGATACATGATCCTGTAACAGTCCCAGTATGCACAACCACCAAATCAGATGAAAAAATCATCCTTAGCCAAAGTTCATCCATTGTACACAGTTTTCTTTAATTGATCCACTTTGCCGTGTTTGATATGTAAGAACAGAATTTTCGATTTTCAAGTGCTTGTATAATGCCAATCCAGGCCTTTTTACAGCATGTCAAAATTATCCATTCATTCAATGGCGTACAGTCTGTAACCCAATGCATTTCGAGCATTGTTCCCTTCTTCAAGGGTAACTGTAATGTGAGGAAAACAAATCATCAGGAACGCTATAACCAATCGTCAAACAACTGTTTATAAGTAACACCTCAGGCCTCTTAACATATGAAACCTAAAATGTAAAATGGTTAGGTGCTAAAACCCAATGTCTATTGCATCTGTTCCCCTTAGAAACCAAAACGTGCCTCCTGTCACATTCAAATGTGAAACCACCAAAGCTAAACGAACAGAAGCCGTGAAAATAAAACGCAAAAGGCATTAAAACATTTGCTCATATCGTGACTCCAATTGCAGGCCTTGGCTCATGCACTCACAAATGTGCACTCCAGTCCTTATGCTCCTCCTACCTTCAACGTTCAAACTGATGGAAAACTTCCTCCAACTTCCTGGTTCTATGAGTACCTATATGGGTGAGTGAGTGGCTGTGTGACGAGTGGGTGCATGAGTGGCTCTATGGTGAGGGAGTGGTTGTTTCAGTACTTGTATGGGTATGTGAGTGGTTGTATGGGTGGGTGTATTGGGATGTTGTATGGGTGTGTAAGTGGGTGTATGGATGATATCATCAGTGATGTCATTTGAGATGTCATCAGTGATGCTACTGACCATGCAATGACTGATGTAATATGTGAGGTCATGAGAAGTGCTTTGCGGGGGCAGAAGTTATAGTTAGCTCAGGTAACTATAACTGCTGAAATTCTATGGTTTTGTACAAGTGAAATCTAACTAAACAGTTCCTGTAACCTTTGGCTTTTGCAGTGAATTACTATGGTTTTTTAATTCTATTTTGTAACTATAATGCCCCTATAACCTTTGTTTTTTTCCAGGGAATATGTATAAAAATGTTATGTCTGCCTATTGCTTACTTATTAACTTAATTTGTAGTTTGTTTTTATATTAAGTGTATTACAACTTTTTATTAAGTTTTTTTATACTGTAGATAGTCTTTATTTACAAAAAAAACTTTTATATGTTTGAAAATATAAAAATCAAATATGCAGCTAATGTTACATAAATGATGTTTTTTATGTATTTAATCACATTTTGAAATATATATATATATGTCTTTAGGGTACTGTGGTACCTTTGCGGGTCTGGAAATATAAGCGGACAACTGCTCTATGGTTTTTACTTTCGATCACATTATCAGAGCAAATCAACGAGTCCGAATCGGCAGATTTGCCAAAAATTTCACTCAGTGGTGTGCATATATACGCCCCTCCCTTGTGATTAATAACATCAATGTGAACAAATTTACATGTATAGATAAACCACTTTATTTCTGCTTTTCTAAAAATGTACCCATTTTTACCAGTTTCGTGAATCTGCAAATTTATGATCTGGATTTGGGAGATCACTTGGAAATGCACCCAAACCTGCAATAAAGTTCTACCCTTCAACATGGAAAACCACACCAAAAGCAATTACTTTTCCAGTGAAGTCTCTAGGAGGATTGAGAACCAGCAGTGCTGTTGTTTTAGACAATGGATGAAGCTACATCGTCTGTTCAAGATGAGGATCCACAATCTGTTGAGGATGAAGAAGAAGACACCACCTCTCAGAAAAGAAAGTGATGTGTGGAAACACTTTAATATACCTTCTGGGGAAAAGAAGACAACAGTAAAATATGTTGAGTGCACAATGTGTGGCAAGCAGTTATCCAGAGGCACTGCAAAGAGGTATTCACATAGTTCAATTTCTATGTAGAAGAACCTAAAATCATTCATGAGAGGATCTACAACCAGATGATGCGAGAGAAAGCAGGTGCAACAGGACAGTCGACCTCTACAGCCGCCTTGAGAGAGCCATCTTTAGCTGGGTGCCCAGACATAATATTGGGTTTTTATTTTCGGAGTACAAAAATATCGAGTTGTAAATATCGAAGGGAATGAATATCGACATCAAGAATATCGGTGACCAGAATATCGACATGAAGGTAAGAAATATAGTTTTTATTAATATCGAACTCAGTAATATTGTTTGTAAAAATATTGTTAATAATATCGATGTTTATATTAGTGTTATGTATTTTAGTATGTATTTTACATATGTGTTCTATATTTTTTGTTAATTATTTTAAAAATAAATGTATTACATTTTTAGAAGTTATTTTTTTTAAAGTAAATTTTGAATTGCAGTTCCATAGTGAATTGTGGGTTTATAGGGGAATAGGGTGTGAAGTATTTTAATTATAGTAAATTTAATAATAATTTTTTGAAATGATCAATTATTTTTAATCAAAGTTTGCGTTTTAGTTCTGTAGCGGGTTGTGGGTTTATAGGGGAATAGGGTGGGAAGTAATGTAATTATAGTAAATTTAATAATAATTTTTAGAAATTATTATTTCTAATTAAATTTTGTGGTTTTATTCCATAGCGGGTTGTGGGTTTAGAGGGGAATAGGGTGGGAAGTAATGTAATTTTAATAAAGTAATTATTCATTTTTATTTATTGGTATTGATAATTAATGTATTGTTAATTAATTATTAATTGGTAATTATTTTTTATTAATTGATTTATTGATAATTATATTAATTGTGTTATTTTATTTAGGAGCAGGTTGTGGGTTAATAGGGGAATAGAGTGGGAAGTAATTTAATTATAATGAAGTAATCATTAATTTTTATTTGTTATTATTTATAAATAATGTATTATTAATTAATTATCAATTGGTTATTTAATTAAAAAAATTACTTAATTGCGAAGTGTGTTAATTTTAACCCTCTGCTATCCAACACTTTCCCTACAGTTACACTCTCTGGAGTGGGAATAGTAATTTTTACCGTTACGCTATCCAACACTTTCCCTACTGTTGCACTCTCTGAAGTGGGAATAGTAATTTTTACTCCTTCGCTATCCAAAACTTTCCCTAGAATTGCACTCCCTGGAGTAGGAATAGTAATTTTTACCCCTACGCTATCCAACACTTTCCCTACTATTGCACTCTCTGGAGTGGGAATAGTATTTTTTACCCCTATGATCCAACACTTTCCCTACTGTTGCACTCTCTGGAATGGGAATAGTAATTTTTACCCCTACGCTATCCAACACTTTCCCTACTGTTGCGCCCTCTGGAGTGGAAATAGTAATTTTAACCCTATGATCCAACACTTTCATTACTTTTGCCCCTCTTTGGAGTGGGAATAGTAATTTTTACCCCTACGTGATCCAACACTTTCCCTACTGTTGCAGTCACTGGAGTGGGAATAGTAATTTTTACCCCTACGCTATCCAACACTTTCCCTACTGTTGCACTCACTGGAGTGGGAATAGTAATTTTTACCCCTACGCTATCCAGCACTTTCCCTACTGTTGCACTCACTGGAGTGGGAATAGTAATTTTTACACCTACGCTATCCAACACTTTTGCCTACTGTTGCACTCTCTGGAGTGGGAATAGTAATTTTTACCCCTTCGCTATCCTACACTTTCCCTACTGTTGAACTCTCTGGAGTGGGAATAGTAATTTTTACCCCTTCGCTATCCAAAACTTTCAGTACTGTTGTACTCTCTGGAGTGGGAATAGTAATTTTTGCCCCTATGATCCAACACTTTCCCTACTGTTGCACTCACTGGAGTGGGAATAGTAATTTTTACCCCTACGCTATCCACTACTTTCCCTACTGTTGCACTCTCTGGAGTAGGAATAGTAATTTTATCCCCTCTGCTAGCCAATATTTTCTCTACTGTTTTAGTTAATGTAGTGTATAATGTATTTAATAGGATTAAAAATATTCTATTTTTTTAATTTGTTATACATATTTTTTATATTTTTATTTATATTATTGGTGGATATATATACGTATTTACTATTTTTAATATGTTTTTTTAACAATGTATAAGTTATTAAAATAATTATTTATAAATATTATTAAGTAAGTATATATATTATATTTTATACATATATATGTTTCATTTATTTTTACAATATGGTGCCGATTCCGATCGGGTAAAAAAAATTCCCTTACGACTCGTATCCGTATATTTTTACGTACATATCATACAAGTCCCGTTCCACCGGTGAAGTACGATTCGTACATGAAAAATGCATACGAATCCCTTCGGGAAAAGGTCTACGAGACGTCCCCAGACAGTTTTACGTACAAATCGTAAAACTGAAGTCCGAGCGCACAAGTACGATCCGTACCGCCCTTCCGAATACACAAGCGTATGTAAAACGTCCCGTACGGAGCGAACTCTGTACCACTCGTATCCCGGGTAAACTTGTGCCCGGGATACGAGTCGTACAGCCCCCCTTCCCCCCGCATATGTCCGCATGTACCCCCGTATGTCAGCACCGTACCCCCGTATGTCAGCACCGTACCCCCCCATGTCCGCACCGTACCCCAGCCCCGTACTTGTACGCACCGTACCCCAGCACTGTACCCCAGCCCCATACTTGTACGCACCATACTCCAGCACCGTACCCCAGCCCGTACTTGTACACACCATACCCCAGCCTCGTACTTGTACGCACCGTACCCCAGCACCGTACCCCAGCCCCGTACTTGTATGCACCATACCCCAGCACCGTACCCCAGCCCCGTACTTGGACACACCGTACCCCAGCACTGTACCCCAGCCCTGTACTTGGACGCACCGTACCCCAGCCCCGAAATATGGATTTTTATGATCAGTTATGTCCCCTATCTTGGACCCCAACGGTTTCATGTATAAATCACAAATACATGTATGTTTCCTCCAGTTCCAGTTATGAAGACGCAAACACATGTGCGTCCACCGTCAACATGTCCTCTTTCAGATCCGCCATGAATGGGCCGGATATTCTATTTCTAAGTATGAAAGGCCACCGGCTTTATATGGTTCACTTCCCACATTTTACAGTCCAGGCGAGTAGGCCCTGATTCTGCCATTAAGCCTTTTTCTGCTTTCTGCCATCTGCCTCTGAAAGCTCCAGTCTGAGCTCGCATCTGTATCCATGAACTTTGTCCTACTCCCTGTGCGGCTAACGGTGCCTGACTCGACCTGTCTGCTTGCCAAAAACTGTATTTCACCTTCAAGATTATCTGCTCTGCTCCGCTCCTCATCCAATGCATTCCTGTCTAGTAGTTTAAGTAAACATTCTTCCAGCTACCGAGCAAAAGGCCCGGCTTCTCTGTCTTTATGCAAGTAATTCATAGCCCTGTTACCATGGAATATTTCTGCCCTCGCATCTAGTATAGACACTTAGACGCTTGTACACGCACTAACAGTCAGTATAGTCAGTATAGAATAAGATTCTATCCTAAGAGACCTCTCTTTTTGGATAACACAGTTCTTTAAACATAGGATGTTAGATATGATTTGGGATTAGGTTGACATAACCCCAGACTTCTGTCTCCACATGTAGAGCTAAATGTCAAGTCCCCTTCACCCCCTAGTTGCACGTCAATCACACGTCATGCTGCTGCGCGCGCATCTCTGCCAAGTATTTCTGCTGACATTGCGAAATTCTTTCATGGAACCACCCATTTATGACATCATATCCAATGACGTTCTTTAGTTACGCCTAGTTACACCCATTTCAGTTACGCATGTATGTTTTATCTTTATTATCAACTGTTACGCCTCCTGCATCTGTTTTCACTATAATGCCTCTGTATAAAAATGATTACTTGTCAATAAAGTTTGTCCTTCACTTCCTGAACCTTCGTGGTGATGGAATATGGAGTCCATCAATTCGAATTGATTTTGGAATAAAGCCCGTTCCGAACCTCTAATACCACGGATTCTGCCTCTTATTTTACTGAGCTATTATTATAGAATTTCCGCATCAAATTAAGTTCCGGTAATTAAATTATTTACCACATATATGGCGCCCGAACAGGGACACTTTCTCATCTCACGCGCCGGCGGTGCGTTGCAGGCCCGGTCTCCTGCCACAGCTGGACGGACAACAACGCGTACCCACAGGATTTCCTGTATCTCCCTCCTGCCGAGCGGGGGTAACTGAGGCTGCGATCAACACCCAGACGAGGCGGTGAGAAGTGCGAAGTATCCCGACCAGAGCCTAGCTGAGAGAGCAAGATCCGAGGTATACAGAGGCCCACCAGGTTCCGAAGTTCCGAAGTTTCGAGTCGAGTCCAGTCCGGTCCGAGTCCGAGTCCAGTTCAGTTCAGTTCCGAGGCCTTCCGTTCCGAGCTACCCGGTGAGTACCATTATCGGGGAGGCGTTCTGACGTGCACATAGGTTGTGCCGGTCAAGACGGGTTTGGGTACACAAATCCGGTCTGCACTGTTTCAGCAGTGTATCTGTACTGTTTAGCAGTATATCAAGTATGTCTAGTATATAATCCAGAATTACCTAGTTAGTGCCGAGTATTATGCTTAGTGACTAGTTCCCTAAATGGCCATCATTGTTGTTCATTAAAGGTTAAATGTTAAAATGTTTTAAATACGTTCTGCATATTGTGGTGTGAATGACTGTTCATTATTGTGTTTTGTTGTATTAAACGTGTTCAAACTGAAGTATCAGGTCAGTTCTCAATATGCCGCTCTTTTCGAAATTAAGACAGATCAAAACTAGAAAAGGGGTACTCGAAGAAGCTGTTCCCATTCCTCCTAGGGACACTCCAGGGTATTTCATGTATCATAAACATGGCCTAGACGCCATATTATTTCTTGATTTATGGGCAGACTACACCAAGGAATTACCAGAAAGTCAGAGGTGGCCCGCAGCTGGGACCTGGGATGCAGATTGCATCATGAAAGTAGAGGAAGAATTATGGAAAAAGAAAGCTAGACAGTCACAGAAAGATGCCATTGAATTATGGCGTAAAGAATCGTATAGACGTACAGAAAAAGCACGTAGACAGGAAGAGAAGAGTAAGGAGAATTCAGATAAAGTCCGAGAAAATCTATTAATTGAAGAAGGTACTCGAGTAAAATCAGAACAAGTAGACAGACAAAGAAATGCCCTTATGAATGGTATGTATCCTCTTCTGGCCGAAGGATTACCTAAGGCTACTCCGGAGATACCAAAAGACTTGCCACCCCCATTGTTCCCGATAAAAGTACATCCCAAAGGGCATCCCAGAACCGCAGAAGATGTTTTTCTTTCCTCTTATTTAGACGACGCAGCTCCCGAGTATGCTAATGCTGCGCCACATAGACCGCCTGCCGAGGGGGTTCAATGCCAAGACCCTCCTCCGTCTGTACCTCCGCAACAACAAACTCCGATACAAGTTCCGGCAAGCACATCTGTTTCTACAGCTGTACCCACACCTATGGTTGCTATATCACGTTCAACGAATCCTTTCACATCCAGCACCCCAGGTGGTGCTACAGGAGGTGCATCAAACATTTTTTCCACGCCACCCAGAGTAAATAAACTTTCCTTTCAAGAATTAGCCCACCAACGTACGCCCAAACTAGTAACTCCCGACACGCTTAAGGAACTTCTAATAGATTGTAGATATGACCCTGTGCCCGGCAAAGAGGACGAAATGCTGCTGGCATCATTACGTATCCGACGAGCTGCAATATATTTAGGGAGGCTACCAGGAATGACTACACATTTAGAAAATATATATCACTTTGTCCAGTCAGGACGAGATTCTGAAAGTATTAATAGAGCCTTGGAGTACCAGAAAGTGGAGATACAGGGGGAACTGTTACGTTTCCTCATAAATTGTGTGATCAGAAATCAAGACCGACCAGGGGTAAATCCGGAAGAAATGCAAATTCTTACCACCTGGAGTCGGAATATATCAGAGGGGAGACATGATAAACGATCATGTATAGTAGCTATGTGCCGCAAGATCCGCAAAGAAATAGAACGAATACACGAAGAAAGATTAGCAGTAGACGAGCCTGAACAAACCGAGGAGGAGGAAGAATTAGAACTGCCCACAGGACAGTTAGAAACCATGGCCTATGTAGGTAGAGGAAGATCTTGTAATAATACTAGAGGCTTTACTGATCCGATACGTCCGATACGTCCAGATAATAACAGAAATTTCCAAACCCCTATAATAAATATAAGGTCCCCCGAGCATTCGTTCCAAGCTGCTGACAAATTACTCCGAGAACGAAGGGGTTATCATATACTCGATTCTATGGACGAACAAGAATTAGCCAGGTCAGCCGTTCACTGGGTTGACAGTCCCGGAAAATATAGTGATGATACATTAGCGCACACGTTTTTGAACCTCACCCCAGATGAACAGCGTTTAGCTGGTATCTATATGATTCAACAACTCCTTATATTATATAAAAGCCAACACTCCGATCCTGGCCCCTTACCTAATATCTTGACTGAATTACTCGCGAATAAATGGAGAGGTTCAGGTACTGAGCTAATTAGAGAAATACTAGTATCCAGAAAGCAGTACATTCTTTTTGTATGTCCCGAACATGTCTCACTGCCCATCAAGGAAAGAACGACGTATTATATGGATAGACAGAATCCCTTACGCGAAGTACACCCGATAAAAGGTGATGACAATCAGTTTAAACGTGTGTTTGTATACACACCCATATCTAAAATAGAACTATTAGAAATGAAGAAAGTGGTACCCAGTCATGACAAAGACCCAGCGGGTTTCCACCGTGAAATTAAAGACATGTTGCTCATGGGAGAATATACCTATCCCGACATTATGACAATATTGAAGGTATTAATGCCCGCGGGCATTTACGAAAAACTCAAGGAAAAGGATTGGGAGGTGGGAGACCAGAAGATAGATTGGACAGCATTAGAAAACGAAGAAAAAGCTCGAGGTCCAGGTTCAGGGCTTGGGGAAAAGACCAAAACACTACCAGGTTTACTAGTACAGGTACTGCCACGTTTATTAACTACGAAAAAGGAAGACTGGGGTGCAATATCAGCCTGTAAACAAAAGCAAGATGAAGACACTAGTGATTTCTATGCCCGATTCGAAAAATGTTTTGGTATAAATAGTGGGATAAAAGCAAGTAGCGAATCGTATCCACATCTATTTGTGACAAAATTAGTTGAAAATTCCTTGCCCCAAGTTAAGAATAGAGTATTGAAATTCGAGAGTACCTGGCAAGGTAACACTCCGTCACAGATGTTACAGATGCTACAGTACCATCCCAATAGAATTAGAGAGGAACAAGAACATGAACAAAGACGCATGAAAGACACGAAAATGAAAATGCTAGTTTCCCAGACAGTTCCAGCTGACGGTCATAAAAAGGGTATGACACAGTCTAGTGTTTCAGCAGGTCCTGTAAAAGGGACATGCAACTATTGTAAACAGCCAGGCCATTATGTACACGATTGCCCAGTTTTAAAACATAATATCGCCATAGGTAATACAAAAGAAAGACCACGGCCACTTAGACAGGATCAGAACCAACAAGGAGCTCCGCAGCATGCACAGTCCATGCCAGCTCCGCAACAGTCTCTGCCAGCTCCACCACCGCAGCCTATTGCTGCCACACAAACAACGACACGACAGATGTACCAGACCGCACAGTATGACTATCCTGATTATCAACGATACTCATGAAACAGCCTAGAGAGGGAAGTTGGCTTACCCCTTATCGAGGTCCCTGTAGATCAAGAAGGACCTTATGTACACAGTGAACTATTAGGCCAAGATAGAAAATTTTTACTTGATACAGGGGCAAGCCGAACAACTATAAAACGTAGTGAAGTTCCAGGGGCACCCCTCTCAGGCTCACAGAATATTTCCCTTGGTTTTTCAGGAAAACCTATCATTAACGAAGTATCACAGCCTCTTCCCCTTACGATTGGTCCTTTGACACGAACTACAGATTTATTGCTTACTAAATCATGTCCAGAAAACCTGTTAGGTATAAAAACATTGAAAGCTCTAGGAGCTATAATATGTTGTTCTCCGGAAGGAGTAAGATTGTTTTTACGTGATTTCAAAGGGCACTACGTGTCCCGAGACATGGATCACCGACTGCAGACTTTACCCGCACATTTATGGGCGCAAGGCCCTACAGATGTTGGTTGCATGAACATTACACCATATCGAGTCACACTAAAGGCAGGAGTGGTACTACCACGAATGCGACAATACAAGTTACCCCCAGATGCTGTAGTGGCTTTACTGCAAATCATTGACGAACTTATTACCCAAGGAGTGGTTGTGGAAACCGACTCCAATGTATGTAATTCACCGATAATTCCGATTCTTAAACGAACTGATCCGAAAGCCCCGCCAGTATATCGATTGGTTATTGATCTGCGCGAATTAAATAAATGTATTGTACCACAATACCCCGTAGTCCCAGATATTTCTTCATTACTTACAGCCATTGATTCCGAAGCAACATTCTTTACTGTAATTGATCTCAAGAATGCCTTTTTCAGCGTCCCAATAGATCCGGAAAGCCAATACTTGTTCGGATTTAGTTTAAATGGACAAAGCTTTAAATTCACACGCGCACCTCAAGGATTCACAGAAAGCCCCAGCATCTATAGCCAAGCACTGAAACGAGAACTTGACAGTATACACATGCCAGTCAACACTGCCCTGCTTCAATATGTCGATGATCTACTGATCACCGCTAGAAGCGAACCTGAATGTGAAAAAGCCTCACTGACGGTTTTACAATTCTTGGCCGAAAAGGGGCACAAGGTGTCCCCTTCTAAGCTGCAATTCTGTGTCCAGCGAGTTGTTTACCTTGGTCACTCGCTGTCCAAGGAGGGAAGGCAGCTTACACCAGATCGCATCCAGTTAATTGCTAACATGCCAATACCCAAGACACAAAAGGAGGTGCGGGCTTTTATAGGCCTCACTTCATATTGTAGGCAGTGGATCCCTCAGTATGCATTTCTAGCAAAACCACTCATTCAGTTGACAACACAGGAGGCAGCCACATCGACTGTCCTCCCTTGGACTCAAGAACATACACATGCCTTTGAAAGTTTAAAGAAAGCTTTATGTCAAGCACCTGTCCTAGCAACACCATGTTACAGCAAACAGTTTACGCTCTTTGTTACAGAACGCGAAGGTACTGCTTTGTCAGTACTCACACAGGAACAAGCAGGATCACACAAACCATGTGCTTATTTTTCTAGTACATTAGATCCCGTAGCTCAGGCTCTGCCTGCGTGCCTGAAATCAGTGGCAGCGACAGCTTTAGCAATCAGACAAAGCGATGCCATAGTGTTAGGACATCAATTGACAGTACAAGTACCACACGCAGTAGAGGTTCTCTTGAACCGCACACAAACACAACACTTGACTATAGCAAGACTCACCGGTTACGAACTAACATTGTTTCAGCCACACATAGAAATCAGACGTTGTAGTACATTGAATCCTGCCACACTGTTACCAGTAAACGGAACAGACCCGTTAGCACATGATTGTATTGAAGTTATTACTATCACGACGAAACCTAGACAAGACTTGACAGACGTCCCATTGTCAGACCCAGACCTGACGTTGTATGTAGATGGTTCATGTATGAGAACAAGTACAGGAGAGCTAGTGGCCGCGTATGCAGTCACAACAGATACTGAAGTCATTGAAACAAATCGTATTAATACCTTGTCAGCTCAAGCAGCAGAGCTCATCGCTCTGACACAAGCCTGTGTTCAAGCCACAAATAAGAAAGTCAACATATACACTGATTCACGTTATGCATTCGGAGTTGTACATGACTTCGGCGTGCTGTGGCGAGAGAGAGGTTATTTAACTTCTCACGGTGCCCACATTCAGCACGGACCCCTCATTCATGCTTTATTAGATGCAATACATCTACCCACTGCAATATCAATTATGAAATGTAAAGCTCATACGAAAGTTACTGAAATCATTTCCCAAGGCAATGATCTAGCTGACAGAACAGCTAAACAGACTGCTCAAACTCACACATCTGACATGACAAAGACAATAGTTCTGACACCGACACATTGCATGACGGTTAAGGATCCCGCTCTTGATGTAATTGACATACAGACACATGCTACACCAGACGAAATAAAGAAATGGACTGAATTAGGAGGGATCCAAACGGATCAAGGATGGATGACGAAGGAAAAATCTGTATGGTTCCTTCCTGATTCAATGGTCCAAGTTATCATAAATACAATACATAGTCCTGCCCACCTAGGAGAAAAAGCTATGCTAGACAGCATTCAACACATTTGGTTCAACAAACATTTACGAGCAGCAGCTAAACAAAAAGTTCGTACCTGTATGATCTGTTGTCAGTTTAACCCAGGTAAAAGCATTCCCGTAGAACAGGGTGGATTTCAGCCTCCTGATCACCCTTTTGAAGTCCTCCAGATGGATTATATCCAGATGGAACGATGTCGAGGATTCAAATATGTTCTCGTAGTTGTTTGTGCTCTGTCCCGTTGGACAGAAGCATACCCGGTTTCAGATTACACTGCCCCGACTACTGCCAAACAGTTAGTTCGAGAATTCTTCCCACGGTACGGTTTACCACGTGCTGTCTACTCAGATAACGGCCAGCCGTTCTCATCCGAACTAATGAAACACGTTTCACTTTTGTTAGGATATCAATGGAGATTTCATTGTGTCCGACACCCCGAGGCAGCAGGTCTCGTGGAACGACATAATCAAACTCTGAAAATTAGATTGTCCAAAATATGTAGAGAGAAAGGTGTCGACTGGGTAGTAGCCTTACCAGTTGCACTCTTTTACATGAGAATGGTAGCGCACTCTCGAACAGGGCTATCCCCATATGAGGTGATCTTCGGTAGACCACCAAATATGTGGGGGACGCCTATACCACGCAAAATAACTGACGTTGACTGTAATATGCTGACAGATTATCTGGCTTCCTTGATGTCTGCACTACAATCTTGTCGTTCACAGGTAGCTGCAGCCTTTCCCGACAACACCGAGGTGAAACCCCATGACGTAATTCCCGGGGACCTGGTGTTAGTGAGGAACTTTGACCGGAAGTCTCAGCTGGATCCTAGGTGGAAATCGCCTCAACTCGTACTGTTAACCACGAGGACAGCCGTGAAGATCGAAGGTCGAAAAGGCTGGATACATTCAAGTCATATCAAGAAATTTCATGGATTACCATCCGATATAGAGACTAAACCCTGTATTTCCTCAAAGACAGACTCAAAGCTTCCTTTGGTTGAACAAACGAACTCAGAACTATATTGACTAAAATTGAGGTCCAATAAGTCAGACAATTTGATTGTTTAAGTCCTCTCCAAGGTGAATCGGTTGAATTTGTCTCTGACATGTATCCTCTGGACCGGAATAGAGAAAGAAATAATCAAATCCAGTTGAAAAAACATGCGTACTGTAAATCACTGCGTAGTCATTGCACAGTGACGTTATTAATTCTGTTTTTCTTATGTCTTTTAATAATCGCTGCAAGTATATTATTGCACATATATTATCCTATTTCTAAACATGTTTATAATGTTACTGCTGAACATTCTTTTAGTGAATTTCCCCCGCATGAGTTGTCATATAGATTTGCGCTGCGCAATAACACTTTTATTAGTATGTTACATCATTCCCATCAGGCTAGCAATGCTACAAATTGTTGGATATGTGGCCGACTCCCTCCCTATCAGAACTATAAGGGAATTCTGCCTCTCTTTCCATATCCGTTCACACACAATGGCTCCTGTGGAGCATGGTTTAGTTTAATTAATTCCCTAGATTCGAATTCCGCAGTTTATCAAGACAACTGGGTATGGGGAAACCTGAACTTAGTTTTGCTTAAAGTCTGTTACCCTAACAAGGAGGGACTTCCCAAAAGAACAGGAACTGATCTAGAAAATGAAGTATATGGATTAGGTAATTTCACGCTTAATCTCATGATCCTGAATGTCGAATCCGAAGCTGCACCAATTTTGCCCGCTATGTCAGTATTTCCAGTTAAAGGTGAATTGTGTATAAGATAGAACGGCTCCATACACATGGGCCACAGTAAATGCACCACTGTAATAGAATTCAGTGATCAAGGCAAGTCTACATTTAGAGCTTCTCGCCATTCCTACTTTGTATGTGGTCAGACTGCATATATACGTCTGCCTCTAGATTGGGATGGTACCTGTTACATCGGATTCCTTTTGCCACCTGTTTTCCTAGCTCCTCCTGATTATCATAGAAATACTCACTTAGTACACAATAGAGAACGGAGAGATCTCCCAATCGTCGATTACACTGAAACAGCATGGGAAAAATACACAGATTTCAATAAGGGTTTCTTTCCTTATATAGGTACAGTCACTAATAGTAAGCTGATACGTAGATTAACCAGAACCCTTGAAGCAGTAGTAAACTAAACTATTTCCGCCTTAGGCAATTTAACAGAAGAGCAGTCTGCTATGCGGATTGTTGTGCTTCAAAATCGTCTTGTCCTTGACGTCATCCTGGCCGATAGGGGCGGAGCTTGTAGGGTCATCGGATCAAGTTGTTGCATTTTCATACCAGAAAATTCGCCGTCAGTATATAAAGCCATAACCCGCCTTCATAAGATTGTAAGCCAGATACACCAGAATCCAGGCACCTGGACTTGGTCCGGTTGGTTCTGGGGCGTGTTGTCAGCCTGGAGATGGAGAATGCTCTCCTTCCTAGGTATTGGCTTTCTCATACTATTCAGTTGCTGCTTATGTCTACAATGTGGGCCAGCGATTTGTGGTCTGTGTGCCACCTCGTGTATCCCACATCCAAGTTTTCGTTTGAGATCCCGGAAGAAGAAAGAAGAACAAATGATGTTATATGAACAGATCAACGGATTGATGAAGATTGATATCTCTTAAGGGCAAGTAGGGGACAAGGAGGGAATGTGGAAATATGGATTTTTATGATCAGTTATGTCCCCTATCTTGGACCCCAACGGTTTCATGTATAAATCACAAATACATGTATGTTTCCTCCAGTTCCAGTTATGAAGACGCAAACACATGTGCGTCCACCGTCAACATGTCCTCTTTCAGATCCGTCATGAATGGGCCGGATATTCTATTTCTAAGTATGAAAGGCCACCGGCTTTATATGGTTCACTTCCCACATTTTACAGTCCAGGCGAGTAGGCCCTGATTCTGCCATTAAGCCTTTTTCTGCTTTCTGCCTCTGAAAGCTCCAGTCTGAGCTCGCATCTGTATCCATGAACTTTGTCCTACTCCCTGTGCGGCTAACGGTGCCTGACTCGACCTGTCTGCTTGCCAAAAACTGTATTTCACCTTCAAGATTATCTGCTCTGCTCCGCTCCTCATCCAATGCATTCCTGTCTAGTAGTTTAAGTAAACATTCTTCCAGCTACCGAGCAAAAGGCCCGGCTTCTCTGTCTTTATGCAAGTAATTCATAGCCCTGTTACCATGGAATATTTCTGCCCTCGCATCTAGTATAGACACTTAGACGCTTGTACACGCACTAACAGTCAGTATAGTCAGTATAGAATAAGATTCTATCCTAAGAGACCTCTCTTTTTGGATAACACAGTTCTTTAAACATAGGATGTTAGATATGATTTGGGATTAGGTTGACATAACCCCAGACTTCTGTCTCCACATGTAGAGCTAAATGTCAAGTCCCCTTCACCCCCTAGTTGCACGTCAATCACACGTCATGCTGCTGCGCGCGCATCTCTGCCAAGTATTTCTGCTGACATTGCGAAATTCTTTCATGGAACCACCCATTTATGACATCATATCCAATGACGTTCTTTAGTTACGCCTAGTTACACCCATTTCAGTTACGCATGTATGTTTTATCTTTATTATCAACTGTTACGCCTCCTGCATCTGTTTTCACTATAATGCCTCTGTATAAAAATGATTACTTGTCAATAAAGTTTGTCCTTCACTTCCTGAACCTTCGTGGTGATGGAATATGGAGTCCATCAATTCGAATTGATTTTGGAATAAAGCCCGTTCCGAACCTCTAATACCACGGATTCTGCCTCTTATTTTACTGAGCTATTATTATAGAATTTCCGCATCAAATTAAGGTCCGGTAATTAAATTATTTACCACAGTACCCCAGCCCCGTACTTGGACGCACCGTACCCCAGCCCCGTACTTGGCTGCACCGTACCCCAGCACCGTACCCCAGCCCCGTACTTGGACGCACCGTACCCCAACACCGTCCCCCAGCATCGCGTATGTACAGACCTTACAACAACATTGCATATGCGAGCACGGTACAACAACATCGCGTATGTACGCACCTTACATATGCAAAAACGACTTGTACTGAACCAGGACACTGTAAAACAGCACAAGGAGGGTCAATTTGACTCGCACAACACCACAAAACACGTCTACAGTAGAAAATACATCAAAATTACTGACCTGGCACATCCAAACAGGCAAACAGAGGCCCAAACTCACAACCACCCACAAACATTTCAAACTCAGGCACACCCACAAATGGACCAATAAAAAGGGCCCACCCACACTAACCATGAGCCTTTGCAACAGACTCACTGCAGCTACATAGCATACCCCAACAACTGCACCCATACACCTTAACATATACACCTTCACACACACTCCTTCACACATACCCCCTCTTCACATTCCCACACACACACCTTCACATTCACACCCACACACCCACAACCATCCACACCCTCACCCCACACCATGCCCACAGACAATAATCCAAAGTTCACAAGGGAGGAGCTGGACATCCTTGTCAACAAAGTCATCAGAGTCGAGCCACAGCTCTTTGGAACATTGGTCAGACAGACCAGCATAGCCGAAAAATCACACCTGTGGCAAAGGGTCGTCGATAGGGTGAATGCTGTTGCGCCCGTCAGAAGGACCAGGAATGAATGCCAAGCCAGGTGGTACGATCTGTGGAGGGCAGTCAAGCGGAAAATGAACGAGGACTACGCCCAGAGCAACATCACTGGAGGTGGGCTACCCCGCAGACCGGTACATTACCATCCCTGGGAGGAGAAGGTGATGGCCCTGCTTCCGCCGGTGGGAGTACACGGAGTCGAAGGAGTTGCAGAGCCTGGTGAGTACACAAACAACTTACGTAACATGGGGGTAATGGCATCCACACCCCAACTACACCAAATGGAAGCAACTACCCCCAAGCCCTCACCGGACACAACCACACTCAAAAAAAACTGGATGTCCGGGATGCTGGGAGGGTGGGGCTCACAAAACACATTGTTCAACTCAGAATCAGACACCAGTGCCCTCAGCCCATATGGCCCAGGTACTTACCCATGCAGCATGCTCAATGCACAGGGACTGGCAAAGTACTGACAAGGTAGCTGACACTTGGCCCTGCTGTACGCAGCACAAGGCCCTCCTGTGACCACTGTAAACTCAAACACCAACACCACAAGCTCAGATATCTAGGACAGGTACTCACACTCACTGTCATGGCAGCATGCTCCATGAGGGGACAGATACATCACCTGGGAGACCCAATGCCAAATCACACTACACCTACCAGCAGGCCCTGTCACACACACCCCTTACACAAGCACACACCCCCGGGGCAGGCAATGGATTTACCCACTCTCACAATGGACATGTGACACAACAAGATCAATCCATAGCCAAAGAAGCATCCAAGCCAAAAATCTACATGTCAAACACTCAGGAGAACATATCAATCTGTCCCCCGCAACATACCCATCCACAAGTGAACATTGAGGGGAATGCTAGGCACATACAACTACCTGGAGGAACTGTGCCAACTTGAATATGTATGAAACATGGATGTCGCATGAAACAGCATTAACATTGTCTCTCTCTCACACACAGGGCAACGTCATGGATCTCCCCCCAACAATGGGGGAGAAGAATCACAGTCCCAGGCTCGGGAGGAACCTGATCCCACCGGCAGTGACGCCTCTCAACACTCCGCGGATGACCCCAACCCACCTGGACCCTCTGGTGTCCAAGCCCCTGCAGCACCTGCTTCAGGTACATCTGTACCAACCACCACCCCCATTCCTGCCACATCCCAGGAGACACCCAGGAGCCCTGCCCGCACTGAACAACTGATGACGTGTATGAGTCCAGTAGGACTGCCTTGTCCCAGGTGGCTTAATTGTTGATGTGCGTCACAGGAAAGTCCGGCAACGTGGCTAGATTGTTGGATCAGTGTGTGAGGTTTCAGGGTGTGGCGGTGGTGTTGGTTCCAGTGTCCCACACAGCATGTCTGTGTTGACTTACATCAAGCATCTTTGGGGCATTGGTAGCGGGGTGTGTGGCAGTGTGTTGCTCGTCGGAGACATGGATGCTAATGTGGATGGACCAATGATGGATGCTGGTGTGGTTATCATCCAGCCAGAAGTTCCTGGCCCACAGCCACATGTATCCTGTGGATGTGAGGGCATGCGTGACGATGGACGCGTTGATGTTTGCGGAATTGTGGATGTAGGCCTGGAGATCTGTAGATGAGTGTTACTCTGAGGGTTTGCAGAGGGTTTGTGCTAAACCAGATTTGTGACCCTGACTGCGTACTTGGGAATAGATATCAATTCATCCTCCGGGATTGTTAGTGCCGTCCCTGCGGGTGCTCTTGTATCCGTCTGAGATGGCCATGAAGAAGTTGTGTGCTGAGGATGCTTTCATTCAGGTCACTGTCATGAAGGTGGTGTGTGGGCCTGTTGTGTTGAGGAGGTAACAGAGTCCCATGGCGTGCTGGTGGATGGAGCCGGTGTGGAGTAGGAGGGACATGACCTGGTTGGTGTGACAGGGCCTGGAAGGCGGGGCAGCGCTGTGTAGGCAGTTGGAGTTGCACACTCAGCATGCGAAGGTGTCGTGTGTGCGCTTAGGGTATGCCTGAGAGCATGAGGTTGGTTTTCGGTTGGACATTGCTTGGAGGGTGGCTGCAACATGAGACTGTTGTGTGATGTGGGTCATGCAAGGACATGAGGGTCGTGCAATGTGCACGTTGCATGCGCTGCCGGTCATGCCTTTGGCACCGCGTGGCCACAACAGTGGCACAGACAAGCTGATGACAGCCAAATGAATCGGTGGAGGGAGGAAGGGAGGAGCATCTTGGAGGCGTGTGGGTTGCAGAATCCGGGAACTTGGTGGGCCCTTGCCGCAGGGGTCGCAGCAGCAGGCGGCATGTACTGGAAACTAGGCCGAAAGTAGCACACAAAGACAAGGATATCAGAAATGACAATTGCAACAGGTGCATGTAAAGGAATGAGTGTCAGGTTACTCATGGCTCACCCAGAGAAAATGGATGAACAATCACCAAAGATGACTGACACATGATCAGGAAACAGAAGGCCGAGCTGCGCACAGGAGACACACCCTCAGCAGGCGTTGATGGCCCTTTGGGGGGAGCAACCTGCTCAAATACATACACAACCATGGACTTCATGCACAATAGAGATTATAAGCCATGAAGAACTGCATGCATGTTGCCAAACTACACATAGACTCATATGCACAATCTTTGACAACTATGCCAGAGATGACGCATGCAAAGTGGCAAGAGACCTGCACTGACAGAGATGAGGCACTTTGGAGGGTGAGGAACACCTTTATTACTCAGGCTCACACTAAGGGAAATGCATCAATATGAACAGACTCACAGGTCATTTGACTGAACATGTGGGACCTACGCTGGACACCCCCTTCACAACACGGATGTTGTAAATCCAAACGAACTGGCACACAAGTTAAGGGGATGAGCCAAACACCTCCTGCTGCACACGGAGAGGCTGCAATTCCCCATTGAGCCTGTTATGGGGATGTCCCACACTATGTCCACCGGTAGCATCCCGTATGTTTCAGAGGGAAGTTTTACACACATTGATGCCTTCATCAGAATCAAAACAGCATTACAGATGACTGTCACGAAGGGTGACTGTCAATTCATGGGAGTCATGCTACATGTTATGTGCCCCATGGTGAGTCGACATGTATGCATGGTAACACAACATGCACAGAAGCAGTCCTCACACATTCCAAACACGTACCACAACCAAAATGCCTTGCTGCAATCCTTACCCAAAATGACATTTCCCCATGTCCGTGCATGGAACGCTGATTCAGCACACGTTGCAATACTTATGAGGAATAGCAGGAGGACAATGATGACATGAGCAGACAACATGCGCAAGAACCTGGGAATGACAGACACACAAGAAGTCAGCTAAAATATTTTTCTCCGCATACATGGTCATTTACTAAACAGGAACAATGTTGTCCCCGTGCTAATTTAAAAGAAAGTGTCTCAGCTAAAATGTGTGGAATGACATCATCACTCGAGTGACACATCAGAACACACATCTAAGTCACTTAGCATACAGTCAGCTGGACACACACATCGCAACACATGCCACCCAAGGCTCCAAGCGTGCACACTCAGACCCAGTGACTCACTATTATGAGAAGAAGTTGCGTATGAGCTGACTCCGGATATCCTCCTCCTCCTACTCCTCCTCACTTGCCTCGTGACCAAGCCCTTCATCCTCCACAGGTGGATGTTCCTGCTCATCCTGCTCCAGGATGAGTGGCACTGCCTTCTCCACTGCCATGTTGTGCAGCATGCAGCACACGAGGAAGATTTTGCAGACTTTCGCCGGTGCATATGGGAGGGACCCGAATCGGCTCTTCAGGAGGCCAAACGTCCTCTCAATCACTCGCCTGGTCTGCCCGTGTGCATTGTTGTACCGGTGATCTGCAGCTGATCTTGGGTTGCGGAGAGGCGTCATCAGCCATGGCATGTTGGGATAGCCAGAGTCCCCTACATGGAAACATCATGTAAATAAGTGGGTCAGGAGATGCCGTAAGAGCCAAAGATACCGCAACACACAGGACAAACAGAGTATACCCACCAACAAGACAGGCTTGTTCGTTGTGCAGCCGCAGCATCATTTGTGGCACCCTGCTACGCCTCATGATGTAGGCATCGTGTGCTGACCCTGGAAAACGTGACATGGGACATGGGAAATCAGCATGTTAGCAAGACTCACCACAAGGGCATTTATAGAGTGGTAATGTTTACAGTTGCGATAGGCTACCTCCTGTGCCTGTGGTGGTACCAAAGCCACATGTGTCCCATCAATGGACCCAATGACATGGGGCATCCCTCCCAGGGCATAGAAATCACCCTTGACACCTGTCAACTCCTCAGGAGTCGGAAAATGGATGAATTCATCAAGGTGCCCCAACATGGCTGCCAAAACATCACGCAGGACACGGCTGAACATTGTCTGTGACATGCCACCAACATCAGCTATGGTGAATTGAAACGTACCTGTGGCAAAAAAATGTAGGGCTGCCATCACCTTCATCTTGGGGGTCAGCGCAGGAGGATACCTGTGTCGCGGTTGGAGGTGTGGTGCCACCTTGGTGGTCAAGTCCTCAATCAACTGTTGAGTGAATCTGTAACATCGGATGCAGGCACGTTCCCTCATGGCACCCAAGTCTGGCATTGGTTGGGGGACAGGCGGTGCCCTGCAGAAAATTGTAATGAATAACGAAGATTGTGAGCAAAATAATGTCAATGAACAGAGCACATGCTCAACTGCTACTACATATCTGCTAAATACAGAGTCTGGTCTGTGCAATACATCCAGGACACGTATGCCAGCTTGGTGATACTCCTACGAAAAGCCAGATACACCCGTTGATTGGCAAGTCTACATGACATGCTCTGATACGAGATGGGGGCCAGTCTGAGTGAACAGCCAGAGACATCACAGGAGTGACATACATCCACATAACTGCATTTGAAGGATGTCATCTCATACAGACAGCTGACGGCAAGCTAGATACACAGGTCACATGGAATGTCAAATGTACAGATCATACACATTGCGATGAAGGGGTACACGTGAAAACAGAAAACACAGACATTGAGACGACGCAGATATGTCCTCATGTCAAAATATCATGTTTGATGCATGCAGACCCTGCTTACATGGGAATCCACATGTGGCATGGTGTGCGTAGATGTGTGCCATGCCCATCTCCACACAGACACATGTTGGATGCATCAACAGCAGATGTAGTTGACGGACCACCAACGGCAAGCTCATGGGAACACATGACACACACATGACATAGTCACATCGGGGCACGCTGATCGTGAAATGTCAATTGTTAGTGTCCCTGTCCCTGGCATCAGGGGACAGTTGCGGGTGGTGGTGACTGTGCCAAACCAGTGATGCTGTGCTTCACACGTTTGTACTACAGGCACACATGTGCAAAGTGTGAAGGGGAAGTGTGCCACATAGTGCCCCATCACACATGACATGTGTACACAGGTCATCACACATCAATTGTGCAACTACATGAGGAGACATGTGCAATATCACTGCCTGACACGCCTAGGCCCTGCACATGAAAGTCTGCAATGACAATGACTTGATGTACAGCCTTGTGCGAGTCGGAGACCTCCATTCCTTACGTGTGCGCCTCCTTTCACCAGTGTAAGCGTGTGTACGGTCCGTATCACTATTGTAGTGGTGCCGTAGGAGTACGTGTGGTATGGACCGTACACACGTCGTGTGTACGGTCCGTATCACTATAGTAGTGGTGCCATAGGAGTACGCGTGTGTGTACGGTCCGTACCACGCGTACTCCTAAGGCACCACTACAATAATGATATGGACCGTACACACGCTCTCAGAGCGTGTGTACGGTTCATATCACTATAGTAGTGGTGCCATAGGAGTACGCTTGGTACAGACCGTACACACGTTGTGTGTACGGTCTGTATAACTATAAAAGTGGTGCCCTAGGAGTGCGTGTGGTACGGACCGTACACACATGCGTACTCCTACGGCACCACTACTATAGTGATACAGACCGTACACACGCTCTCAGAGCGTGTGTACGGTCCGTATCACTATTGTAGTGGTGCCGTACATGTACGGGTACGTGTGAAACGCACCGTACATGTTTTTTTAATAAAAAATTACATAGGGGACAAGTATTAGGCCCAAAATGCATGCTGGTTGTCATGGATAAGGAGATTTCAGTTGCAATGTGGCCATCATGTGGGTTTGAAAAGTCAGTTGGCCCAAAAATTACAATGTGGTGTTTGCCTTGCTATGATGCTCAAAATTTGAACCATGCAAATTCATGTCATTGGTGTATGTTTAAAGGGATTGGAGGAAACGTAGGATGCACATGAGTCTGACCAATCACTCTGTACTCCTGTAAATGAAAGCCCCCAGCAAGACAGATATAAGTCAGCCAGAACCGATGAGAGGGCACTTGCCTGCACAACTTTCCTGTCGACCACACTGCTGCTGTCTGTGCTTCCTCTGGCACCATGTCGCGGACTGTGGAGAGGGCCCAGCCATTCACACTTGAGGAGAATGAGGCATTGCTGAATGTCCTCCTCCCACAGTACCCCAGCCTGTATGGGAGACCAGCGGAGCAGGTGAGTGCTGACTCCACTACCTTTGACTGAGCACCTTGTTTGCGACTGTCACTTCTGGCATTGTGTCCAGGTGTGACAGACATGCAATGTGGTTTAGAGTGTGTCCCGCGGGGGTGGGGGGGGGGGGGTAAGGCTTAGGTCTGTCATGCAGAGCATGATGTAGTTCCTGTGTGCACTCCTCACTTGCATTGTGCTTACTGTGACATTCACTGCATAGTGCATTACACATTCAGCCTGGCAAAACCTTGGTGGCATTTTTTGGCTATTGTCCTGAGGTGATTCAGTGGTCCTCCCGGTGTGACAGGTGACTGTACCCACTGATGTGTATGAGTTGAGTGGAGCTGTGGTGAGAGTGTCCAAGTGATGTGTACGCCCTCCTGGACATTGATGTGTGTGAAGGTTCCTTGTCATGTGGGTGAGTGTCTATGTGACGTTTTGCACCACAGCTGCATGGAGGAGGCAACAGCTCTACCCATCTGATGTGAGAAGTAAGCCATGCTGTGTGTCTGACTTGCTGAGCTAGCCCAACACCTGTGACACCCCACAGGCAAGTGGCACATGTGCAGAGTGAGGTATGTATCCGCTGTTGCCAATGGCAAGTGATTGATCTGTGCCTGTGTGTGTCTGTGTACTCTGTTGAGGTTGCGTCAGTGGCCTGGGGCATGTAACTGCTTTGAGGTGCTGTCCATCAGCCTGGTGTTGCATGTGATGCACAGTGTGTGCCATGATCAGGGAGTGTCGCACCCCTCCTGCCACCTGTGTACTTTCAATGCCATGTAGTGCATTGGGGCTTCCACAGAGGCCAATGTCTATATGAGTAAGATGCTATTCCTTGGCAGCATCCTATGCCCTGTTCAACATATCATCGATGTTCAAATGTGTGTCTCTGTGACATGGAGCAGGTGTAGTGATGTTGTCTCACTTTGTCATCCTCACAGGTAACTGCCTATGAGAAGGGGGGGATCTGGAAGGAGATCGTCAGGGCCGTGAGAGTGGTGGGCGGTCGCAGTCGGCGCCTAGCCCAAGTCCAAAAACGATGGCAGAACATCCGGTGCTGGACCCAGCGGATCGCCCGGGTCCAGCTGGGGCTCTCACCTCCACGCCGGGCACCGACGCCTGACCACCCACATGATGCGTGTCCTGGCGGTGGTCTTCCCTGACCTGGATAGGCAGTTACAGGAGGGACAGCAGCAAGGAGGGGGTAGGTACATGTCTGTTTGTTGTGTTGTGTGTCCCCAGCTTTTGGAAGTGCTCTGTAGCCTGGATACACTGCCAGGGTTTATATGTGCAGTGCATATTCTGTTCCCCAAAGTCAACTGTTGCTCTTATTCGTCCCTTCCCCTGCTTGACATGTGTGCCCTGGGCTGTGTGTAATCACAATTGCACATGGTCATCTAGCCTGCCAGTTGATCCAAGTGCACATTGCTTTCTGCATCATGTGGGAGGGTGGTCTTTGACATGTGTTGGTACCTTGCCTGTGCCCTGTCCTGTTCACTCTGTTGGGGGTCCATATTTGTTGGCACTGATGATGAGTCTCAACATGGGATTGTGAGGTTTCAAAGGAACACACTTGCAGCATGCATGACCAATGTTGTGGCCTCAGACATGATGTGCATCAGTGGGAGATATGCATTGTGCCAGGACGGTTGCTCATGTCACAGTCAGATCATTCCAGGTACAAGGAGCAGTGTGCCCACTACAGTCCCCTGAGACACCCTTGCCTCGTAATCATGTGTGTCATCCAACACTGTGTCCATTCTCAGTGTGTTCAGCATATGTTTGCCTCTGTGGCATTGTTCCCTGGCCTCATTTTTATTTATCCAAAGTGTGCTACATGTGTCGACTGGACAGGGAGACCCCATTTGGCTTGTGCATACTTACACTGGGCAGTGCCTGTGTGTCTATTCACAACTATCTGTCGATGGTTGTTTGTCACAAATATGTGTTGGAAGCCTCACGAGGTGATGTGGAATACATTTGGGAATTCTTGCTGCACATTTTTGTAAACCCTGATTAAGAGGTGTCACTTCTTGATCTGTCTCAATCACATTGTCTCAGGTATGGTGGATTTGTGCTGGCGAGGCCTACATGGCCAAACCTTATGTCTCCTTGCCGAGTCTGACCTGTGTGTGATAATTGGCTGGACAGAGACTCGACGTGCAGTGACCCAGTGATGTTGTGCAGGGTTTAATGTTTGTGCTTTGCAGCATGTCAATTGTTTAAATACATGATTCCTGCTCATACATTTTTTGCACCAGTGTGTGGTCCAGATGCTACGTAGTTTGGTCTTTGTGTGCTGGCATCTGTGTGGACATTCTGGCTTGCCATGGGGGTGTCTCCTCAGTGCAGGTATGCCTTTTTACGACACAATTGCAGGCCCATTAGCTCAGGCATTGTCCTGGGTTTGGACATGTGTGCCACTCCACATGACAGGCAGTGGGTCAGATGTGTTGGCAACTGTGTCATCAGGTAACGGATGGCCATGTGACAACTGACATAATTCAAGTTGTTAGTCACAAGGTATTGTACCTTGGCACTCACAACACTTGTCAACAGGTCTTCAGGTTTTAAATGCTTTAGTTTGATTTTTTTGTTGTTAAGAACAATAGTGTGCCTGCATGACAGATGTCTCCCAAGGAAGTGCACAACAAACCACCTTTACACTTTCAGGGAACACGCTGGCACAATTTAAAAGAAGGCACTGTTCTAATGAGACTGTATTCCAGATTATACATATACATGTTCCCCCAGTGTTGTGGAAATTGGGTAAGTCCTTGGTTGTTGGTGATACCAACTTACGAGTGTCAAGTCATCAAGACCTCCATGGGCCTATGTATATGTACTTGTGGCTTCTTTAAAGAAGGCTGCCAGCTTCTTCAATGACTGGGTAAATGTAGTTTTGTGTGCACCTCCTTGGGAGCCATCTGTTATGAAGGCACATGTGTGTTCTGTTTACAAAATGGCACATTCCCACATTCTGACCATGTCGATTGTGTAAAGTATTGTGATTCCCAAGGGACCAACATTTTTTCGTTTTGTGTTCAAAAGTACTTACAGGTTTCTGAGTGTGGGGACACCTTTGGTATTGAGGTGTGTTACTTTGCCTTGGGTGCACCACTACCGTTTCTTTCAGGGTAAACAAGAGGTGGCATGACTTAATTGTATTGCTGTGCTCACCTGTTCCCAGACACTAGCTCCTTAGTGTATTTCTCATTCAAGTTTTGGGCTGGTGTGTCCTATTTTTCCTTGTGTCCAAGTGGCATGGTGGGTCTACCAACTGGGGAGGACAGGGCTTACATATGTGCGGAGTAATCTAGCTGTTACTCATGATGCATTGCCTGATATGCACTGTGACCTATTGGTTTTGTACTCATGTGTCAGATGTATACAGGTGACTGATGTTTTTCTGTATCTTCATCTTACCCACAGCATCATCATTGGAAACCGAGGGAGACACCTGCACGGACCTGGAGGAGGGACCCAGCACCAGTGCTGGCGAGTCTGCGGGAGCCAGTGGCATGGAGGGCGAGGGGAGTCAGTCGGAGGACCTGTCTGGTGCCGATTCCAACTACGATGCAGACGGGTCCGAGGCTGACCTCATCGAGGGGCGGAGGCTGCTACAACACCTGGCAACAGCCCAACATCTGTCCCCGCCGCCTCCATTCCCATCACCGCCCTCCCAGTTGCTCCGGTTTCTTCTGTCCGTGCAGGGCACCACCATGTCTCCTTCGGGACAGGCACCGCACCCCCTGCCCCTGTCACCCCTGCTGCTCTCAGTGCGGAGTCTGTGGACATAATGCGGCAGTTGCAGGTTGGGCAGGCATCGGTGCTGACTGTCCTCCATGGCTACACCACACTGCTGACACAGATGGTGTCGTTCATGGAGGGCATGTCAGCAGCGATGTCTGAACAACGCAGGTTTCTGCGGTCCATGGACTCTTCCCTGATGGCAGCAGTGAGTCTCTTGCAGCGTTTCGTCCCCCCCTACCCCAGCCCCATCCACACTTCCCTCTCCCATACCTGTCCCATGCACACCCAGACATTCCCAAGCACGCACCCCACCAGACACAGGCAGAACACCACCAAGTAAGGGCAAGCACACACCTCCTGGCACGCACACTCAGGGGGATGTAGGCATAACCACTGGGTCTGGGGCAAAAAGACATACACGCAGCCACAGTCTGAGTCCGCAGGCCTCACAACCCAGTCCCTCCAAAAGCACTCCCCTTGGCTCCCCTGCCAAACTGACACCCAAAGAGGTCGACATGGATGAGCTGCCCATCACCACCACTGTGACACCACCCAGCAAGAGGGCGAGGAAGTCCCCAAGCAGGGTAGTTGAGTCCCACCCCCTTTCCAACCCCTCCCCCAAGAGCGCTGCACCCCATCCCTCGGCCACCCCCCCCCCCTCCGTTGGCCCTGGGGTTTCTTCCGGTGCAGGGCTTACCCTGGACGCCCTGGCAGCAGTGTGCAACGACGTGCTCACATCCACCTTTGGCGCTGCCCCACCCACTGTGGTGGAGACATCCACCCCTGCACCCACCACACCTGCCCTTTCCCATCCTGTCCCTGCGGTGCCTGGTCCTTCCCCACATGATGCCCCCCCCGGTCGACGAACCTGAGGGTTCCACTGTGCAGGCAAGCTAGGGGAGACGCGTGCCCATGTGTCCCCCCCCAAGGACTTCTATTATGGACTGGCCATTGGCCTTTGTATATAGTGTCATTTCATTATTTGTTTTTTATGCTGAATAAATAATTTTATTTTTACTTTGAACACTATTGCATTTCAGGTATTGATGTTGGTGCTGAGGCTCCAGGAGTTGGTGTTGTGGTAATGTGTTATGGTTCTGAGAAATGTTCTAGTCTGATGGCCATGAGGTGGACCATGGTATCTGCGTGCCATCACAAGGTCTCTGCAAATAATCATTGGTAGTGTGTGTTATTTTGGTTTTAAGACATTGTCCCAAGGAGTGTTCCTTCCTCTGTGGCACCTGACATCTTCCCTGCGAAGAGTTGCACAATTGTGTGCTGACCTGTGTCTACATTTCCTTTGTTGGTGACGGATCCCTTCAACTATGGCCATGCCTGCTCAGCAATGTCTCCGGCTGCATCATCTGTGCCATCCTTGCTAGTCACTGTACATGTGTATTGAGTATGTCGAAATACCTTCATGGAGAAATTCTCCCTTTTCAGCACTATGCATGTGTGTACTCCCGGCCCAGCACACATATGGTACTTGTTCTGCAGGGTATTTGGGCACATGACTCACAATTGTGGGCATTGTATCTGTGGGAACTCCACCCTAGTCCTTCCATGAGAGACAACATCTTGGTGGCTGGCCCAGCACCTGAACATTCCTATCAGTCCTGGGATGTGCGTGACAGTGTGTGTTCCTTTTGGCTCTCTTAGTTTAGTAGGCAGTGACATGACTATACAGTCTTGTGGCATGATCTCAGTGTGTGCATTGTGCTACATCCGCCAGGGGTGGGTATGCATGTGTTATTTGTCCTCACACCCACATGTGGTGTGTCATGCAGTGGGGGAGTGACATCCATCCTCCTGGGAGTGGGACACTGCTGTCAGTGATGTGTTGTTATGGCACTATCATCATTGTACAAATTAGGGATGCGTACATACACCCATGGAGTTGTGGTCATCTGATCATGATGTACACCCCCATGTCTCTGTCCACTGCTGGGAGTCCTCTGCACCCACCCCTCACATGTCTGTCCACTGCTGGGAGTGAGTGATATGCACCCACCCCTCATATTGCAGGCCACTGCTGGGAGTCCTCTGCACCCACCCCCATGTCTCTGTCCACTGCTGGGAGTCCTCTGCACCCACCCCCATGTCTCTGTCCACTGCTGGTGTTGATATGCACCCACCCCATGTCTCTGTCCACTGCTGGGAGTCCTCTGCACCCACCCCTCATATTGGAGGCCACTGCTGGGAGTCCTTTGCACCCACCCCCATGTCTCTGTCAACTGCTGGGAGTCCTCTGCACCCACCCCCATGTCTCTGTCCACTGCTGGGAGTCCTCTGCACCCACCCCCATGTCTCTGTCCACTGCTGGGAGTCCTCTGCACCCACCCCTCACATGTCTCTCCACTGCTGGGAGTGATATGCACCCACCCCTCATATTGCAGGCCACTGCTGGGAGTCCTCTGCACCCACCCCCATGTCTCTGTTCACTGCTGGGAGTCCTCTGCACCCACCCCCATGTCTCTGTCCACTGCTGGGAGTCCTCTGCACCCACCCCCATGTCTCTGTCCACTGCTGGGAGTCCTCTGCTCCCACCCCCATGTCTCTGTCCACTTCTGGGAGTCCTCTGAACCCACCCCCATGTCTCTGTCCACTGCTGGGAGTCATCTGCACCCACCCCTCACATGTCTGTCCACTGCTGGAGTGATATGCACCCACCCCTCATATTGCAGGCCACTGCTGGGAGTCCTCTGCACCCACCCCCATGTCTCTGTCCACTGCTGGGAGTCCTCTGCACCCACCCCCATGTCTCTGTCCACTGCTGGGAGTCCTCTGCACCCACCCCCATGTCTCTGTCCACTGCTGGGAGTCCTCTGCACCCACCCCTCACATGTCTGTCCACTGCTGGGAGTGATATGCACCCACCCCTCATATTGCATGCCACTGCTGGGAGTCCTCTGCACCCACCCCCGTGTCTCTGTCCACTGCTGGGAGTCCTCTGTACCCACCCCCATGTCTCTGTCCACTGCTGGTGTTGATATGCACCCACCCCATGTCTCTGTCCACTGCTGGGAGTCCTCTGCACCCACCCCTCACATGTCTGTCCACTGCTGGGAGTCCTCTGCACCCACCCCACATATTGCAGGCCACTGCTGGGAGTCCTCTGCACCCACCCCCATGTCTCTGTCCACTGCTGGGAGTCATCTGCACCCACCCCTCACATGTCTGTCCACTGCTGGGAATCCTATACAGCCACCCACCCACCCCCTTGGTGCAGTACACTGCTGTCCTGGGCCTACACACACACCAATATAAAGGTAATATGCTGCACCAGGCCGTAGGCCAAAATCCGTGGCGTGTATACGCCTTGTATCTCAAATGTACTGGTGCCGTAGGGGTACGTGTTATACGGACCGTACCCCCTCATTCATAGGGTGTGTACGGTCCGTACCACGCGTACCCCTACGGACACAATCCAATGGTGATACGGCCCGTACCCATGTTTTGTATGTGTGAGTGCGGTCCGTATCACTATAGTAGTGGTGCCGTAGGAGTACGCGTGGTACAGCCCGTACACACGCTCTGAGAGCGCGTACCACGCGTACCCCTACGGCACCACTACAATGGTGTTACGGACCGTACACACGCTCTGAGGGCGTGTGTATGGTCCGTACCACGTGTACCCCTACGGCACCACTACAATGGTGATACGGACCGTAGACACGCTCTGAGAGCGTGTGTACGGTCCGTACCACGTGTACCCCTACGGCACCACTACAATGGTGTTACGGACCGTACACACGCTCTGAGGGCATGTGTACAGTCCGTACCATGCGTACTGCTACGGCACCACTACAATGGTGATACGGACCGTACATACGCTCTGAGGGCGTGTGTACGGTCCGTACCACGTGTACCCCCACGGCACCACTATTATAGTGCTACGGACCGTACCCACGCTATGTATGTGTGAGTACGGTGCGTATCACTATTGTAGTGTTGCCATAGGGGTACGTGTACACGTCCACTTCCGTTGTTGCGTGAAGCAGGGATTGGTGGACACGCCCCCCGGAGTGACCAGACCCTGGAGTTAAAGTATGTCCTCAATATTGTAGGTTTTAATTTGGGTAGGGGGTATGTTTCCTGCCCCTCATCCCCCTTGGCCCCTGGGTGGTGTTCTCACCTTCTGCGGCGTGTGCGTCGGGTTCGGTGCACCACGTCATAGGCTAAGAGGGCCGGGATGACACGTAGGATGGGGTCCATGGCTGTCCGTCGCGTACCGGGGCTCCGTTTTCGCGTCAGATTCAGTTTTCCGGCTTTTTTTGGCTGCCGTAAAAAAATAGCTGTGCGGAGTGACGTAGGGACGAATCGTAAAACGCTGCCTGACTCCATACGGACGTCGCGTACGCGCTGTCCAGGATCAGACTCGTAGGTATTTTTTAGCCGTACGGTGTTTTGTACAAATTGTACGGAAATGCTATTTCTATACGAATCGTACTTGCTGGATTGTACGGTGGATTTCCCGGGTACGAGTCGTATGGAGAATACGCTCCATACGACGAATCGTACCCGGGTTTAACAGGATTGGAATCGGCACCTATATGTATTAGTTATAATTTTAAACATTTTAAAATAATTGTAACTATGTTTCTTTTAATTATATGTATTATTATTTACTTTATTTTTTAAACATTAAAAAACTATATTTTTAACAATGATATTTTTGACAACAATATTTTTTTTCCAATATTTTTTGTACTTACCATTATGTAGATAGGACATTGGTATTCTGGACATCGATATTTTTGTGTCGCTATTTTTGTACCTCGATATTCTGACTGTTGCTATACTGTCAGTAATCCCTTTAGCTGCACTCCTTACAATATCAGCTGCCTGTGAGGAACTGCGTGACATTGTTATTCACTGCACAAAATGTCATATATTCTTTCTGTAAAAATGTCTCTTTTGGCTGCATTCTTGGATACAGAGAAGAAGCATCCCTGTTTTTTTGCTTTTTTTGGTTGCTTCCAGTGACTACAATATGTTTGTTGACGACTGAAGCCAGCTGCTTCTTTCCATTTACTCATCCTTGTTCTCTACTACCTTGTATCCTTTTTGTTTTAAAAAGAAACAACAAAAATTAAAAACCTATTAAAAAACCCTACTAGAAATAAACGGTTTTGGGTAGAACCACAATCTTCTTAAACAAAGAGCTAACTCTGTGTTTTTAATGTGTCAGTGTGAGTGGGTGTGTCAGTGTGTGCATTAATGTAGGCCTAGGTGTGTTAGTGTATGCATCAGTATGTGTCTGAGTGTGTTATGCATCAGTCTGAGCTAGTGTATGTCGGTGGATGCATCAGTTTGTGGCTGGGTGTGTTATTGGATGCATTAGTGTTTGGCTGGGTGTGCCTGTGTCTGCACTGCTGTATGCGTGGGTGTGTCAGTGTCTGCATTGGTAAGTCTCTGGGTGTTTCAGTGTGTGCATCAGTGTGTGCTTGGGTGTCTTATTGGATGCATTTCTGTTCAGATGGCTGATTCAGTGTCTGCATTGGTGTATGCCTGTGTGTGCCACTGTCTACTTTGGTAGGTCTCTGTGTGTTTCAGTGTGTGTCAGTGTGTACCTGGGTGTCTTATTGGATGCATTGGTGTTTGGATGGCTGTTTGAGTGTCTGCATTGGTGTATGCCAGGGTGTGTCAGTATCTGCATTGGTAAGTCTCTGGGAGTCTCAGTGTGTGCATCAGTGTGTGTCTGGGTTTTTTATTGGATGCATTGGTGTTTGGCTGGGTGTCTCATTGTCTGCATTGTGTTATGGCTGGGTGTGCCAGCATCTGCATTGGTAAGTGTCTGGGTGTGTCAGTGTGTGTATCTGTGTGTGACTGGGTGTCTTATTGGATGCATTAGTGTTTGGCTGGGTGTGTCAGTGTATGCACTGGTGTATGTCTGGGTGATACAGTGTCTGCATTGGTAAGTCCCTGGGTATGTCAGTGTGTGCCTGGGCAGCCTATTCGATGCATTAGTGCTTGGCTGGGTGTGTGAGTGTCTCAATTGCTGTATGCCTCAGTCAATACCTTGCTTAGTCTCTGGCTCTCTCAATGTGTTCATCAAATGTGTGCCTGGGTGTGTTATTTGATGCATTCATCTTTGGCTGGCTGTGTCAGTGTCTGCATTTCTGTATTCCTGGGTTTGTGAGTGTCTGCATTAATAAGTCCCTGTGTCACTGTGTACATGGGTGTGTTAATTCAGGAATTAATGTTTCACTGGATGTATCAGTGGCTGTATAGGTGTGTAGTTGGGTGGCACAGGCTGTATCAGTGTAACTGTATCAGTAATGTTATCAGTACTGTCATGAGTGATGTCATTGACCAGGTCATGAATGATGTAGTATGTGAGGTCATGAGCAGTGCACTGTGGAGGAGTAAGATAACCTTAACTGCTGAATTTTTCTGGTTTGGTACGAATCAAATGTCAGCCTAACTATTATGTCCCCTTTGTTTTTTTCAGTGAATTTCCAAGTTTTTTTTAAATTCTATTTTCTTACTATAACATTCCTATAACCTTGTGTTTTCTAACTATAATGTCACTGTAACCTTTGGTTTTTTGGTGGAGAAAGGGGACAGGGCCTCTGACCAGCTCTCAGGAATCCCGCTGTACGGGACTTACTGGAGGTAGCAGTAGGGCTTCTTGGCACCCAAGGTCTTTCAACATCCAAGAGGACTTCATCCCCCGACCAGTAGTGCACCAGGAGGCGTGTTTGCAAAGTAGTGGAGAACGAGGACATTGCTCTGAAGTCTTCACAGCAATCGCGCTCTGTGGGACTTACTGGAGGTAACAGGAAGGGTAGTTGGTCATTAAAGACCCTCTGGAGCCACAGGGACTTTATCCCCCAACCAGCAGTGGACCAGGTGGCATATTTGCAGAGTGAAGGAGAAAGTGGGCGTGGTCTCCGACAACCTCTCAGCAATCCCACTGTGTGGGACTTACTGGAGCTAACAGGATGGGTAGATGGTCACCCAAGACCCTCAGCAGCCAAGGGGACTTCATCCCCCAACCAGCAGTGTCCCAGGAGGTGCATTTGCACAGTGGTGGAGAAAGGGGGGATGGCCTTTAAAATCCTCTCAGCTATCCCGCTATTTAGGACTTACTAGAGGTAACAGAAGGGCTTGTTGGCCCCAAGAACCCTCTGGAGCCAAGGAGACTTCCCCCCCTAGCCAGTTGTGTGCCAGGAGGCACATTTGCAGAGTGGTGGTGAAGGGGGCGACTTGGTGGAGATTTAGAAAATACATAAATTAGGGGAGGGGCCGCGTGGCCCTGTTTCCCTGGCCCCCTTCGGCCCGAGAACCAAACTCCCTAGGGCCAGACCTTTTTTGATGGGGGAGGGGGTCATGCGGACCCCCTCTATGGGCTGATTTTGGCCCTGGGGACCCCATCCCCGGGGCATGGCCTTTTTTAATATATATATATATATATTTTTTTAAAGGGGAGGGGGCTGCGTGGCATCCCTCCTGGGCCTATTTTGGCCCTGGTGATCCCTATCCTCCAGGGACTGGGTTCTAATGTGGGTGCCCTGATCTTACCTAGGGCGCCCACTCACCAAAGATGGGGACCACAGGATGAGCCACAAGGCCCCCACCATCTCCCTGCCTCCTTCGGTGCCAGAATTGCTTTTACGCATAAGGAGCTGCTTACTTGCAGCTCCCTGTGTGTAAAAGCAATTGTGCTCCACTTTGAGCAAGCAAGAACAAAATGCTCTCACTTGCTCAAAGCATAGCAGTTTGCTATGGCATGGCAGGAGAGGTAAAGCTACCGCCAAACCATAGCAAACAGCTATGTCCCGGGGTGGGCATACCGGGACATAGTAGGAGTTGGCCCTGTGGGGTGGCTGTTCCCAGAGCCATGTATGGCTCACGGAGGGGGGCATGTGGCCCTCTCCTTTCTTGTTTTAAGGCCTGCCCAGAAAGGTGGTGGCCCCTGGGGCCGAGAACAGCCCAGAAGGGGGGCTACGCTGCCCCCTTCCATTCCTAAAAAAGGAGTTTGGCCCCAGGGAGGTGGTGGTCCCCAGGGCCCAGGGATCCAGGAGGTCCCTTGTGTAAAAAACATAAAAGGCCCATGGAGCTGGTGGTCCCATGGCAGGGGGGTCCGCATGGCCCCCATTGCATTAGGCCCAGGGAGGTAGTGGTCCCCGGGGTTGTGGCGGAGGCCATACGGGTCTCCCCACACTAATTTAATAAATAGCCCCAGAGAGGTGGCAGTTTGCGGGGCTGCGGGCGGACGTGCAGGCCCACTGCATCAGTTTAGTATTGTTTGCCCCAGAGAGGTTGGGATCCCTGTGGTGCTGCATGGGCACGCCAGTATTATTATAAAACACTGCCCCCAGGGTTTGGCCCAAGCAGTGGTTCCTATAAAAGACACAATTGTGCCATGGATTCACAGATCCATTCTCAAATTTGTTGAAAAATGGAAGTAAAAAAGGCTTTTCACAGTGGACGGGGTCCCTGAGGGAACCCCTACCATATCTGGGTGGTCAGGGTATTTCTATTTTCTACCCTGCCCCCTTTTCTTAAATTTTTGTGGAACTCTGCTTCAATCCAAGTCAGAAGAAGGCTGCCAACACTTCCTGGTTGAAGGGTCGGCAGCAAAATCAAATTTCAGTAGGATCCACAAGTCCACTGCAAGGATCCACAACTCCAGATATCTATATTTTTTTCAACTTAAAAAACTCTAAAACTAATTAACAGATTTACAGTACAAAAAACACGCTTTCTGGACCAACATCTATCTTTCTGCCAAATTTGGTGTAATACCGCTCAGCGGTTCATTCTGTAGTCGTGTTTAAAATCCCTATGGGAAAATGCATGGGGAAAATGCGTTTTGGGACCCCTTTTTCATGGGCGGAGGGAGGGGGCGGCTGGGACACGCACACAGCACACATACACTTAACACTCACAAGGATGCATTCACACAGAAACACATTCATTCACAGCACTCTTTCCCCAAGCATTCATACATGAAAGCACGCAACATAAAATAATTTAAAAAGAAAACAAAACACACACTTATCTGCAGCCAGCTCTTCGGTGCCTCAGTGGTTTTGGAAGGCTTGGGACTGCTGCCTTCCCTCATTGGCTGACATAAGGTCAGCCAGTGAGGGAAGGCAGCAGTCCTAACGTCATCACAGAGTGGGATGGGGTCAGTGAGACTACTGACCCCACCGCACTTTGTAATGAAGTGTCACTGATTGACACTCGACCCTGGGCGCTTCGGGCTTAAAACTGAAGCGCCCAGGTGTGAGGCAATCAGTGACGCTACCCCTTTTCACTGAAGGGAGGGCCTCGGAAACCTTTGCTGAGCTGAGAACGTCACCCCAACAGGGGCTGTGACTTTCTCAGCCCAGCAAAGTTCAGTTCAGGCAGCCAAGAGCCAGCGCTAAATGCGCATGTCTTCAAGTGAACAGTGTGTCAGGCTGACTTCTGCCTAACAGACAATGTTCGTACAGGCGAAAAGGTGGAGGCGCGTGGCCCCTCCACCCAAATGGACCGGCCACGCCTGCCCTTTTTTATCAGCCCCGCCAGCAGCTCAATCAAAACGGGGAAAGGTTTTGAAAGTTTGGGGCGATCTGTCAAGCAGCTCCAAGATTATTGGCAAATCAAAAATCACTTTTCCTACGGAAACATGGTCCTAACTATGGCTACCTTCTGGAAACCGCCAGTAGGTTTTGCATTTTTTTTTTTATTAATGTAAAAAAGGTTTATTTATAGGGTAGATTAGGGAATTCTATGTCGTGATCGAGGGACACCTCACTTAAAACTATGACAAGGAAAACTTTGACTAAGAGCAATGGAGATTACAGGTAAGTAATAAAGACATATGCAGGAATAGAGGCTGTTGATAAATGTTCATGTGGAGTCAGCAGTCTTGTGCTGAATTCACACAATAACGTTTAGTCGAATGTAATCAGATTAAGGTATTTCTCTGACATATAAATGCCTTCATTATCTTGCCCCCTTGAATATCTTGCCTCTAGCACTTCAAACTAACTAGTCCCACCAAAATATTCCTTAGTACAACATAACTATTAATGGTGGCGGAACTGTCTCCACTGAAGGGTCTTCCATCTGTAACATCCTTGGTTTTTTTACTGCTGGAATTCAGAAAGAATTCTAAGAGAATCCTATTGCGCTAGGTCCCAATAAAAGCAGCGCCAAGAGACTCTCACAGGCCAGGGGTGTTCAATAAATGTAGTCAGTCAGGCATGCTCTGTGAGGATCACACTTTTCCCAATGCCTGCTAGGCACAGTCTTACAAAGACGCAATAGATTCTGGATGAAATCTGTTGGGTACGACCAGGGCACACCTGAGCCCAGTGTGCCCTGGGCGAGTGGCCTTACCTTTGATAATGCACTTCCTTTGCCTCTCCCACCAAGCAGACAGAGGTCATCTTTTGTCTTTATGCAGCAGCCATTGGGAACAGAGAACCAGTTTTTGCAACGTCCTGCTCTTAGAGTCCTAGCTCCCTTAACCACATCTGTGAAGTCATCAATGGTGGTATGATATTTGATGTCACCCGTGATGTCATCTTTATCAGTAACTGTGAGTTTAACAGTAATGCTTTTGAGGGGTTCAATGCTACATCCCTTATCATAACTGACAAATGTTTTCTGTTTTGAATCCGGACGATAACGTCCCCTCAACTGAACCTTCGGTTTAGGTAAATGTCTTTTTTTATATACCAAACGTACATTTACTTCTGATTTCACTTTACCACAGTTTTCCACTAAGTAAATATTGCCATAACTCATGTTTTGCTCATGCACAAAAACTGCCAAGCATAGTTATTGGACTCACCAACTAGTATGGCAAATGTTCCAAGCGACAGCGCGAAAAAGCATCTGGGACCTGCCACACTATAAAAATGCATGTTCGGTTAAAGAAATCACATTTGGGCGACATTCGGTTGTGGTAAATGTGTTACAGCTTAGGCATGACATATATGAACACACGTGTTTACATACATCAGCCCCATTCCTCAAAAGGCCATGCCCTGGAATGCCGCAGCTTTCTGGCAGGCCACTGTTCATGCTGTAAATAGTTCTTTTGCTTTCAGAATATTATATATGCAGCCTTAACATCCAGCCTCTAGACTTACAAGTGCTTCACCGATGACCTTCAAGCCAAACATGTCTCCCATACAATGACCGCCACTGTCCTACACTGTGGCTCTGAGAGAGAGGAGAAGCAAACAAGAGAGCATTGATACTTGTACTGCACAAGGACAGAAGAGAATGTGTAAGTGCTGTCTCCCCAAACATGCTAAGCATCAAGGGAGGGCCTGCTGCCTGCAGACCCGCGACTCACAAAGATGGGCATTGTATGACAGAAGGAGGGACATGTTCTGGGTGAGGCTTTCTATTGCATCAGCCGACTGCACCCTTCCGGTGATGGCCTGCAAGGAACTGGTGTGGAATGTGGATTCTTGGCCTCCCAGTACTTGCTCTTTGCCTACTTGCCATGTGAGTTGTCTTTCCGGCATTTGTTCAGGGGAAAGTCACGAAGGAAGCCTAAATAACATCCAAGCAGGGTCATCACAATTCACTATGTCAAGCAAAATCCTCTGCCAACACTTTAGTGTTACATTGTTGTTCACAGCGGGGTTTGTAAACAGCTAGGTACTGTAAATGTTCCAATTGTTTTTTTAAAAGATATAATTATACGCTATCAGTCAAAAATTATTTTTAAACACAGCTGGAAAACATCTATGATCAGATTGTTTTCCTCCGCATTGAATGAGTTGATATAAAAAGTGACTCAACATTGTTGGATGGTCACATGACGCATTGCAAGAAGATATTTTGTTACAGATGGCCCTGTGGTTGCTCAGTTTATGTTTTCTTTCTGGAACAGCTGCATAATATGTGTTTAACTAATCGAGGATTCCACTTTACTTACTGGCTGAAAGACTCGAGAAGGTGGATCCTGCACCTCTACAGATGCCAGTGTGACGAAATGTCTATATGGAGCTACCAGGTCTTCCTGTGGGTTTTGGAAACTCTGGTGATTGTGGAGGTATACAGGGGCCGTATATCAAGATTCCTGATCTCACACCACGGCTGGTTCCATAACGTAAAGCAGCTAAGCGCACGCAGTATCTTGGTATTCACTAATCACAGGAGGCACACTGGGAGACGAATCTCCTTCCTTGTGACAGATCATTCCTGCATTTTGAATATCACCTAGCACAGAAGTGCCAACCATCTGCTCTGTTTTCCGCGCACTACCTGCCACCTGGACCTCCAGTCTCATAGCATCAGGGAGTAAACCACGCCCTTGGCTCACCCTGTGCATGCTCAACTTATTCCTCTTCATTTCAGTCCATATCTGACATTTGGGCCCTTGTGCTGAACCCAGGAGTGTGTTGATGATACACCAAACTTGGACCTGTTCCTCTAAGAACAATTGCTGCTTGCGGCCTATACAGGATGTCCCTATGTACTGTCACTTTAAGGAACATTTGTGTTTTCACCCTTCATGTCATATTCATCTCCATTATGTGGGTTTCAATGTAGGGTGATTGTTGGTTGCTCCCAGTACAAAGTATTCACAAATATAGACAGTGACATAGCAAGAGCACCAGTGGTCATATTTGTGTCGTAAAAGTCAGCTATATTTGGGTTGGGGTGGGCTCCCCCCTTTCCTAGAGCCTGGTGGCACCAGACTTGCATTTATAGCTAAGCCCCTGAGGAAAAGAATGAGGCAAAAAGACTGAGAGCAGATAGCAACACAATCCTGCCGAACAATCACCTTTAGACACAGAGGATTTTTAATGGGAGTGGCATCCCTTGTCCCAGTGCCATCTCCCACCGAGTCATGCTTGCCAGCCTCATCAGAAAGCATCTTTCTGGCGAGGCTGGAAAGAGAAAAAACATCAAATCAGCCCACCACACGAGTTACCTAGACGCTCATGACCAGGGAAATATTTTTGGGATGGAAAGTGTGGTGGCTCTCATATTCCCATCATCTAATGAGACAGTCACCTCCCCTGCAGGCAGAGGCCTTTAACTCTTAACCTGCCATTGCCAGGAATGAAGACTAGCCATCAGGAAAATAATGCTTGCCATCTTAAAGGCAGATATGAGTTCATTCCTTAGTTTAAGGCTTAACATCTCCCCATAACTGCAGGCCTCAGTGTGCTCTCCCCAGGTGGGTTGGAGAGGACCCACAAGATAAGAGGAAAGCGATTTGGGGGATATTAGGGGCAGCAAAACTTTAGCTCCTTTATTTCGCAACCTGATGGAAAATCCAATTCCTTTGATTAGCCAACAGGAAACCTTGTTTTCCCAACAAAAGGGCAAACACAGGAAGGATGTCATCCTAAATGAGAAATGCCCTTTCTCTGAATTCCTCCGACTCCTGCCCAGTCAATGCCTTGGAGGGGCTGTGTCAGCATGTTTCCAGCAGCGCTCCAAGAAGGGCTAACACACATTGCTTGGGAAATGCATAAACATCCGTCTGCACCACCTCCATTGCCTAGCCTATTGCTCTCCAACATATCCAACATGCCAGGCAGCACAGCATTGCAGACAAGATTTTTTTCTGCACTACTTATGGTCAAGATATTTTTTTTTTAGTAGTGCCATGTTACAGTCACCCCAAGAACATCAGAGGGCCTGAATCCATTGCTTGATTCCCTGGGGCAGTTTCTCCATAGAGGAACATGGGTGTTGCCCCGCCCCTGCTGTAAGCCATGCATCACATATTTAACTCACTAGTTCTTTATGGTCCCAGTGCCCTGACAGCATCACTCTTTCTGTTGTGCCAGGTCAGGTGGTGTCTTTCAGGGCGGGGCCAATGCTGGCAGAAGAGAGGCTGCATTACACCTGTTTGATGCATCTGAAGTGCGTATGTCTGGTTGGATGGTCGTTTTGGTATGTACAACCCGTCTAGTGCATTTGGAGCCTCTCAAATCAACGCTGTAGTAGAAGCCGGGGAGAACACAGATGCAACTCCCCAGTCTCCAATGGATTTGCCCGACAATCTTGGTTCAGCTCTCATGCTGTTTGCTGTTATAATACTGATAGAGCGTTGCTGATGCGAAAATTGTAGGGGTGCACCATATTCTTTGTTAGTCAGCACCCGCATATAAATGAGCATGTTATCCAAGAATAATGGAAATGTATTCAATGAAATAGGATAGTAGAAATGTAAACAGGCCTCGAGAGAAGAGAAAGGCCATCAGTTATTCTGAGATGCATTGTTATATATGTAATGCCTAGTATAGAAATGTCGTGCATTAAGAGACATTAAGCCATGTTAGAAGGAGGATTAAGGTAATTCTCTCAAGTATGAGATGAATAATTAGAATTGTTAATGGTAGAGTGTTTAGATTGAGGCCTAACCTTGTATGCAAGAGAAGGCCTTCGTTTATTTTAGCCAGGTTTTATTAAGACGGTAGAATATTAGCAAAGCTTAAAATACAGTGCATTGTGAAACCTTATGATGTTAGGGTTTTTTTCCTATTCAGCATTTGGCTGCAGGTACAAGGCCATCTAGCTCGTTAGTTAGAATAAGTCTTTGTTCGGATGGAATGGAGACAGAAGGAGTAGACATGAAGGGAGTGGATTGGAATGTAAAATTGCAACTCCTGGTACAGAGAAGGCCTGGGACCCAAGGTCGAATTCGTGGAAGGAAGATGAAAGGATCCAAATGGAAATTTACTGGAGAAAGAGGCAGCCTGAAGGGGTGTGCTGAAGGGCGTGTACCGCTTTTGGGGTTTTGTATTAGGGACAGAGCCCCGTGGGTTGAGCAGACGAGACTTAGGAGAGGGACGGAAAGGAGCAATATAGATCGAGCTCCTAAATGGTGAAATCTTCTTAGGAAGTTTCACCGCTGACACCTTTTTATGCGATCCTCACCTGGAAGGGAATGTTAAGTAGGTATGTCACCTTAGAGTAGAGTAGGGACAGAATTGATTTGATTGATGACTTTAAAATTTGATATCATGATTGCCATAGGGTATTTGATGCTCTTGGAAGCTGTAATCCTGTTTATTTTCAGTCGTATGCGAATACTTCGCAGACTAGCATTTGTATTAATCCCCATATATCTTTTGTGCTTGGTATTGAGGTGCCTATATATTCAGATGTTTTTGCTGATAAAAAAAGGTCAACCTCCCAGATTGTGAGTCTTCTTTCCTGAGATGTCCAATTGTGGTAAATACGATTTGATAATTGTGATTCTTCTCTCTACGCTATTCTGCAAGTAAAAAGATCCTGGCGACCTGAATAGGTTCTTGTAGGTAATAAGATGAGGTCAAGAACCGGCGTTCCCAGTTGGTAGCAAACGAGGATGGTTTCTTTCTGATAGCGAGGGAAGATTGAGATTAGGATAAGTGATCCTTGAGGTCCATCAATGATAAGTAAGGGTGAATCATCGGAGGGCGAACGGCAGACGAACTGGCGGACGGACGTAGATGGCGAGTAGCAGTGTGGCAGCAAGCAGAAGCTCGAAGAGTGAGTATGAACAGGATACGTTGTTGTAGATTGCGGTGTTGGATTGTATGAGATGTTTTGCGGAGTTGGTGTGAATGTTGTGTGATTGTGAGATCAGGCTGTGAGCGCGCGCAGCCCGGGAAAGTCTTAGGCGATGAGAAGCCTGAGCAAGAGGGTGTAGAAGACACCCCTGGTAGATTTTGTTGACCACCGATCGTGAGGTACCATCGATCAACTGGACTGAGATAGGGGGAGCGGATGTATGAGTGTGTGGCAACCTGACGCTGGTCGTGGGCTGTAGTATGTGGAATTGAGTATTTGTAACCTATCAGAGGCGATCTGTCTGTCCGGCAGGAACAGACAGTAACCAACCGAGGTCGACAAATTCGAGAGACTGTGGACGGACAGTCAGAGACTGTGGACGGACAGTCAGAGGCTGTGGACGGACAGCCAGAGGAGTAACTTGTTTGGGATTAAACGGTTATTTCAGCGTGTGAATGGGACGAATGCAAGGGTGAGACGAGCGGTGAGCAGGAGGGGAACTGCTGCGAGTGGAGGAACTGTGACGTCAGAGGGTGTCGCGCTGCGATAGGCTGGTTGGTGTAGTTCGCACTGTCATTGGCGGACGGAAACCAGGAAGTAAACAGAGGTTGTGTGCGTTTAGCATTTGGTCATGATGAAATGTTTTAAAGTTTTCAGGGAATTGTGTCGGGGGGATGAACCTGTAGTTACTCGAGAGGGTGTGGAGGCCCCTCCAGAGGACTCGCCAGCACACTATATGGCAAGAAATGTAGGGTTGCATACTATAGTTTGGATTGAGAATTGGCATAAGGTAACTCAAGGTGAAGGAGAGTTAGCGTTCCCACGGTACGGTTCATTCAGACTAGCAGTGTTGTATCAGCTAAAGACTGTGATGGCAGCTTTACGACCTATGCCGAGGCCCACACAATTTGAAGCTCTACATGCGTGGATTAGGGCAGCGCATGAAAAAGAGAGAGGCAGAAATCAGGAAAGGGTGAAAAGGTCGGTTCAGGCGTTCCAAGATGCTAGATGGGATGTCGCTGAGAAAAGATGGAGAATGCAGGCAATAGAGGGACATAAATTATATCCCTTATTAGAGACGACAGGGAAATCAAAGGAAAAGACAGTAGATGGAGAGGAAGACAGTGACACGGATGATAGCCTGGTGGAAAGGTTGTTATCCGAGAGACCACCTCCATACAATCCAGATGCCTCAGAAGGCAATGAGACGAAAGAAGAGTGTAGGGGAACAGTACCTCAATCAGAAGTAAGGGTAGAAGGAAAGATCTCTATGGGAACCGAGAATATCAGGTACAAGTCTGTAGGCAGCTCAGAGGTGGAGAAAGGAGTGAGGCTACCAGATGCGTTGAAAATACCAGTTATCATCGGACCTATTGAGTCGATGTATGAGCTTGAGCCAGAAACGGAAGGGAGTTCGGGACGGTCAGAGGGCAGGACGAGAAATGAGATAGAGGAAAGTGGATCAGTGAGGGGAATGGAACGGGCTCCGAAGCCTATAGAATGGAGTACGCCGATGCCAGCTACAGCGGACTCCTCAGGAGGACAGGGAGAATCGAGACCTACTAGACCGAAATCTTTAGTGGAGTCGAGATCAGATTTGAGAATGTGGACACCACTGGTGAGAACCCAAAGCCAGGGTGTTTTAGATGCAGAAAGGGATCGAGGGTCGGTTGTAAATCGCTCGGTTCCTATGGGCAGATCAGGAGAGAGTAGGCGACAAGAAAGAGAATGTGAATACAGTGACAGGGATGGTACAGCCTGCCGAGAAGTCCTGAGGGGAGAGTTGAGAGGGAAAATGTTGGATGTCGTAAGGCTAAAGGCCGAATTGAATGAGATAATCGGTGGAAAGAATATTGACTTACGAGCAAGATGAGTTACTCTTTTTAGCGAAAGATGTGACTCGCAAAGCACGCACAGCTCATGAGAAATTGGCAGAGCTGGCAAAAAGATATGGGGTGGATCTGTCAAAGACTAAACCGTTGCAAGGTGATCACCGGTTACAGTATAGTGACCAGGAACTGGAAGACAAGAGACTCATGGGATTAAGAACCCATGTCAAAGATTTGATTATAGCAATGCGAGCATGGCTCATGCTCGATAAGTGGGAAGAAAGATGGTCCAAGAAGAAAAGTTCTAGAGGAGTAGTGGGAGAGACGCCACCTCCGGGAGGAGGCACGATGGCAATAGGGAGTTTTCCTTTAAGGGAGGTACAGAATGGAGGATACCTGCATGTACCCTGGAGTAGAGGGGACTTGGCTGCTTTCATAAATGATTTTCCCCGGCTAAGGGAAAAGCCTGTAGAGTGGTACAAGCAAGTTGACCGCTTTGTCAAAATCTCAAAGGTACTGTGGATTGATTTGAATACTTTGTTTGACATTGTGATCCCGGGGGACTTGTGGTCGGCATGTAAAGTTGCGATTGAATGGCCGGCCTCAGAGCCCGACAGGGATTTGATTACACATGGCCCGTCGCCGATAGTGATGAAAAAGTTTGAGCAGGTAATCACTTGGTTGAAATCGAAGGTCTCACCACAAGACACCGATTGGGTAAAGATAGATAGGACGGTACAAGAGCCCAAGGAGACAGTGCATGAATTTTACGAGAGACTTTTGCAAGCTTTTAAACAGTACAGTGGTTTGGAGGCATTGGATACCAAGGACATGGGACAGTTTGTGTCCAAGTTTGTGTTGGGATTGAGGCCAGAGGTTAGCCTAATGATACAGCAACATTTGATTTGTTGGCAGAATAAGCCTGTGGATGAGATTCTCCGATACGCTAGGTATTGCAGTGATGAAATCGAATCTAAGCACAAGAAATTGAAAGACAATCTGTTATTGGTACAGATGCAGACCGCAGTGCAGGGACAGTCTACTGGAGGAGCATTGGGAAGGAGGCAGGGAAATTATCAAGGAGGAGCACAGAATGCTCAAGGACAGGCGAGGCCGAGAGGAGTAGATCCTAAGACCCGAATGGATGTGACAGTATTGAAAAAGTCCACAGCTTGTCACCTTTGCCATCAGATTGGACATTGGAGACGCGAGTGTCCATTTAATCCATTAAATCAATTACAGCAGGAAGAAGAGTTGACCCATGTTCCAGTGGCAGACACAATCCCTGTAGTGACGCAACCTAGAATGACAAAAGGGGGGACGAATGTTCCGCAGGTACAAGTCCCCCGACCGCCTAGGATACAGAATATGCAGCAGGGAGCTCGGACGTATGTACAGATGCCTCTATTCGAAGTGAATGGGGAGGATGATTCCGGTCCAGCAACCAGATCTTGCTGGAGAGGAGAAGATGATTGTGCTCTTAGAGCGGTCCTAGAGGTAGATCAGAAGGGACCCTTTGTAGAAGCAGAGATCGATGGCCACCCTACGACCTTTTTGGTTGATACGGGGGCTACAAGGTCGACTGTAAGATCTGCAGTAATCCCGTATCTAGCCCTCTCTGGCCAAACAATTCAAGTTGTTGGAGTAGCGAACAGGCAATTGACTAGCCCACTGACGGAACCCATCCCGATTAGGATCGGGAACTTTAGTGACAGACACCAGTTCGTGGTGTGCGATTCTAGCCCAGTCTGTTTGTTGGGAAGAGACCTATTGTGTAAACTTAATTGTACCATCTATTGCACCCCGAATGGAGTGGAAGTTCAGACAAGAGATGATGATGCGACCTTTAAGGTTGCGAATCAGCGTTGGTGCGTGGAAATGTATCCTGCACTTACAGTGGAGGAACTTCCTTCAGACCTGAGGGAATCGGTGTCAGTTGATGTATGGGATCTTAGTGGGGAAGAGATCGGACTAGTTAAAGGTGTAGATCCAGTGAAAATAAGAGTCAAAACGAATGTAGAGTACCCGAGAATTCCCCAGTATAAATTGTCACCGGAAACTATCGAGGGGATCAGACCTGTAATTGAGTCCATGCTTAGGCAAGGAATTTTTAGAGAAATCAGGGGAAGTCCATGTAATTCGCCCATAATGGGATTGCAGAAACCGAGTGGGAAATTCAGGATTGTGCAAGATTTGCGAAGAATTAATGAGATCGTAATCCCATGTTGTCCCGTGGTACCGAATCCATCCGTGATCCTGTTCCAAATCCCATGTGATGCGGAATGGTTCACCGTGATTGACCTGTGTCAAGCTTTTTTCTCGATTCCTCTGCATGAGGAGAGCCAATTTCTTTTTGCATTCAGGCTGGAAAATCGCGTGTTAACATGGTGTCGTATCCCACAGGGGTACACTGAGAGCCCATCTATTTTCAACCAGATTTTGAAAAAGAATCTCGAAGGTCTAGTGCTTCCCCAGGAGTCTGTTCTCGTCCAGTACATAGATGATTTGTTAGTGGCTTCAAAAACTGAGGACGCCTGCAGGATTGATACAGTGACACTGTTGAATTTCCTGGGAGAGAATGGGCATAAGGTGTCTCCAAACAAATTGCATACTGTCTGAGTGAAGTACAGTATTTGGGCCACAGGATTGAGAAGGAATGAGAAAATGGGGGATTGATTCGATGAGGGTAACAGAGGCCAGAATCAGTTATGTATTAGTATAAATGTATGTTTGCCTCTGAACCCATAAATCAAGACTATATTTAATCTATCAGTCCTTTTTATTTACTGAGAATAACAATTTCATTTTTATTTTTACAATTACTACAAACAGAGTAAACTCTTCATCAATGGACTACTTTGTTCCTTACATTGTTCACACATATATCCTATACATAATATTTACACTTTTTTACAAAGACATATACATAAGACAAATAATATGACGTTTGTGTAACTAAAATCTCCACTATTAGTTTTTTCACAGTGCTTTATGAAAATGTCCAAAGCAAAAACACTTTCTATGCTATCCCTGTTTTTTCTGGATCTCTGCTTGTCTTATTTTTGTAGCTACAAAAATAAGACAAGCAGAGATCCAGAAAAAGCAGGGATAGCATAAAAAGTGTTTTTGCTTCCCCAGGAAAAGGAATCCAACAAATACAAGGTTCCCTCGTGCAAAGTACTGCAACGATTGTTTCTGACCCTGCTTAGGACCAGTAAAAGTTAACTAATTTGAGGATAAATTTGTTTAAGGTCCCAAAGGTGAAAAATATTGGACATTTTCATAAAGCACTGAAAAAACTAATAGTGGAGATTTTAGTTACACATAGCGAATTAATGAAGTTGCTTTGTGCTGCCCTGAACATAGATCAAAGGTTGCATTGCAGTTATAGACCAGAGGCTTCTGGGATAGTGGAACAAGTTAATGGGACATTGAAGGCCCGAATGGCAAAAGTGTGCTCCTCTACTCCCCTGAAGTGGCCAGACGCCTTACCTCTGGTGCTAATGAGTCTCCGAAGTGTGCCAGACAGGAGAACTGGATTGTCACCCCATGAGATATTGATGGGGAGAGCGATGCGTGTGCCAGCAATACCCGCCTCTGCATTGATAAATATCACTGATGATGTTATTCTGGACTACTGTAAAGGCCTGGCTGATGTGGTTCATTCTGTGTCCCAGCAGGTGCAGGCGGTAGCTGTTCCAGCTGCAAGTGATCTGTGCCACGATCTGTGCCCAGGGGACTGGGTATTGGTACGGAAACACGTGAGGAAGAGTTGCGTGGATGTTCGCTGGAGAGGCCCCTATCAAATCATTTTAGTCACAAACACTGCAGTGAAGTGTGGGGGACTACCGAACTGGGTGCATGCCTCCCATACCCGTAGAGTTCCAGCACCCTTGGAAGATACAGCCCCTCTTGTAAATGAAAACCCAGCTGAGGTGGCAGGGCCATCTGAGAGGGCAAGTCAAGCTGTAAGGGTCGCTGACGCAGCTGGTTGTGCACTGGAACAAGCTGTAACCGAGGAAGAGAGAAACTCAGAATCAGAACTGGAAGCGGAAGAAGGTGCATTTGGCGGAGTGGAGCCAAATCTTCTCGGAGAAAAAGGTAGTGCACAGGGTATCGGAAGGGAGAACAGAGGTGTCTCAGAAGCGAGAAGAGTTTGGCCCGTGAATCTGAGACGGGAAAATTCAAGAGGGACACCGAGAAGAGATCTTGCCCCAGTGTCGGAGGTGCAAGAGCCGGAGCAGAGTGAGGAAGAACAAGATCCGGAAGCCCCGAGAAGGTCGAGGAGAGCCAGAGTACCGTGTCACAGGTACGCTTCACCTGAGTGGACATACGTAGCAACGAATGCTAGGACCGATGAGTACAGGGAGGCTGAGATCGATTACTCTTGTCAGTGGTCCACCGAATCTGAGGGCAGAAGTGTTGCTGAAGATCCCAGGTTTGGAGATCGAGGGAGTACTGACTCTCTTCATTCCAGATCCGCCACTCCTGAGTAACATTCGTGGTCTGATTTTGGATACATTGGCGTTCCCGAACTTTGCAGTTGTACCTTCTCCCCAAGAACTGAAAACTCTTAAACTTGAAATATTGCAAGGGGTCCTGGAGTTGTTGGGACCTGCAGTTATTTTAGATTGAAGTTGGCCTCTGTCGAGAGGGAGCCTTTGCAGATCCGAAAGAAAATAGAGACTGGACATTAAAAGGAGAAACATTTGCTATAAGGGATAATTGTTGCATTGAGATAGTAGCCTGAATGAGAAGGAGACTCTCGCCCATAGTTATCGAACTGGATTCTGAGTGTGAGGGAAAGATGGCAGAGCCTGGAAGTACACACGGAAGGGCGAAGAAAGTGATAGGTACACTTTTAGGAGTGGTCATAGCTGTTATTTTTGCCGTAGTCATAACTTCGTATGCCGTGGCCCACAGGGAAGAGGGGAAGATGTTGGGGACACCTGTACCTGTTACCACCAGTACAGAGAAAGATATTTCAGGAGATAAAAGGGCGATGATGATAGAAGAAAGTTGTAGGCTACACATGGATTTGTCGAGAGGTGACTTCAAGCTCAATGCATACGTGAAACTGTTGTATGAGTACGTTGATGCGATGGATGCGAAGGATTGCTATGCGTGCATGCAGTTGCCTGCTTCTGTAGATGAGGGTATTAGATACCATCACCTTCCATTGACTTATGGGATTTCTTGCAGTCTATTGCTTAGCCTGTTTTATGAGAGGAAACAGTTTGAGTACTATTTCTCAAATTATGACACAGTACTTCCTGATGTACCAGCGTTCAAGCATTTGAATAAGTATGATTATTATAAGTCGCAAGAAAGACTTCGGACTTATTTCATCCCGACTCAAAGTTTGGATACTGCTTATGCACATAGAAATAATTTGACATGCTCAGTGTCAGACACTGAAAAGAAATTTATTGGCCAAGTTGTGGACAGGTATAGAAAATTAACCCAAGATAAGGATGGGGGAAAGAAGTCAACGGATTGGACAGAAGAAGAGAAGCTACATAAGTCAAGGGGAAGTTATGGACCCATAGCGTTAGATCAAGTACAGAGAGGAAATCTGTGTGTTGCTCGTCCGCAGTCGGACAAGGACAAGATCTGGGTGGGACATAGCACATGTTCCCATACCTTTACTATAGAAGATTCAGCTAGGGACTTTTTGCAGAGTCAGATACAGGTCATCCCAACGGTGTATTATGTGTGTGGAAGGAATGCATAGGTGAGGTTGCCTGAGCAATGGTACGGAGCTTGTTATTTGGCTGTTATTTTCCCGAAGATATACCATGCCGAGGATTTGACTCTGCTAGAGACCGGACAACACTCTAGAGTACGAAGAGATGCTAGTGCAGGAGCTGTGATTGGTGATATCTTTGGAGCAATCATACCTGGTCTGGGTGTGATTTTAAATGATGTGAAAATACGAAAATTAGCAACTGTGGTTGATGAGTTGTCAATGAACACAGCGAAGTCGTTGTTGCTGGTGGATGGAGAGATGTTATCGATCAGGACAATGGTTTTACAAAATCGTCTTGCGTTAGACGTGTTGTTAGCCAAAGAGGGCGGAGTCTGCAAGACATTGAAGGTTCAGGAATGTTGCACATATATTCCAGACAACAGCGAGGAGTTGAGGAAATATATAGTCAACATTACCACACTTCATGAAGAAACTGCAATTTTGGCAGAAGAGAATGTGTGGGAAAAGATTGGGAAAGGATTTGGACATGTGGGAAGCTGGTTTGCAGATTTAGGGAAGGGAATCCTTGGATATGTGCTGAAGCCAATATTGATTGTGGTGGTTTGTGTGATTTGTTTGTGGGGACTTGTGAGAGCGTACAAGTGGTACAGAGGAAACAGAGCTGAGAGGATTCTCAGGGGATATGAAAGACGAATGGCGCATATGCAAGATAATCAGTACCAAGATCTGAAAAGAATGGAGGGTTTCCGACACAATGGGATGGTTACCACTTCTGTATAGATGGATTTGTGTGATGACAAGTTGTCAGAAGAGAGGCTGCATTACACCTGTTTGATGCATCTGAAGTGCGTATGTCTGGTTGGATGGTCGTTTTGGTATGTACAACCCGTCTAGTGCATTTGGAGCCTCTCAAATCAACGCTGTAGTAGAAGCCGGGGAGAACACAGATGCAACTCCCCAGTCTCCAATGGATTTGCCCGACAATCTTGGTTCAGCTCTCATGCTGTTTGCTGTTAAAATACTGATAGAGCGTTGCTGATGCGAAAATTGTAGGGGTGCACCATATTCTTTGTTAGTCAGCACCCGCATATAAATGAGCATGTTATCCAAGAATAATGGAAATGTATTCAATGAAATAGGATAGTAGAAATGTAAACAGGCCTCGAGAGAAGAGAAAGGCCATCAGTTATTCTGAGATGCATTGTTATATGTGTAATGCCTAGTATAGAAATGTTGTGCATTAAGAGACATTAAGCCATGTTAGAAGGAGGATTAAGGTAATTCTCTCAAGTATGAGACGAATAATTAGAATTGTTAATGGTAGAGTGTTTAGATTGAGGCCTAACCATGTATGCAAGAGAAGGCCTTCGTTTATTTTAGCCATGTTTTATTAAGACGGTAGAATATTAGCAAAGCTTAAAATACAGTGCATTGTGAAACCTCATGATGTTAGGAGTTTTTTCCTATTCAGCATTTGGCTGCAGGTACAAGGCCATCTAGCTCGTTAGTTAGAATAAGTCTTTGTTCGGATGGAATGGAGACAGAAGGAGTAGACATGAAGGGAGTGGATTGGAATGTAAAATTGCAACTCCTGGTACAGAGAAGGCCTGGGACCCAAGGTCGAATTCGTGGAAGGAAGATGAAAGGATCCAAATGGAAATTTACTGGAGAAAGAGGCAGCCTGAAGGGGTGTGCTGAAGGGCGTGTACCGCTTTTTGGGGTTTTGTATTAGGGACAGAGCCCCGTGGGTTGAGCAGACGAGACTTAGGAGAGGGACGGAAAGGAGCAATATAGATCGAGCTCCCAAATGGTGAAATCTTCTTAGGAAGTTTCACCGCTGACACCTTTTTATGCGATCCTCACCTGGAAGGGAATGTTAAGTAGGTATGTCACCTTAGAGTAGAGTAGGGACAGAATTGATTTGATTGATGACTTTAAATTTTGATATCACGATTGCCATAGGGTATTTGATGCTCTTGGAAGCTGTAATCCTGTTTATTTTCAGTTGTATGCGAATACTTCGCAGACTAGCATTTGTATTAATCCCCATATATCTTTTGTGCTTGGTATTGAGGTGCCTATATATTCAGATGTTTTTGCTGATAATAAAAGGTCAACCTCACAGATTGTGAGTCTTCTTTCCTGAGATGTCCAATTGTGGTAAATACGATTTGATAATTGTGATTCTTCTCTCTACGCTATTCTGCAAGTAAAAAGATCCTAGCGACCTGAATAGGTTCTTGTAGGTAATTAGACGAGGTCAAGAACCGGCGTTCCCAGTACCGTATGAAAGCAGCATCAGGATTGGTTTTAAAAGTTGGCCTATAAACCCACGGCCCGGGCTCAAGCAACAACACAGAGCAGGAGAATTGCACAACATGACCAATCACTGTGCGGCTTTGTTTTAAAGCCACTCAGTTATTGGCTATTTGCCTGTGACCGTCTGTCACAGCGTGCTCCGTCCCTTTGCACTGCACCACAGAGAGCTTCACTAGAAGCAGCTGCATCCCCTCTACTTCTACCCGCTGTCTCCTTTCTGAGTCTCAAGGTCCCCATCATGCATGGCCGCAGCTGGGAAGATCTGCCATGGCAGTGTTTGCATTCCACCAGCTGAACTGTGGTATGTCCTTCTAGAGGGAAGAGCTCCCGCTCCAGAGAACATCAATTTATTGGAACTTTGTTCCTCAAAGAATATGTATTTCTGAACTCAGACAGTGCTTTAAATCAGCCCTGGGTGTAAAATACAGGCTATCTGAAACCACTGACCAGACCAGAGCTGTACGTTTGTCTCACCCATCACAGGGAAAGTGAATAGTAAAAGGAAAACCATTTCACATTAATGCTACAGTTTTAGTTTGCTGTTGGTGGCTATGTGAAGTTTCTGCAGCGGGCAATCTTCAGATATGGTAGCAGTGAGAACAGGTCCTTTGTCTAGAAAAGTAACCTAACACGAGCCACGAGGCATGTGTCGGTGTATTATAATGTTGCTGGCACAAGAATGACATCTAACCTCTCTGTGAAAGACTTTTGTGTGCTGTGGTCAAGAGCATAGTTCCGTCTTGTTGAAAGAAAATGCCGGCATTTTACCCTACGTTAATAACGTTTCTGGGGCACTATTGACACACACACCTGCAAATAGTGTTAGAACGGTTACAGGTGAAGTCGGTAATGAAGTACACAAGGCAAGCATAGAGTGGATAGTGAAGTAAAAGATGAAAAGTGCAGTAGACATTGATGGATAGAAGATAAGCATAGAGTGGCCTTTGATGCACAAGAGCAAAGTTTGCAGTAAGGGACATTGAAGTATGCAAGCCAGTAAAATAGCTCAGTGGACTAATGCATCCATTTAACAGATGCCATGCGTACCATAGTCGTCATATGTTCAAATCTCCACAGCTTAACACCGCTTTTCATCCTTCTGCGATTGGTAAAATGAGGCCCTCTAAGTTGGTTATTATTAGTATCAAAGTCTGTTAGGAAGTTCTCTGGTCATACTGAATAAGCACCTAACTATGTTATCATATGAAATCTCTTTATTGCTGTCATAACTGCACTTTCACAATTGCTTTATTAACATTCTTGCCTTCTTAAACTTGCTTGAATATGCACCATTTGCCCACTCTTTTTTCAACATTTTCCCTGGGTAGGGAGTAACCCCACACCACCCTTCTAATGGTCAGGCTTGCTTACTACAGCGCACTCATTCCGAACTTTTACGCCCCACCAATTTCAAATGTCACCAAACCCCACTGCTGATTCCACGTAACTGTCAAGAAGAATTAGACAAGCTGCAAGCAGTCCTTTTCTTAGTAAACATCTCCCTTTCATATTGGAGCAATGTTCTATACCTACATATGGACTTGTTTTTTTGTTTTCATTTTGAGACTTACAGATCTGCTTTTTAAACAAAATCGAAATCCCAATCTAAAGTACTAGAATCCAAAGTAAACAAGGATTTGCAATGCAATCAGTCTTGCCTTTGAGACCTTGTAAAGTATTTAGCCATGCATCTCATTATCCTGGCTGCTGTCACATCTACTGTTCTTTAACATAGCACTGCATTGAGAAGTACCTGCAGTTTTATGACAGCCTGCCATTTCTGCCAGAATGAGGTATGAAGGTCATAAATGCAGGCAGGAGTGGGGTTGTAATCTTCTGTAATCACAGGAAGCACTTGTCTGTTTGCTGAAATGTTGTAGCCCATTTAAAGCACTGGATGGGACAGAAATCCATTCACGTGCTGGGCAGCAAACATTGGTGTGCGCATATGCACCGCTGGGCCAATACTGAGAAGGCATCCCAGTGTGATGAGGAAAGTGTGCCAGGATGGCAGAGACTATCAGCTGTGCTCACCGGGTACATGATTGGTGAAAATGTACATCAGTATGCACCCCTTTTGCTAAAACAGTGAGTCTGGCAACAACCCTGCCATCTGCAAAAGAACACCCAGCAAAACTGCGGGAGGGCAGTGTGAGCCTGCAGTGCAGGGAGGAACAAGAGGCACTTCTGGCTTGTACTTGGGCACTCAGACGAGGCGCCCAGGAACTTGTGTAGCGGCTGCAGTATTGATGGAGCAGGTAAAACCAAATTTTGTATACCTCCTCTATTTACGTAATCATTCTAAAGCATTAAATCGTAATAATTAGTTTGAAGTGAGACAACTAACCAACCAACCCTTACACCTTGATAAACACAAGATACACATGGGACTAAAATGCTAATTGCATGGCATAACAACTAAATTTATTAACTGTGGTATGCAAACTAACTTTAGATTGTGGTGAAATAGAGACTTTCATGATTCATGTTGCTTTTGTGATGGTTTGTGCTTTCAGCAATGCAGAATGGTGAGTTTTATTGCTTTAAATGTTATTATAAGCTAGGAAAATGCTAATATACTTTGGGATTAGTGTGGGATTAAACATTAGAATCCTCATTTCTATATTCTAATTACTGTTATGTCTGTTTTTGGTTAAGTTAGCATTTGGGCCTGCTAGGCCGCAGTATTTAAGATGGCGCTCCTGTGGTGCCGCCGTCAGGTGAGCGCGATGACTACTGTGCAGAATCGGATGGCACTGGAGATCTCCAAGTGACCTCAGCTCCGGTCGCAGCATGTCCCTTTTCAAGGATAGGAGCATGGAGGGTTGCCAAGTGATGAACGGTGTGAACTACCAAGGGGACAATGGCTTGTTATTACTTCGGAATTTTCGCCTGTGAACCTAAGGATACAGGACATATTTTTCGTTTTGCTATGCCAAGTCTCATGGAAAACCGTGGGACATGTGAAAAATGTAAGAAATTGCAAATTGAATTGGACTGACCAATCCGAACAGTTTCTACCCCTAAAATTGTTGCATATTGATCTGAAGTAAGCGCGAAAAGGATATAAAGACCCTTGTCCGCCCTAGGAGGGGTGGTTCACTGGGCTGATCTTCCGTGGCGTTGGGTCTACGTTGAGCGGATGAAGATTTCCATGGTTTACCTTGGGTTTCCTTGATTTTTCGAGAAGTTATTCCATCTGATGATTTGATCATTGCTGTGGGTTGAACAGTTTCGGTAGATTGTAGTAGAGACTTTGAACATTACATCTGTGTGATCGGAGGGTCACCAACGTTTGATATTTGGTAAAAATAATGCAATTCGAAATCTATGCTTATATTCTAAAGATTTGATTTCTTCTGGAAATAAACTGAATTATGTTCTATTTTGTAGCGTCTAAATGCTAATGCAGAGCTAATTAATATTAGATAAACAAATTTGGATTATTAAGAAATGAGTTTGTAATTTCCTTTAATTGAGTACTGAAAATTAATCAAATGTTTCCTAAGCTTTAATTGTGTTACAGCTGGTTCTAAATCACCATCAACCAGTACAACCAATTGGTCCGTCGACCAAATGGTGGAGTGTCTTGATGTTAAGGTCAGGATTCCATAGGTGCAGATGTATATAATGTAAAGAAATTTAATCCTGATAGGTAATAAGGTACCCACATGTCCAGCGATTTTTCTCCCGTGTACAGATTTGTGTAAGACGTGTGCATGTTGGTGTTATGGGCCCCACCAATGAGTGTATGGATGAGTTAGTATGGTGATGAGTGTGTGACATAGGGAGAATATGTAAATTTGCCCTTTCCGCTGGAGCAGTTTTCTTGGTAGCAGAGTTATGGTTTTATTTAATTGGTTTGGTGATTATTGATTTATGTTTAACACTGTGTTGAGTTTGTGTTGTGTTTTATGTTGTCAAATGGTTTAAAGACTTCCGGGAAGTAGCAAGTTGGTTGCCCTGTATGCAGGCAGGGGAAATGTGTGTCAAGTGAAGTCGCACAGCGCATTGTCAGGTTTCAAGGTGGTAACATCGCTGTGTGTTATCGATAGGGACATTTCCGTGTGAATTTGTGTGAGTGAAAAAGCAATAGGTTTTCTTGTGAAACTCTGGCCTTAATTCTCAGGAGCATTGTAGTCTCCACATGTGTTTTATCCCCAGAGAAACAGTTTACTTTTTGCTTGTTAGAAGGGTAAGGTAGAGGGAAGTGCTACTTTATCTGCGAAACTGAAAAATTCTGTGGTGGGGTAGAGGTAAGCGCTGCGTACTGGAAATACAGAAGTCTTGTATAAAAGGACAAAAGTATCTCTTTGGTTTAGCGAAATTGGCAATGGAGATGTTTTATGTTGTTACTAACAGATTTTAATTAAAGAAAACGTAAGAAAAGTTTGCCAATAAAATTTTGTAAAGGAGGGGTCAGCAGGAGTAGTGAGAAAGGCTGACATTAGAAAGACCGCGCTGGGATTGGCCAGCCGTAGAGAGACGAAGCTTTCACTGGTTGGTGCATTAGTGTGAGTCGTGCTGGGAGTGGAGAATTATCGGTGTGACGTAGACGCCCAGGATTGGTGTGTTAGTGTGAGTCACGCTGGGATTGGAGAACTTCAGGAGTGACAGACGCCCAGGATTGGTGCGTTATTGTGAGTCACGCTGGGATTGGACAAAATACGGATAAGCCGTGAAAGAACTGATTTGCAAAACCTAGTTGATTACGAGCTTTGAGAAATAAAAATTATGTACTACGATCCAGCTGAGAAAAAGAAAAAATCATGGTTTGGGAAAATTAAAAATCTATTTAAGAAGGATAAACCAATTGTGACTAGGGAAGGACAGATACTTCCTCCACTGAAATTACCTGCATCTTTTATGGTAGCGAAATATGGTTATCATACATGTATTTGGCTGGAAAATTGGATGGAGTACTAGCGTTTCCAGAAAGTGGTTCATTTAGTTTGGCTGTATTACGAAATTTGAGAGAAAGGATGATGAGGCTAGAACTGAAACCCAGACCTACTCAGTTCGAGGCTTTGACTGAATGGGAAGAAGAGATGTATGAAAGGGAAAGGCATCGGAGTGGAAGAAGGTATAATTACATGTTTGGTAGACATTGTGTTCAAGAAAGTCATGATGACAGAATGAGAAGATGGCGGAATACGAATATGACTGATGGTATATTTCCTCTGAGAAATGCTGACGAGACGAGTGGTAGGAAATGTACAGAAAAAAGAAATAACACAGGGTCAGAAGGTTATAGATACGGAGCGAGTGAATCAGAAGATCAAGTGCTGGAGGACATGTTTTATAAAATTCCGCCCCCATATCAAACGAATTCTACGTTACTGACGCCGAGTGCACCGGTAAAAGAAGCTATGATGGAAAAAGAATTTGAGCAAACACCACCTAATTTGGGAAAAATTAATCCATTTAAAGATTCTGAACTGCCACAACCCGTTAGAACGGGAAATGAAAATTCAGCTGAATTAGCTAGAACTACCCTGGAATTAACTGAGAAAATTAAAAAGAGACAGAAAGAAGCGGTTCAGGAGGGAATGAATTGAAAAATATGGCATGAACATCAGGTTTAAGAACTCCTAAAAATGTAACTGTAAATCAAAGTCCAGCAAGTAAGACACTTATGACAACAGAATCTGCAACTGAAACCCAAGAGAGAATAACTGATAAAATAAGAATTGAGACAACCCCTGTAGGACCCACAACTGAGGAATTAAGTGATTGGTTAAGAAGTTTACAGAGGAAAGATACAGAACCACAACCTTTAGATGTAGAAAAATTAAAGATAACGTTAGAAGAATTAATCGTAGGAACAATTCCAACTGAAAAATTAAACTACAGATAAGGCTTTTTCAGCATTCCCGGTGAGAGAAAAGGAGCCAGTGGTAACCAAATGTCCCATGAGGGAAATCCCAGGAGGAGGGTATGTGCATGTCCCTTGGACTAGACAGGATATTTTGTCGTTTACCAATGATTTCCCAAGCTTAAGAGAAAAACCAGTTGAATGGTACCAACAGTTAGAAAGATTTGTCAAACTTTCAAAGGTGTTGTGGATAGATCTGAACAGTCTTTTTGATATAAGTGTACCTGCAGATTTATGGGCAGAATGTAAAATGACAATAGATTGGCCAACACAAGAGTATCCTAGGTGATCCTAAGACGGGAGCCCCTGATCCGGAGGTAATGAAAAATTATGACCAGGTAATTACCTTTTTGAAAAACAAAGGTCCTCCAAAGGAAACTGACTGGGTAAAAACTGACAGAACTCATCAAAAGGCTAAAGAATCTGTACATGCATATTATGAGAGGTTATTATTAGCCTTTAAGCAATATAGTGGAGATGAAAAATTAAGTGAAAAGGATCGGAGTCATTTTGTGTATAAATTTGTTTATGGTTTAAAAGCTGAGGTTAGTGAAATGAACAAACAACATACAGTGGATTGGCAGAATAAAAAGATAGATGAGGTGTTACGACATGCAAAATATTTCAGTGATGAAATTGAAGCCAAACAGCGAAAACTGAAAGAAAAAGCGATGTGGGCTTAAGGTAGCTGAACGATAAGAAACCCAGTTGATTGAACAAGCTAATGGCATGGGCCAAGTTAAACAAAAGCCTAATATTGGAAAGGGAAATGGACAGGTCAGCATAGAAGAAGCTAAAAAGAAGTGGCCATGTCATAACTGCAGAAAATTAGGGCATTGGAAATCAGAGTGTAAATTGCCACCGAGGGCTAATGGTGATAATGCATCATTGAATCCACAGGTGCAGAATGAGGTGAGTTGCCAATCGCCGCAACAACAACAGGTTGTTACCCAACCGTGTCAGGTGCCAAAGCCACCTTTTCCATAGCACGTAAATCCTCAGAGATACAGTAATGAGACAGGATTCTACAACGAGGAACAGGTAACAAAGCTACCGCGCACTAGTGCCATTTCACAGTAGTGGCTGCAACGTGATGAGAGTGAGTCAGAAGAGAGTTATTGACGGTGCCTAGGAGAGGAAGAGGAGTGCGTACTTGGAGCAACTCTAGAGGTAGACCAGACAAGACCTTTTCTGGATGGAAAGGTGAATGGAGAGAACATAACTTTCCTAGTAGATACTGGTGCTTCTCGTTCAACTGTTAGATCAGGTGATGTTAAAAATCTTCCTCTCTCTCAAACAAACAGATAAAAAGTTATCTTACGGATCCTGTTAAGGTTAAAATAGGGAAATTCAACGACATGCATTGATTTGTCGTGTGTGACACTATCCCCGTAAATCTGTTGGAGAGAGATTTGTTGTGCAAGATGAATTGCACTATTTTCTGTACCCCTGATGGCTTTGCTTTTGAAACTCCTGACTTAGACGTACTGTATAGAATGACCATGGCAAACTCAGAACCTGAAATCACTGAGGCATTTGTTGTATTTGATCCGGAAGGATTGTCTCAAGAGTTGAAGAAAACCGTAAAATCCGAAGTATAGGATTTCACAGGAGAGGATATTGGATTGATGAAAAGAGTAGATCCTGTGAAAATAATTGTAAAAGAAGGAGTAAATTACCCGAATGTTCCTCAGTATAAACTGACACCAGAAATAATTGCCGGAGTCATGCCCGTCATTGACAAAATGATTGAACAAGGAATTCTGAGAGAAATAAGGAGTAGTCTCTGTAATTCTCTGATCATGAGTTTGAAAAAACCGAATGGGACTTTTAGGATACGACAGGATTTGAGAAAGTGAATAAAATAGTTGTTTCATGCTGTCCTATTGTACTGAACCCTTTGGTAATCCTATATCAGATTCCCCATGATACAGAATGGTACAGAGTCATTGACTTGTGTCATGCTTTCTTTTCTGTCCCATTGCACCCTGATAGCCAACAAATGTTTGCGTTTCGGTTCGGCAAGCGTATTTTGGCATGGTGACGTATCCCTCAAGGGTATACAGAAAGTCCTTCAATATTTAATCAGATTGTAAAGAAATCCCTAGAAGATTTAAAAATGCCCGAAAGTTCAGTGCTCGTGCAGTATATCAATGACCTATTGTTGGCATCGAAGACACGAGAGGCAGGTGTGGTGGACACAGTTGCACTGTTAAATCATTTGGCTGATGGAGGACTCAAAGTATCCCCATCAAAGTTATAGTTTTGTCAAAACTTAGGTCATAAGATTGAACAGGGTCTGAGAAAGGTGACCGTGGACAGAATTAGAATAATAAAAGGAATGAGAGCACCAATAACACAAAGAAGTCAGAATGTTTCTTGGGATGGTAGGATATTGTCGCCAGTGGATCAGCAACTTTTCGCTGATGCAAAACTATTGGTACGCTTAACATAAAGTGATGTGAAAGACCCCCTCGAACTGAATAAAGAAGAGATGAAGGCTTTTAGACAATTGAGAGACAGCTTGTGTGAAGCACCAGCTCTTGGAATGCCGGATTACGAAAAAGAATTCGAGCTCTATTGCAGTGAGAGAGATGGATGTGCACTTTCTGTGTTGGTACAAAGGCATGAAAGATTGATACGACCGATTGCCTATTTTTCGGCTGTGTTAGATCCCGTAGCTGTGGCTTTGCCTGGTTGTTTGAAAGCTGTGGCAGCCACGTGTAAAAGTTTGGAACAGAGTGAAGGAATCGTGATGGGTTATCCTGTGAGAGTGTTTGTGCCTCATGATGTGGCAATCCTTTTGACAAAGAGCAAAACGCAATTTATGACGCATAGTCGTCTGACCAAATATGAAAAGGTCATTTTGGGTGCCACAAATGTGAGTCTTGTAAGATGCACTAATGTGAACCCATCAACCTTACTACCTGATGCCGTGAATGCGGAGGTGAAGGATGATATTGATCACCACTGTTTGGAAGTGCTTGATTTTTTCACCAAACCGCGTACGGACATAAAAGATGTGCCCCTGAAAGAGAGTGACTATTTGATGTTTGTGGATGGGTCATGTCTGCGAACTGGAGAAGGGATTTTGAGTGCTGCATATGCTGTATATACTGTAGCGGCTGTGTTGGAAGCATCCTGTTTGAAAGGAGTACGATCTACTCAAGTTGCTGAGATGTTTGCACTGATTAGAGCATGCAAGTTGGGAAAGAATCTGCGAGTCACTGTGGTTACTGGCAGTCAGTATGGGTTTAGAGTGGTGCATGATTTTGGGCAGATTTGGTCCCAAAGAGGTTTCTTGACGTCGAGTGGAACTCCAATCAGAAGTGCAGAGATGGTTGGAAAATTACTTGAGGCAATACAGCTGCCTAAACAAATTGCAGTTATGAAATGCACAGCGCATACCAAAGGAGCTGACTATGTGTCAGAAGGAAATGAATTTGCCAATGACGTAGCACGATATTGTGAGCAAAATCAGTACTCTTTAAATCGTAATCGGGAGAGGGAAATGGAGTCATGTCCCTTGCTTTTTACTAACACTGTGAATACATAGGATGAGGTGAGGCAGTTGCAGGAAGAGGCAGGAGAAGAGGAAAAGAAACAGTGGATAAAACCAGGATGTACACCACGAGAGGTAGACAAAGTTTGAGTTTATCGCGATGGAAGACCAGTGATGCCTGATAGCATGATCTCCACCATGGCACGGATGTACCATGGGCAGGCTCACATAGGTAGGGATGCCATGATCAGACTCTTCAAACAGACCTGGTATAATGCAAAGTTTTGTCTTATAGCTGAGAGTCTTTGTCAGAGATGTCAAGCCAGCAATATAATCCAGGAAGAAAAACAGTGCTGAGCTTGGGAACCATAGGATGGGAGGGTGGTCCTTTCACTCGAATGCAGCTTGATTTCATTGAAATGCCCCCATGTAACAGGCTAAGATATGTACTGGTGATTGTTTGTCTGTTTTCACGATGGTTTGAGGCTTACCCGACTAGAAGGAATGATGGAGTTACTGCAGGAAAACTCCTACTTAGAGAGCTTATTCCTATGTTTGGTTTCCCAGTAACGATTGAATCAGATAGAGGAACGCATTTTCAAAACGAAATTATAAAATTGATTTGTGAAGCATTGAATGTACAACAAAAACTGCATTGTGCTTACCGACCAGAAGCTTCTGGAGTGGTTGAGCAGGTAAATGGCAGCATAAAGAAAAAATTGGGAAAAATGTGTTTGGCCACAGGTCTAAAATGGCCAGATGCCTTGCCTCTTGTGCTTATGACTATTAGGTAAATTCCTGAGAAGAGCACTGGTCTGATCCCCCATGAAATTATCATGGGTAGAGCAGTGAGACATGTTTTCATTCCTGTCAACAAACTGCTGCCTATATCTGATGACTTCGTCTTGGATTATTGCAAGGGATTGGCTGATATGGTACATTCTGTGTTTCATCAGGTTGGACCAGATACGACCACTCTCGAAAAGAAGCCAGCTCATGACTTGAGTCCTGGAGATTGGGTACGCATCAAAGTACACAGAAGGAGAAATTGTCTGGTTCCACGCTGGGGGAAACCACGTCAAGTGATTCTGACCACAACGACTACTGTGAAGTGTGCAAAGGTAAAGAATTGGATTCATGCCAGTCACACACGGAGTACCTGGTCCTGAAAATCGATCTGAAGAAGAGCATCTGGAAGTGTCAGATACCAGCTCTGAATCAGAATCAGAAGAAACAAGAACAAGACAGACCCCAAGAGCAGGAGAAGTGGATTTGAGCCAAGTTGTGGGGAAGGAGAATATACCGCTAAGGAGACGACTTGAAATTTCTAATACCAGCCCTAAATCAGAGACAGAACAAGTGGGAATACAAGAAAGAATAAATGAGAATACTGGAGAAACTGAACAAGAAATGTTTGGTAAAGAAGTCCAGAGTAAAACCATAAGAGAAATTCCGCCTGAAATCATAGAAATAGAAGGTGAGGAATTCGATACAGAGAGTGAGGGTAAGATCATTGTGGAAGACCCCCGAGGAGGTGTAGGGACAACACACACCCAGATAGAAGAAGGGACAGTTAGTCAGTAGGAAGATTGTGTGGGAGAAACACGAGGAGGAATAGATGTAGATAGTGAACCTGAAGTCCTGAGAATAAAATGCAAAGAGAGTAAAAGCCAGACCGATACAGAATCTGAAGAGAGTGAAGAAGAAGATAAAGGAGGAATAACTTTAAGGAAAAGAGCTTGGAAAACGGAGCGAGAAGGAAAAGGAACAAAATTAAAGAGGCCGTCAAAAGAAGAAATTTGGCCCAACAAACTCAAAAGATTGAGATACCGATTAACGCGAATAAAATCTTCTAATGCTGAACAAGTGAATGAAGTGTCCAGTCAAGAAAAATCAGAAGACACTGATCAGAAATGCTTGCAAGGAGCAAAGAGGATAAAGAAACCGAACTAGAAGTACAAGTCACCGGAATGGACATATGTGGCTCTTACTGATATACAAGAGGAAGCGGATAGCCAAGAAAGTCTAGGAGTGACTGTGCAGGGAGTGGTTGGAGAAGACGAAGATTTGGAATCCTGAGAGTTCTCTTGTCTGACATCAGAGAAGAAACGGATGATCAGGAAGTTCTGAACAAAGATTGTGAACCTAAAGACAGACGATTCATGCATGGATTGAAATGACAAACAAAATCGCAAGGAATTAAAACTCCGGACGAGACACATGACCAGAAAAGAACCAAGTAGGCAATCAGAGCCTTAGGTTTAGACGAAGGCAAATTGTTGATGAAAAGAGGCTAAGTCAAAAGACACTGATCTTTACTGAAATGGCAAACAGAGAAGGCAGAAAACCTACATGTGGGTTTCTCCGAAAATGGTGTAAAATGTATTTTTGTTGTACAGGATTACTAATGCTTGTCTGGATCATATTGGCAATAATAATTTCATTTGGAATAACATTTGAAGATGTAGAAAGACACACCGAGAATAGGACTAACAAGGGAAAGATTGATGACAGTCATGTTACAAAACTGGTAGATAGAACAGAATTTCATAAAGATAAGTCCACAAGTGATTTTTGTAATAATGTTTTTTCAAAGTTGCTGTACGAGTATGTAAAAACCATGGAGGTTAGAGACTGCTATGTTTGCATGCAGTTACCTGCATCTGTATCCGAAGGAGTCACTTATCATCTTCCTTTGACATATGGGATAACTTGTAGTGTTTTAGCTAGTTTGTTTTATAGAACTGGGAAATTAGAATACTATTACACTGATGTTGATAATGTTTTCTCACAAATACCTGTAGTTCCTAAACTAAACAAGGTGATTCCTGGTAGAATCTTAGGTGAATTTTTCTTGGAAACAAGGGAGTTAACTTTAGAAGAAATGTTTAAGAATAATCTTACTTGCAGTTTGAGAAAAGAAGAGAAAACCTTCTTGAACATGGTTGAGGAGAGTTAGGATGCAAAGGAAAGGGTCTGAAGAAAAGATGGAAACCAAATTTGGGGATGTTGGAAAGGAAAATCATTTAAAGGGCGAAACAAATCCAGCAATGGCTTTAGATTGGCCTCAGAAAGGGAAGTTGTGTATCAGTAGAGATAATACTGTCTATGATAACTACTTTGTAGGTGCAAGTGAATGCTACGACTTATATAAAATCATGGGAGGATGGGGATTTAAAGGAGGAAATTATCTGGTATTCCCTGGAATATATTACATCTGTGGGAACAGGGCTTATTATAGGTTACCGGACCACTGGTATGGAACATGCTACGTAGGCTTGGTCTTCCCAAAAATATTTCATGTGGGAAGGGGAGAGGACGGTTTGCATGAAATAGGTAGGCAACTAACACATAGAAAGAGGGAGAGTTGGTCAGAAATTATAGGGGATATTTTTGGGGCAGTTTCACGTTCAGGGGCATCTGGCATCACTCCCAGATTTGTCGTCATGTTCATGGCTTTTTCAGTTCAAGGAAAGGACAGGGTCGCAGTCAGCGCAAAGCCTCTTTTCAAATTTTTCATCTACTCGAATGCAGGCTGCGGGTGGTGGCCATTTTATAGCAGGCCACAATGGTCAACTTAAGCAAGGAAAACACAAAAACAAAATTACTACATGGAAATGATTATACAATGTTATTCCCCTGCTAATACCCTTATGGGTATGTATTTATCTAGCCATTTGCGACATCAAAAGCCATTAATGCATATTAATTATAAGCGCAAAACACAATAACATCACATAAGCACATCTATTCTGTCAATTTGCTCACCATCTCAGTTCACTTATTATTTTAGCCATGCAATAGCATTCCCACGTGTAATTCTTCTGTTAATAAGGTTGTTTAGACAAGACTCGACAAATCTTTAGTAATTACTAATTAATCAGTAGTACTTTTAATTATGACATACGAAAATGAAACCGGTATTTGGATTTAAAGTAAAAACCCTGCTCCATCAATCCCCCCTTTGGTGATATCTTATCACCACAAAAATCAAAACCCAAAAATCAATTTAATTACCCCTTTTGAAGAAATTCAAAATGTCTTCTAGTTCATTTTTAAACTCTTGTTTCCTCATCATCTTCTCTTTTAGTTTCTATATACATACTTTCTCTCAATTCCTCTAATTCTATTTCTTGTGGATCTCTTTCTGGTTTCTTTTGTCTCTTTTTAACATTTTATTTCATTCCTGTGGCCAGGCACATTTTGCCAATTCTGTTTTTGATGGTACCATTCATTTGTTCAACCACACCAGAAGCCTCTGGTCGGTAAGCACAATGTAGCTTCTGCTGTACACTTAATGCTTCACAGATCAAACCCATGATTTCATTATAAAAATGTCCTCCTCTGTCTGATTCAATGGTCACTGGGAACCCATACCTTGCGATGAATTCTCTTAACAGTAGCTTGGCCACTGTTATCCCATCATTTCTTCTTGTTGGAAATGCCTCCACCCACCTGGAGAACAAACAGACTACCACCAGGACATACCTTAATCTATTGACTTGGGGCATTTCGATGAAGTCTATCTGCATTCTTGTGAAGGGTCCTCCCTCCCTGCCTATTGTACCTAGGCTCACCACTGTTCTCTTTCCAGGATTGAATTGCTGACATATCAGGCATCTCTGACAGAGACTCTCTGCTATCAGCCTGAATTTTGCATTATACCAGGTCTGCGTAAAGGCCCTTATCATAGCATCCCTCCCCAGGTGTCCCTGGCCATGATACATCCGTGCCATTGTTGACAACATTCTATTAGGCATGACTGGTCTTCCATCCCTATAGACCCACACGTGGTCTTTTTCCCTTGGTGCACAACCTGCTTTCACCCAATCTTTCATTTCCTCATCTCCTGCTTCATCCTGCAACTGTTTTACTTCCTTCCATGTTCCCACCACATTAGTAAACATTAAGGAACAAGAAGACATTTCCCTTTCTTTACTCCGGTTAATGGAATGGTTATTCCTTGCACAATACTGTGCTATGTCATGGGCAAATTTATTCCCAAGGGTGACGAAATCATCACCTTGACCATGAGCAGCACATTTTACAACTGCTAGTTCTTTAGGCAGCTGTATCGCCTCAAGCAATTTTCCAACCACTTCAGCATTCTTTATGGGAGTTCCACTTGAGATCAGGAAACCTCTTTGTAGCCATAACTGGCCAAAATCATGGACAACTCCGAAGCCATACTGGCCGTCAGTCATTACAGTCACTCTCACATTTCTTCCAATCTTGCAAGCCTTTGTTAGTGCCACCAATTCTGCCACTTGAGCGGATTTAACTCCTTTCAAAGGTGATGCTTCCACAACTCCTAAAACTGTACACACAGCATATGCGCACTCAGTGTTCCTTCATCTGTTCTCAAACAAGATCCATCCACAAACAACACATGATCACTCTCAGGCAGTGGCAAATCTCTTATGTCTGGTCTTGGTTTTGTACAGTAATCAAGCACATCCAGGCAATCATGATCAACATCATCTCTCACTCCCACACTTTCAGCATCTGGCAACAGTGTTGCTGGATTCACATTCACACATCTCTCAAGGCTCACATTTGTTGCACCAAGAATGACTTTCTCATATTTAGTCAGCCGACTACGAGACATGAATTGTGTCCGGCTCCTTGTTAAAAGGATTGCCACATCATGAGGTACAGGATATCCCATTATAATTCCCTCACTTTGTTCCAGACTTCTGAATGTAGCAGCTACTGCTTTCAGGCAACCTGGTAAACCCACAGCTACTGGGTCAAGTGTTGATGAGAAGTATGCAATTGGCCTCCTCAGACGTCCATGTTTCTGGATTAACACTGAAAGTGCACATCCATTTCTCTCACTACAGTACAGCTCAAATTCTTTTTCGTAATCTTGCATTCCTAGGGCAGGAGCTTCACATAGCCTGTTCTTTAACTCTTTAAATGCTGCCATTTCTTCTGGGTTTAATTCCAATGGGTCTTTCACCTCACTTTTTGTCAATTTAATCAGTGGCTTGGCAATCAAGGAAAAGTTACTTATCCACTGACGACAATAACCAACCATTCCCAGGAACATTCTTACTTCTCTTTGTGTCATTGGGGCCCTCATCCCTCTGATGATTTTAATCCTGTCAATGGTCACTTTCCTCAGGCCTTTCTCAATATTATGTCCCAGATACTGGACTTCTCTTTTGCAGAATTGCAATTTGGCTGGAGATACTTTTAATCCTCCATCTGCCAAGTGATTCAATAAAGCAATGGTGTCTACTTCACAAGCTTCGCGTGTTTTTGATGCCACAAGCAGGTCATCAATGTACTGGACCAAAACTGAATTTTCAGGCATTGTTAAACTCTCCAGAGATTTCTTCAGCAATTGATTAAATATCAAAGGGCTCTCTGTATACCCCTGTGGAATTCGGCACCATGCCAAAATTCGCTCTCCAAATCTAAATGCAAAAATCGTCTGGCTGTCGTGATGCAACGGGATTGAAAAGAAAGCATGGCACAAATCAATTACTGTGTACCATTCTGCATCATAGGGAATCTGATACAAAATCACTGATGGATTTGGCACAATGGGACAGCATGGCACAACAATCTTGTTAATTTTTCTCAAATCCTGTACTATTCTGAACTTTCCATTGGGTTTCTTCAGTCCCATTATTGGTGAATTACATGGGCTGCTCAATATTTCCCTTAACACCCCCTGCTGGATCATTTTCTCAATTATGGGTGTTATTCCTTCAATTATTTCAGGTGTCAGTCTGTATTGTGGGATATTTGGGTAAACCACTCCCTCTTTTACAGTAATTTTTACTGGATCTACATTTCTCATCAGGCCCACATCTTCTCCAATAAAATCCCAAACTGCTGCTTTTACTGTCTGTTTTAATTCTTGGGGTAATGCATCCGGATTGAACACAGCATATGTTCCCATAGCCTCACTTTCCCTGTTATCTAGGGTCATTCTGTATAGGACATACTCATCTGGTGTCTCAAAGGTTATTCCATCTGGGGTACAGAAAATAGTGCAATTCATCTTGCACAGCAGATCCCTGCCTAACAAGTTCACAGGTCTAGTGTCACACACCACGAATCGGTGCATGTCTGAGAACTTCCCTATTCTAACCCTTACTGGTTCAGTAAGATGAGTTTTGATCTGTGTGTTGGACACCCCAACTACTTGGATTGCTTCAGCCGAGAGAGGAAGATTCTTTATATCAGCTGACCTGACAGTTGATCTCGTGGCTCCTGTGTCAACTAGAAAAGTAACACGTTCACCATTGATTTTTCCATCTACAAAAGGTCCTGCCTGATCTATTTCTAGAGTTGCGCCAAGTACGCACTCTTCCTCCTCTCTTCGGCACCGTCAGAAGTCTCCCTCAGAATCACTTCCCTCATTCCTTAGCCAATATTGTGATACAGTGCTTGCGCGTTTTGGCTTGTTTACCTGTTCTTCATCGTAGAACCCCGAATCCTGGCTGTACTTCTGGGATCCTCTTTGTGGCAAGGGTGGTTTTGGCACCAGATTCTGCTGCTTAACAGCCTTCTGCTGTTGCTGCTGCTGACCACACCCCTCATTCTGCACCTGTGAATTCAATGATGGACTGTCATCGTTAGTAGACGGTGGATTCTTACACTCGGATTTCCAGTGCCCTAATTTTCCACAGTTGTGGCAGGGAAACTTTTTCTTTGCTTCCTCAATATTGCCTTTCCCTTTTCCTGGGCCAAATCTGGGTTTATTTCCTGGGTTATTTCCTTGTTCAATCAACTGAGCTTCCTGTCTTTCTGCAACTTTCACCTGTGCCCACATTGCCTTTTCTTTCAGTTTCCTTTGCTTTGCCTCAATCTCATCACTGAAGTATTTTGCATGTCTCAGGATCTCATCAATCTTTTTGCTCTGCCAGTCTACGGTATGCTGCCTTATCATTTCACTGATTTCAGGTCGCTAGCCATACACAAATCTATAAACAAAATGGCTCAGATCCTTTTCACCCAGATGTTCATCTCCACTGAACTGTTTGAAAGCCAGTATTAGTCTTTCATAGTAAGCATGGCCTGATTCTTTCACTTCTTGATGTGTTCGATCTATTTTAACCCAGTCTGTTTCCTTGGGGGGGTACCTTATTTTTCAGGAAAGCCATAACCTGCTCATACTTTTTCATGACCTCCGGGTCTGGAGCTCCTGTCTTTGGATCTCTCGGGTATTCTTTAGTCGGCCAGTCTATGACTATCTTACATTCTGCCCACAAGTCTGCTGGTACAATTATATCAAACAGACTATTCAGGTCGATCCACAGCGCTTTTGACAACTTCACAAATCTGTCAACCTGTCTATACTACTCGATGGGCTTCTCTCTTAGTCGAGGGAAATCATTTGTAAATGACAAAATATCTTGTCTGGTCCATGGGACATGTACGTACCCTCCTCCTGGAATCTCCCTCATGGGATAAGCTGTCACTGCTTTCTCCTTTTCTTTCATAGGGAATGTTGAGTAAGTTCTGTCTGCTGTATCTTCTCGTTTTCTATACCATCTATCTTTCCATCTCTCCACATCTCCCCATTTTCGCAGCAAAGCAATCATCTCCTTAATCTGCCCTGTTCGGCCTGCATTATTCAGATTCTCAATGTCCTTATCTGTAAAATCCACTTGGTAAGGCTTTTACCTTGTCCATGTCGATTCCCATTTCACTGGCTATTCCTTTCAACCTGTCATGTATGTTCTTTGCTCTCCATGTGATGCTTTTACACAGAAATAGTATTTCCCCCTCCTGATAATTTTTCAGCGTTTCTGTAGGGATTGTTCCTACAATCAGCTCCTCCATTTCCATACGTAGTCTAGCTACATCAATTCCCTTGGATTCCTTTTCTTTCCTCTGCAAAGCTTTCAGCCATTCATTCAAATCTTCAGCAGTTATCCCCATGGATTTTTCTGCACCCACTGGTTCTGTCACTCTTTGTGGTTCTAAGATCGATCCTCCAATCATTCTGTTCCCTTCCACACTACCGGAATTCAAACCTGAGTTAGTCTGCACATTCAACTCTCCTCCACATATGGTATGTCTCCACTGATTTTCTCCTGATCTCCACTGATTTTCTCCCGTTCTCATTTCTGGCTGCTCTGGAGGAACAACCAATCTCTTGCCTACATATGGAACTGTCAAACCACCTTCACCAATCCTCTGCTTTTCGAAAACAGGCATAACCGGACCTATTGTTACAGGCACCGTAACTGCTTCAAGATTTTTTGTCAGTTCTCAGATTTTCTCTGTCAATTAAAATGTGGTTCTTGCTAGTTCTCTGGTCTTTTCATCCTCAATTTCATTCTCCCCTTCTCTCTCTCTCTCTGCAAGAGAATTACTGCTTTTCAACTCAGGGGTCATGACTTGTGTCTTTATAATCCGCAGGGTGTCTCTCATTGGGGTAACTGATGTTCCTACCTCTGGTTCTCGTCTATACGGGGGTGGTCTTTTGTAGAACATGTCATCTAAGACATCGTCATCAGACTCATTCGCCCCATACCTCCTTGTTTCTACATTATGTTCTTTTTATGTACACTTTTTCCCTTCTGCCTCCTCTGCAGTTCTTCCAGGATATAATCCCTCCGTCATACTGGCATCTCGCCATCTCCTCATCCGGTCATGATGAGTTTCGCGATCATACTTTCGCCCGAATATATACCTGTAATTTCCTCCACTCCTCTGCTTTTCTCGCTCATGCATTTCATCTTCCCATTCAGTCAATGCCTCAAACTGCGTCGGCCTAGGCCGAGGCTCTAGACTCATCATCCTCTCCCGTAAGTTTCTCAGTATGGCCAGATTAAATGAGCCATATTCCGGGAAAGCTAAAACTCCATCCTCTTTGGTATACTTTGCCCAGTTGTCTAACCAAATACAGGTATGATACCCATAGTTCGCAACCATGAAGGATGCGGGGGTTCTTTTCGGAGGAAGTAACTGTCCTTCCCTAGTCACAATATCCTTATCCTTGTCAAACCAGTTCTTAACCTTACTAAACAAGGATTTCTTTTTCTTTTCCTCAGCGTGGTAATACATTTTCTTATTTTCCGCAACCCTTTTGTCTTTTCTACAACTGTACGATCTCCTGTCCAATTGCAGCGCGACTCACACTAACGCACCAATCCTGGAGCATCTACGTCACTGACTCAGTCCACGAATCCCAGCGCGACTCACACCAACGCACCAATCCTGGAGCGTCTACGTCACACTGTATGTCTCCCAATCCTTGCGCGGCGTACACTAGCACACCAATCACCGTGCTTCCACCATTCTAACCCACTGTCCAATCACAGCGCGGTCTTCCTGACGTCAGCAGTCGCAGCAGCAGCTTCTGCTCCTGTCTCCTGTCTCTCTCGTCTACCCCTCCTTTACAAAACTACTCGGTAGACTTTGTTTCAACTTCTACGAGTCTGTTAGTTACAACATACAAACATCTCCATGGTCTGCTTCGCTAGCCACAGAACAGCAAAAGACCTTTCCCACGAGAATTCCGCCTTTCCCGGGAGTAGCACTTACCTCTGCCCTACTACGGAATCGTTACTTTCGTTGATAAAGTAGCACATCCCTCTACTCTACCCTTCTAACAAGCACCAATTAACTGTATTCTCCGAAATGCTCCTAAGAGTTTCTCAATTAACCAGAATGCCTTCTCATTCACGCACTTTCACACCAGAAAATGTAGTACATTCACACAGAATTCTGTCTTTCCCGAGAACAGCGAACAGTCTGTCCTACTACAGAATAATATCACACGTTAACAAAGCAGCGCTTACCTCTGCTCTGTCCTTCTATCAAGCTCAGAGAATACCTATTGCCTTTCTAGTGATAAGCGTTATCGGAATGCCATAAGGATCCCTGATACCCAAGACCAGGACTTCACAGATAACCTTCGCTATCATATACACCTCTCTCACACAGAAAATATGTTTCTAATGGCAACACACGGCGATGCTACCTCATCGAACCCAGACAATGCGATGCGCAACTTCAATTGTCACACGTTTTCCCCTGTCAGCATACAGGGCCAACAATCCCGCCTCTTCCGAGAGCAGCGCTTCCCTCTGCCCTACTACGGAACTGTCACCGACTTCCTACGGCCCAGAAGCCTTACACACTGCATAAAACTCAATACGACTTCAACATACAGTTAGTACAAATATCGATATCAATCAATAATCAATGAGCTTATATACACGCAAATTCACCAGATCAAGACAATAGTTAAACATCATTCTGCTACCAAGAAACTGGTGCAGATCGGAGCTTCCGAATCCCCTCTACTTCCACGGACGGAGTGATTTCGGAGTCACACGCACACACACACGCTGGTGGGGCCCATAACACCAACATTCACCCTACCACTCTATCCGTGCCATGTATAAGGGGAAAAACACTTTTATATACATAAACCAATCTGCATGTACCCTGAGGTCAATGGCATCAACTAGTTGCTATAGATTTGGTGAAAACAGCTTAACACTCTATACAGTCAATAAACATGACAATAAAATAACCACCCGACTCATTTTTGGTAAGATATTATTTCCATTAACGTGTGTAATTGTTGCATTATTAATTCTTAGATTAGGGTGTATGTGTTGTAGATACAGAAGAAATAAAAAGAAAATAACATTTCACTCCGTGAAATGCCAGTTTCTAGGTAGCAGAGTATGGTTTTGATTCATCGACCGCTGGGTAATGGGCCCAGCAATACCAGCAGTTGGAACATCTCTGAATGCCCATAAAATTAGAAAATGGTCTACAGTTGTGGATCGTTTATCAACCAGCACAGCTGGAGGGTTCCTAATGGTAAAAACCGAAATGGTTGCTATGAGAGCTATGATTATGCAAAATCGACTTGCCCTTGACATTATGTTGGCAAAAGAGGGAGGGGTCTGTGGAATGCTGAAAGTGCAACATTGTTGTACTTACATTCAACAGAGTCAAAACTTAAAGAAATACATTAAGAATATAACTGATTTGCATGAAGAAATTGTTCCACTGGAGGTTGAAAGTGTTTGAGAAACTTGGTAAAAGTTTTTCTACTATTAAGAGTTTATTAACAAATTTAGGTAGTTCGTTTGTGGGTAAAACACGGATACCCATCACCTTTGTGATTATATTAGTGTTCTTGTTCAGACTAGGATGTGTTATGTTAAGTTAAAGCGATTTGTAGAGCGCGCGATTACCCGAAGGTGTCCTGGCGCTAGTTACTTCTCTTGATACTGGGCCTAGAGAATGGAATTTATTTGTCAAAAAGCCAGGTCTTTAAACCCTTCTTAAAAACTAAAAGATTAGTGATGTTTCTCAGATGAAATGGAAGCCCATTCCAGGCCTTCGCAGCACACAGGGTGAAGCTTCTGCTGTCCCACTGGGCTTTTGTAGTTGAAGGGACTACGACCAGTTTCGCTTCTGAAGATCGTAGAATTCGAATTGGTTTATACCATTGGAATTGACGTCTGAAATGGTCAGATCCCCATCCTTGCAGTGCTTTAAAAACAATACATAGTGATTTAAACTGCACCCGGTTCCTCACCGGGAGCCAATGCAGTTTTTTCATCTCTTTCGAGATAGGGGAAAATTTAGGAGTGCCCGTGAGAAGTCTGGCCGCGGCATTCTAGAGCAACTGAAGTTTGTAAAAAACCTTTTGCTGAATGTTCAGGTATAGACTGTTACAGTAGTCCAGCCTCGGTAAAACCAGGGCCGTGACTACTGTTTTCCGGCAGTCCAACGGGAGAAGACTCACAACCTTCTTCACTGTTCTTAAAACGTACCCTGTTTTTGAGACTACCGCATTGACCTGAGCTCCCATGGATAGTTTCTCATTTAGCAAAACAACCACATTTTTCACCTTTTTTGAGGGTATGGGGAGTGACCCAAGGGAGGCCGGCCACCAGGTGGGGGTCCAAAAATTAGGATCCTTGCCAAACAGCATCACCTCGGTTTTATCAGAGTTCAGCTTGAAGCAGTTACCCGCCATCCATCTTCCAACTGCTTCCATGTAAGACTGGAAGCGGATGTCTATTCCAGTTTCGTGGCCTGGTAGCAGTGATACCACGATTTGCGTGTCATCTGCATAGGAGGTGATCCCAAACCCATAAGCACTAATAACCGGCACCAGAGACGAAACGTATACCTTAAAGAGTGTCGGGCTCAGGGAGGACCCCTGCGGTACGCCGCATGGCAATGAGAAGAGTTTCGATTGAAACTTCCCCAGGGCTACAATCTGGCCTCTGTCTGAGAGATATGAATTGAGCAGATCCCAAGCTTTGCCCTTTACACCACATTCTCTGAGACGGTCCATCAGAATCTCGTGATGGACCGTGTCAAATGCAGCTGAAAGATCCAACAGGATCAGGGCCGCCCTACCTCCCTGATCCACTGCTATTCTGATCTCATCTGTAGCCTTGATAAGTGCAGATTCTGTGCTGTGTGTATAAAAGGAAGAAAATTACAAAATAAGATGAAAAGAGAAATTAAGAAAAGAGAAGGAAATAAGAGAAAGGGGAAGAAGATATAGAATTAGAAGAATTGAAAGAAAACATGTACAAGAAAACAAGAGCGAGTGATATGGGAAACACTATGATGTAACCTAACAAATGCAAGGGAACTGAGTAACCATTTCCATAGAAAAATGTGAAATTCTTTTGGGGTGATTAGTGGTGATGCTAAAAATCATCAAAGGGGGGATTGATGGAGCAGGTAAAACAAAATTTTGCATACCTCCTCTATGTACGTAATCATTCTAAAGCATTAACTCGTACTAATTAGTTTGAAGTGAGACAACTAACCAACCCCAACACCTTGATAAACACAAGATACACGTGGGACTAAAATGCTAATTACATGGCAGAACAACTACATTTATTAGCTGTGGTATTCAAACTAACTTTAGATTGTGGTGAAATAGAGAATTGCATGAGTCATGTTGCTTTTCTGATGGTTTGTGCTTTCAGCAATGCAGAATGTGAGTATTATTGCTTTAAATGTTGCTATAAGCTAGGAAAATACTAATATACATTGGGATTAGTGTTGGATTAAACATTTGAATCCTCATTTCTATATTCTAACTACTGTTATGTCTGTTTTTGCTTAAGTTGGCATTTGGACCTGCTAGGCCGCAGTATTTAAGATGGAGCTCCTGTGGTACCGCCGTCATGTGAGCGCGATGACTACTGCGCAGAATTGGATGGCTCTGGAGATCTCCAAGTGACCTCAGCTCCGGTTGCAGCATGTCCTTTGACAAGGATAGGAGCATGGAGGTTTGCCAAGTGATGAACGATGTGAACTTCCAAGGGGACAATGGCTTGTTATTACTTCAAAACTTTCGCCTGTGAACCGAAGGATACAGGACATATTTTTCGTTTTGCTATGCCAAGTCTCATGGAAAACCGTGGGACATGTGAAAAATTTAAGAAATTGCAAATTGAATTGGACGGACCAATCCGAACAGTTTCTACCCCTAAAATTGTTGCATATTGATCCGAAGTAAGCGGTAAAAGGGTATAAAACCATCATCCGCCCTAGGAGGGGTGGTTCACTGGGCTGATCTTCCGTGGTGTTGGGTCTACGTTGAGCGGATGAAGATTTCCATGGTTTACCTTGTGTTTCTTTGATTTTTCGAGAAGTTATTCCATCTGATGATTTGATCATTGCTGCGGGTTGAACAGTTTCGTGAGATTGTAGCAGAGACTTTGAACATTACATCTGTGTGATCAGAGGTTCACCAACGTTTGATATTTGGTAAATATAATGCAATTCGAAATCTAGGCTTATATTCTAAAGATTTGATTTCTTCTGGAAATAAACTGAATTATGTTATATTTTGTAGCACCTAAATGCTAATGCAGAGCTAATTAATATTAGATAAACAAAATTGGATTAATAAGAAATGAGTGTGTTTCCTTTAATTGAGTACTGAAAATTAATCAAATGTTTCCTAGGCTTTAATTGTGTTATAGCTGGTTCTAAATAAGCTATAACCAGTCCAACTAATTGGTCAGTCGACCAAATGGTGGAGTGCCTTGATGTTAAGGTCAGGATTCCATAGGTGCAGATGTATATAATGTATAGAAATGTAATCCTGATAGGTAATAAGGTACCCCCATGTCCAGCGCGTTTTCTCCCGTGTACAGATTCGTGTAAGGCCAGTGCTTGTTGGTGTTATGGGCCCCACCAATGAGTGTATGGATGAGTTAGTATGGTGATGAGTCTGTGACATAGGGAGAATATGTAAAATTGCCGTTTCCGCTGGAGCACAGTGCAGAGCCAACAACTCTCTGCGCGTTGAGATGCTTATAACAACTACGTTTTATCATCTGTATTTTATTCTTCCTAACTGCGCACAGGGTCAGGTTGTTTCTTGCACAATAAACCACGTGTAATGTCCTGAAAATAACAAGCAAACAAGCACTTAGGGACAGATACAAATGAACAACACAGTGTCCTTCTCATGAAACTAATAGGAAGACACGACACAGAACAGCCAAGTCATTAAATAGACCAGACAGAACCAAATCTGGCAACACAACTCACTAAACAAATGTTAACGCTATGCACCAACACAGAGGGATGCAAGGGAAAGAAGGTACTAACAAGATGGCGCATGGGGGAATTGACAAAGGTACGCAGGGTGCAGCAGAGTCCATAACAGACTAAAGCATAAACAATGGAGGTCAGTATGTGACTGTTCTGCCCAATTGGCTTCAAATGCAGAAAGTTGTTACATCTGCAAAGTCTGGGCATGCATGGCTGATGGCTTCTTGGCCGGCCTCTTTATACAATTAAAATAGAGGTCAAGTAGATTATCACAAATTAAAAAAATGTCGTTTTTAAGCTTCAGATTTAAATTATGAACAAAGCACGAAAAAAGTGCACAGGCCCTTCATACGAAGTATACCTAAACAATTATGATGCACAGTTTTAGGTACACTGTATAATATTGTGTTATGTAAATACATTCGATTGTTGTTTGGAATTCTGTAAACCTGTGCATTATTGGTTTACAAAATGTGAATTCGTTCACGCCTTACTCTGATTTTACTTTGCTCTTCCAGTGATATCCAGTAATTTTCTGCAAATATGAAACCATCAAAAACACCAGTCAAGATTAATTTAGGTTTCAGCAGTTCATGCTGCTGTAATTACCAGAAGTACTCCTTGTCTTTACGTGCACCGGTTCTGTCTCCATGTGATGTAATCAGTGCATGTTTCTAGGGCGGTTAAAGTTGGTGTTCTTGTATACCTCCAACAACGATATTTTAAAACAAAATTATTACGTGACAGAATTTGTTCAGCAGATTCACCAACTCCCTTTCCTCAAAAACAGGGACAAGCATAAGAGGCGCAAGCTTGACGTAACAATATAAAAAAATGTTTACATGTAAACGTTATCGCAAAGGCGCTATTCTTTTCAACCAATACTGATGAAATCTAGTCGGTAACCTTGTGGTAGGTACATGTGTGCAGTGTCACTGTGGATGGTTTAACCCTACCGTTACACAACAAAACTATTTGCATTAAAAAAAAGATGGTGATGTCAGCCTCCCCTTCTGTCTCTCCATTGTTCCATCTCACATCAAACCACTCATTCCTCTACCAATCACTCGTTCATGCTCCTCCATCCATTCATTCATTTATTCAGCCAGGCACTCGGTACACCTGCATTTATCCATCTAGCCATAAACTCAGTGATGCATCCATCCACTCATTGACCCATCCAGCCAAATCAATCTTGGAAGCTCCAACCCACTACACATTCTGGACATGTGCCCACTCATGAATGTAAACACTCACACATCCTTCGATACAACCATACACAAACCTGCCGATTCATCCATATCTCTCAATATCCATCCGTCTACGTAATCTAACGACCATTTCCAAGTCACTTGCACACACATTCAACCTTCTAAGTACTCACTTACCAAGTGATCCATTTAGCCATCCATCTATCTAACATCAAGTACTCATCTAACATCAGGTAAAACACTCATGCACTAAAAGACTCATTATTACTGCTCAGGAATAATTCCATTTCTATTTAGTTTTAACTGCATGCAGTAGGTTTGCAGGCACGGCGCCCTTTACAGGTTTGTCCCATGTGCATTAGATGAATATGGCACGTTACAACACATGAGATACATCGCATGCAATTACAATGTAGTCGTTACAACGACCGCATTGTTACATCACATACCATTACAACGCAAGTCGTTACAATAACTTGCTGTAGGGGGGCACTGGATGTTGGAATAGTATAATTTACTATTCCAACTCCAGTCTGTGCAACACCTTCTGCCCCATACAGTAAGTTGTTTTAACAACTTACATTGTAATGGTTTGCGATGTAACGATGCAGTCGTAACAACAGCTTTGTAATGGCATGCGATGTATCGCATGCGATGTAAAGGATGTTTCCTGCATTAGATCCAACCATGGCTCTTCGTTGTAGTGGTGTACATCCAACCACAGTGACTGCCCCATTAAAACAATCGATACAGTTAATTTTACACAAGAAAGTAGATGAACAAAAAGAGAGGCCAATCAAATTAAAAACAAAATCAAACGATCTACATTCTTTGGCAGATGACCTTAAGCACGGCGTCCTGGTCATGAGGAGCAGAGCGCTGATAAGTGGTCCCGGTGAAGGTGAAAGCAGGCATGGCCCGCTGAATGTAAGCTTGGTTTGAATGGATGGGTGAGCGCACATCTCAATGGAAACAAGGACAGCCCCTCGAAGCAGGCTTTGCTGCTGGCTGCTCGCTTTAAGCGAGAGAAGAACATAAATCAGGGAAGTCGCAGCTAAATAGACTGAAGCCCCATGCCCAGCATCAGGGTAGGAGACGCTGTGGCATGATCTTTAGAGCTGCCAACGTTGGACCTGGAGAAGCCAGTTTGAGACCAGGCCTGGTAAAATTGTGCATAAAAAAAATGTAAATAAGAGGCGCGGGCTACATTATTTAATGGAAATTGAAAATAAAACAGCGAGTTATGCAAGCAGGCGCCTGCTGTAAAAATAAAGCTGCAGTCGCCATGGTTTGTATTGCCCGTGTTGTTGTTTACATGAAAGCCGGCCTAAAACCGTAAGCAGGGCGTCCTGGTCATGAAGAGCAGAGAGCTGATAAGCTGTCACGGTAAAAGTGAAAGCGGGCATGGCCTGCTGAACGTAAGCAAAGCAGGTCCTCCTACCTAATGTGGGAGAAACGAAATAAAGAAAATAGTACACGTACCGTGTGACAACCAAGTAAAGGGGCCAGTGGCCATGAGAGGTTACAAATAAAGACATTGAAGTACTAAGGAGGGACTAACAAGCCTATTTAGGAATCAGAGGACCGCATTTACGAAGGACACAAGCCTATGAATAATATGGGTGGCGGAGTGTGCTTGGCTTCTCTACTGAACTACAACTGATCACCAGTGCAGCGCTTGCGTGCTAGCTCAGGCTCGACCTAAAAATGTGACGTTGGTTGGAAAACACATATTGGAAACTGAAGATGCAAGAGTCACATTACAGGGAATAACGTACTGCCCGCTGTACATTAAAAATAATATTGCATGTAACCTGACTTCCATGGCATCAGAAACAAGCCTGCAGTCTTGTCCCGCTTTAGACAAAGGAACTCCATGGGGTCTTGAAATATCTTTACATAGTACTTTGAGCAGTGCATTGACCGGGAACTAAAGGAACCGGAAGCCCTTTATGCCAAGGAGCACACCCTGTCAATTCATGTACAGAAAGGCCTCATGGGAAATGCAGTCAATATTAAAGAACCCCGCATAGCATGGAAACAATGAAAGAGGTGAATTCACCAATCTGCACTTGGACCTTTCAGGTGTGGCGGAGAACATGCCCACCATCCTGTCTGATCCAATGTTGCTCTCCATGCGCTGCTGTCAGGGTCACCTATACCTCATGGAGTGAATGTATACATTATAAAACATGCAGAGGGAATGCTTGAGTCTATGGAATAAAATTTGGTTGGACCACAACATAAACTGACTTATTATTCCATGCTAAATTAATATGCATCGTCACTCAACTTAGTAGTAGTCTTTTTAAGGATGAATACATTTGTATTGATTTTTTCTTAAGGACCTAGCCATATCAAGCCAACAAATTGCCAATGGGTTCTAAAACTCAACAAGCCAAAGCATAGCCACTCAAACCAAGATGTCTCGCTCAAAGAGCGCTTGCACTATCATTCCAACTACTCTTTTCAAAGCAACTATTTCCAAGAAACAAACCAAGAAACTTAGGGGCAAGATTTACTTAAAACAAGTTTCATACACTGCTAATGTGGTGAACCCATGTTTTCTCCAACTAACATGTACAGATAGTCAGGCAAATTAGTTACTCATTCTTCCAGGTGTCATAAAATTATACTATTGACTTGTGTTATTATTCAAGAAGACAGTTAAACCACAGCAAATAACCAAGTTTTCATTTTCTTTTTTTAATAGACTCAAAATCTAAAGAGCAGAGTTCAAGCAGAAGGTGCTTCTAAGCTTTCGCGGCAAGATAGGAAAGGAAATGAATGGCCTTCCTGACTTGTCTGATCTTGGGGATGACAGACAAAACACTCTGGGAGGAGCGCAAAGTCATAGCTGTAGAATAGAAACAGAGTCTCGTTGTCGAATACTGAGGGCCGGCCTTGAATAATGCCCTATGAGTCATAACTAAAGATTTATACAGATTTCTCCTTTACAGGTAGCCAATGTAAGGAAAGCAAATCTGAAGACATAGGTGTATGCCGCAGTAGCCTTAGAATGAGCCGAGCACCAGCATTGTGAACAACCTGAAATCAAGTCATCAAATAGTCAGGAATTCCCAAATAAAGGGCATTGGTATAGTTCATCATTGAAGTAATATTGTCATGGACCACTGTCTTCCTAGAAGACATAGGAAGAAGAAAGAGGAATTCTTCCCATGTTGGAAAAATTGAGATTGATCATGAATAACTGAGGGAGATTCAAAGAAGAAATCCTAGCCAACAGAGCAAGAGTGTTATTCGACACTTCGTGTGAACATCAAAAACCACAAGTACAATAAAATGTGCATACTGCACAATAAAATGTGCAAAAGCCACATCAAGTTATTTCATTAAATCTCCGGGGTGACTTGGCGTGGCGGTACAATAAAATACCCGCTAAAATAACAAAAGTCCAGGGCCTCCACCCCCTCTACCTCCTCAACTACAAACGTGGAGCATTGAATAATTTGTTTGCATGCAAGTGCCACCCCTCCTGTTGGGCCTATCAAGGTGGTGAAAAGTATAAACCATGAGGATAGATGACTCCACATCAAGCAGGGTGGAGTCCAAAAGTCAAGTTTCCGTTATGAACAAGGCTGTTCATCATACAACAGATCGAAAACATGCATGGCTTGCTTATGCAGCAAGCGGAAATTAAACTGCTCAAGTCTCACTCTGCTGAGAAGTAACACCCTCCACCTCTACTACCTGGATCTTCCTCTAGAAGCTAAAGGTTACACGTGAAGGTTATCTTCCTGAACTAACTACTTAACATCTTTATCTTCACTCCACAATTACCCCCTTACGAAGCTCATCCTGTTTTCCCCTCGTGTAAACTTTGTTATGTCTAGCTCACATCTTCCTGGTTTGGATTGTTCATTTTACTCCTGCAAATGCTAAACATTTTTTAAAGCACTCTCACATTGTTACAAGAAATACTTCTTGGACTCTTAGTTTGTATGGAGCTCTGAAATGGTTTACCAAATGTATTTTCTACTTGTGTCATTTCATCATTGCTAAGCCTACTCAAAAGAATGATTACTTCTGGTATGATAATGCCATACCTCTCCCAGTTCACTTGTTTCTATTCCTGCTATGGCAGTGCTCTGTAAGAGTATCACTATATACATCTTTAACCTTTCATTTTTAAATGCAGTGCTCTACAACTCCGAAGGGTTGAGGTTGCAGTATAGTCTAAAATGTCAACTTAGTTACTGTAATTCCTATCACTTAAACTCACTAGCCCTCTCCCAGAATAGATCAAATGATGCAGGTAGGCTTGCAATAAAATCTGAGACCTCAAGAGTTCAGCTCAAAAACCTTTCACTTACTACCTTTCACATCAAACAACTCACAATTGACTGGATCTTCCATAAAAAGGTCAGTGGCTAAATCGCAAACTAAGTCCACAATAGAAATAACTAGAAAAAAAAAATCATACCCTACCATTTATGTGCACTAATCTTACTACCCGCCAACCAAACCTCCTTCTCCCTAGCTGGCATCCAAACTTGAATGTGGCAATAACCTTCTACTCTTCCAGAACAGTGTCCATAGTGCTACATCTACTTCTAGTTTTATCTAAGAAGAGTAGTTGTTAAATCAGCTTAGAGAAAAGGGAAGACGTACTTTAAAACAAGATATTGGAAGGACGTTACCTTAATATTTCCTTTCCTGAATTAAAACCTCGATGTTTATTAAAGACATGTTTTGGCTACTGATAAATTCTACTTCTATGGGATTCCAAGAAACGAAATATGCCATCTATGACACATGCATTTTGCTCTTATTTCAGAGCTTTGGTTTTCTCCGAGGACGTTATATCCTCGTATGATCGACCCCATAATTTCAAGAGATGTAATAAACTTAAGAGTCATATTGGTCTCCTCTCCACTTTCCAAGTACCCCCAAGTTAACCAAATGAGAAAAACTTGCTATATCATGACTGGACTAAGCAAATGGTCTATACCATAGAGTCTCTTAATGTCTACCTACCACAACATTTCTGCAAAAGGCCTCAATTTGAGCACTCCTATTCCATGTACTCAGACAAATCCACAGTTCAAATAATCTATACAAGTATTGATAAATATTTTTCTTTAGTCTAAAATCGACAATTCCCAACTTGATTTGTACATGTACATAAATTCAAATAATGGGAAGTAAATGAAGTGTGAAGATGTTTTTGATACCCTCAAATTTAAAAGAAATAAAACAATGCTGGGGCATATGGTTCTCTCTTCTATTTCCCCATCTGAAGATGTACAAGAGTGTTGGAGCCTTTCCTATTTCTGCTGGATGAGAATCTGCCTTCATCTAGCACTTATGGAAGCTGTTCTTCCCCCTATTCTCTCTCGCACACTGGGGTTTCCTGGGCATCTCATATATGACTGTGCCCAATTCTCACCTGGTGCAAGACTGTGTTTTGTGATCTTCTGCTCTAGAACATCATTCTATCAAATAAACATCAGTTTATCATTTCCCCGACTGCTCTGCTGCAGTCCTCAGTGTGATGTTGACAACAACCCCTTTTACCAGCTTTCAGAACATGCATTTAAGTGTATACATAAGGTAGGTTCTGTAAAAAGTATTCAAAATGCTTTACTGTGGTTTCACTATTTATACAAAAGCAGCTAGGTATGCACTCAATTAAACCAAACTCCAACTGTTATCTCAATTTTACTCAAAAGTGATACGGCTTCAACTAATTTAGTGTGCACCTGAGAAGTGGCACTGCCAGCCACCTAGGTAGAACAACACGATGAAAGAATCTAGACAAATGTCTAGAAAAACAAATGCACTACTAGTGCCCAGGTGGGGCATATTCATATTTAAACATGAAAAAGTAGCTTAAATGTAGCATATGTCTCAATCAAAAGATAAACAATTGTTCACAAAGACACCATGATAAAACATTACAAACATTAACATAGATGATTTTCCACACAGCGAAGACAAATTGGTAGTGGAACTGAATCCATGTATCCTTTTAATTTTAATCAATGAAGAAAAAAGGCTTGACAAAGCGTTGCTTTTTCTCAGCAAAAAGGTCTGTATTCACAATTTCATGTAACAAATCCCAATGCATTTCGGGCTTACAATTCAGCCCTTCATCAGGGGTATCTATAAAAACGAACAATGAATGTATCAATTGTAGAAAAAACATCATAGATTGTCATAATTAGTACATGTACAATTCTGCTGTTCAAGGAAAGTCAAGGGAATAGCATTCTGGTCATTGCAACAGAAGCGAAATACCACCACCACAAGAAACCGAAAAGTGAAAGCACTATGTGCCTAAACTGTGGGCTAATTACAAAAAGCCATAGGTGCTCAACACAGAGACAATTCGTACCTTAAGAAACTACGATGAGTGAAACACGGTTTAGAATGTCAAAAACAAAGGACTAGGTGTATCTGAACCAATCCTGAAGTTGCGCTGCAAAAAAATAAATAAATCAAACCGAAGCCTCAAAACATCGTCCCATTTGAACGAACACCGATCCAATCATTGAGAAAAACTTACCAACACTATTTCTCACTGTGATGTGGGTAATCCAAATAAATCTCCATTAGTTATCCCAATCGGCAACCCGCGTAAAGTTTAAAGCTGCGGTTGCAGTGGTAATCAGCGTTCTGACTCTAAAAATAACGAGACCCAAATATCAAAATGCTGGTCTCCCAACCGCTAAGGTTGAATGTGGTAATCTCATATCTGCAATTATATTCAATAGATGCGTGGTATCCTGCAAGTAAGATGGACTAGACTGCACAATTGGTTGGAAAAAGGTGTCTAAGTATCGTCCTAGTGGATCATGAATTGACCCGCAACCGGAGACAATAGGTCTCAACGGGGGGTCGTTGACATTCTTGTGGATCTTAGGTAACATGTACAGGGAAGGTCTACGCGGAAATCTCGTGAACAAAAATTCCCTAGTTTTATTGTTGATCCAGCACATATCCACGGCATTCTGTAGAATAGAATTCAATAGGGACACAAAAGAACTAGTGGGGTCTTCAGTAAGTGGAATGTAAGTATCCTGATCCTGTAGCATTGTCTCAACTTTGTTTTCATAGTGAGTACGATCCATTACAACAAGTGCCCCTCCCTTATCCGCTTTTGTGAAATGTAGTGGTGTTACATCTTAAGGAATTCAATGCCATTTTCTCACCTTTTGACAAATTCGAAGACCCTGATTTTAAACATGGAATATGTTTTAAATCCTGTTTGACCAGATTCTCAAACAAATCAATGGTTTTATGTGAGAAAGGTGGTAAAAAGGAGCTTTTGGGTTTGAATTCAAGATTACCCTCATCCACAGTGGGATTGGGAGTCGTTTCAATAGTGGAAAAAAAATATCGTAGGCGGAGCTTCCTAGTAAACTTAAAAAGATCGACCTGCGAATCAAGAGCCTTTCCTGTATAAGATGGAACGAAGGAACAGCCTTTGTTTAAAACAGCAATTTGTTTGGAAGTTAAAGATTTAGAAGAAATGTTCACCACTAGTGTTTCTTCCCCCTTCTCGTGGATCCTGTTTTTGTCGAATCTGTGCACTTTTTCTTAAGCAGGATAAACCGGTTTCCTCTAGCCGCAAAGTATTTGTATCCACTTTCTCTAGTAATTCCAATTTCATCACGAAAAGCATCTTACAACGATGGGATCTACTTCAAAATGAAGCTGATTTCCGAAATCTCTTTACTGAGCAACCGCTATTTGCGTACAAACGATCTAATAATCTAAAAGAGATGCTTAATCAGACCACAGTTAAACCAACTACGTCATTTAAAGGTATGACTACCTGCATGAACTGCTCACATTGTCACAATGCCATTACTGGCAGATTTGTAACACACCCATGGACAGGAAAAAAGATCATTCTTAATTTTGATGCCAACTGTAACAGTCACCATGTTATATATTTTATTAAGTGTCCATGTGAGATGTTTTATGTTGGTAAAACTGAAAGGTCGATCCGTGTTCGAATTACCGAACACAAGAGCAGAATCCGGACCAAAACTACAAGTTCACCGCTAGCAGCTCACTGGTCAGATAAAAAGCACTCTATAGCTCAATTACGCTTTGGTATTCTAGAGAAAGCAACAGTGTGTCCTGATAGAGATACCACTAAGTTTCTGTTACAGCGTGAAGCCTATTGGATTTGGTTCATGCAAAGCCTCTTGCCCAAGGGGCTTAATGATAAGTTCGAATTGGCTTGTTTTCTTTAAAGTTCATCCTCAGGCAAATGTACATCTATTAATGATTATTCATGCATAATGTTGATTGCATTTTTTTGAACTATACCCCTACTTGTTGTAAAGCATTACAGGTTTCTTGCATCAGTCGCTTCTTTTCTTTCTTTTTTCTTTTACATCTGCTGTTTATTTTTATTCCGTCGTTTTTGGGTTTCCTATTTTCATTAGTTTTGAGCTTTGGTTGAACTTTTCAAGATGGCGGCTTTGTGTCATCGCATTAGGATAGTCTACATGGTAGTCCTGTTTCTATGACTCTTTGTTTTAAACACGCCGACACGGACGGCTTTCGAGAAGCCAGTGTTGGTGGTCAGTTCGGGTGGAATACAGTTGGTTTAGGTAAGCGCATTTTTTCCTTTATCTCTGAAACCTTAATTCTAATTAGCGGTTGGGAGACCAGCATTTTGATATTTGGGTCTCGTTATTTTTAGAGTCAGAACGCTGATTACCACTGCAACCGCAGCTTTAAACTTTACGCGGGTTGCCGATTGGGATAACTAATGGAGATTTATTTGGATTACCCACATCACAGTGAGAAATAGTGTTGGTAAGTTTTTCTCAATGATTGGATCGGTGTTCGTTCAAATGGGACGATGTTTTGAGGCTTCGGTTTGATTTATTTATTTTTTTGCAGCGCAACTTCAGGATTGGTTCAGATACACCTAGTCCTTTGTTTTTGACATTCTAAACCGTGTTCCACTCATCGTAGTTTCTTAAGGTACGAATTGTCTCTGTGTTGATCACCTATGGCTTTTTGTAATTAGCACACAGTTTAGGCACATAGTGCTTTCACTTTTCGGTTTCTTGTGGTGGTGGTATTTCACTTCTGTTGCAATGACCAGAATGCTATTCCCTTGCCTTTCCTTGAACAGCAGAATTGTACATGTACTAATTATGACAATCTATGATGTTTTTTCTACAATTGATACATTCATTGTTCGTTTTTATAGATACCCCTGATGAAGGGCTGAATTGTAAGCCCAAAATGCATTGGGATTTGTTACATGAAATTGTGAATACAGACCTTTTTGCTGAGAAAAAGCAACGCTTTGTCAAGCCTTTTTTCTTCATTGATTAAAATTAAAAGGATACATGGATTCAGTTCCACTACCAATTTGTCTTCGCTGTGTGGAAAATCATCTGTTAATGTTTGTAATGTTTTATCATGGTGTCTTTTTGAACAATTGTTTATCTTTTGATTGAGACATATGCTACATTTAAGCTACTTTTTCATGTTTAAATATGAATATGCCCCACCTGGGCACTAGTAGTGCATTTGTTTTTCTAGACATTTGTCTAGATTCTTTTACTGTGGTTTCAGGCACAATGAGGCTTCTAACTACAGATTAAAGCCCCCCCACCAACTGAAAAGCCAACAATCCAATGACCTATGCACAAGGCAGCTTCAGACCTCACTCAATATAGCCCTTCACTACAGATTTCCTTTTCACATTTCTGTGACACAATGAAAGTGCTGTGAGTGGTGTATTAGTCTCTGTTAAGTTGAAACAATGAAGACGGAGGGTGGCAAAATGTCAACTCTTATTTAGATTGTAATACATTACCCCATCAATCTGCCCGTTAGATCTCCCACTCATTTCTCTCTCTCCCTGCGTTGTGCCAAAGTAGAACATTGTAATACTATGACCTACACATGCCAACTTCCAACAAAATAAAAGGAAGAGCATATATGAACACCTCAGTATCTACTACACTCAACCTCAAGTCTATGTTTTGGGTTTGTATTAAGATAATGGTTTGTTGCTAGCCTTTCTTTACAACCCAAGAAGTCATTATTTCTTGACCTGAATCAGTAGCTCTATTGTGGAAGAGGAAGCAAAGTAAGGAATGATATGGCATTGTTTCATCAACTGGAACAAATCACAGCAGCAACAGTGAAGGGTCTGGTATTTATAGAAAGATGGTTTCACACTGACCTGTGAACGATCTTATTCCTGGAAGATAGTCGAAATCCTTCTCACTGTTTTGCTTCAGCATCGGGAGGAATAAATCAGGCACAGGTCAAGGATACAGCAGCTAATGGTCACACATGCATTATTTGACACGGTTACATTTTGGACCTTTGGTGGCTCATATTTATCTAGTGCAGCAAAGCTCAAGCATAAATATCCAGTTCCTGGTGACTAAGGAGGTCAAGGGAGATCTGTGGTGGTGGCAATTAAAATACTGCCTAACCAGAGGTACTCCACTGAAGTTACCTTCACCATTAGTTATCACTAGAGATGCCAGTAGGGTAGTTTGTGGAACCTCCATGGGGCAAGAGACTTAGGATCATTAAACAAAAAGCAGCAGAAGTGGTCTTAAAGCAGAAAGATTTGAGTGAGCAGTTTAAACACCTCAACACTTCTAGCGAGGAGTAACTTCATCTACCATCAATAGGGTGGACAATGCTCAAACAGACAAACTCAACGGAGGTCATTGTCACAAACTTCTCATCATTACAGATATTTCTCATGAGGCATGTTAGACGTTTCGGTCCCCATGTGTGGACCTATTTTCCTCAGTCAGGAAAATTGCATCCTTAAGTTTGTTCAAAGAATACAGATTCTAAAGCACGTTAGTTGTATTCCAGGTCAGTGAAATGATTATTGGGCCTGTTCTATGCCTTTCCTTCCCCCACTCAAATATTCAAATGTAAACATACAGGCACGGTTAATTCTAGTATATCCAGCGGCAACAAAGGGTTTGGTTTCCCATCTTGAAGAGAACAGCCACCCCAATGGAAAAAATGCCATGTCTACCTTCTCCTTTACTCTTTCCTAATCCTCCGGCACTTCAGATTTTGGGTTGGGATGAAAGTTTGCATTGAAAGGGACTGTCAATTCAGTTGCATCACTCTACAGTCCATTGTTCCAAGGATAAGCCTTGCTCTTCCAAACTGTAGTTTTCAGGAAGGCTGGTCATTTTTACACGATGGATTGTTTCCTTGTATTGTCCCCAGCTGTAGTGTGCATTATGTAGGCATTGGTTAGGCCAGTTAGGGAGCCACGAGAACCAAGAAGAAAATGAAACCCTTGGAGCCAAGTTTTTTCGGAGCTGCTTATTAGCCAGTTTTTATGAGCTTGGTATCTACTTGGAATTAGCCTTCGACCTTACAGTTTTCCATCCCATCTCTGAACCGTTTATTCTATGAATATCAGTTTCTTTCTACAGGTTTGTCTCTTAGTATTAATTATCTACGAGAGCATTGCTCTTTATAAAAGATTTTGGTGATTTCTTCAGATTCTCTGCTACTCCAACTAGATCCTGTGCATCCAACGTTGCAAGGAGGTTAACACATCTTGGGAGGTGGTACGGTCTTCATCATCCTGGACCATTTAACTTCAGAAGAGTGCTGATCTGCATTCTGGATATCAAAAGGCCAGAGTTTGTGTACCTAGAATGTTTTAAAACATGTAGGTACTTTAATATTTTGTCATATTTGGGTCAAGCAGGACCGGATTAGAAGGCCTCCAGTGTCCTAAGCCATTGGTTTCAGGGCTATTTTGTGCTCCCTTATGGTTTTGCTCCTATTTCTAGCCTTCCAAGTATGCAGGCAGATCCCTAGGAAGGTTGAGGTACCTTGATTGGGAAAGCAAGTGGCAAGTCTTATATGTTTGCCCTGCTCAAACGTGAGCCTCTGAATAACCCTGTTGACTGCTGCTTTTGTAAGCTGTGTTGTGTTTGGAGTAAAGGATTTTTTTTCTTCTGGTGGCTATAAATTCACAGATGCTGGAGATCTTTTTCTGTGTGAATCAGACACTGTGCATCTATTTAAGTTTTATAATGCTAGGTCATTACCCCCATGAAAATATTGTGGGGGAGGGGGGGGGGGGGAGGAAGCAGGATACTGGGTAATTCAATTTGTTTTACTTGATCTTTCATTTTTCCTCGTCCCCTCTAAAGGTCCTTACCACTTACCCACTCTACCAATTTTCTAACCCTGTAGCATGTTGCTACCAAACAATTGTGATCGGTCCAACATCTCAGAATCAGAGCAGCTGAAATTGCTCTTTGGAGGTGGAAATGACAGCCATGTGAGGAACTGGGTGATGAAGCGTATATACAAGGGAGGTTACCGGTACATAAATGGAGCATTTTACGACATCCAACTTAAGTGATAAAATGTGTTAAGTAGGCAATAGATTTGTGAAACACTACACATGACTGTAGCTACACAATGGTCTTAGCCAACCTAATAAGTATTGCACAGGGAATGTATTTGAAGCTCCCATTTAAATTGATTGTGTCACTGTTCAGTTGCAATATTAGCCCATAAGTGTTTCAAAATGACACATTTTGCCTCACTTTGGGCAATATAAGCTATTTTATTATCTCCATGAATAAACCATACTACATGATTGATCATTTATTTGAAGGCATTTAGAATTTGATTTAAAAATGTGAACTCATCCAAGGTCCTTGAACATGCTTCAAGAAAGACACTAAACGTATGGCAGTGCATAGAAGTCTTTATTTAGAACAATAAAGTATATGTATATAAAGTAATTCCAAATTCAAACTAGTAAAAAATAAATCTGGACATACATCTATTTTAATGACAAATATATACATATCACATTTTATAAAAGCGCTCTTTAACATCAACCTTCAGTCCGAACAAGGCGGCCATCTGTATTGTAATGTTGACAACTCCCCTCAAAATAGGTCAACACTCCCTCACAGTACATAACCAACAATAAATATACTTAGTCTCAAACATCCTAAACTATTCAGGTGTCACTGAAATATTCAATGCAGTCTCAGCAAGCCATCAACATTACAGTCCGTGTAGTTTTCAACTGTTCATGCAGAAGGAGAATTTATTACATGGAAAATGGATTGACTTCATAAAGATTCAGATACAAAACAAAAAACAGGGGCATGAATCATTGAGAACCGGGTCATAAGGGCTGTTGCATTGCTTCCCCTCACCTACGTGGCAGCAATGCCCCTCCAGACTAGAAAAAGTGCAAACATCAGATAGCATTACTGCTAATTACCATTAAGAGGAGAAGCACTGTGCCAGCCTTTATGCTGTTCAACCACTTACTCTCATTAAAAACCCCAAATCACTCTCTCCTGGAGAGTTCCTGCTGTTGGACCAGCCTAATCACAAGAACATCTCACCTTTCCCCCAGGGTACTATATTCTTCCCAGAAGAATATCCTGCAGTATAATGCAGAGTGTACTGTGAAGTCAACCAGATGATTCAATTAAACTTTCATATGGTCTTACTCGCGGTTTACTTTATTTACAAAATACACTCCCAAAATGTATTGGAAAAACGTGTTTCACAGAACTGTGAAAATGTTATACGAGGAAAGGGGACTTTGAAAATGAATATCATTGTATTACAATAGTGTTTGCATTAGAATATATGGTTTATAATATATTAATGCTTTGGGGGTGGGGGCATTGTATTCGCATTGACCGATCTTTCAGTTTACGTGTCTGATGCACAGGAGTGAGAGGCCAATAAAATACAACTGCCTTCCACCCAACTATATGTATAAACACACTATTTAGTATATTGCAATTACACAATAGGTTTAAAAATATTAACCTTTTGTTAAAAAAAAAAAAAAAAGAAGATCCTTTACATAAAAAGACAGGTGCAGTACCATTGATCTGCTTGCAAGGTTTTATTATTAAATAGACATTTATACCATGACACAGTTCTGCAGTGTACTGTACCATTAACCGGCTGTTATGAGCACAGAAAAGCAGACATAAATAATATAGAACAGTGAATCTAAAAACATGGTCTCAGCTGAATGCACAGCGATTCAAGAAAACTGTTGGAATGACTACAGAAAGAATACTCTAGACATAACCGGAAATTTGCATACATGTCACCAAGTTCAGAAACTGCCTTTTTTTGCAGAAAGGAGTAGTATTTTGCACATTACAGTGGAAGTAGTGACATTTTCTGCAACTGAGATCCATATAAAAGAGCAGAGAGAGGAACCCAGGCAGAGAACAATACACATTAGACAATAATGCGAGAGGGCATTATAGGCTTCACCATGGCAAGGGCAGTAAAATACTGCCTATTCCTGAAGGGGGAGAGATACTACCCAGAAGTAAACTTTACTTCAAAGGACTGCTTTTGGTGTAAATGCCCCATCAGATGTAAATGCTTTACTGCCAGTAGCACTTGTTACAGAATTAAATGCCAACCGAGAATGGTTGAAATTTCTGACCATCTGAAGAGCAGGTCTGCTCCCAATATTGATAATATTAGCAGGTGGCATACTTTGAAGGTTGAGCAACATTTTTTCACGAAGCACTAGTTTTGAAGAGTAACTTTAGCCTGCAGTGTTACTTCATCTCCCATTGAGAAGAAGTTGGAATTCAATAAAATAATCAGACTGATCGATATATTTAACACGGACTTAATACACACTGCCGGCAGTAGTTTGCATTTGTAATACTGCAGAGGTTACCGCCTGGAGCAACAGTAATTATGGCAGAGCAGTAATTTCTTTTACAAAAAGGCTAATGAATGTTTATGTTTGTAGCAAGTGTTTAATTTCCCCATGCTATTTATATAGTTAAAAAAAAGCCGAAATTTGCAAATAAAATCCGAACAACGTACATTCTTGCATGTGTCAGCGATCGAAGGGATTATGAAACATATTAAAACCTAAATTAAAAAGAGATACTTAAATTTGCTCATGAGGAAGTTGCCTACATTTGACTACATGGATTAACTCCAAGTATTCCAGTGCACAAAAAATACGTTTGTATGATAATCTTTGGTTTTACTTGTTAGACAAGGTTGTATGACGTTACAACGCATGCCATTACAACTCATGCAGTTATAACGCATGCCGTTACCCCGACTTGCTGTCGGATGTGTGCTGGAAGTTGGAATAGTATAAATTACTATTCCATCTCCAGTGTGTGCAACATTAGGAAAGGTGTGCAAGTTAACTCCAACACCTTCTAACCCCTGCAACAAGCCTTTGGCGTTTTAACAAGATGCGTTGTAATGGCATGCGTTGTATGCTTCAGTTGTAAAGGTGGTTTCCCATTGGACAAGGTAACATTGACATGTTAAACCCAGCACAATGTAATTTGACTAATAAGAAACACAGTTTAAATTCTTACAGGGTGTTTTTTTTGCCTAGTCAAGTAAGGTTTTATTTTTATACATAAGTATTCAAATGTCTATGTATTATTCAGAAAAAACTAAATCACAAACAGACCTTGGATGCTAATGATGAATGAAAAGAACTTTTGATATGGTTTAAAAACACAACTGGCCATAAACAGCATTGTCAAAGATGAAATAACTTTCCTGGTTTATATAAACCAGTATGTAGACTTACGGGTTTTACTAGTTCCAGCAAAAAACACAAATGTAGCCTTCACACCTCAACCCAAGCAGTTTCCAAGCCTTGATTGAACAGTGGCCGATTCTTTAGGCCTGCGGGGTGACCAAACACATAAATCGTGTCTAAGTGGCATCTTGAGTAGCCTAAGAAGTTGCAATAGTTAGGGCATAATATAGGTCTACACACAAGTATTCGTCACCTACTTTCTTGTGTAAAAGTTTGATTTTAAGATAAACCAACTTGCAGATGGTACAACCACTTGCCTGTGATGAGCCATGTCTTGGATATGGAATATTAATGAAAACTCTTAAGGGTCCATTCTGGTTGCAGTGAAAGAGCAACCTGACTTGCTGTATAGATATGCTCTTTCAAAATCAGTACAGAGCATACTCATTCTAAACTATCCACTAGAATTGGGGTGCACATCAGTGCTGCCCACTGCATGAGTTGCCTGCACAATTAGACAGTGGGCAGTCTGCACAGGAGCTTTATCGTGTCCTTAGTCATGCTGTCTGGATGAAGTGCAAACTGCACCAAGATTTGGAAGTTAGTAATAGGCAAGAGGTGAGATTTAATAGGATCAACTGAAAGGTTTTCAAATTTGAGGTTGATAGAGCTTCAGGTGCAATAAGAGATGAGGGGAGAGTAGAGACCACCTGACAGGAGGGAAAATTTGGGTTTACTAACCCAATGACTTTATAAAAAAAAAAAAAAAACGACCACGTTAAGGCCATCAGTGATATTCTTGGGTCCTGGAAGGGCAGGGGATAAAGTATGACAAGTATGGAAAGGACATTTTAATAAAAGATTGTGCATCACTGCAGTGACCTTAATCGAAACATAATATACAGGTCTGGATGTCCCCTCTGGAAAAGATATATTGAATACGCTCCAGATAAAACTATTGACACTGTAAGGAGTATAGAACCGGTTTCTTATGAAGGAGGACAAAAAAGGCAACTGTGGTGAAAATAGAGAGAAAGTAAGGGAGACCTGATGGAAACACTTTGATAATTCTATAGTAAACAGTAGACCAGGTGCACACATTCAAACAAACTGTGATAATTAACCAATAGTGGAGGCTCAGAAATAGGATTGTGCACCCAAAACAAACGAGGAAAATGCATGGAATTGATTTTCAGCACGAGTTGGGGAGACAGGTCAGTCCAAGAAAGTACAAAGGACGGGAGGAGTCACAAAAGGGCTGTCGGGTGAGTAAACAAACACTGCAGAGCTCGAAGGGACGTGAAAATTGGTAGTGACATGGGCCAAGTGGTCACCATTGTCAAACCTACAGTAGTGTCAGAGGATGGAGTAATTTTCAATATTACAACATTTGTATGCAAAATTAATGTGCGCCATTAACCATAAAGAAATGCATCAGAACAAAAGAGTAAAATAAAAGCTTGCTATTTATTCTGCTTAGAGATTAAGTGAAGCAAAATTAGCTTGCTTCACAAGTGATTAAAAAACAACAATTGCCTCAATTTTTAGAGCTTGTACAACTTAATGGCATACATCACAACAGGTTTGCTCCATTCCATCTGCAAACCAAAACGACTTCTCTTTTTTTGGGTATGCACAGGGTACGCGGGTATTTGTTGTACCTCAGGTCGGAACCCAAGGTTGTGAGGGGCTCTCTGCACCCCAAGCATGGCTATATTTGGCTACCTAAATCTGGGGTAGGTAGCCCATATCGAATGCTTGGGCTAAAACCCATTACACCTGTGTTACTCCACAGGGTGCACTGCACAACAGCATTTAATAGGGTTTGCTTTTTGACGGCATGGTCTTTTGCACAAATTTTGGGGAATTTCGAAGCTTCACATAAATACCATCAGTAAGGTGCAATTTTAGCAGAGGGAGTGGATGCGAAATAAAACCGGAACACAGCAGTTTGTGAGTAGAAAACATAGGTGTTGCAATTTTGAGGACAGCAACAAAAAAAAACAAAAAAAAATCAAGGCTCTCTAAATATGATAACGAAATGTTGCCATATTATAAGATGAGCAGAATGTACATTAGAGGGACCCACAGTAGTTGCTTTAATTATCACTCTTGGCAAGGAGTGCCACCAGAAGGCTCTGCCGCATTTGCTAAAAGGATGAATCTATAAAAGACATTTGCATCTTGGAACACATTTGCAGCTCTGCAGTGCCTCCATGCACAAAAGGACTCTTGTGAGAAATGACTTGACCCACAAAATGACATCACGAGTGCCCTAACATGGTTGTGCCAGAAACATACACAGAAATCATTAGAGAAGCTGGGTGCTTGGTGATGTGGTACCAAATACATTTCACACGCGAGGATTGTCTTTAGGCAGTTTTAGTTTCAATAGCCCTTAGTTCCACCCTTTCCTCCGGCCTTGCACAATTTCGTAACACGCCAATGAAAACCATCGAGGCAGTGCCAATTAAACAATACATTTGCCAGCAATTAGTTTCATTTTATTTTGTTGTTAAGTTTACTGTTTAGAAATAAGAACCTTCGGTGGAATAATTCTTCCTGTCCAAAACAGTCAGCAGACGCTCTTTTTAGAATGATATATGTCTGCCAAGTACTGGAATCGGCTCCCTTTGTCTCACTGTCTAAGTAACCTTACCTTCTGAACCCAATGCAAAACGTGGCTTTTCATGGCGTCAATTTCATTTATTCAAATTAGTTGTCCGGTCAAAAGCACGCTAGATTTTGAATCTCTGGTTGAGTTCAAAATGGAGAGCCCAATCGGGATGACCCATTTTATTTAAACCAAAATAAAGCACTGCGTGCTAATATACAAATGAATAAACAGGAACACATCCTCCCTCCGGTCCACTAATCTTTTTATTAGAGGAGTCTTTCCAAAAACAGAACATCATTCTTTTAACCAATGTACGCTGGCTTTCAGCATTTCGTCAGCTGTGGAGAGAATGTCCAACCAGAGCAGACATGCCTTTTCATTGCTTTTGGTCATCCTTAAACCATGTGTGCTGTGGTTTGGAACCTGATCGATATTTAAAATATGTTCCTTTACATTTGCTCATAACATTTAAGCTGAAGGGTGGGGACAACACACAACAAAATCTTTCTGTACAGATATATGTACCCAGTATAAAAATATAAAAATGCATGAATTAAGATACTTTACAAAAGCAAGGATTTCAAAAAGGGATGGAAAGGGAGATTTGTTCAAGAAAGAGGCCATATGGCACTGGTTAAAAATAACATACATTGTCACGGAACCATGTCGAAAAAAAAAAATTTTTAAAAAACGCTCAGCAATGTCTTTCAGAGCCACTTCCATGGGGCTCCCACTGAAATCCAATCAGCCCAAGCAGATAATAGGCCGTTCTAAATTGCAATGTAGCTGTCCGGGGCAGATCAATAAAGAGGAGCCTCTCTGATTAACCCAGAGTCCACCATGAAACGGAGAGCATCACAAATGATCTCCTTGGGTCACATTTTAGCCCAGCTCGCTGTTGATCTCCACATATTGCACAATACTTCCTTCCACTGTTTTATCCATGCGTCAACCCAACAAGAAGGCAGGGAAGGAGAGATTGATGGGGGCTTTTTCTTTTTTTTTTTTAAACATGGCAATGGTGCTTAAATAAAGTGTCAAAGTGGGTAAATGAATCTTTGGATCCACTGAAGGAGCAACGTTGAACTAGGTTTAGGAATACTCTCTCATAACCCACGCAATACATTTCACTCTTAGGACATATACATTGGCAACTCATCTACATCTGTAGTTTCCAGTGCATAAGCAAGGAAGTTCAATGAAGTCTGTATGTACATATCAAAAACAAAGAACACAGTTTTATCCTCTGGGCTTGTAAATGCAAAGCCATTATAACTCGCTCAGTTTGTCATGGTACAAAGCTGCAAGGGAAGGCAACTTTAGCTGAAAGATATTTCATTAGATGTTTTTGATCATTGTAATCAAATATTTTGGACGCTTCGTGATGCATGCTTTTGTCTGCCAACATCATTGTCCTGCATGCAGTTCCAGATACTTCCACATCTGTTCGCACGGCAGGCTAAAGGGTGCATAAATAGTCATCTGGTCCAGCACATACGCACGTCCCATACTTTGTTCATGGCTTGATTCCCTTGTGCGAGCACTTGGTGAGTCCTAATCTTCAGAAAGACCAGTAGAGTCGCAGTGGATCAGATGAAGATAGTATCAGGCCAGATTGGATGTGGGTGTGCTTTACGTGGCTTCATTTGTGAAGCAAAATGTGAGAACTGTTACCTGTGGAGCAGTGAAAAATAAAAAGGGCAAATGAAACAGTACTAAAATTTGTGATTATGTCATTATAGGATTACTTTTAAATAGATCAATAGGCAACATGGCATATACTTATGATACCTAACCAATCAACGCAAGATAATTACATTGTTGTAGACGATTCGAATCATACAGTTTTGTACATAATAAAAGGAGACACCAGACATGCCCTTCCTATGGTCCATAAAATCAAAGGAAAGCAGATAGTAAGAGTATGCATGTGTGTTAGAGATTCTATCGAGATAACGATGAATGCTATAGTCATGAGATGCACATGATAAATTGTGATTAATAGAGCAGGAGCTCTCCAACCTTTTCCACAGTGACAGCTACTTTTGATAAATAAAAATAGTCCTGATCTAAGAATGCCTTTGATCATTGTTGCAGTAGTGACCACAGCAGATATTACCACAACAGTACCTACACTTTGCACCAGATGCATGTCACAATGTTGTGTGTAAAATATCTCCAGCTAAAATTAATTTTCCAGAATACTGAATAACGAAAATCATAGAAGTCCAATATGGTTCTAAGCTCCATTTCTATATACCTTGAAGAAAGAAAAAAAGAGTGCAAGTGTGTGTGTTTTTTGGGGGGGGGCAGCAAGTAGTTATAGTTAAGTGGGACCTACTTTCCATAGAAAAAGCGTTAATATTGTGTTGCTAATAACTTTGGCACCGTTTGAAGAAGAATTACAAACCTTTTGAAACTAGTTCAACACTCACTTCAGCTACTCTCTGAAAAGTTTCAAGGTGATTTGCCCAGCAGGGTCCAAGAAATAAGGGGCCCACAAAATGTGTTTTCCCCATGCAACCTTCCCAATGTGGGAAGGGGTCTGCGCGGCTCCCCCTTCGAAGGCAGTTTACGGCACCGGGGACCACCACCTTCTGGGGCAAAGCATATCTTTTACAGGGGAGGAGGGACCACATGGACACCCCCCCCCCCCTCCTGGGCTTATGATGACCCTGGGGACCTCCACCTGCCAGGGGCTTGTCAATGTATATTCAGTGGGAGGGGGACCATGCAGCCACCCCTCCGAAGGTGGTTTATGGCCCTAAAAGCACCACCTCCCCAGGGCAAGGCCTATCTTTTAGAGGGGAGGTGGCCAGCCCCCCCCATCCTTGGCCCATTATGGCCCCAGGGACCACCACCTCCCCCGGGGGCAGGCCTACTTTGTGAAAGGGGAGGGGGGCTGTAAGGCCCCACCTCCTGAAGCCATTAATGCCCCTGAGGACTGCCAATCCCACAGGATGGCTCCCTAAGGTGCTCATCCTAGGGACAAACGTTTGCTTTAGTTTGGCGGAAGCTTTGACAGCTTTCATCAACAAGGTTCAAACAGCAGGTCTGCTCCCAGTGGGCAGGAGCAGAAAAACTGCTCCTGTCCGTTGGGAGAAGACAGTTTATCTGTTTTGGGAAAGAGATGAAAAAATTGCTCCCGCATGCAGGGAGCATTTTTTTCTGCTCTCCTGCATGTGGGAGAAATGCCGGCCACCGCTGGAGGCAGAGAGCTGTCTGGAACCGCGGTGGCATTGATGCTCAGCCAGTGGCATCACACAGTGTACTTTGGTTCTCTGGGTGGGGCCAGGGCACTGAGCATTAAGTGGCTAGGCCCCAGGGAATGGGACCCACGGGCCAAAATCAGCTTGGGGAGGGGGGGCACGCACGGATAGATTAACGTAACGCAATTAAATACTACTTAGCATTAAGAAAACCCAACAAATTTACTGAAAAATGCAAAAGTTACAGAGACGTTTTAGTTATGAACAAGTATAAAAAAAATATAGAATTTCACATATGGGCATTATAGTTAGGTTTAGATAACTCGCGCCCTCCCCATGCACTGCTACTTGCCGCGCAAATTACATCAGTATTGAGGTCTTCCATGACATCATTTACAATAGAACTGCAACATTTGCAATAAAATTCTTGGTGAGAAAGCGGTGCATGGTGGGGGCACGAGTTATAGTTACCTTAGGCCATGACATAATGTTTTAGATAAGTCTGACTACAACTGCTGAAAATAGTTGGGTTCAGATTTTATACACACAACCATGTCTCTCTAGCCTTTGTTTTTTTCAGTTCATTTCTCCTAACTATAACATCCCTGTAACCTTTGTTTCCTTCAGTGACATTATATATACACACACACACACACACACACACACACACACACACACACACACACACACAGACACATATATATATACATACACCTACATACATGCATGCAAGGCAAACCGGTCGACTTAAGAATGTAAATAAAACTAAGCTTACAATATACCATCATGATGTTGCATTTACCAATATTTTAGATGCAGTAATTTGGCAGGACACTATGCAAAACTCGGTATGGTGATAAAACACCAACCACCGTAAAGCAGAAGGACGTGGCCCGGTACATGGCTTTCTAGCTGCGCCTCGCTTGGCTTCCGCCAGCGATTTTACTATCCTGCATGAAAATCCTGTTGCATTGTGCTCTCTGAAGCCATGAGAATATACCAACCACCAGGGACATCATACTGGCTGTCGATATAAGCCGAGAGCAGTAACTGGGGGTGCCACAGGAATCAGTGATGAGAGTCAGATGCAGGCTGCATTGCAGCGTGGCAGCTAGGCCGGTCATAATTCTTTGGTGGCAGGGGAAGGATTACCGACAACAGGATTTGCAGTGCCTAGAGAGGTCCCTGGTAAATGGCGGCTAAGGAGAGAGAGTGGAGCAGGCCTGCGGGCTTGGGGATTGCCTTCTGGGGAGCATCAGAAAATGAGGAGGTGCATCAGCACTGCTGATAATGTCGAGGCGGTGCCCAGTCGCAGAGGCCTGCTCCAGACACAGTGAGCGCACATGGGGAGATGGCTCCTGGGGTGCAGTACATTGTCAGAGGCTGTTGGCAGTACCAGAATGCCCCCTTTCTCCCCCCCCCCCCCCCCCCCCCAAGTACTGCGAGGCCTGGCATAAATTCCCACATGCGCACAGGAGGAGACTGATGGGGTCCCTTGGTGATCGAGATTGGCTGCTCTACGCTAAACCTACTGCCATCCAGACCTACACATAGTGAGGCATAGCCCTGCCGGGCCCCAATCTCTACTGCAAAATGCAGAATGCAGAATGCATCCGATGGTGCCCAGTGGGGGCCCAGCTTTGCATGCTACTGGGTAGCACATGTAGGGCCCCTTGAGGATGCCAGGGCCCCTGGTTAAACTGTAGGGGAGAAATTTACTGGACAACAGAAACTCATGGGTGCTGGCTGTCCTGGTGGGCACTACTTTCAGCCTTTGATGACTGGGTACATCCGTTCATTTCTGGTAAGAGGTCCCATGGGACTGGAGTGAGGCCTAGTGCTGGTCGCTGCATGAAGTTGGGGTTGTGGCCCGTATTGAACGGTCGTGGTTGTCCCGCCTCCCTGCTTGCTATTACAACTTGTGACTGATGGTGAAAATCAATTTGGAGCAGCAGCATGGGGAAGGATAAACTGACAAAGCCAGCACAAACAAACTAAATTGTGAACTACACCCACATGATCCCACGGGGGGGGCTCTGCCATGGGAGCTAGAGTGCAAGGAGGAAGGATCCGGACACTGGCAGATCTGATGGCAATGATCAATGGCTCAAGTGAGAAGATGGAGGTCAAATAGCCTCTGTTGCCATAGATATTAACCTGAAGCGCACTGACCTTAGGAAGGTTGCAGACTGGGTCATCGAGACGGAGGGAACGATTCAGGAACTTCAACAGGAAGTAAAGGAACTGAAAGATGCCGTAACAAGGCTATCTAAAATGTCTGCACATTTGGAAGAAAGGGCAGAATATGCAGAGGGCAGGTTCAGGAGGAATAATTTTGTCCAAAATGTGTCAACATTGACAGGGCGCACCCGGCATTGGACCCCACGACAAGGTCTGCCCCCACGGCCATAACAGTCCCTCTGTTTCATTTTAGAGGCCACACAAAGTTTTGCAAAATGTTCAGGTACAGTGCCCACAACAGTTTGAGGGGAACGAGATTTCAATCTTTCCGGACTACACAAAAGGAACATGACCTACGCAAGAACTATGGTGTGGTGTGGTTAAAAAACAGCTCCGCAACAGAGGCCCGAAATACATCTTGATGTACCCTGCCAAATTGCGAATTGAACATAAAGGGAAGACCTTATTCTTAACAGCTTGTCATTTTCATGCACACTGTTTCATTGATAGAATGGGCTTGCAAAGTGCCAAATATTCATGTGACATTCCCAAACAGAGTGGAGACAGGTGGCCATATTGCACGTCCTGCAGCATGTGGCTCTACCGTTGGTTTGCCTGGCCACCAGTCCAAGATTCCAGAGATGTGTAGGGGTGCCTTCTTCAATGAGACTACACCCTCTGAATTACAAAATGTGCTTGACTGCACCTCAAGGAGCACCTTCCACAGTATTGGCGAGCCATCAGTAGCTGCAGAACTACCCATAGGAGACCCCTGTACCAGTGTAACCATTTACCATGCAGTATCAAATAAACATGTTGGTACCAGCTGGAGATCTTAGTTTTTACAGGGCTGGAACAGGGAGCGACTGTCCGAAAGAAAAAACATGTTGGGTATGATAATATTGTGGGGAGAAAAGTTTTCAAAATTCTAGGTGTATTGACTTTTATCGGACCGTAAACTGGCGTTCCTTGTTTAATGCTTAAAATGCACAAGGTTAGGGCAAAGAAGATAAGGAGAAGTATTTACTTAAACACCACATCTATGTCCATTTCTTCTGTTATTGATAGCTTACACACATTTAACCACCAAAGATTAGTAATACCTCAAGCAAATGCAGCCTGCAAACAGAAACAGTTTACACCTTACATATTAAATCCCAGTCCTGTGTGTCCATAATGCTCATCCAGAGCAGAAATCATAAATGGAAACAATACCTGGTCCAATAGGAGTGGCCTGAAAGATTTGTCTGAACTATATGGTTGAATCATATTTCCTTCACTGAGGACGCTTTATTTATACAATGTATGGTGGTGGGGGAACCTGGATACACTAAAATTAAGATACATCTATTGTACTAGACTAACAGAGGAAAATAGGAAGCAACATGAAGATAAAGGTGATTTATAAGCATTGGATCCTTTTCCAATTTTAAACAAAATCTTAACTTAACAAGTATGAACCATTATCAGTCTAGGCACTGGCCAGAGGAAGGTGCTGTGTATTAGACTATTAAAGACAGCATGAGCAGAGCCCGATTTGTAAAAGAAAGGGTGACAGTCCCTGAAGCTCTGCTCAGAAGCCTGTTGCCAATGCAATTAAATGTCAGTGCGCCAAAAACCAAGGCTGGTAGTCTTAAACCACTGCATGCCTCCTATACACACTACCATTCATTCCCGCTCCTTTATCTCACTCTTGTAGGTTACTGCTTTCTCCCTTTGTAACACTTTTCCCTCTTTTTCTCCATTTTTCCAATTCGAGTTTTTTTTCTGACTCTCGTGCTCTTTGTAAATACCTTATTCGGAAAAATAAGTGCTATTCCCCAAAAATAAGTGCTGGTGGCAACCACCAGCAACCACCAGCTCAAATTAAGCATGGAGTATGAGGCTGGCTAGCCTATGATATGATGCATGAGGTTAGCGAGTGTATGTGATGGGCTGTCCTCCAGTCTGCTCTTATTCATGTCTCAACACTCTTCAGACTAATGCAGGGGGCAATACGTCTTGTGGGAAATACCTAGAAATATACGAAAACCCGGTATATCCTGTTCTGTAAAACTTTAAGATGCTTCATGAGAACGAAATACTTCACAAAAAATGTAACTCACCAAGTAATTAAGCGGTAACAACGTGGCTAAGAATGCTACACCAAATGAACTGCTTTAGCCGGTTGATTTAACATGCTGGAAAAAATAAAAGAAAAACACTTAACTCATAATTTAAAGATAAACAGTTATATAACACAATCCAAAGTGAACGCAAGGGAGTTGGGCTCTTACTGCCCGTGCATTGAAATAGGCAGGATGTTGCGACACTGGTTAAGTAGTGTAGGACAGAGGCTCTCAATCTTATGACTTCTGTGGACCCCCACTGAATGTATACTGAAACTTGGGGACCCCAGTCTAAGACATTTTTAAGTTAACCTCAAAACAGTCCACAAAATTACAGAAATAAGCATGCATCAAAGAAATACACAAATTATGAAATATTTTATTCAGGTGCAAGAGTATACAAAAATCTAAATTTTAAAGGGTAGGTTTGAGCTTTTCAAAATATGGTTTGGTTTCTAAAATACAAACTGATATGCTAGACTATAGTATATCCATGTGTCTTCTCGGCTCCTAATAATTTTTCTTCATTGTTTAGGACATACCAATGCTTCAATTCAGGCCAACAATCGCCTACACTAGATTCGGTTTACTGTACTTGTGTTTGTTCCCAGGAATCAAGCTAAGAATACCAATATAATTTGTAGCCTCCAATTCAAATTCCTTCACATTTAAAAAGCATTTTGAATTTTTCAGTTTTGCATTTGTACTTTTATATACTTTATCTATCCGCTAATATTATTGAATTCTCTGTACAGTAACAGATCCCCTCAGTAGGTGCAGCGGAACCCAAAGGATCTGTGGACCAGAGGTTAAGAACTGCTGGTGTAGGTATCAAATAAGGTGCTACTGGATCTGGTCATGTTTCATAAAGACAGCAAACTATAAAAGTCAGGCATGTTGTACACTAAGGATGGATAATAAAAAAAAGTCAGCATTGACCCATAACACAACCAAGTGATGGAACCTAGGTTAATGTCCAACATAAGGATGTAGATAAGAATGGATGGATACCTCAGAGGAGAAGATTGGGCCTCTTGCATTTAAAGGCAAAAGCACATGATCCCAGATAGTTACAACATATATCCCACAGATAATTATGGCACATTGACCAATGAAACAGGCCACTGCTCTTCCCAGCACCATGTACAATACCGTTACAACAGCACAGGTAAACCATTATTGGTAAACAAAGTTACCTTCCTAGTTTATTCTGTAGTAGATCAGGATAGTCCAGATTCCAAGAAATGGATTATAATTAGTTCTGCAGTGCACGTTTAGCATTTGCACCATCATTTAACTGTGCTGTATGTGTCCAAGTGTTGTCTTTCCTAATAAGTTCAGCACTATTAATACAGAGGTAACTACTGCAATATGGGCAATGGTTGGTGTACCTTGTCTGTTCAGCATCCTTCCGTATTTCAGGGCAGTGTACAGGTGGTTCACATTCCAAACCAGACTCTCTGCGTTTGATCTGTGGGATAAAGGAAGTCATTTTGAAGCAACAGAGATTACAGGTTCAACTGAATTCACTTTATCCCTACTTATAATACGAGGAAGCTAAGACTCTGTCTTAATGGTGCAAATACTATTAAAAGTACAGGAATCAAAACAGCCATTTGGAGGATGGATAGATAAATAGATATTCACTGAAAAAAACTGATTACAGATACATCATAGTTGTGCTCAGATTTCACTCTTTGCATGGGTGAGTGTATGAATACCTGTAAGGGTGAATGGGTGTGTGAGTTTCTGTATGCGAGATTGAGTGGGTGTGTGAGTGGTTGTAAGGGTATATGAGTGGGTGTATAAGCAGGTCTGCATGACTGAATGTGTGAGTGGCTGTATTGGTGAGTTAGTAGGTGTGTGAATGGCATTATGAGTGAGCGATTCTATGGCTGCCTGATTGGTTGTGGGAGTACTGGTATGGGTCTGAGGGGTTATGTGGGAGTGGGTATATGAGAGGTTCTATGGGGTGTGAGTGGGTGTAGTTCTGTGGATGAGGTCATCAGTGAAGTTATTTGAGGTGTCATCAGTGATGTCACTGACCAGGTCATGAGTGATTTAATATATGAATTCATAAGCAGTGCATCTCGGGGGCATAAGTTGTAGTTAGTTGAGGTAACTATATCTGCTGAATTTCACTGGTTTTGTACAAGTGAAATCTGAGCCAAACTATAACATCCCTGTAACCTTCGTTTTTCCAGTGAATTTCTAAGTTTATTTAAATTCCATTTTCTACCTTTAACAACCCTGTAACTATTGGGCATTTTAAGTGAGTTTCTAAGGTTTTTTTCAATTTTTATTTCTAAGTGTAACCTGTAACCTTTGAGTGTGAGTGCATGAGTGTCGCAATGGTTGTGAGAGTGGGTGTGAGGGAGGGAGTGAGTGAGTGTCTAAGTGGGCCAGGGAGTGGCTGCATAGGAGTCTCACTGGGTGTGTGAGTTGGTGCAGGAGTGTCTTTTGGGTGTGTGACTGAGTGGGTGGCTGAGTGAGAGCATGAGTCTCTGAGTGGGATTGGGAGTGGCTGCATGAGTCTGGGTGGGTTTGTGAGTGGGTGTACGAGTGTCGCATTGGGTCTGTGAGTGGGTGTGTGAGTGTCTGAGGGCTCTATGTGTTGCCTTTTCTGCCCTGCATTTTCTGTTCCCTATTCTGCCCTCTTTTCCCACTTAAAAACCATCTTCCTGCGGCGTTACAGGTATTGAAGGAGGGGGTCCCTCCACCATTTAGATCCAATAGCCCCAGAGACCTGCACCTCCCCGGGGCTTTGTTTTTACCAAAAGAGGGGGACCACATGGACCCCCTTCCTGGGAGTCCACGAACCACCACCTTCCCGGAGCCGTACATTTTCTTTAAAGTGGGAGGGGCCCACACAGCCCCCCTCCCTGGGCCCAATTCAGCCCCAAGTACCCCATCCATTAAGGCCTAGCCACGAATCAATGCAGGACGGGGGCATGGCCCAACTCCCTGGGCCGATTTCCTATTCCCTGGGGCCTGGCCTCTTGATTGCGAGTGGCCTGTAGCCCACCCAGGGCACCCAGTCACCACCATTGGGGTCCCTGTCTGTCACTCCCTGCATCCTGTGGAAGTCGGCATTGCTCTCACAGACAGGGAGCTGCTAAACATGCAGCTCCCAGTCTGTGAGAGCAATCCTTTTGTTGGTTTCCCTGCCGCTTCACAGCAAGCAGGAGCGGTGTCAAGGCTCTTAGTTTCTGAGAGCGGAGTTCATGCTTGCTCTGACTGGACAGGAGCCATCAAAGCTCCCGCCAAGTCGGAGTAAACAACTATGTCCTGGAGGGTGGGCACCCCGGAACATAACAGGAGCCGTCCCATGGGGTGGTAGTCCCCAGGGCCATGTATGGCTCAAGGAGTGGGGCTTCATGACAGCAGCGGCTGGTGCAGGTAAGCGTGGTAGGGCAAGGTGTGAGGGGGTGGGGAAGTTGACAGGACAGAATAGGTAAAAATAATTACTAAACAGTTGTCTGTTGATATGCCCCTACCCCATTGCGATTACCTGCACAGGCCGCTGCTGCTGCATGGCCCCCCACAATCTCAGAGCAAGGGCTTGCCTTCAGGCCATATTCGAGCCCAAGGATGGGGGGGCCCTGTGTGCCTCCATCCTAAAATGTCACCGGTAACTGGCGCACCCGGAGGTCCTATTCAAAACAAGTGCTGGAGCCCACGCTTGGTTTGTTTTGAATTTTTGGTATAGATTCACAGCTGCATTGTTTTTCAGTGGCAATCATAAAGAAAATGCTTTTTTGCCCTCTCTCTGGGACCCCATAACTCGAGCTTAAGGTGCACCTACCCTGTTCTTGTGGGACTTGGCTGAAACTGAGTCCCAAGATGGTTGCCAACACTTCCTGGTTGAAGTGTTGGCAGCCAATCACATTTTGGCACGGTGAATGGCAGATCTACACCCTATATTATATACACATATACACACACACACAAATTTGGATTTTTTTTTTTTTTTTAAATATGTCAAAAATTACTAAACGGATTTTCACCAAATAACAAAAAGGGTTCTTTCTGGACCAAGAGCTACCTTTCTGCCATATTTGGTGTAATTTTCCAGAAGTTTGGACTGTAGTCATGTCTAAAATCTCTCTGGAAGTTAACTTGGGAAAACACTTTTTTGAACCCACTCTTTTTCTCATCTCCCTTAAGATGGATCGCCCCAAAACTTTTCATGCACAGCAAGAATCACAGGCACACTTTTTGGGGAAAATTTCATGAAGATTCGCCAAAGATCTAGTCAGTCAGATATAGTCAAGTCAAAGAAACGCTTGTCTATTATGGTTCTGAACAAATTTGAAAGGCACTTTTTTTTTTATTTGCCTAGAACTTTGGTACTGATAGCTAGAGCGGCACAGAATTCAGCACTCGCTCAGCATATGCAGATTAACCCTGGGCGTAGTTCGCGAAGTAGCACTACGCGAAGCTACGCAAAGTGCACTTCGCGAGCTACGCATAGCACTTCGCGAACTGCGTAGTACCCTGTTCGCACTGTGCAAGATGTCGTTTTCAATGATTGCACAGTGCGGACAAGCAACCGGCACTGTGCAATCATTGAAAACGGCATCTTGCACAGTGCGAGCTGTCGTTTTCTGCCGCTCGAGTAGATTTTTACTCGAGCGGCAGCTTTCTCAACGCGGACTGGTAGTTTCTCATCGCGAGCGGTCGCGAGCATACGCGACCACTCGCAATGAGAAACCTGACCTCCTCGCTTTGAGAATCTCGCCGGGAGGTTTATTTTCCACGCTCGCGATCGCCAACTTGATGTTGCTTATTGCGAACGAGGAAAAAGTCTCACCGGGATGTCATTTTGCTTGCTCACGGTCGCCAACTTGACATTGAGGACCGCTAGCAAGGAAAAAATGAACGCTGCACTACGCAACGTTACGCGTGTTCGCACTGTGCTACGTGCAAGTCGCGTAGTGCGAAGTAGCGCAAACTTCGCAAACTACGCGAGCGTAGCGCAGTGCTTTGCCCAAGCTTAATGCAGATACATTTTTGCATGCCAATTTTCATGTAGTTCTATGCAGGGGCGAAAAAGATAAAGGGGAAGTTTCAAAGAGGGTTGTTTTCCAGTTTAGCTACCAAGGGGAAATATTGTTACCCACTGCTGCAGCAAAATAATAAAACAAGTCTAGATTTGTGCTACATTTGGCAAGACTGTAGACCTTTACTCAAAAAGCATGCTTTTCATGACTGGTAAATTAGAGATAAGAGTGGTCCTGCGTGTACTTGAAAGGGTTACCACATTTGTACATATTGTAGGTTAAATTGTACATTCAAAAACGTACATATTCGGTCAATCAGATTTGAATTTTTAAAGACATGCGATAGCCTGATGATGCGTGGTGAGGGTGGCATCAAAAACAAATTTCCTTCGATAAAAATAGCGAATTTACCAGATATGGCACACAAAGTACGCCATAACTCATGCCTCTTTCATGTTTGTTTTTGTAGGCAGCTTTTTTTCCCTTTAACGTTTGCCTTCGGCACAAGGGTTTGTTGAGCATGGCAGGGGATGTGTGCTCTGCTTTGAATATTATAAGTGGAAAATATAGTTTGTTTCTAGGTTTTCGGGTTTGCTAACTAATTTAGAGTTGTTTTAGTAAAAATATTAGGAATATATTGTGTATATACACACGTGGGTCGTACATTTTATTAGGATTGATTTTGCTGGTGGGCAGTCATAATAGGCATGGCCCCATGATTAAAGCCATGTCTATGTGTGATTGCCAAAGCAGTCCTTTTGAAACCGACATTAGAGGCACGTTCCTAAAACCTTACATTCCAACCATCCTAGTGAACAGGACCCACCATTAAGTGACTTGGCTTCAAGGCGAGAGCTTTATTTTGCCTCGTGTGCACAGTGCTGTTAGAAGGCAGATATTACCTACTTTGCACTAATTGCAGTTACACAAAGGGCCTGGAGCCGGGCCCACTGTAACTGAACCTTTTTGGTTTCCATCGATCATCATTATTGGAAATTGGATAATTTCTGCCAATGGGTATGGTGTGAACACAACTCCTTTTCAGCATAAAAGGCAATCAAATTTGCTTTAAGTCTAATTCACCCTCTTGAGTCTGACAAAGTGGGGGAAGCATAGGATGCAGCTGTGGAACAAAACAGTCGCTTTCTCAACCACTCCGCAGAGCAGCAATGGAGCTTGCCACAACGAATACATTTGGTACAAATTATTACAATAAGGTATCCTTATTTTACATTTGGCGAAGGTTTTTAACCATCCCAATTTTTAATTAAGGAAAAAAAATTACAAAATTAAAATCAAACCATGAGAACATTTTGTTAAAGTCAGTTCTGACATCCCAGTACTTTCAGGTTCTTCCTCTGCAAGCAAGAGCAGCTTTTTTGTAGTGGGCAGCAAATACTCGTAGGTCTGACATCCTTGGGGCCAAGGGGAAAACACCGAAATTAAGCTTTCAGCTAGCCCCATGAAAGTGAATATCCGCACTACTCCACGGAGGAGGGACTCCACCAGACTTCCCCCAAGCACATCAGGGAAGAAGACTGAGCACTCGCAACGTCTCCACCGCCCGACAGCGGAGCAGGTAAGTAACCGGGCGTTCCCTAGCTCCTGCATCCTCATCCCATTCTGCCTAAAGACAGGAAAAAAAAAAAAAAAAAATAGTACAGGAGGAATGCTGGGATTGGTACTCCTTTTTACTCCTAGGGGTAGAGGGTGGGGGTAGGGCCCGTATTCCTTCGTTCTTTTTTTCTGTCGTGAGATAGTAATATCTCACTATTTATGAATGGGACGAGGACAGGGGGGACCTGAGAGGTAATCAGTCAGCCTTGTTTTCCAGCCAATAGACCGCTGCATTCTGGGACTCGTAGTTACACTGGTCTCACATTTAATATATGCTTACAAGCTCCAAAAGACAAACTCCAAGAAAAGTAGTGGACGGCTAAACAAAACAAAAAAGGAAAGACTGGCTGAAAGCCATGCTCGTGCAGGGTGTCTGACAGCGAAGTTGAATTCACATTGATACGGTATCATGCTCCTGCAGGCCTGCTAACTGCTGAGATTATAGAAAATGGGGAATAAGTACGAAAAACGAAACTTCAGTCGTAGCTTGAACTATTTTGGGTTACACGTATTTTCCAAAAGCTGTTCCAGTCCAAACAGAACCGCGGGAAACATCCAGCCACTAAATTCGGACATCTGATGCGAACAACATGTGCCAGAGTGCATTTCAGGTGTCCAAGAACGGGTCGCATGAGCTTTGATGAGAGATTTACCACAGGCTGCATGCATTTCACGCCATACAGCTTCATGACGTAGGAGGCACCATACACACAAAAAGTAGGGTGGAGGGTCCAACCGTAGGGGAAGAAAAAAACCCGGGAGCATCTGTTGCAATCCCACATACACTGCTGTTAGGGTCTCTCCCAATTACCTATTAAAATAGATTAGGATGGAAGGTGTGGCCATTTTTAGGATTAGGCTTGAACCTAAAACCAATCTGCAATGCCTCACTTGCATTCCCCTCCACCCACCCCTCTCATCCATTGTGAATGCAACAGCCCTGCTTTACTTCAGGCCCGCCTCCGAGAGGCCTTTTCTGCTGTTAAGTTTAGTGGCTGCATTTTCATAGAAGTCAAGGGTCAAACGCACACTGGATTTTGAAAAGTGTCGAAAAGCTTCTTACCTCACTTTGTTACATTGTGTTCATTCTGCCAATTTGTAAAGGAAATCTTACAGAATGTAAAGGTAGGGAGATTAAGTTGCGAGATTCCCAGTGTGCCCCACAGCTATACTATGAGGATCAGAAACTGGCTTTCAAAGTAAATGTTCTTTGGGGTGGCTTTTTAACAGAAGGGTCTAATTTCATACATTTGCACTTCTGACATTGGAGCAAATTTTCTTGTTCTGCTTGTACCACAGCTTATGCAGTAACAAGCATTTGCAATGCAATCGATCTCGCCCTCGGGGCCTTTTAAGTATTTAGCCATGCAGCACATTTTCCTGGGTGCCGCAACATCTACTGTTCACCATGGATGCGTGGACACCAATAGCAGTGCTTTGACAAATACAATTATGGTCATTTGTGTGTGCAATGAGAGTGGTTGTTAAATATGTACCAAAGCACCTGAGCTACCACTGTTTGTACTTTCAATAATGTAATTTTTCCTTTTCTTGCCACATAATTTGCTTAACCCTGCCACATAAAGCGCCGCAAGCAGCCAGTCGAACCAATCCATTCATTAAAATTCACAGAAATAGAAGGGGGTAAAGGTTTTTTGATTAGATAAAACTCACTTTTTAATTATTGTTTAAAATATTTCGTAAAGTTATGATTGAGAAGTGCAACCATTTGCTAATACTGCCACCTTAAAATTGATCTGCCTGCAAACACTTTAAGATGGCACAACACGTCAGAGGCTCGGAAACACTTGCTGAGCTGAGGCAGAGTCAATTTGAGAGGCAGGTTGCACTCCCTGAAAGGTCCGGTCTGGGGCTTCACATAATGCGTGACTTTGGCAGCATCATCGTTAGCCATCATATTGGTACTTTATAATATATATAGTGTTGCATATAGATGTGTTGTGCTGTGATTGACAAGCCACTAAAATGTCAGTAGAAGCACCTAAGAAGGGGCAGAAGGTGCTTTATGTTTAAAGTATAAGAGAGACCTGGCTTGACTGAGGGTGCATGAACAAGGTAGTGTTAACAAAAATTATGAAAAAAATAATAAACAAAGTGATCAGGGTGCAGACAATTGTCACAGCGGGAAAGATGGCATTTAGCAAGAAAAAAAAAAAATGTAGGCAAATGACATTTTTCAGTAAAGAGGCCGGAGAGCGTGTTCAAAGTTGTGCTGCATGCATTTGCATGAAAACATGAACCGCTCTACTGTAGTAACAAAAAATGTAAATGATAAAGCACGTGAGGCTCCGAGTTGCACGCCATAAAAAACTCTGTTGCAGTTAAAACGTCTCATTAATAAGCTTCATTTCCCATTGAAACTAAAAATGTTAGAGGACTTTAATCCATTTGAAGGAAGTGATTAAAACTATTATATAATAAAGACTATTTATCAGCGTTTGTAGTATTTGAGAATGCAAATAGTTATTAGTGCGCCCCAGAAAAGAAATGCAGTTGCCCCTGTATTTTGGGATATATTACGCGAAAATGAATACAAATCAGTGCTCAGAAACCATTCAGGGATAGGGGAGTGGGGGGAGGAGGGGAGAAAATCGACCTCTGCTCACAGCAGGAGCTGGGGCTGCTCGTTTGCGAGATCATCTGCCTCACCCGAGCGTGTTCTGCTTTATCACCCTCCAACTTTCCGTGTGAGCACCGGGCCCGCTTCAAATGCACGCACCAGAAAGCCATAAACACAGCTTGTGCAAGCCACAACTTTGGAAGGAATGGTGTTACTTACCTCTGAGGAGTGGTGGTGGTGGGGGGGCGGGGCAAGCCGTGTTGGGGGACAGATTAAATCACTGGCGCGATTTGTGCACAAAGTAATCAAAACTGCCTGAAATTTGAAACGCGGGGGAGCGAACCCTTTGAAGTATGATGCCGAGGCTGTGCACGTGCCAGTGGGCTGAAGCGCTTCCCCAAACGGATTGCATGGTGGCACGATGCACGTGATTGTGCGCGTGCTCGCCATGCACTCCACTTTTGGGAGAATTTTGAAGCCCCTCTTACTAGAGTCTCGCATAGCGATTACTTGAACGCAATAGCTAGGCGAAACCTAAAAAAGTAATCCTTCGTTAACGTTTGCATAGATATTTGGGGTGTATCGAATCGCGAAACAATAGCAAAAAATGTATATATTTTGTTTGTAAATCCTTGGGTAAGTGGTATATGGATTAACGAAATATACGATGGAAAATTAACCCTTTTATAAATTAAGCAAACAAATTTCATGGTAATTATGCTGCATTCCAAATAAGAAATGATGCAGTTCCCACCACAATAATTTGTGTAGTCTGTATTTGTGCCTTTCCTTCCAATGTGCACACAGAAGGTGTAGCGCGTGTTTCCGTAGAAAAAAAAAAAATCTATGTAAATCAGAAAGAAGCAAATCTGAATATCTTCTGTCCCATTACATAAAGATAATTATTTGTTTTAATTTTTGCACTTCTTTGGAGTTTTTATAGTCCGGCCAAGTGCGTTAATTTTGGATAATGGATTTAAATAGTCTCGCAGAGGTTTGTATTTTCAAATGTCATCCCTGCGATTCCTTTTAAACATAGACACACTCATCCTCCTCCCCCAACACTCCCAGCTGTTGCGCAACCAATTCGCTAAGCTCTGCAAGTCGGGTTTTAACAAATAAACTAAGTACACGAGGCTAATTGAATTTGTGAGCACTTTTTGCATAACAGTTTTCATTTGAAATCCAAACAAACAAAATCCGTATGAAGGACACCTTTCACTTCTGGACCTCGTTAAAATGTATTGACCAATTGCAATTATGGATTAATCCTCCTCAACTTTGCCAGCTAATATACATAAAAAAATACTATATTTTATATGAATGTCAACTGATCAAAATCAACTTATCCCACAGACAAATTTTTATGGGCAAATGTGTACTTTTATTTGTATAAAAAGTGCACACCACTGACATACAGTTTTCTTCATTGAAAGGGGTGCACAACGTCAGGCTGAAAGGATAACACAAAACACTTAATATTAAATTATGAAATTCTGTTTCAAATATTCTGAAACACTACAGGTGATATAAATGATGAGTGACAGACAGGTCATGAAAGGCACTAGGACACAATGCGCTCAAAGATTCATGCGATTCGCTGTAGCCCTTCAAAAGAATGCGCCAAGGTAAAATATGTGGCAATCGGCTCCAGAATGACATTAAGGGCCACATTGCGATACGGAGTGGTCAGACTGCCAGCCACTATTGCAGCGGTGAGGAGATCGCCAACAAGCATTAGCAGTCAAACAGCCATATTTCGATATGACTGCCGGTCAGAAGTCGGTAGTACCATGGCGGGGGCATGCTGCGGCCGTAGGAATATGCCGCAGCAGATGCCTCCACAGTGCAGTGCCTTCAGCACGTTAGTGCATCGTGTTCCATTCACCAATTTGTGCATGGCACACAGTACGGTGCTGAGGTGGGGGGCATTACATGTACCCCCAGACACATGCTGCTAAGACCTAAGACGCCTGGGGGCCCTGTTGGGGGGACCCCTCACTGCCTTTGACAATTGTTTTATGGCTGGGTCCCCACCATAAAGAGGTTGTCAAAAAGAGACATTGGATTCCAGACGGCAGTGCCTGCCTTGGCACTGCTGTCATTCTCGGACGCTTTTCCAGTCGTGGCACCATCGAGCTCTATGATCTTGGCGATGGCGACGGTGTTGCGTCCAACTGCTGTGGGTCGGACTGCCAGTATTCTAATGCGTCGGTCAGACCGAAGGGCTGTCCGACAGATAACAGCCAAACTGACAGCTCCAGACTCCCTCGAGATGTCTGTATGTTCCGAGTCCCACCAGCACCAAAGCTTCACCAGTGTCAGATCTAGACTAGAGTATGGTGCCTAGCAGGTTCTGAAAATGTAATAAGTACATTGTGGCGGTGCTAGTTATGCCTTTCTGTCTGGATTTATGTTGGTGTTCGGGTAAACACAAGTGCTAGATAGTCCTACTGTTCCTTTTATGTACCTTTAGCTTGGTTGCTTTGAATCTGAAATACAGCCAGGTTCAGCTAGCAGAACATACCTGGGGGGATTTTAAAGCCTACTACCACCATTGCCTTTATTCACACTATACCAACCAGAAGGTGTGGCCTACTCCAAGCCCTCAGCTTTTCAGCATGTTCATACCCGTTACAAATGACATGGGTCAGGTCTTACCTTCCAGCACACAACTCCGATGATGAATCCCACAACAAGACAGGACATTGCTATCAGTGCCACGTAGGTCGTTTCCAGTACAGGGCTACTGGAAGGCTCAAACCTCTGTTCTCTGGCTGCAAAAAAACACACAAGAGCAGATTTCAAAACAGTTTCCACTTTTGTGCATTTACATATACATTTTTTTATCAATCCCTGCCATACAGTGGACATACATTTGCCCTTTAAATGATGTTAAACGCACCTACTAGTGAACAGTAATGGCCTAGCTAGTGCTACCCAGAGATGTAACACAGGACCCCGCATCCCCCGTGGTGTGGAGGGGACCCTGAGTGGCAGGGGGGCCCTCAGCACAGTACTCTGGTTTGAGAGCTCTGGATTAAATTCAGAGCGGGGGCCCCTCCGTGTACCTTGCAGGGGGGCCCCCTCAACTTTCATTACGTCACTGTAGCCACCCATTTACACCTTGTGTTTAGTAAAACCATCGTGGCTGTCATTGCAACCCAGTGCAGATAGGGAGAAGTGCTGCCCCACTTCTTATGCATGGTACTAGTTTTCAGTAATTAGTGAAAGGAGTCATAATTTAGTAGATGGCAAACTCCATTTCAATCATCACTCTTCCTGTTAGACTGCATTTTGTCTTCCTGTACCTTTAAGATCCTGATACCACGGTAATGCATCCTTTATATTTGCATGAAAGCTCATGAATGTTAGCTGCTCCAACAAAGGGGGACAGACTGTAAACATGTCCTACTTTAAAGTTTTAGAAGGGTGCTATAATGTAGGGGGTAAGGTAAACTAAAGAGACTTAAACACTCCCTTCTCAAATGATAATCACGGAAATCTCATCAAAAGTTAGAATTAAAGGTACACACAAAAACAAAAGGCAACCAGGAAGGCATATTACACTCCCTCATCTGTACTTCTGTTTCAAAGTCACTATTAAGAAACATTGAGCAGAAGCCAGGGAGCTAGGTCATGGGGCAAAAAGAGCTACACTCTACATGCCATTGATATTCCATTACTGCTCCCCATGCACCTGGCTGTCTGACAATCCCCACAGTAAGCAACAGATGTGCACGGCTTAGGAGCATCATCTGACAATGTGGGGGCGGAGTAAATTGTTTACAAATTGTTGTTCCAACTCCATTGCATTGTACGGCTGACAAGCAGGAACAGAGAACCAAAGCGGTCCACTCCCAGAAGGGCATCGCTCTGACTAAGCAGTTGCTAGCAGATATAGGCCCCAATTACGAGTCTGGAACCCTCCCACAGGCAGTCCGACCACCAGATTACGAGTTGGGCTGCCCTAGGACCTCCAATGCCGCCAGAGAACAGCCATTCCCTGGTGGTGACAATATGCTTGGCGGGATCGGTGCGGTCCCGCCAAGCAGATTACGAGTTTCCTCTCCACCACGGTTTCCATGGCGGTTCCACCACCATGAAAACTGTGGAGGAGAGGAAACAAAGGGTGCCCTACAGGGTCCTCTGGTGCCTCATGCCATCTGGATGCATGCAGGGGGGCACGACATGTCCCCCCCTGTATGAATGCACCCCAGTTCCTGCATGGCATGGACTTTACAGGAACTGTTTTCGGCATTCCCATTTTCTGAGGCACAACTGTGGGAACACATGCCAGACTGGAGTAAACTCCTAATCTGGTGGGCGTTCCGACCACAGGTTCGGTGGTGCAGGAGCAGGCTGCCGGTATGATACCGCACTGCCTAACTCAGATTCAGGCCCATAGTGTTCAGTGGATTTCCACCTCAGCAGTGAAAGCTTTGTGTCTGGACCGCTGAAAACGAAGAGGTTAAGCTTTGCATAATTCAAATATAAGGATTAGTTAGTATTGCCTTTGACGCTGAAAAATGCCGCCTGAGGGTGTTTGAGAGCAGATTACTACACAAAAAAAGTACACACTAAATGTAGATTCCTGAGCGCTTGTCATGTGGTATTGAAGGTGGTCTATTTCAGTTGTGTACTGCTTAAATTCGGTCATTATCTCCTAGACCAAATGTATCACACAGAACTGGGGTGAGAGTAGCTATAGCATTGACGGAGGATTCTTCTGCTCTATATCCCAACAGTATTTTGGTGACTGCAAGTAGAAGGAGGTTTTAATCAATGCCTCAATTTCCGTTGAAATCTTGTTTGGAAATGTCCGTTTTCTGATGGATTCAAGATGTAACACTTTTCTGGAAAATTGGAAAGCATTCTGTTGTATCTAATGGGTTTAAATTCAAAGGTACTAATATGGGGAGAGCTGGCTCAAAGTACGGCCAGCTTGTGACATCTGTGCGTTGCATCGCTCACCTCAGTTCTATTCAAAAGTTAAGGGAGCAGTGCAACAGTTGGAGGTGGCAGGGAGCAGGTGTCGGCGATTCTGGCAAAGGGATTGATCTGCACATAGGTTTATTCAAAGCCACTGAAGAAGAACCCAATTCCCTTGAACAAAGAACTAAAAGCGTTTCTGCGAATGTGAGACTATTATGCAAAAATTGTGAGTAACTTTTCCACCGCTGCTGAACTTCTTCTTGCATTGTTAAAAAAGAATGGCAGATGTGTGTGGGCTGAATGGAAGTTGTGGGAGTTCAAGGAGGTCAAAAAGGGTTTGGCCAATGCACCTTTACTGAGTCATTTCACTCCTGGTAAAATTGCTTGCAGTGACTGAATGAGAGTATAGTAACTTGGAGAAGCGCTGTCCTAGGGCACAGGGGATGAGGAGTGCACCGTTGCTTTTGCATTTCGTACACTCAGACCACTTGAAAGACAGTACTCTGTCATTGAGCACAAGATGCTTGTGGTGGTCTGGGTGGCAGAGTGATTTAGAGCTAATGTGTGGGGTACTAGGTTTAAGCTCAGATCAGATCATAAGCCACTGACACCTACTAGAAGTGGTCCAAATGTACAGTCAATTAAAGCCACTGCTAGATTAGTGAGTGCGAAGTTGCTGGAGTATGATTTTTTTTTGTTGAATTCAGACCGGGTGAAAATAAAAAGAGGAAAGTAGACAGTCTTTCCAGATTACCTATCCTGGGAGAAAATTAAGTGGATGATCAGCAGGATTTGGAGTGCATGGTGGCCAGTAATTTGTTGGTTAAATACTAAATATGTCAGGCTAAGGGTGTGGAAATCTGCTTTTGACCAGGTTCTTGTGGTAAACGAAGTAGTGGAATATACAGGAAAGGGTTGGCCAAGGGAAGGTAGTCTTTCTGTGGAACTCCAGACTTTTATCAAGGTGCAGTTAGAACTTTTGTTGGAAGATGCGTTACTATGTAGAACTGACTAATGAATTCCTCCAAAGGAAGTCAGGGAGAAACTAATGAGGAAGTCATGAGAGTCATTTAGGCATGACAATGATAAAAAGAGAGACTGACAGACATTTTCTGGTGGCCGAGGATTGACAGGAAGTGAAGGAATGGATTGGTAAATGCATCAACTGTGTCAATGACAAAGGTTTGAAATGTGTGCCTCCATCAATGGTTGTCCCTGAGAACCCTCAGGAGGTTTGTGAGAGTGTAAGCATAGACTTTAATGGGACCTTTCCAGATTTTGCCTCCAGCGCAGCGATTTACCATTGCTCTGATTGACCACTTATCAAAGTGGATTGAAGTTATATTCATTCAGGAACCTACCGCTAGAAGCATAATTACGTTTCTCACTGCTGTCTTTGCTGGAGAAGGTGTTCCTTCAGAACTTTTATCAGACAACGGTGTGCAGTTAGTTTCAGTTGAGATGGGGAAATGTTTGAAGGGAGCAGGGATTAAACACAAGAGGTGCAGTCTTTATCATCCCCAGGAGACTGGTCAGATTGGGAAGGTCAACAGGATGGTCTCCAAACTGCCAGGAGACCTATAACCGAATAAGTTGATGTGGTGGATGCGGTGCATGCTATGCTCACGTCGTATTGCAATACCCCTCATAGTGTGCCCGGGGTTATGCCATTCACAACTCTGAGGGGTGGGGGCACTCCGGATTTCTTGAGGTTGGTTGAACAATCTATCAAAAGTAAAATCATATATATATATATATATATATATATATATATATATATATATATATATACACATACATACATATACACACACACACACACAGGGATTTTGAAATCACTAGGAATAGACTCGGGGAAAGTTAGATGAAGAGGTATAACAATTAAGGGGACTAAAACTGTATTGTTTGAGAAGGGTTATGATCAAGTGAAATTGCCCAATTAAAAACGTGTTAAAGGGACGTTGAGGCTTGGTTCTGCTTGTTGTGTGGAAGAAACAAGGAAAGATGGATTTGCAGTGAGAATCCAAAATGGGAAGTGGTGGAATTGTGCTAGATTAGTTACGGTGACGGCCCCTGTACAGACTCGCAATTAGTCTGTTGGGAGAAAAGCGATTAACCATGCAACTACACAAATGGAGAAGAGGGCTTGTGCTTGTTAAACTTATCGGAAGATTCAAGGATTTTGCCATGACTTGAAATATTAGGTTGTTTTCGGTTATCTTTTCGGTTGTGTTTGTTGCTTTTTTTATAGTTGCTTAAGACTCCTGGAAGATTCTAATATTTTGTCGGGATTTAAAAAACATTAAAAAGGTGTTATCTGTAACCTTTTATTGTGTTATCTTTTTTATGTATAGCTCTGTGGTTCTGCAGCCGCTATTTAGAACGGTTAATTGGTTTACATTATTTTACCTGTTGGGTTAGCTGCATTGTTCCCAATCCAAATTAGAAGATTGTGCATTGGTTTCCAGATTCATCAATGTTATCATTAACATTTAGTGTGCATGGGTTAAAGACTGTAGCTGACGTTTGGCTATAAAAATGGAGCATCAGTCAGGGTGTGAATATTAGTTAAAGGAAAGCGGCTTTAGATTGGCTTCCAAAGGAGCAAAACAGCTTAAAATCATGCTGCCCCAAGCAATATTGTATAAATTACCAGTCAAGTCTCAATCATGTGACTGGGTAAGGAATAGGAACAACATTCTATCATACCCCTCTTCAAAGAAAACGCCCTGCCCTCGACTCGATTTCTGGATAAACTAAAAAACGTTGACAAAATAAAATCCTAATACTTCTTGACAAAGTAGCTTTGGGGAGGGAAGACATATCTGCTCCTACACGGAGAAATACCTTCTAGGATCGGCAGCTAAATTAGCCACACCTCTGGCAGATTTTAGAACCAAAACACTCTTAAAGGTAGAAAACTATTAGAACAGAGCCTAACTGAATGCAATGAGAAGTAACATAACCCTGTCATTTGTAAGCTGCAAACACAAACTTATTGACCCAACTACTGCTTGGAATAACCAACTAAAAAATATTTTTTCCAGCCAAGATACACAATAGTTTTATGTTTTAAGATCTAGAAACCATTTTTGCCTAAGAACCTTAGCAGGATATAGAAAATACACAAGAGCTCAATATTTTGGCCAGGATCTCTGCCATGGTACTTTTCCCAACAGAAGGCAAGCAACAGTTTTAATCTGTGACCAAGAGCCAGAGCCTTTCTCAGGGTGGTTGGACCTTTTCTCCCAGATTCCTTTTTCTGGGTGAAATGCATTTTCAAAATCGCCAGTGTGTCCATATTACAAGGTAATGCTGCATCCTCAGGACATCTCCTTGTGATAGCACCAATTAACTACAAACTGACGAAATAATGGCATGTTTGGTGTATGGGGAGAGCTCCAGCAGGCAAAATACTGCATTCAAAAATCTTTGCACAATTACAAGTTCAGAAACAATCAAATCTGGCAAAGGGATCAGAGTAGAATCTGTTTGCCATCTTTAAAAACACTTTATTGGGCTAGAGTGGGCAGGGGCTTGAAGGAGCAGAGTCTGGATGGGATTTGAGCCCATTACCATTTTGCCAACCACGGATAGGGTGGAGTGTATAGATTGACATAGCCACAACTAACCGTATTCAGCAAACAAATAGCAAAGGCTTCTGACAATGCCACTGACACCCGGAGGGGGTTGCAAATCCTCCGATGGTGCCGGAAGCCCATAGCAACCAACCACGAGCTGGAAGCCTAGTCTTTCAGTGGGTGCAAGCCCACTTTAGGTACCCCGTGTGATATGGGAACTTCGCTAGAAAACTGAGCGAAGACAGACAATATTGTGCAACACAATGGCACTGTGCAGGTTAGCAAATCTGAAATAATGGGCAGTGTAATGAATGATTTGTAGAAGCACCAGTTAAAACCTACTGCTGAGGCCACACATGTAAAGGACTCGTCATTGGTAGCCTAAACAAGTCTCATTCACCTATGGGGCTGCACTGTACTTGATGCTGCAACACACCAGAAAAATAACTGCAATCACCTTTTAGGCCTTCCAAGAAAGAAGCCTGCGCCTCTTGCTATAGACTACATAAGCAGAGCTAGCAATGGCATCTTTTCCCGAGAGGACCATAACACCACATATGCAAACTGCAGCTGAGCCCATGACAAACAACTAAGGCCTTCAAACAGCCGTGCAGAACCAAGAGAAACTGATCTGACTGTAAAAACGTTAAAGTGCCAGCAATCACTCGGGTCCAGGGAGATGGGGAGGGGCTCAGTGGAAATGGGCACTTGCCAAATTAAGTGAGCTGACAGTCTGCTTTATGTGACAAGGAAAATCAAGCAGCAAGAGATAAGTATGTGCGTACTAACTGAATGACAAGGCAACCACACTAAACGAGAAAAGGAGAGCCAAATGATTAACAGAGGACAAGACTGCTTTTAAGAATATCTAACTTTATTAACCTTGGACATTTCAAACAGTTTTAGTAATTGAAACAGTTTCATGGCTGTAATGTAAGCATGTCTCAAACCCACTACCCTGAGGAAAATCATCTTGGATTAATTTCTGAACGTGCTCCAAAAGCACAAACAACACAGATGGATCGGAGTCTTGCTGCAATGTGTAAAGAACAGACAGACTCGAAAGACCATCTGCCCTTATCAGAGCACATCAATATAACAGCCTTCATTTGTCTTGATTTTTGACCAAATGACCAATTAAGATTTATATCTTACTAAATTAAGCACAAACGGGTCATCCAAACAAAAAGAACAGCGTCAGGTAAAAGTCACTTACACAAACAGGACTGAAAAAACAGGCAGGGAAATTTTGCATATCAGGAGCAAGATTTACAACGTATCCTGGGGTGCAACAGTTGATTGCGCCTGCTTTTTTGCACTCTCCGGACACTTTGGTATTACAGAAGAGGTAGCAGATGCTATTTGACCCCTTGTATAATGTTGATCGGGCTGGCACAAATCTTATGCTTGTGCAATAATAGGAAAGGGGCATTCCCTTATTTACATGAGGGTGTGCCCCAAGCAAGACCCTCCATCTTTGCACATGTGTCACATTAGACATGGATTGAAAAACAAAAGGACCCCAATATTTGAACCTGGGGTATTCAATGGTATTATAGGAAAACAATAGTTCATGCAAGATCAAACAAGTCCTAGAGTAGCAAGAGCTGTTAAGTTAAGGAAGTGTTAATCACTATGCCTATAGCACAGGGCATATAAAGTCAATTAATGCTAGGGGGAGCAACAATAGACAATTTTCTAAATATACTAGGGACACAGATGAGCTTTTGCATAGTAGATTATTTATAAACGATATTTTAAAGTCATTTTTTGAAGAGATATAGTTCAAGTGCTCACAAAAAGGTGAAAACAAACATGATGCGGTGACATTTAAAATGTGTTCTTCCATAAGGGACCTTGTTTATCTTACTCTCCATTTGGACGCTCTTGGACATTCAGTATTCTTTGATTGAATCATCTCTACCTTGGGTATTTTATTCTACTCCTCTAGCCTTCATTAATTCACGGGTGTCCATTTGTGTGTTGGTGTGGGTCTTTTGTATACATCACACTGGGTCACATGTTGGTAAATTTCAACTCGGTTCAGGAGTAAAAAGCCATGGGATACAAGGTTTTTCTGGTCTCATTCCATGCACGTCAATGCTCCAATCTATCCTCATTATTTTATTATGTGTGCATCCACCCCCCTTTATTTTGAGTGTGGCTCCATCCATTCATTATTACGCCCTCAGCTGTATTATTTTTTTTCCGTATAGGTATCCCAGGCGCTCGGTTTTGCCCTGCATTCCATTTCTGTTGCACCCTGAAGAAGGTGCGAACCACATGTTGGGTCAAGCATCGAAACACGCGTTGCTGTTCTCTGGTCTTCATGTCTCCTCCTACACTATTTAGTTGTGGCCTCCTGTGAGGCTCACAGGAAATTGTGCGACTAAATTTGTTTTCCACCCAATGAAGAAATAAAGTGAAAGGGTGATGGTTTGTCCATACACATTAACTATATAGCAGAATGTGTTCCATTGTATGTACTATATTGTGAAATATCCTCTGGAGGAGACCAATGGATTTTGATGCAGTGGACCACGTGTGAGATTTTTGTGTATGCTTGCATGAAGGAGTATGAATTGGGCTGAGAGTATGAATTGGCCTGGAGAATGGATGTTGCGCCTGTGTTTCTTAGACTGTATATTGTACATTATAGAATATTTATTAAATGTATGTGAATTATATATATTTTTTGTATTTTGAAAACTGTTGTAATAAATTTGACATGTCTGTTCTAATATCTTTGTCTCAGATTATAGTGCCCTCTGCAATTTGTGCTTTTTCGGCTTTGAGCACACTGTACTTCTCCTTTTGGGGGGGGATGAGACATCGCTGTTTTTTGGTTCTATCCAGGATGTATAGCTCTTTGTAAATAAAGTTCAGGCAATGGGTTTTCCTCTTGGATTGTATGACATTTAAAATAAATACATCGCATTGACAATATAGACAGAAACTCCCGATTGTAATTTTGACAGTAAAGGAGTTTTTTTGTTGTTTAAAGGTACACGGCGTTTCAATCTCATTGATTGGAGATCATCTTCGGGACAAAAATTGTGAGCATGAAGAATTTGGCGATATGGAGGAAGCCGATGAGTTGGAGGAACCTGGTGATATTTTAACAGTAAAACATGCAGGGTGACTCACGGCAAATCAAGACCCGAACGAAGCAAGAGTATTTAATGCCAGGAGAATCCAGTGGAAACTTGAAAGTTTAGCTCACCGATTAATCAGCCATGGCATGGAAGTCCATGTTCAATAATGGTAGGCAAACACCGTGTAGTTGGTGTCACAGTATTCCAACTTAGTAGAGGCAGACCATGTGAGTCGGTCGATTCCTAGGAGACGGGCAGCCGCTCCGTCTCGATCCTTTGATTGGGTGATTACGAGTAAAAGCATAGTGATTAATACTTCCTTAACTCAACACTTCCTTAACTCAACAGCTCTTGCTACTCTAAGACTCGTTTGGCCTTACTTGACAGACGTGGGCACAAAGGTTAAAAAAAAAACTGTCAGAGGGTGCACAGACTAGACTCCAAAAACAAGGTTGGTGCACAGTGGATGGTGCCAGGGACACCGCATCTAGGCTGAAGAAGTCACATGCTGTGCTCACCTATGGAGTGAGCCCTGCTTTGTCTTGAAAAAGAGGCCAGGTCAGCTCCTGCAGCCAAAGATAGACAAATGCAAAAACAGTTGATGGACATCAACAGTTGATGGACATTCACCCCAGTACAGAGATCTGGGCCTAAAATCCATCGTTTTTTTGCTCACCATGCCATTCCAGTTTGAACCCAGCCATATGCAAATCAGTCTTGACCCTGTGCCGAATGGGAACAGTCCAGCCAGAGCTGCCAAGCCAGGTCGTCCCTAGACTGGAAACAAGCATCCTAGGAACGGATTCGGGGTTTCACCAATGGGGACATATACAAAGGCTAAAACAGTACATTAAAAAACTATGAAGGAAGGGCAGGCTCCAGCTTTGATTAGCGAACATAACCTCAAAGTGCAGTGCCCTTCACTAACACTACTCTAATTCAATGTGAGAAGGCAGTCAGTGGAAGTCTATAGTCCATAAGGAGATATGAAGTCCTAAAAATATTATTTGAACAAAATAGGCAGCATAATAATCTATTTTTACTATAGATACAACTTCCAACAGGGGTGGGAGCACATCGCTTCACCGCTCAGGCACGGTCCGCCCCTGGCATTCTGGTAAATGCAGTCTCTTGTAGATCACTTTGTTGAAATATTTGAGTTTTTCTCCAAAGTTGGCGCAGATGGAGCTGATCTCTAGACACGTGTTTCTGGTTTGTTAACCGTCATCAGTAGAGATTATAGTCTTACAATTTGGGGTTTGCTGAGTAGGCTGCCAAACATCAGGTCAGGTACCTCTCACTGGCACGCAGGTGCTTCATACACGAGCTCGTCAGCTCCATGACTCACGGGAGTACTTTTAAACAAACAGGTTAACAAACCAGAAACACGAGTCTAGAGATCAGCACCATCTGCGCCAGCTTTGGCGAAACACTCGAAAATATTTCAACAAAGTTATCTACAAGAGACTGCATTTACCAGAATGCCAGGGGCGAACCTTCACTGAGAGGTGAAGCGGTGTGCTCTCACCCCTGTTGTCTGTTTAAAAGTACTCCTGTGAGTCGTGGATGAAGCACCTGCGCACCAGTGAGAGGTACCCAATCTGATATGCTTGGCAGCGTACTCAGCAAACCCCAAATTGTAAGCCTGTAATCTCTGATGATGGTTAACAAACCAGAAACACGTGTCTAGAGATCAGCACCATCTGCGCCAACTTTGAAGAAACTCGAAAATATTTCAACAAAGTGATCTACAAGAGACTGCATTTAGCAGAATGCCAGGGGCGAACCTTGCCTGAGAGGTGAAGCGGTGTGCCCCCACTCCTGTTGTCTATAGATGCAACCTCATATGGTCTTCCGATAATAGAGCCAATGGGATAATAAAACACACACACACTTTTTTCCATGGCATCTCCCACACTCATTTAAGAGAGCATGCAACCCGACTATGGAAGGTGCTATTGCCATCATGCATAGGTCATTTTCTGTGCTCCAAGGTGAACACATGCACAGATGTAGTAGCTATAAAGATGCATTCATTTTTTCCAATTAATTGAGATGTTTCATATGCTGCTACCACTTAACTCTTACTAATGGAACAGCAAATATACATTTCTATTGCTTCCCGGAAGTACCATGTCCTGCCAAATATAGTTACTTCGAGGAAATATAGCAAAAATAAATCTGAACACAGATTGCCACATCATAGGAAATGTGCAGTGTACAAGCATGTGGGAAACAAGGCAGTGAACAAAGTGTGCATGTCTGGTATTCTCCCATCTGCTCCCAATTGATGACACAAAGAAAAACCGCTAAATCATCCGATTTGCAATTTACATATCTATGATAGCTTCTGCTCATCTGAAATCATTTGACGAAGGAGTGGATTTCATTAATTCCAAATTCTGCCTTTATTTCTGCATTATTGCGGTGCCAACTTTTATTCCCGGCTATCAAAAGGTTTATCTAATGTTATTGTTATTCATAAGGCACTCTTACCACTTTACCGGTCCGCTAAATATAACCCAAAAATAAGTGCATTTTTAAATTCTATTTATTCTTACTTACATCATTTGGCAGTTAACCCTTCCAGCGACAAGCGTCACTTTGGAGGGTTTCCTGGAAGGCAGTTAAAGCAAACCTCTTTTACACGTCATTAACAAAAGAGAAGGTTAAGTGGTCATATGTGCGGCAGGCAGAGCCTCAGCTTGAATTTCACACTTGAGGTCATTCGTGAATCCGTATCAAATTTGTGAGCGGAAAACAGACGTGAAATAGAAAGTGCTTTATGAAGCCAAGCAAAGATAAAACAGAAGCAGGTAGCCCTGGGTCGGCCTCAATGGCATACAGCACAATTCTTACAAAATAGGTTACATCTTCAGACACATCTGCAAGATGAAAAGAAAAACTCTCTCCGCAGAATTTACTACAAAAAGGTGGGTGCAGTCGAATTCACATTTGAGAAAGCATGCATAGTGGATTCCATTCTTAAATAGGAAGCAGTGGTAGAATCGGATACCATGTTTGCTGAATTACAGGAAGTGTGTGTATCTTTTGTAAAGGTATGTGAAGATTTATAAAAAACTTCCGACACTTCTAGGAAGGAGCAGATAACAGTCCACATGCACAGGGCCGATCCGTTTCAAAAACTAAAAAGAAAAACATTCTTCAATTCACCGTGGACGGACTAATCCCCGAATTATGGAAAACCACCCCGGTTCCCTTGTAAACGTCTGTACATCTGGATGCGATTTGTTTTAGCTCACATCGCATGTATATACCCCATTTATGTGACATCCCATCCCCCTCCAAGGCTACGTTTTAATTTAAGTCGCCTCTGGCCCCAGAGCTTGCACTTCACCCCGTTCGGATTGTTCATTTTTTGTTCTTCAAGTTGTGTATTATTTTGACTGTAGAAGCCAAGCTCACTCCTGGCATTTGTGGTGCAGAATACATAAATACAATGCACACATACAGGGCCGGCGCTGGCATGGGTGCCCGAGGCACCTAGATTTAGAGCAGCTGACCTGGTTTTATTCTTAGCCAGGGGTTCAGTTCATTACCAAAGGCTGGCAATAACATCTTGTTTCCTTTGCTTCCCTGAGCCTCGCTCTGATTACCTCGAGCTCACTCCTATTTCCTTCTCCCTTTCACCCTTTGCCCCCTCCCAAGGACTCACCTCCAGTTTAGCAACGGAATACGTGATTCAGGTGGAGGGGCAAAGGGGTGTTCCTGGGGAATCCCTGCTCGGAGATATTCAGCTAGGATGGGACATATGAGCATGAACATGCCCTCCACTAGATCTCTAATGGGAAGGGACTGATGGGGAAGGGGAGGAGTTGAGGATCACGAAGGGTGTCAAATTTAGTTCCGCCCAGGGAGCCGTCTAAGGACAGGCCGGCCCTGCAAGCATAGAAAAGGAATGCCTTTTGTTGCAGTAAATGTTTCAGCGAACCTTCACCATTCTATCATTTTGCCGGTTGCCCTTTCTGTAAAATGCGTTGTGCAACTCTATATGCGTCACAGTCTGCAAGGTGAGAACAAAGATCAACAGTTAAGGTAAGCTCACCAGAGTGTGCGGAGGCATAGGTTAGCTCATGATTTTATCCTGGAGACCAAAATTAAAGAAACAGCAAAGCAGTAACAGAACTGATGAATGCAGTGTGCAATCCCCCCCCAGGTCCAGTAGAGTAGCAGACTAGCTACTGCAGTGGATGGATAGTCCCTGCTGCGGAACCTGCACCAGTATTGTTTAGGAAGGAGCAACAAATGCAACCAATCACCAATATATAATTAGATTCCCACTGATTGGAGACTACTCCATCATTTCCCTGCCTGCTATTAAACTACAGGCTTCATTTGCAGTCTAGGATTATTATTTTGTGGATGTGTGGCTACTAATTCACCATTTTGCTTTTTTTTCCCCCTTCTATTCTGGTATTGATTCCAGCCCCCAAATTCCATTCTACACATATAAAACCATGCATGTGCTGAGCAGACTCTTCCCTTTAAAACTGGTTTCTGATGAGCTCTTGAGAATATCTCTACTGAAATATGCCCCGCTCTACACTGTGTTCATACGGAATACAAATGTTGCCAAAGTCTCTACTTCCATCAGAAGGAACATGCACATAGGTCACTGCATCATGATTAATAGGATTCTGGGTTCCAATCTGCCCCATTTTGGTATTTTCCACTAGATCCTCCAATTTATTGTTGCGGTTTCAATAGTGGCTTGATTACCTCAGCACTGCAGAATATGGTCCCAACATGCCTATGCTTATACCTCAACACTATTAACTAGTCATATCAATGTCTGCATCTAATCAGAAACTAAGTGCCTTTATCTAGCACAAAAATAGCTCCTCTGCTTCATGGGCCCCAATGGCCTCACCGGTTCTCCAATAGATGGCTCTCCATTGACCAGCTTTAACTTGCAGTATCTCCAAATCCTAAGGTTTTGTCAACATAGCACCACACCAATAATCACTTCTATTTCAGATCTTGGAATCACCTGCTAAGGGATGCTCACTCCCTTTCGCCACCATGAAAAATTGAAGGGCTTTGGCAGTGAAAAGGGAAACGCTTTCATCCCTCAGGACAAGCTTCTCGCCTGCGTTTACTGTATCCAGGAACACCCTTCGTCTCCTGTCACTGTAACAGTTTGTATTTTTGCTTACCACATTTGGACAATATAGAACACAGAAAAGTAGTTTTGCTTAAGCCAAAGTACATCCCATACCTCAAGCTCTCAAGGTTCCCAAGTCCATGTGCTAGCTCCTTTGGTCTACTTCTAATCGTTGTCTCTAGGAATTGTAGCCTGGTTTGTCCTTTATCCAAATCAGCACTACAAGCATCCAGATGAAAAGAAACCCTTCAAAGCTATTTGTGAGTATACCTGGGAATCTTGCAAGCTCTTCTTGCCATCTTTCTCCCAGTATCCAAGTCTTGCGTCACACAGTAATTCACAATTCGAATTTACCTTACATGTTCCCTACCCTAGTGAAGCCACGCTGCCTGCCATCCAGCCATACAATCGGGCCATGTGGGGAAAGGGATATGGGGAGAGTCGTGAATTTATTTTATTGTGTTTTCACTAAATAGTCAACAATGCATAGGGCAGTAAACCTGTCCTATAGAGGTCTGCTCCCCCTTTCACACACTCATTTTCACTTCCTGGGAGTGGTAGTACTTTTAGTCTTCAATTGAATAGATCCAAGTTTCTAGTCAATAAAACTAGGTTGTAAATTGCTCTGCCAGTCCCTCTGGAATTCCCACTAGTGTCCTACAGTGTACCCCATCCATTCCATGAGCCATCTGTCATTTTAATATTTACTGTTGTTAGAGACTCCGCACGCATGAAACTCACCATATCCTAGTCCCTTCAAAGGGTACGCCTGCTACTCAACATATGGTGTGTGAGCATTTCAACAAATGGTCTGTTCAGCATTTCCGAGTTTCTTCATCTTGTATCATGTTTGAATATACCCTCCATCATACAATTCTAACCTGGCACGTCCTCCAACTATTCCATCCACAAATGCACTGTAAGTGAGAGAACACTTTCCACTAAAGTTGTAACTGGCACGGAAACCATAAATGCCACATTTTACAATCAATAGCAAAAAAAGGTCTTTTCACAGACCACCAGTTTTGGCTAAGGAGCTAACACATAAGCAACAATGCAACAACAACAAAATCCATGGCTTGTTTGTAGCATCAATTAAGGCTCATAGTGTTAGGTAATACTCTATCAAAGGAGATTAAAGAGGAACAAGGAGAAATCATGGAAGTGAAACCGAAATATTCATTCTGTAGTTGTATTATTGCATTTGGCAGATATGTGCTAACAGCATAAGGCTACTACAAAAAAAGTGTACACAGTACCAATGCAGAGTAAATTACTCATCTACTCAAACCTTCCCTCAGTCTCGCAATTTAAACACATCCACGTGCAGGCAACAGAACAATCTGGATTTGCTGTAAGGAAATATAAAAATACAAACTCTTCGCAGAGTAGAAATTCCCTCATCAGATATACTAAAATGCAATGCGTTCCCACCCCAAATGACACAGTTGAACTTAAATTGGAAACTAAAATCTTTGCTAAAAAGCAGAACTATGATGGGCTACCTTGGACGCTTTCTGTCCCGATTTAGGTCCTCCCCTGCCCAGCACCGCCATCCTTCAGGGACGATGGAGACGAGGCTTCCTCCTACTCTGTGTGGCTGCTGGTGGGAAGGATCGCAGTCTACACCATAGATTGGCGGTGCGGGTACCAACAGTGTGTGGTGGTTGGCCTTCAGCCCTTAGTGTTTGCACTGACACCCCTGCATTCCTTGCACCTATGCTATTAGTAGAAGTAACATCAAATACATTTCAAAAAACAACCATTCAGTTCGTTATAGGATTTTATCAATAGTATCCTATTATGCTCTTAGCATGCTTTAAGTGCATTATTTTTAAGGTATCCCATATATTCTTTCAGATTGTAACTTCTCTGTTTGGGAACAAATCCTTACTAACCTCATGGCTACGGGCGCATCTTATAACTATAAGACGGAACGTTGGATGACAGACTTCACAAATATGAACATCAGCTATCTGTGCTCCCCCATCGAATTAAAATTAACAAAAAGCCCAAAATCACTGGCAGTAATGTGATCTAAAACTTATTAGCACATTTACTTGTTACAGTTTCTTCAGGTATCAAGCTGCTTTAGAAGGAAACAGATTTATTCCATTATTCGCCTCAGATTTGCCTAATGCACCAGTGTCAGTGCTCAATGGCCGCCGAGCATCACTGAAGAAATATTACAGTTCAGTTTTATTAGGAAATGCCCATTAGGTGTGCACACAGTATTTGGAGTTTTAATTGCCGAGTGCATGAATGAACTGGTGATACAAAACAGGAAGGAAGCTTTCCTTAAAAATTCAATGCAACGATTGTAGCGAAAAACGAGAGATTGGATTATAAACCTACACATCTTCATCCTTCCATCTTCCAATTCTGTAAGTGGACTGCGTGCCGCTCTGAACCTCTGCCCCAGACATCTCTAGATCAATAAGACCTGCAGGATAGAGCTCCGGTGCTTATACTGGACACCAGGGAAGTCAATTAAAGTCATCTTACATCAGTGCATGACTGAGTTACTGATGTACAAAGCACTGCAATTATCTGCACTGAAGATAGATTAACCTCTTCCTGGAAGGATCATGTCAATAGTGGAACCGACATGCAGCTTACTGTACACCACTAAACAACTTATGGCTGTACATTTTCACAGTCCAATTAAATATCGTCTTGAGGATGCATTTTTGCGGTCAGACCTCTTCCTGACAGCAGATGCCAGTTCCATCCACTGCCAAGGGTAAAGGGTGCAGAATCACCCTTAGGTTACTTAACACGGGCAGCAAAGAAGAGGGTTGCATGTTTCTTTGCTAGCAAAACACGCGATGTGTGTTAGACCATTCGGACCTTGGTGTTCAGTGTTAATATGGAGGAGGGTTGTGCAAGGACAACAGATGTTAGAAGCAGGGATTGCACAAGCCAGAATGAAGGAGGAAACCTTGTCACAGGAGACAGTAGTACTGGCTGCGTAGTAGTGACAGTCCAGCTATTAGTGCATCGGATTCAATACACTATTTTAATTAACACAGCACTACAGTAGGGTGAAGCCGCAGGACTGGGATTTGAACAAGCAACCTTCAAGTTGCACACATCTCTACAAACACGTCGAACTCAGCAATTTGAGAGAGTTAATCAAGCCAAACTCTACAGGTGAGCTTACATTTCTGTCAATAGAATGGCGAAGGTCTAACACCGTATTCTTACTCAATACCGTATTGGAGCAGTTTAATGCAGAATCAAGCAAATTTTGAAAACATCTTGTGACCAATACCATTTGGAAGACTTGCTACAACACTACTCCTCCCCCACAGAGTGGCTTGTAGAAATAAAAAGTCTTTTACCTTTCGGATTAAGAATTAAATTGATCCTCAACATGAATCTACAATCTACATTTCCTTCGGCAATTAATGGCATAACACGTTTTGTCAAGCTAAACGGTTAATCAAATAATACTTTATATAAATTCATTTCATATGTGCTAAAAATCAGAATTGCTTGTAAAAGCTTTGCCACAACAGTTTTTTTTTTTTTTTTACCAAAGTTCAATATTAGTGCAACTTTCCTCGCAGAACAAGTAAGATGGAAAAGACTATGCTTAGAGACCATTTTATGATTAGGAAAAAAATATTATTCATCCCACAGTCTACACCAGTAAAGGTCTTCTCTTAGGAAACCATCAAGAGGTACCAAACACCAAAGGAGAAGTTCAGGGCCATGAAAATGTGGTTAGCTTCTAGTTAAAATTTACTATACGGCATGCGAACAACATCACATAATGTCACTGTTTAACAAACGCAAGAGTAAAGTTCATCAAATGTAGTTCAGCCACTCCAGACTTCAAAGATGTGTTCGAAAATATAATTTGATCATAAACGTTAGTAAATTTTTCTGGTGAAAACTGAACCGGTTCCTAACAAATTTATCAAAGCGAACAGCTAGGTATTTATATGAAGTCTGGTTGACTAATTCTTTGCGTCCAGACCGTGCATCCTAACAGATTCCTCAAACAATTTCATCTTGAGTGAAACTTCTCTCAAAATGGCAGCCAAATGCTTGGTTTGTGCCTCGTCACAATATTATTTGCCTACATCAAATTAAAGAATGTATAATGTAGAAAGAGCAAGGTGGTCATCAGTAGTGCACACAGCGTCTACATACCACCCAGGAAAGTAAATATTAATTTGATCAAATGAAGGAAAAATCATTAACTAAAGGCAAATCACTGAGGATTTGTACATCAAGTTAACATGTTTACAACTTGAACCATAGCAGTCTTTCCAGACTTGATAATTTGATGAAGATTCCCCAAGTAGTGGTCAAGTGACCCTCTTTGGCATGTGACTAAATTGCTGCTGTGACAACAATTTTAGAAACTTCAATAGTAAGATGTTTTCTTGCACTACGACGGTGCATTGTTTCGTGAATACATTGGGAAGCAGCAAGGAAATAAGAACAAAAAAACTCCAAACAAGCATCCCCGAGACAGGATTTCAAATCACAAACTCAAAGTTACACCAATATCTTCAGAAAGTACCTGCTTTGACTGCATTACACAAGTGTTTATAGCACTCCAACACAAACTCATCCTAATTGTGTATTTAAATGATTTCTAAATTAATGCAAATAGTATTATTAACAGTGTGGTGCTGGAGGTGTTGGTATACCATTTTATCATCCTATATGATTGACCTGCACTGTTGAATTAGCAAAGGCCATTGGTATTTGAAGGTTACATTCCTACCTGTCACTTAGATTATTCCAAATACTAATGAAGGATAACCTGAAACTAAAAACACATTTTATTTTTTATAAGGAAAGTAACTAGCAATGATTGTTCAGTAAGAAAAATGAGAGGACTGTATGAAAAAAAAAAAATGAAAAAAAAAAAAATAGACTCCCATCTTTAGTTAAATCTTCCAACATCTTCTGTGTAGCGAGTCGCCTTTGTAAAGTAGCATTCGTGTTTGATGTCTAATGACTGACATGTCGAAACTAAACACACCTAAAATTACATTTAGTGTTAAAGCAGCAGGCTAGAAGATTATCCTCCTTTTCTCTAGAGATCAGTGGGAGGCAGAGCGAGATCGACAAGGAGGCTAGGGTCCTGCAACTCGAGGTCCAAATGGATGTGCTCAATACTAAGAAAGTCAATGCTTAAAAAGGCCAGTTCAGGGTACTCTGGAGTCTTGGCCTCAGTCCTCTCCTTACCTGCATACTCGTAGACTGCACACTCTGTCAAAGATCATATTCAGTATACTTTAGAACTGCACAGAAAGTTAGGGTATTTGTGTGCTAGGTTACTAAAACATCCGAAAAATAACTGGAGTGGTGCATACTGTGGGTGTCCAAATGCAAGATTTAGATGGGCACCGGTTACACCCAACAATATTGAGCAGCAATTTAACAAGCCTAACATTGTTGTACCACCAGTTTCCCAAAACAAAATGGCAAAAAAAAAACCAACATCCGGATATGCACACAATAAGGCAGTGTTCGATTACTCCAAGTGAATTTAGTGTCCAACACAAATAAAGGCTGCAAAAACACTACTGCTATCAAGTGCAGCGATGAGTCACCCCCAACCCACGGTCCTGAACCCTCAAGTCCGAACACACAGATGCATAGAGCCTACTCACGCTGTAAAAACCCTTCAAAGTGAAATACTTTGACATTTCTTTAAATGGACGAGCCTACGTCATTCTGTCGTATATACATATAGTAATTAGTTCTTGGGTACATACACTGGGTGGTCTAATTACTGAGGTGTGTTTTGTGGACTATCTGCAGAAAGAATAGCCCTCTGTATTAAAAATAGCCTTGAGCAAGGATGTTAAAAAGGGGATTTCTCATTATTGGCTTTTCAATTAGCCAATTCATTTGCTTTTCCCTTGAACAAAGACTCCTTGTGGTTCCTCCTGATCAGACTTGCCCTCACCAGTGCAGACTGGAGGTCCCACAATTGGAACGAACTGGAAGTTTTTAAACATCAGCACCAGCTCAACGCAACCCATAGCAAAAGGACAACTACACATTTGTAAAAGTAAATATTAATTGGATAATCTATTCATTTGTGGGTTCAATTAAGTACAAGTAGTCTGCCCCTTTCTGGCCCACCACAGAAGGTTTACCTATGGCACAGTACCAGTCATTTTCCTGCCACTGTGCCAGGAAGAGTGGATTAAACTTACACAACATTCTAGAACAGCATCACATCAATGTTTCCCTTAACCTCAGACTTGAAGCCTTCGTTAACAGACAGCTTTGGAAATATTGGTAACCAGGCTGCATGGAAATATTGGTAACCAGGCTGCAAGGCAAAAACCTCAACAGTGCACATTTATTCACCAAAATTATACAGTATTGTTGTAGGGCCTTGAGCAATCTTGGAAGTGGCAATATATTTCCCATTTTGGGTCATAAAGTTAAGACTTTATGCAATGTGTACAAACAACAAAAGAAACGGTTCACAATGGTCCTGGGTTATTTAATAAGTGAATATCAGACTCAAGCTGCTGGCTGACTTTGGCAAGCGATTGTAAGATACTTATTATTGAATCAAGTTATTTAAGGTGCCACCCTATTAGTATAACGCAGTTCCCCAACACTGCATTCAATTCACAAATAGAATACAATCTTGAGGTATCCTCCACAAGTTAATTAACCAATCGCATTTCAGCAACACAGCAATCATTGCTGGCTGGAGTCAGTAGAATGAGGCATGATCAGCTCCATCATCTCATACATCAAAAAGTACGAAAGGACAACGGGGACAAGGTCTGTGACTCGCTTGCTTCCCCTCCCCCAATTCAAAATATATGTGAGAAGAGTGGATAAGCACAATGAGTGGTCAAAATAATGGTGGTTGTTGGAGAGGTCAATGCTCATGGCAAAGCTCTCAGTTCAACTACCAAAAAGCCTTCAGTAGAAAAATAACATTCAGGGAAGGACACTTCCAAGTGAAGAAAACTGGTTAGCAAAATGGGACAGCTCTCTATAGTTACTAAAATGTGTTTGTGAATCAAAGCATTTCACAAGAACCAGCACCCAAGGAGGACTTACTAAAGAAAGCCCCCTTTCAGTTTACTTAACTTGGAGTGTTCTAGGTTTATGGGGAGGGATAGTGGTTCAATTTTCAATTCCACATACTTCATGAGTCATTCAGATAAGACAAGTTCCGCATAACAAATAAACACTTCAACTTAAGCAAGGTTTGATCATTTACAGCTGTAGCAGCTCAATCTGCTATGACGCCAGTCGCTCAGCAGGTATAAATGATTAACATTTCCAATTATGCACATTCACCGAGCTTTAGGCAAAACAGACATTCTACTTCACGTTAGACCATTTCTAGGTAACCTGACCATTATAAGTTTACTAAGTCCAACTGTGAAATATTGTTTTCAGCTCTTGGTGCTGCTCATAAAGTTTGTCTCGCTCGCAGTATGCACTTGGGAATATCACTGCAGGCTAAATATATATTTAGTTTGGAAATCGACTGTCTGACCAACGCATATGCAGACTGACTTGCCCATAAAATGCACGTCATCCGAGAATTAGAAAGTATACACAGGACATTAAATATGGACCTGAGAAAGAAAGTGCATGCCATACCAAGGAAAGCTTCACGAAATGTCTTACATCAAACTTAAAAATTGAATGAGTTTATAGAGTGCACATAATAGAGCAAACTCCACCACAAGGAGGAGCCAGATAGATGGGAAGGGAGCAGTAAGCACAGAAATGTGCACAGGAGACAATTAACAAGCTAAAGCTTCTCTTGAGAAGCAAAGCCTTGAGACTTTTCATGAAGAGACTGTAGACCACAATGGCTGTTAGCTTGTGAGCACTGTGATCCGAGGGAAACAGAACTCAAGGTCTCACAGCCCTCATATGGATACAAGTGACCAGTTATTAATGGCGAATGATGAAGGGGTTGAGCAGGACCAGAGGGATTTGGAGTAGGAGTTCATCTTTTCAAACACCAAACTTTCTTCAGAGTGAGGATGTGGTCTAATTTAGAAAATACCAGGGACTTCTATTTTTTCTGGCAACTAGATGAAAGCGGATTTCTGCCTCATTTTCAGTTTATTAATTTCATATTAGTAAGTAGTAAAAAAACCTCTGCACAACATACCAGTTCATGAATTTTTCCAACCAGTTTTAAACAAGGCACTGTACATCCACAATCGAAGATGCGTAATATACGAAATACAGATTAAAATCAATATAATCTAAAAACCCATCAGAACACCAGGCTCCTTGAAGCCAAACTCAAAAAACCCACTAGCTAAACAGATGTTTAAGCCTGTACCTCCACATATGCATCAAAAATTGGGAGACAGGAAACACAATGCATTGACTGGTGTTTCTTCTTAAAATCCTATAGTTCTTCATCCCCAAGTTATGACAAACTGGTAAAATCCACTGGTTTCTGATTACTTGGTAATCTGGGCAGACAAATATAACATGCTCAGTCAACTCCTCAACCGGAGGGCAAAATGGACAAAAACGCACTTAAAATCACTTTCATTTGGCTGTGAAGACGTGTAGGGGGAAGAGTCTCTAAGCAAAATTTAACATATAGGGTTTTTAATAGGAGGTTCGGTCTCATCCAAATAGGTTTCCATAGAGTAATCAATTCTGAAGCCTAAAATCAAATCAGTAGGCGATCCTTCCCTTACAGAACATAAGTCTTGGTTATCAGTATTTTGCCAATAAGCACTTTTTAGCTAAAATTTGGAGACTAATCCAGAAACACCAGGGAATGACTACAAATTGGAATATCAAATCTGTCTCAAACAAGCCTTCGTAGACCGAAGCCAGGGAATTTTACAAACCCCATTTTGGCTCATAACATCTTCAACAGCCATGCGAATAGAGGACAGTTCAGGGGTGACCCACAATCTACACCAATACAACAGTGGCCTTAAAACCACAATATCATTAATCCATTTGAGACCATAGTCAAGAAGTAGCAGGGTGCTCACTGGCATGCCACAAAGATTCCTTGAAAATTGATTTTCAATTGTTTCTAGTTAACAGGAATCATGAAAATCCCAAAGTTCTCCTCCATACAGGTTAGACCCTAAAGCCTGACTTTTGTAAATCTCAAGAGTGGGAGACACAGGACGCAAGCAGGAAGCCCGGTGCACCCTCAAAATATCCCCGCAGAGCTGCTCTAGCTTGAGGCCACACACTCAAATATGGGAAATCCAATCCAAGCACTCTGTGAGCATAACCCCCAGGTATTAAAATACCTGGACTCTTTTGAGGGTCTCTCCATTAATTGTCGGGTGCAGTGGTTTCTGGGGATCCTATGGGGCACAACAAGCACAGCAGACCGAGTGGTAGCCATTGCGACAGAGCAGTTGCCTAAAGCTTCACTGCAAAGATTACTTCATCAGAGAACGATAATATTTTGCTGACCTGGAACAGTTTTTGAGACACAGTTAAATGAGGGAAGCAGAAAGGACGCAACCATATTGGGTTGCTTTATTTTTTGTAATCATATTTTGGCTAATTACAGGAGTATTTTATAGATTCTTTAGTTTAATTAATCTAATTATGCTTTACATTGTTCCAAACTGACCCCAAATAAATCTTAAAGTACTTTGGATTGAGAGAGGACAACAAATAAAATTATTAGTTCAGAGTATGTAATGCTCTCCAACATTGAAAGTTAAAGAGAATAACGGAAATGTTCTTCTCCACGTTCATGTCATTTTTAAAGAACAACTAAAATCTATTGTTCCCAGAAAATATGAGAATGCATTAGATAAAAAAAAAAAAAAAAAAAAAAAATTTAAAAAAAGTGTTCGCATATTTTGGAAAAGTGTGAAGCATGATCGCTCTTCACATGCTAAGGAAGCACAGGGGGGTGGTTTACAACGTGGTACTGTTTTCAAGCATTTCTTGGGTGCCAGGAGTGGGTCATAAAATAATACAAACCAGAAATATTTCCAAGGTAGGAATATTGCACTCCATTTTTCTTTTCAAATCGCATATGCATTAATATCTTTTTCATCACAGAAAAACATATAAAAACAAATTCCCTGTATGTCAGCACCGAGGAGAGGAGGGTCATGGCCTTACCAAGGGGCTGAACTTGAAACTCATTTGTGAATAACTCAACTTCAAAGTCAGCCTCCCTATATGAAGTACACCACAAAAGGGTGATAGTAACTAAAACAAAAATATTTAAAATAATGTTACGTCAGGCAAACTACAGATGCACGAAATTATTTGAATAAAATGTAATCAAACAATTATACAAGGAGAAATTCTTGTATGAAACCCAAACTTAATTTTCGGAACGTAGACCGAGGAATATTTCCACAACAGGTGTGGGGTGGCCTGGCTGGATAGGTGTTTAGGGTGCCACATTAAGCTGAATACCAAATTTGAGGACAAATAAAATGCATTTAACAAACGTAAAATGAAATCTAATAACTTGAAGCGTCATGACTTGGCTAGGATGCAAGCTTGTCAGCAACTCTACGGCAGCACTTCTTGACTGGGTGAATATGAACATGTAAAACTAGGAAATTGCAAAAATAAATAAATCTTTTAGGGCACGGGCTATGGCTTCTAAATTCCTGAGTAAAAATGATTTCACTTCCACTCAACAGCAGATACTATATACAAACACTTAAACGTGTGTTTCACTTCTTAAACAGTATTTTTTTTTTTTAAGTGACATTTGTTAAACTGTGTGCAAATGTATGGCTTGGTCCAAATGACAGAAGTAGCTGCGCAACGCCTTCAGGCACGCTTTGAACCTCAGTTGGTCCACTACAACAAACAGGCACCCTTACCCGTTCAGAGAAGTACACTGAAACATTTTTAAAGTATGTGCCCTTTGTGCAGTATTTATGCTGCATCCTAACAAGAGTTCAAGAATGACACTTATGGACTGAAGGCCACCGACTTCAGGAACCGCAGAATATTTCCACAACAAAATAAATATTACCTAGTGTATTATTCAGCTTTGAGGCGTTACTGGAGTTATTTGGAGTTTTTTTTTTCCCGTAGCATTAAAGTATATGTTCGGAAACCAGTAAACCAGCAACTAGACTCAGTGTAAACCATCTACAATTTGTCAACTAGAAAATCCACCAAGAATGTAGCCAACCTGCCACAGCATAGTATAGCATATGTCTTAGGATTTAACTACATAGCACTAAAAAATAAAGTCTCAAGTTTGAATAGGGTGTATGCTTACAAAAAATACATATTCAACAAGAGGCATTTTGCCTGGAGTGTAGGCCCTAGAACATTGCAGCATTTAGTTAAATTGTTATGGGCATCGTATCTGATGGCAACAAGGAACAAGGAGAATCCGGCTAGCCTCCAAGAGAGAACAACTGTCTCAGACAAAGAAAATGTCTTGTATATTTTTCATCACCTGACATTACAAGGTTAGTTTACATGCTAAAAACACACACATTTGAATTTGCCTTTCATTTTACAATTAGGAACTGTAAAATCCCAAACTAAAAAGCTGTCCCCGGATTAAAAATAGGAATATGTTTAGTGTGGTCTTACAGTGCCAATATTTGTATAAATACAGAATGAAGACATGAGAAAGGACAATAAAGATGAGACTACTGGCAAGCTTTTGTAAAACGTGGCTCAGCTGGGCTGTAAACGAATTACCAGGACATGTTTGAGAGGATATCAGTGACTGGAACATTACCCCCAGGTCCCTTATGTCCTCGTCCCATTCATTACTAAGTGGAGATAACCATCTCCCGACAGAAAAAAAGACCAGAAGAATGCTGAGATACTAACCCCGCCCCTCCCACCGGGTGTACATAAGGGGTACTTACCCAGCATTCCTCCTGTTCTTTTTTCTGTCTGTCGACAGAATGGATTGTGGATGCTGAAGCTACTCCTGCTGCCCTTGAGTGGCTTCTGTTCCTGTTCTACCCTGTCCGGCTGCCTGGCTGTGCGGTTGGGGTCTCTGGTTCCTGGCCACACGGCCTGCTGGGCTTGCTGGGAGGCTCTTTGATTCCCATGTCTGTGGTTTCTGGTGGCCCTTTGCGGCTGGTGAGCCGGCCTCCCGGGTCCTTCCGGGTTACTGCGGGCTCTTCTTCCTGAGGCTTGGCCGGGTGGAATGCGAGCTGATTTCCTGCTTCCCCTGCCTTCCTGTTGGTCTTCGCTCTCACCGAAATGAGCGCTGCGGTGTGCTGGCAGGCTGTGGGAAGTGCCTGCTGCATAGAGTGCATTCCCGCTTCCGGATTTGGTGGCTGGCGGCTGCTTCCTGGAGTCCGGCATTTGCAGGGGGGTGGGGGGCCTTGTGGCGGTTTGTGCCCCCCCCTCCGGTGAGTCCCGCATAGCGGTTTCGTTTGCTCTTCATTAGCACCTGCAGCCTTCATTGCTCGGATGTATGTGCTTTTATTTCTTCTGGGAAGCGCGAGGCACTCATGGCTTGTCCAGAAGGCACGTCTTCCTGCATTCTGTTCGGATGGCTCATGGAAGCTTGCACCGGATTTCTGTTTCGTCGCGTTGAGCTGTATTTTGGCATTTTGGTTTTACAGTCTGTCTCCGTGCTGTTGTATCCTGTGCTCCTGTTTGTTGTCGCTGGCTGCTGCTGTGTGTTCGCGCTGTGGTCCCACACTCTGTCCTGCTGACGGGGCGCCTGGGGCTATCCTGCGGGTCTGGTGGCATCCCGTGGCATGTCTCTCTGCCTCACCCATTTTCCTATGTTACTGTCTTGCTGCCACTTTTGTATGCGCGCCTGGGCACTGGAATCTGTCATCTTCTATGCGGCTGTCGGTCGGCTTCCTTTGTTCTCTGGTAGAGTGACTGGGTGCCGGCGGCTGCCCTGGGTTCAGGGCTGCACGGAGTTCACTGCTCGGTTGCTCAGTCGGGCCTGGTGGCTCGGAGTCCTGATGCGTCTACTGCTTGGGCCTGTGTTCGTCCTCCTGGTTGCCATGTTCAGATCCTGGCTAGTCCCCTCAGCCTTTCTTACTTCGATTTTCGATGTCATGGGTTCCGTTGAGTCGCGATGGGCTTCTGTTACTCTGCACCTACCGAGCCAGCCGAGCCAGCCGGGCAGTACGTGTGCTTTTCAGATACGCTTGCACACGTTCAGCTGTGCTTGCCTGCTTGGGCTCATTGCAGTCTGTCTCTGGACTTTGCTGTTTTCCGAGGTTCTTCTTTGCACGCGGTTGTGGTGCTCCCGTTGTTTTGTTGGGCTACGTACTGTACAGGCTTCGTTTGGCATGGCATGTTTCCCTGTGTGTGTTCTGCTTCCGTCCCCGTTGCAGGTTTCGGGGGGGGGGGGGCTTGTTTGTGGGTGTCTCCCCTCTTGTATGCCTCAGTTCACCTCCCCTTTGGACTGTTCTTTTGGGGGCTTTCCGTTGTTGGCGTGCCGTCTTCGTCCTGGGTACGGGAGGGCTATTCTTCGCCGGTGGGTCCGGTGTTCTTTCCTTTGGGGCCGCGGTTCTGCCGGTCTGTGTGCACCTGGTCTCCTCGGCTCTTGGTGGTTGTGCTGGGTCGGCCTATTTTGTGCCCGATTGGTCATACTAGGGCTTCCTGGTGCTGGGGCTCATTTGGGGTCCTTTTCTTTGGGGGCTTCTCGGCCCTGGCCTGGACGCGGCGTTTGTGGCGCCGGTGCCTCTTGTTGGCTTCTGTGGTCTCTGCCCCTTGCTTCTCCTGGTGGGTGAGCCTGTAGCTGCAGTGCCTGGTTGTCATCTTTGTCGTCCTACAGCTGTTCTGGCTCTCCTGGTTCCCTTCCAAGTTGCCTTTGCCTACGCTTCTGCGTGACTCTTCCTGGGGTGCTTGTTTGTGCTGCGTTTTGCCCTGGTTGTCTGCTGGCCCTTACCTTCGGGCGTGGTGCTGGGGCTCCTCGGCTGTGTCCTGGGCCTCGATGTTGCAGTCCTGGCTTCAGGGATTTTGCCTGTGGCCTTTCCTCCCTGGGGAGGGCTTCTCTCCTGGGTGGGGTCGCCCGCTTGGGTTTCTGGACGAGGTTGGTTTCCTCTTTTTCTGCTTCCCAGGGCTACTGGTTCTTGGCTGGCGCGGAGGTGCTGGTCTAGCCTACTTTCAGGGTCGGTCTCCCTGCCGGTGTACTTGAGGTGCCCTGATCAGTCCTCGCTGCTGCAGGGTGTTCTGGGCGCCTTGTCTGCTCGGATGCCTCGGTGGCTTCTGGGGTGTCTGGTGTTTCTCCTCTTGGCTGTGAGCTGTGCTATTTTCTTCAGACTTTTCCTCCCTGCTTCCTCTGATCTTGTCTGGTTTCAGTGGTGCTGCGGGGTTGGTTTCTTTCTTGTTTGGTGTCCGGTTGGGTTTCCTGGATGCTGTTGGCCTCCACTGTGTCTCCGCTGGCCTGCGGTGTTCTTCTCCGGCTTGTTTCGCTGGGGAGGTGGGGTGCTTCTCCCTGCTTGTTCCTGGTGGTTCTTTGGCCAGTGTTGTGCCTCGGCTTTCCCTGTGGTTCGGGGTCTGTGTTTCGGTCTCCTGTTCTGCAGACTTGCGGCTGCTTCTGCTTCGCCTTCGGTGGTGCCTCCTTGTGGTTGTTGGATGCCTTCGGCCTTCCTCTGTTGGCTCCTGTTCCTGGCTGGTCTCCTGTTTGCCGGTGGTGCGATCTGCTCGGGGTTGCCTGGTTGCGCTCTTGCGGCGGTCCTGGCCTGCCTGATGGGTCTGTTTTGGGGGCTCGCTGATTGGCCTGCCCCTTTGATTTTGCGGATATATTTTCAGCCTGTTGGGTGGCTGGTCTCTCTGGTGTCTGGTTCTGGTCCTTGCAGTGGTGGTGTGTTCCTGCTGTTGGGGTCTCCTGGCTCTGACTGGCCCTGTTTTGGTCTGTCACCCACTCCTTTCTACTCTGGGGCCTATGGCCATGCCTCCCTGAGAGACCCTGGTCTGCTCTGCTCGGAGGTTCTGCTGGGTTAGTCCTGGTTGCTGCCTGCATGGGGGCCTGCCTAGTTCTTTAGGCTAAGATGTGGGCACCGGGGCTGCTTGCTCTCGGTTTCTCGGCCCTTGATGGTCTGGGCCTTTGTGCTGTTGCCTTGTTTTGGTTTCGGTCCTGCCCGGTCCGCCGTTTTTTGGTGCCTGGGGTCTCTTTGCCCTTCGCGGGCTTTGCTTGAGTTTTGCTTGGCTGGGGCCTTCCCCTCTTACGCCTTGCCCTGGGTGTGGGTTGGGCCGGCGGTTCCTTCTGGTCGCCTTTTCTGCCCTGGGGGTTTATCCCCTGGTACTGCTCTCCCTGGGGTCGTGCGGACCCGTGGGGTTTGGTTTACCTGGGCGTTCCGCCCTGGCTTCTGTTACTTCTGTGGTCTGGATGTTTTTTTTGTGTTTCCTCTCCCCTGGTGGGTTGGGGTTTCCTGGCGGTGGTGTTTGGGCCTGACGCACTCCTTCGGGGCCTCTATGTGTTGTTGGTCCTCGGTCTGGACTGCTCTGTGTGTTGTTGGTCCTGCCTTATGCCTGGTCTGTTTAGGGACGTCTCTGCCTGGCCTGTCTCTCTGCTCCGGTTTCCCCCGGGTTACGGTTGGGCTGTTCTGCTGTGGCTTTGTGTTGGGGTCCTGTGCTCCCTCCTGTTCCCTTTCTCTGGTTTCCTGTTCGGTGTTTTGCTCTGTGGGACTCTGGTCCCTGATGGGTCTGCTCCCTTCTGGCTCTCGGGGCCTGGTGGGTTGGCTTCCGGGTCTTGTTCCTCTTCCCTGGTGGTTTGTCTTTTCCTAGTTCCCGGTTCCGGGGCTCTCTCGCCTTCCGGGCTGGGTGCTTGTCGGCTGTCCGCTGGTCTTGCTGCTGGCCCTTTTTTCCTGGGGCCTGGTGCTCTTCTGTGGGTTCCAGGGGGCTTGTCCTCCGGTCTCTCTGAGGCCGGGTCGTTTGTTTCCCTTCTGGTTTGCTCCTGCCCTTGGTGGGCTTTTCGGCCTTGTTGTCCCGTGGAGTACTTTGTTCGTCTCTTGTTGGGGTTTCATTTTTTCTCTGGGCCCTTTGCCGTTTGGGTATTGCCTTTCTTTCCGCTGCCTGCATTTGGCTGGCGTGGGTTCTGTGTGCCTTGGTCTGGCTTGCAAGCCTGGTGGCCCTTGGATTTTTTCTTTGGGTGGCCTCCTCAATGTTTTTGTTCTTTCTTGCCTCGGTTGGGTTGTGTGTCAGTGCTCTCCCCTTCTCTGGTTGCCTGTGGGGTGCTCCTGATGTGGGCTGGTGGGCCTCTCGGGTTGTCAATCTGGTCGTCTGGCTGTTCTCCCGTTGTTTTGTTGGGCGCTTCCCTGCTTGGTGGGGCTCCCTCATGTCTGGGTGCTCTGCCTGGGGTTTTCGGCGGTTCTGCTTTTTTGCTTTCCTGCGTTGGCTGCCTTGGTGCGTTTTCCTGGCTTGGTTTCCATTTTTGTTTGGGAAGGCCGGCTTTTCTGCTTTGGTATTCTCCACTTAGTAATGAATGGGACGAGGACATAAGGGACCTGGGGGTAATGATCTATTACTTACCTGTAATCTTCATTACTCCGGGTCCCGTTGTCCTGGTCTCATTCATACGCCCCGACCTCCCTCCCAGACGGCCTGCCTTCCTGTTGTGGGCTTGGTTGTTCAGGAGGAATGCTGGGTAAGTACCCCTTATGTACTCCAGGTGGGAGGGGCGGGATTAGTATCCCAGCATTCTTCTGATCTTTTTTTTCTGTCGGGAGATGGTTATCTCCACTTAGTAATGAATAGGACGAGGACAACGGGACCCGGAGTAATGAATATTACCGGTAAGTAATAGAGCATTCTGGAGCTACAGTGGAGCTTTCTCTGGTGGACAAATCAACAAAAGTAACAACAAGAAACCTACATCTGAAATACTCGAGTTTTTTCACCCTGTGTACTTACTTTCATTAGCATTCCGTAGACGGCTAGGCATAAAAGAAAATTTTGCATATGGTCTTGTCACGGAAACTGTTGACGCTAAAAGGAGAAAAAAAAAAATAGATACACTTAATGGGTTTTATTTTTTAACATGGAGGGAAAAAAGCAATGGCAGAATAATCTGCGCAATTTCAATTCACTTTTTCAGCTGCGAAAAAAACAGAATATTGCCAGACACTTGAAATGCAATAGTTAAAGGTCTATAAGAACACATGAGCAAACCTTAAACCCCAGACATTAAGGGGCCTATTACAATGGAGGTCTGGTCGGAGGCTTTCCAACTGCCATCATCTGTTTCAATTCCGACCGGCTGGTGATTATGTATCAGCCGGTTGGAATTGAAACCGTCTGCCAGTCAGAACCGTCTAGTAATCCCAAAGGGTGGGCCTTTCAGCCCTTGGGATTATGATGCATGGTTTTTGGCATGGTTTCCATGCCGGCCTGTCCAAAACGGACACCATATCAGAAAGTGTGTTTAGGGGCCACCAGCAGGTGCCCCCATGGGAGTGCGGACTCTGGTTGGGGGCAGTGCCCCCCTATTAATCCCTGCACCCTGTGGCTGGCACCACAAAGTGCCTGCCACAGGGTGCATGGGTTAACACCACCTCTCCTTTCCCTATGGCAGCATGTATTCCGGCAGGTTTACAGCCGTAATGCATGCTCCCATAGGGAAATCTCGGAATGCATCTGAACAGTATTCGGTCGCATCCTAATGAGGTGGATGGGACCACTGACCAGAGATCGATCGGTCCAATTTACAAGACAGTGTCGGGCGGATGCAAGTCCACCTGACAACGTAATCGGCCCCTTAGTACGAGTAGAGAGTTAAGTGACGGAATTCAGAATGGTTTCCTAACCTTTGACCGAATTGGTTAATACCGTCTGCTTTCTGCATCTACCTGGTGGTTCTAAAAATAAATGCCCTACACTAGGGTTGTTCAATATTGATCCACAAAGAACTGGCTCATTACAATCTTTGGACAGACAATTACTACATCCATGATTTTTTATTAATTGTATGCAAATACATTCCATGTGGATATCCTGAAAACATTGTACTGATCTTGCTCTCCTGAATCAACGCTGTATAGTCTGGTGCTGGACAGAATAACTAAGCCCTTATAAGACATTGGAAAGCTACATATGTGCACTTTACTTTTTAACAATTTCTCTTAATATTCCTTTACTTTTCATCTTTAGTCCCAAGAACACCAACTAAATTATAGTGGACTCTGAGGAATAAAACAACAACTTCGACTGACAAGTCTTAGAAAGACTGTGGTGATTAGAACATGGTCTATGTGAGTCCTTAAAAGGTGAAGGTTCATATATGCAGACAACTTAACTTCCTAACATCACAATTGTTACTTATTTCCCAGTGTTTGCTTTCTTCAGTAGAACAATATTCCATTCAATCTTGAGATGTTAACAAATGTTTAGTCTACTGGACAACCAGCAACTGAATGACAAATAATGTTGCAGTTCTAAAGGTCCAGTTGACTCACTTTGAACAAGGGATGCCAATGATCGTAAAAGATTGCGTAGGATTGGGAAAAAAAAATTATATATATATATATATATATATATATATATATATATATATATATATATAAAAAAAATACAATGATCTGCATACTAGAACCAGCAGTTTGTCAGAGTTCGATTTCTCACAAAACAAATCTTGGATGGGATAGGGCTGCTTCCTTAATTTAAACCATATACATTTCTAACATAAAAACAGCACAATCTAAGCCATAATATTGAAATGTATTTAAGGTTCTAGATGCATTCTAAAATATAAGATATTGCCGTTCTCTTTGGGTGGTACATCATATAGGGTTGCATTCATCTCTAGCACCTGTTCTTAATTTTCAAGCAGATGAAAGTTGGTTTAGGTCAGATTTTTGATATCTAACATCGCAGCCAGCTAGAGGAAATGGATGAAAATATCTTCATAAACATAACATTACTTCATTGTGCGCTTGCTTTGCTATTTTCCCAGGGCATGAATGTGCATTTCTGCACTCAGAAGAGTTGCTACAAGATAAATACTTCTAAAATCCCATAAGTACATACTAAGAACTCAACACAACAAAGCTTCATCATTTCCACATCTTTAGCTTAGTTTACATTATGCAGCAGGATTCTGGTCTTCATTAGTAAAAGACATATAGGTTTACATAGGCAGCAGTAAACCTGTTGGACACAGATTAAATATCCATGGGCAAAGATGTGGGGCCATATGGTAACTTCACGAGTAATTTGGGCAATACATCATCATGTTCAGATCAAATTGTCGAAGAAGTTATGTAAATAAAGGCAAAACGTCTTAAGGGGCTACGGCATTTGGGTCTCATTAGGAACTCTGGCTGGTTGTGCTGGTCTTTTTTTTTTGTTTTGTTTTTTAAACATGTGTTTTCATTCAGTGGTCCCTTAAATACATCATTGTTCACGTCAAAGAGGAAACAATCGTGTCCATCTCATAGGTAAACACACGCAAGCCTAGGAACAGTTAGTAAACGTCACATGGATGACACCAGTTGCCGCTTCACATTCTGTTAAGCCAATGTCTGTGCAAATCTGGGAGGGTAATTGCACACTTTAGGCAGTCAGAGACATCTGTTAAATAAAAAGTTACTTTTTTTTTTTTAACAGTTAAATATCACTTTACTACTTTTAGGATACAGGCCACATATTTTCTTCTCTCCCCTACACCGCCCTCAACTAATTTCTTAAAAACATTCTACTCCTTGAACACGCTTTGTTGAAAAGGTCACACCAATTTAAATTTGCATGAAGCATTTAAAAAAATAACTATAGTAATAACATATACCAAACACCGAGTGTGGGAATGAGTAAAACTTTATATTTTACAGTGTAAAGCGCCATCTACTCATTGTGCAATCAAGCCTTACCCAACATTGGCATTTCTGTAGTTGTGGGTAACACACAAATGCTCTCGTGGTCAATATGTCGGATGTCTGTAAACAGCAGAATGGTCTTGGACACATATTCAAAGTACTTCTTTGGGACAAACTGGCCCTCATAAAAAGGAAAGTCTTCAATAAAGTCCTAAAGAAATATGAAAACAGATCTTAGAAGTTGTATACATCACACAAATAGCTTTCATAGCATTTGAAACAGAAAGGCACCATAACAGATTTTTGTTGCTTCTAAAATGTTGCACAATCTGCACCAGTAGTCTAGCGTATGCATTTTCATGGGGTTACGGTATGCGGGCAGGGGAATGGACCTAGGCTACTTCAGAACCTAGTTAAAAAGCGAGAAATGTAACTGCCACAATGCTTTTAGAAGTATATACACACACAAGTCGTTGAAACTGTTATAAGGTTGCAAGGAGAGATATTGTCCTCTCAGTTGAGGTAAAGCGCTTCAGCCCCTCACCACCATCACTCTCACCATCTTCGGCAAGATCACTGCACTTGCTCAAGAGGTTGGGTGATAACTACATGACAGGCAGTGCGGAGGAGCAAGTGTCTGCTTCAGTGGTGTCCAAGACGTGAGGGATGGATAATTGGTCACCCAGGTACAACATACTGAGGAGTGATACACAATCAAAATGATTTACCTATATGGGTGCAAAGGATGCGTAGTGTGTGTGTGTGTGTGTGTGTGTGTAAATGGGCCAATACTTGGAGCAAGCTTCAGTCCATAAGAACTTGTCCAATAGTTTGATCATCAGCACTTTTAGGGTGGGAAGCTGCATGTTAAGCAGTGAGCCCTCTCGCGATGAGCTTAATCGTATTGGGAGATTAACAGTTCATGAAACTTTGAGGTGTGACTTCCGCTCTTCATAGCTTTATCACAGCATTATTATCCCAGCGAGCAAAATGCAAGAGTGGCACAAGTATGAGCATTTGGCTACTGCAGTCAACCGGCATTCTATTTGCAAACAAAGGAGGGCATGATGTGTGCATGGCAAACTAGCACCTCCGCAAAGGAAAGTTCTAGCAAAGCGTCACCTAGAAACACAAATACTAGACAGGTGTCATGTGTGGGATGAGGCAGTAAATGATAGTTTTTAATGTAGCTTATTAAACCTGCAGCCTAGTTCTAATTTTCTAACTAAAAGGCACCAAGTGTTTCATTTCTTGTAAATTTGCACCTTCCTGTTTGCTGGAGAGGAGAATGTGTTCATATTACAAGCCAAGAAGCATTAGAATGGACTTACTCACTACACCCGCCTGTAGGGGATCTCTGACCTCATTTGAAATGGACACTGCGTTGTTGACTGCAAAGGAAAGATCAGTCTGCTTCAAATGTCAGTCCACCTTTCACTGATGCTACCCTCAGGGCAGGTGTGAGTCTGCAGCTGTGCTGGGGGTAGCGCATGGACCGTAATAAGGCGTACTGACCCGGAACACTAAATTTAAGGTGCACCATAGTGTAGACCGGGGCAGTGTGCCTTGGTAACCTAACACTGGTAAAATAGATTTGAAGATTTCAGTCACAAAACGGGAGGAATCCAACGCTAGGTCATGCTAATTTGTACACCTCTTACTTCTATGCAGGGTGCCGTAGTGCTTTTGGAATTTGAGAGCCACTTCTAGTTCTAGGATATGCATTCATAAGACTCAACGTGGTTTGTTGGTATTGTCGCTGGTTGCGTTTCTTAAAGTTGAGGGGCGAGTATGATAGGACATATATACATCGCATAGGGACTCCGGTTTAATCAGTGGATTTGTGCTCAAGCCAGTGGTCACAGCCTGATAGCTGTGCATGAATACATTTAGAAAGCCTTTACATCTGCATTCAAAAGTGAATACAGGTTCAGAAAATGGTTCCTTTCAGAGACCGTTCAGGTCACAATTTTGCCACTTCACTTCACTTCACTCTTTTATGCCCATTTATCGAAACGCTTTCAGGTTAGGATGGAAACATCGCTTTCTTGAATTTGTCCATAACAGGTTGGTCAATCTAGTTGTGAAATACATGGGTGCTGCATGAATTAGCGATTTTAGTGGTGCTGCTAGAGGGGGAATTTCTACTTCATGCAGGGTTAAAAGCGCACAGAATGGTAAACTAAAGCAGACTGCTGCCACCCAGTTACATACCCTACAAACAGTCTTATCTATTTGACGCTGCAAATTTGAACTGAAAGAAAAGAACTGTGCTCTCAATTGCTCTACAGAAAGCAGAATTTCGTGGTGTATAGCCCAGTTTCAATTTGCATCTAGTGCCTCACTGGAGCGCTAGATGAAACCTTTTCCATGCAGCCTAAGTCTTATCCAGCATCCCCATGCCTCCTGGAAGGGACTCTTCCCCACATGGATCTATGCTGCACTCAGGGTTGGATTGGGATATTAAAAAAAAAAAAAATTTAAAAAGAAAAGAAAAATCGGCCCGGCCATGCAAAATAGTGCATTTGCATATTGCCTTTCAAAGCAATGTTCCGGCGAAATTTTATAAAGGGGGGGTGGGTTTAACAAAATGCACGGATTAGTTTACACTGGTGAAACACACTTGAAAACAAGTGAGGCCACTTTTGCTCAGGCCCTTTGTCCCTGCTCAATATGCATACATTAATGGGCCGGCCCAGCGAGAGAAAGGGAGTGACACCTCGGCCAGTTGATAAAAGGGAAGTAATGGGCCCATCTGCCTCCAGAATGGCCACTCAGGAACCCACTGGGCCGCTAATGGCATCGAACAACACAGAAACTACCCAAATCAGCCCCACAGGCTGCTCAAAAAAAGCAACCCACAGCTGGAATTCAGATACCGGCCCCTCGGGCATTGCCAGAGTGCATGCGTTACCAATCCGACGCTGGCTGCACTGCATTCTAACAATTTTTTTTTTTTTAAGACCTGCACATGCCACATTGGAAAAAGCATTCACTTGCTGATCTGAATGGAGGTGCTGTGTGCTTTTCCACCACGGACTCGAATACCAAATTGATTTTCAGCACCCGGGTTGGAAGGTGCTGGATCGGATTTACAAATTTCCGTGCAAATGCAGGGTTGTTTACCCGGCACCGGTGAGGGGTCTCATCTGGTACGGTTTATAACACCCCACAATGGCACTGCTCAGCCACTGCTCATTTGCATGATTGGGTCTAACTTCCATTCTGAATGGTATGCGTCCAATGTTTAGATTAAACAAATGTAGATCTTATGGGATAAAGACAGGGGCTTCAACAGGTCACAAATTCCATGCAATTCGGTTAAAAGTGCGCTATAAGTACTGAGACATCCTTTACTTAGTCACAGCTGCAACTGAAGTTATTCGTAAGCAGTCAATTCAAAGAAAGCGTCTTTAGCCCAAGTGGGGTTATTCATCAGCTACACAGAACAAGCATTTGCAATGCAATAGGTCTCGCATTTGCGAGAGTTTGAGCTATTAGCATTGTAAATGACAGTGCCTTTTATTTATGTTTTTAAAAAACCAAACTTAAATAAAAATCATTGTCATTTACAATGCCAATAGCTCAAACTCGTATAAATGCGAGACCTATTGCATTGCAAATGCTTGTTTATTGTGTGGAGCACCAGAGAGTTTTCCGATTAGCTCCGAGCAGTGCGCATCAGTGCTTTTTAAAAAGCTTTCACAATAATAAAAAAAACACAGAAAAACAAGGGATGAATGATGGGTAGTAAAGCAGGATAGAGGGTAGGGTGGGGTGGCAGGCAGTGGGAAAGCAAGCAGAAACAGCTGGCAGGAGGCACGGGGGCGAAGAGAACCAACACAAGACACGGAGCTTGGTTGCTGATAAAGTAAAACAAAGGGTCTGGAATAGGGTGACCCATTTCAGAAATCCAACTAGGTTAACCAAGGGCGGCAGCGACTAGAAAGGCCATAAATTTCATTAGCAGATAACAACCAAAAGTGAAGCGAAAGCACGTGACCAACGAGAAATGCAGATATTAAGCCCCTGTATGTGGAGAGTGGCACACTGCACAAATGCCCTATAGCATACCATATATATTAGCTGCAGTTTTTTATGTTTTAATATGTTTTGTTCATTAGCGTACTGGGAAACACGGGGTGAAATTCAGCCCCTGTATGGAGTGAGCGGCGCACCGCCCAACTGCTCTATAGCATACCGATATTTTAAATGTACTGTAATGCATCATTTATAGCAAAGATAAGTGGAAAGGAGCAAAATTGTATGCACTGTAACTGTTGTGATATTGTTCCATGTAAAATTACTAATGGGGTAGGATAACTGGCACAATAATTGGTGTGCCATGTTTACAGACATGATAACATATGATGGGGCATTATTTCCTCCACAGACACTTTCTGAAGCAGCTGATGGCATGCACAATAACTGATGGTGCATTATATTAGAATGATAGTTAGATTGCCTCCATACTCTCGCTGTCTTTTTCAGTGCTTTCATTAGGGAGCGAAGTTTATCACTGAACCATGGTGCATATTTACTTACAGAACGCTGTCACGTAGATTATGGAGGAGCTATATTATTAAGAGAATTAGTTATGATAGATCAGTCGAGATTGTATTTTTTAGTTGGGTTTGTCACCTCAACTGTTGTGATGCAAGCCAGGCACAAAAGTGGTAACAAATCTGTTCCCACAACCGTAAAGTTACAAAGACCATATTTAGGAAAGCTTAAAGTGGGAATCAATGATCAATCATTTCTTACTAATGCCCCACAGTTAAATTTTCCCTCTGGTGCCTGCTATCTTGCCATCAACCGCCCATGACTGCCACCCATCAATGGCAATATACATTTCAGCACAGACCAAAGGCCCCCAGTGTCCTCCATCAGTCTCCCAACGCCCTAACAATACCCTCTTGCACACACTCACAAATACATTCCAAAGTATATTCTTAAATGCATCCTTAACTTATTTTTTGACACGGAACAACAATGTTTTCATAACAAAATAAAAACGGATAAAGGAAATGACGCACCCATTGATTGAGTGATTCGTTCAGGGTCACTCACACAACGCGCTCTCGAGGGGAAGCAGGAATTAGAATGTAGTTCTCAGACTGCTCAGCTAATAGGCCACGGTGGCCACCCGTCCCCATGACCCAGAGTGCAGTGTATTTCAGTCCGATGCAAAAGTAAAGCGATGCCCCAATAATGCCAGGATGCACAGTAAGCATCGTGCTTCCTTACTCAGCAGAATTAACCCTCCAGGGAAAGGCTTGAGAAATTAAGACCATCCACAGCCTGGGAAAGCCATGGGTGAGATGCCGCTTTCTGGCAGCACCTCCTTTCCCTCTGCTTGGAGGTCTGACCGCGCCTCGGCTGACTGCAGCTCCTCGATGAAAACTAAAAGCTTACAGATTCACTGCTTACAACGTCGAGCATTTCTAACGTGTTTGATGAAAAGGAACCAGTCGCTCATTATTACTCCAAGACAGGTAGCTATGACGCAGGTGCCCGTGAAACTCTATAAATATTTTATACACCTTTTTTATAGCGCTTGGTGACAGACTGCCTGATTTAGAGTATGGAATTGGCAGACGGGTATATCCTAATGCACGTGCATTCTACTTTACTAATAAGTGACGGATATCCCGTACACGATTTGGACGGAGTATCGTGCACCCCGCTCTAAATCATGCCCAGAGTCTTGCAGCTTCTTGGCGCTCTAAATAACAGGTGTAACTATCATCCACCTCGCTGCTATGCTAGTTTAACCTTTCAGACTCGACCCGGGTGAGGCTGTTTTGCTTTTTATAGCTTTTTGTTCCAGGAGTAGGATGCTACATTTAACAAGCTTTGGCGGCGCGAAAGTGATCGCGATCACGATCGCGTGCTAGGAAAGACACATGGCGCTGCGCGCGTGCACGTTCACGTGCACTGAAGCTTTAGGCCACGGCAGCACTTCGAAAAGCCTGTATACAAAATATCTCGCCAGATCAGCGCAAGCGCTGGATCAGGCGAGACCTAAAAAACAAGATTTTGTAGTACTACCTTACGACCCCGCCCCCTCCTTTTTTATTGCACCGAAGAACGCTTACAGTCTTCTGGAATGGCAGTGGGCGAATGCCTGATTGACACGTGCTTTGTACTTGAATACTGCTAAGGTCAGGAGCGTGTGTGCTGCTGCCACTGGATTAGGTAATTTTTTTATGATGGCCTGAAAATGACAGACAGCATGTTGCTCACAGTAGGCCAGCAATTAACGTTAGGCCTCTAGCCATCTTATTCTCAGTGGGGGACACCAAGTGCATGCCTGCTTGGCGGAGCTTTTGTTTCCCTTCCTTCCAGGTGCTTTACATTTTTGACAGGTATTTGCAAAATGTTGTTCCAGTCCATTGAAAAGCACACTTTGTCTCTTTGTCATGGGTTCTTAGGAATGCAGTACTGAAACCACCCTGCCCTTCACTGGGGGTAAATGCGTTATTCCATGGAATGCTCTTGACTAGTAAAAATGAATAATGTTGCTGCACTGTCCTGTATTTATTTTTCAGTGGTAGAAGTGGAATATACTGAAATAACTGTAGGAACCCCCTTTGGAAATTTGGAGTGATTCACAGGCATATAATCCACCGAATCCCCCAACATGTCCAAGGAGGAATAAAGAGTTCAGAAAATCAGATGTCCAAGAACCATAGTGGGGCAGGGGTAGATGGCTTTGCCTCAGTGACTCTCCTGTGTGGGAAGTTGTGTAAACTACACTTGTAAACCTAAAATGTATCACTTGGAAGATTATTTCTCCCAAACGTATGTCCCAGAGTTTCTCATTTGTTGTAACTTGAAATTATAAATGGAGATATTAGGGGGAAAAGTGTGGAAGGTAGTGCTGGACAAGTCCCCACAGGTAAGAGCTGCATTGTGCTACAAGACAAAAGTCTAAGTTTGAGAGAGATGTACCACAAGTGTGTAAAAGCAGAAAAGTCCAGCTGGCTATTGCACCTACTTTCTTCAATTGGAAGAGTTTTTTTTTTTTTAGGTTATCAAAATGCTACTTTCCCTATGCGGACTTGCACTCCTGTACAGGGTTTTTATGAGCCGGTATATTAGTTAGATATTTACTTAAAGGAAACAACTTAAAATAATTGAGAAGTTGGAATGTAATTATTGAAAACGTCACAATTTGTTGTGCTATACATTACCGCGTTGTCCTCGAGTTGGGGAGCAAGGCAATTCCGGATACCATGGAGAATTGCTGTGAGATTACTCATGATGGAATAGTTTTGTGAAGTATTTGCAAATTTTTGAATTAAACTTGTGAGGCTGTTAGACACTTTGTGAACCATCAAATACACCCAGCACTGCTTTGGCTGCAAGAAAGAAAAATAGAGCATTCCATAAATTTCACACTTTTAATTACCATATTGAAACAAAGTCTTATATTTCATCAACGTGGGTGAGCTCTTTAGTAATCAACCAATGGTTTACAGTCAGAGTAATTGTGTTATGAATTGGAAGCTTAACATTTCACTCCGCATATTTTACATCTTGTATTTCCCATAACTCCAAAGTTGAATTGACCACTTTTGAAAATTACAAACCAACTTTAGGAGGTTATAGAAAACTAATTTTCTGATTACCACCATCTAGCTTTCCATACATTACTGGTGGCCAAACCAGGAAAAAAGAACATTACAGAAAAGAAAAGCTCACAAATGTATACAAATTAGATATACAAGCACGCTGGTTAATTAACTCAAAAACAAGTCAAAGTAGGATGCAAGTGTACACAAATTTGCTTCTGAAATAGATTTTAAAACAGGTTTCCTTGTAAAGTTGTCAACACAATTCACCAAATACTTTATGAAGTTTTTTAGCCGGCCATTAAAGTCAGTAGAGCAATTTTGGTAAAGATTTACAGGTGCAAAAGTCTGTCATTTGTCACACATAAAAAGAGAGACAGGCTGGGGGGGGGGGGGGGGGGGGAGGGAGGAAGAACACCCACACACAATCTAACTTTACCTCTCAAACGTTGATGCAGGCACGGGTTAAATTAGATTTCTTTAAATGTTGGAAAAAGTGTTGTCCTTTCGAAAAATCAAAAGTATAGCTATGGAGGAGCTGTATCCCATAACGGAAAGTGGAATGGTGAATGCAAGCACTCATATGGTTGGCAATTTCCCACAAGTAGAATTGCCACATTCAAATTCACAGAGATACCAGGCAAATGTGGCCCATGCGGGCTTCGTAAGTGTGGCTGTCACCAATAAATCAACCAGGATTTCTCTTGTCTAAATCTGTGTCGTGGACAGTGCACTTTTGGCATTGGTGAGTTTCAACAAGATCCACTTCTGTGTTAGGGAGAGAATGGGGTGTCAGAGCACTAATCCATCTTTGGGAATTGACCAATAAATCACTCACTCCATATGGACAAAATGCACACTATGCAATCACAATCCACATGCCCCTTTTCCTGTGCCTGGCATAAAGAGATTACTTTATGTGAAACTCCCCCCTTCCCATTTGTCATGGGAGACCACAAGTGGGGGAATTCACATTCCAAAAAGAGTGGCAGTGAGTTTTACTGAGAGTCTAGATTATAAGAACATGAATAGATATTACTAATCTTGAAACTGGAATGTTTCATTGAATGCAATAAGATTCATGAATGCAGTTTATTGGTAACAATTGATATTTGCCATATTGGCCAGATCATCTTAGCAGTAGATGGATTTAAATGATCTAAACATTACTCGGACCAGTCATGGTCTTGAGGGATCAGAAACAATGCTGGGGTCAGGAACAGAAAACCATATCAGTTTTCAAAATTCAGTATTGGTTTGCACAGTGATAAACATACGTGTTTGGCTAGGAATGTTGGTTATTTTGTTTAAAATACATACATTGGATTCTTGAATATTACAGGCTATATTTGTACACTTTGGCCAGCCTTCTGTTTTTTACAAGGATTAAGAGGGTTAGAGTTGCAGAGTCAGACGTGATTCATTCGATTTAATTACCATTCTGAAAAAGTAACTTCCTAAAGGGCATGCATATTATATGGGTAACAGTGGGCTCGTCCTTCCATATGACATCATAACAGGATTAGTGCATCTGCTCCAAAGTTACAGCTAAATCTTAGTTTTAAAGTATTTTACAGGTAAATATTAGATTAAAAGCAGCATAAATATTGGAAACAATACATGGTACACAATTCTATTTACCAAAGTCCTAGGGAAATCGTGTAGCCGTTGAAATTTAAAGCAATGCAGATATTGTTCAATACAAAAGCAACATTAATGGACTATTCTTTGATGCACTTTGGGAAAAAGAAACCCATCTTATTTAATTGCAGGACAGACATCCATGGAGACAGAACATTCCCTCGATTAACAGACCAGACAAACACAATTAGGGCCTTAATACAACGTCGGTGGGCCTCCTGCGGCACCCACGCCCCTCCATCCACAGGCCACCAGCATATGACGGCTCCTGACTTCTGCGTCATCGCAACGGGATCCTGGATCCCGGTAGATGCAGCAGTCCTGTGACGGCTGACCGCCACACTCCCAATACTATGGTGGGACTGCCACCTTGAGTGCGTACTCTTAATAAGGCCCTTAGGCTTGCGTCATGTTCATCAATTTAGTGGTAGATCCAAAAATATAAAATAAAAATGGCCTCTTTGTAACGTCTTTGCAGCAATGAAAAAGTGAGGAATCTAGGCCATTTCGCTTCAGTATATTAAAAATCACTTTTCTAATAAAATCTTCCATCGAAATAAATTTCAGTGAAAAGGACACTTTGCTTTACTTCGCATTTATGCCTTTACTGCCCTATTGATAAACAGGCCTAACTCATACAAAGGTGTACCTGACAAGACTTCTTTTGTCTGAACAGCAAGAAAGGGTTGCTTTTCCACAAAGCCAAGAAACCCCCAAGTAGCCAATCTTTAAAACAAACCACGTTTCTATGTAATGACAACACAACAACGAGACATGAATAATTTGTGCGTAACGATTGTACTGCAAAGTGCTACAGCCTTTTGCTTTCTTCGGGTCTGTCAATTCCATTTAAAATTTACAAAAATATACAGGTAAGATAAAGGGCATATCCTTTACAGTGCTTTCATAAGACTATTCAAATACAAAAAAATAAAAACTCGATTTTCAACACACAAACTATTTAACAGCTGCAAAGTACATTTTTATTTGCCCAGCATCACAATTCTTCGTTTGTACTGAAGGCTCATGTGCAATCCACCCAACTCAAACAGTCACTTTACAGCTTTGTGTGTGTAACGTGAACACCTTGAAGAATTGAAGTACGTGGAGTCAAACCAGCAGCATAGCCGGTGACTAGACTTTTACTTTGATGAATTACACACAATATATGACTTTAATAACAATCACCATTTTAATCGCAGAAGTTAGAGAAGCTGTACATACCAAAGATGGGATATGTGGGACATATTCCAGGGATATATTGTAGTCGTTTGGGAGATTTCCGACCTGGAAGAAATAGAACCTTATTAAAAATGTCCTGTAGATTGATAATGACATCTCAGTCTGAGCCAACACACATTTTAAATGCCGTTTGTAAAGTCATGCACTGCCAACTATAGATCGGAAGCCATCATTCCAGCAAGTTGTTCCATTGCAATTCTAAATAGGCGACTCGCGTCAGGTCTGTGGTGGTTCTTTTCGCTTAAAACAAATTAACAATCACTGCATACAGAAGGTTCTATTGTAGTTAAATGCCTTATTACGAGGTCTCATGCTTATTCCATAAGTCAGGGAGTTAAGTACATTTAACTCAGTAGAAGCACTAATGTAAAATCGAAAGAGGCCGGAATACATCTGCAACAAGTTATGCAGGCTAAAACGGTGATGAAATGCACCCACTTTCTTTTACCCCAACATCACTTAGAAATGTTGACAATCAATGGCAAAAAGCCAGGATCAATCAATTTCACAATAGAATAGGAAAAACTGACAGGATACCTAGACTAGATGAACATTTTTAATCAGCAGCAATTTAGGCATTTTTACCTCTGGTCTCAGTGTTTATAAAGCACTTGCTACGAAAAATTGGAAAAGCTGCAAATTTCAAAACACTTTTGCATAGGCAAATCTGGAACAATAATTGGCTGGTTCGTGTAGCACATCTGAATTTTCAGTGGCTTCATCAATCAATATTTGTAGAGTGCAGTACTGTCACCTCTAAGGGGAGCTGGGTGCTGTCTCTCCACAAAAAGGGCCAGGTCTTTCGGAGGTCTGCCCGTGAGGGAGCTGTACGGAGCTGAACAGGAAAGTTGTTCCAGGTCTTGGCAGCAACGTAGAAGGAGGATTGGCCACTGCTGCAGCTGCAAAGGATGGAGGGGTATGTGCGAGGGTCAGTGAAAAGGAGAGCAGATGCCTAGCGGGTTGGTGGAAGTTCAGTCAATGGTTGAGGTAGTCAGGTCATGGAGGGTTTTGTAGGCATGAGTGAGGAACTTTAACTGGCATCTTTTCAAGATGGGGAGCCAGTGGCGGTCTCTCAGGTGGGAGGGGGGTGATGTGGGTTCATTTGGGGAGGTCCAGGATGAGTCTGGCTGCAGCATTCTGTATGGCCTAGAGTCTTCTGAAGAGCTGGGTGGAGATGGTGGCGTGGAGGGCATTGCCATAGTTGAGGCGGCTAGTGACAAGGGCCTGAGTGACTGTCCTTCTGGTGTTGGTTGGGATCCATCTCTCAGCTTAACACAGCTTTCGCTTGGAGAGCATTAGACCATATACAGTAAGATAAAATCATGGCAACCATCTGTATCACAAAAAGTTGAATAGTCAAACAGGTTGTAAAACATTGCTGCATGTTCTAGAATTGCAGTACCGACTTTTGAACGGCACACCAGAGAAGTGTTGAAGATTCACTGCTCACAGCACAAGAACACACTAATGGGTACAAAGATTTACTAATCACAAAGAATGTTGCCCTAAACACACACAAAACCAACTGGATTCATTCTTAGAATAAGTGCCGCTTTAGAAAACCTCAAAGGATTAGCTGAGAGACGCACAAAATGGGCAAACTGAGCAACGATTCTGAAATGGCTCACAGCTGGGGTGCTTGATGATAGAGGTCTGTGGTGGCCCCAATTACCATTTTTGTAGAGGAGTTCACAATGAACTCCAATTTCTCCTTAGGAGCTGAAAAGTTTACACCAGACTAGCCATTTGCAGAGTAGGCATGGAAACATATCTACCCTGTGACGGACCAACTGCATTGCAAAAGGATTTGCAATATAAATCCGCTGTTAAAACAGACAACACACCTTAATTGTTACGTCAATGCTGAATCGTGCCTCCTTCTAAAAGGTGGATTCGAGTTGATCTGAAGTAGTCATGTTGAGTGTTTCATTTACAACATGCATTTGCCATTAGTGCAGCCTTAAACCAGATTTGGTTTAGCACTGTATTCTCATGTGTGATTGGCTGCAGCATTGTTAACATTTAGTTTGGGCGTTGTGTTGTGTCAGGGTATGTCAGTGTTTCAGAGTACCACGGATTGTAATCCATTGCCCAAACTCTAATGTGTAGCCTGGCCCTTACTTTTTAATAAAGAAGTTGTATGTTGACGAATATTATATTGCTATTTCTACTGCCTTTGGCTGGTTGTGGGTGTGTGGTATAGGTGTACGTTTGAGCTAATGTCATTTATACTAGTTATTATATTGCAGAGGGACTCCCACCCTTCAATGTTATAACATTCATTTTGTTTCCTGGCAAATGTTGGAATGCTCATTTGATTATAGCTTTATATGTAGCAAGCACCAAGCCACCGGGCATTAGACTACTGAACATCAGAGCTAAATAACAAGAGGGGTAGTAATTTAGAAGAGGCTGTGCTCTAAACTCGCTCTTCGGTTTCCAAATGCTTGCACGAATTGCTGATTTTCATCAAAGAAATCCCTAACTATAACATACAATAAAGAACTACTTGGACAAGCCCCATCTCAACCCCCCACCCCCACACACACACGCTAGGATTTAAAGTGTGGTGTGGCTACTGCTCTTGCAAACCAAGTTGGCTAGGCCGGACTCTTAACCGCACATTGGCTTCTCTCCTCCCTTTAACCCTCCCCTACATGTCCAAAATTTGATTTTAGATGCCAAAGATCTCCTATGCCACGAAAATGTCCTTTTTCCACTTGCTCCCAGACATGGAAGGCCTTCGATACAACCTTTGGTTGACTGCTTTATGCTGCTATGTGACAAGAGTTGCATTTTCTAACATAACCGGTACATAATAAAAATCTACAAATTACCATGTAGTCAAAAATGGGTATGGACAACTTAGAACGTAGGTGTCCCGACAGTAAAACTGGTATACATGCACAGTGTTTTTAAACCCACACATTTCATGAGAAAGATGTTTAAAAGTCAATGGAAACCCCCACAGCAGCAAATGCTAAGGGAGCAATGAAAAAGTACCTACAATGATGGATTAAGGTTGCACGGTTAACAAAGGACACACATGCTGCCATGGACTGTGGCCTTGTACAGGCAAGCCTGCAATGTTTGAGAAAGACGTACGGACAGCACACACAACGTCAATAGAGTAGCTGTTGCCAACATCTCTGCTGCTTATCCATTCACTTCAGCAGTCGTTAGGCTGCATCCTGCTAAGTGATATTGCCCACTGGCATTGGCAGACATTGCGTCTGTGACTGCCAGTACCCCTGTGGGAAATCCTCTCTCCTGGCACTAACGCACCTACATGTTCCACTGACAGGAAATTCAGTCTTGTGTGTCCCACTGTTACTACAAACAAGATGTTGGCAGTTTCCAACTATTGTAGGAGTTGAGCAAGTAAGCTCCCCATGTGGCTCACTTTAAACCCTAATTTGGCAATGATTCTCAAACTCTTCTGGAGAAACACACAATCGAAGGAAATACAGTTGATGGCACGATATTGTACAAAAGGTAATACATTTTAATTTGGCTGTGGCACAACGACAGGTGAGCAGAGGGATTACTGCTCATAGGCTCCGTTAAACCAGTCTAGCTTGTATAATTACTGTCACAAAGAGGTCAGTTAGAGTGCCTTTAAGAAAGGGTGTATTCGGTGGAGAAGCGACACTAGGGACACAGCTGCCCACAACACCCCATGGATAACTAGCTGATTGATTAACATCCCCCTGCATAAAATAATCCTTTCAGACAGTGCCAATCAAGATTAACCGGTGGATCAAAACAAGAAAGATTAGTCTAGTTCATAGAATTGTTCTTGAAGCATCTGCTTCTTTTTACCAGTCTGCATACAGGGGAGGATATAGGCTACATGCAAACAAATTGAAATCAAAGTCAACCAAGTCGGATTATCTATAGATATTATTTCATCAGATAAATAGAATATGTAATATTTCGTTTTGTGTAACAAACACTTTGGAAGTTGCAGATTTATCAAGCTAGAAAATTTAATTTAGGACATCTTTGTGACATAGCACGATTTTGCCGCTGGAGCTCGTTAGTCTGTGGCCACTTGGAAATTGCCACTGAGATTGTACGTAATGAGAAAAAACTATTTAACACAGAGACCAGGGGACATTGATTCTTTAACTGAAAGATGGAAATTGGCCATTGACTGGGCTTTAGTAAAATATATACACACACACACACACAATGTCAACCTCTGTGGCCAAGCTGTGGATCTCTTTGGCCTTTGGTTGTGGGTTAAAACCTATAATGCTGTATATGCAGGATTTTAGGTTTGATGAGGAGATCGATTAAATAATCATCAATCTATAGCAGAAGTTGAAGTTTACAAGGATGAGCTCCAGTATGCATGGATGGTCATGTGGTGTAAAAGAAGAGTTGGACTCATGGGGTCATGCTAAAATCCCCACTTGCTACGCTCCACAAGCAGGAAGAACTAGAAGATTCCCAAACTGTGGTGTATTCCCCCACACACAAGACTGTTGTGCAGGTCCTCCTTCAAACAATGGAAAAGTCTCAAGTCCCAGGACCATCTTTCTCTCACTCGCACACACATAGTAATAAATCAATGATACTCATTGCTCCCTTTTTTCGTTTCAGAAACAAACTAGAAATATTACGGACACTAGTAACCCTGCATCACCTCAACCTGTATCCCAACAACAAGTGCAAAAAACACAGATTTGAACAACATGCTGCGTTACGGCTGACCAGAGAAAGGCAGGTTAGCAAATTTAAAATCTTAAAGCCTCAGATTGGACAAGGGTACTTTCAATAAGAAATAACACAGATAGAAACGTCCTATTTAACAGTTTGTGAAATAAACAGCTGCCAGAGGGCCATACCATTACCACTACCCATTAAGTTATCTGGTAACAAAAGCATTCCTGACACATTAGGGGCTCTGAGCAAGGTGTGAAATGTAACAGGAAAGTTAGCTGGCACAAATGTTGCTGTTGCAATGGAAGTATTCCTCAAAATCTCCTTTTTCCAGAAAACATTGTTAACAAGATCGCACTTTGTCTCGCATAATAATAAAATGCAGGCACATCGGCTCATCCGGGTCCAAAACCGCTGTCTAGCTTGTGGAGTCCCACATGAACTCATCTTTACCCATGTGATGTTCTACCATTATGTGGCACCATCAGAGGTCTTCCTGGATGAGCATGGAACCAACAACCATCAATAAGTAGAGCTGGTCGAGCCATTGAAAATTTGAGCTACATGCCTGGCTTGGTTTCCGCTAGAGGGCCTCTTGGACCCTTCGCCCAATACAAGCAGAGCATTCATGTGATTTCTACCTGCCAACAACACCCTAGCCCATGGGTACTCACAATCATTTGCCCAGGGGCCACAAAGTACGGTCTGTGGTGTGACTGAGGGCCGCACGGATACCAGCAGGGTGGCAAGAAGGGGTCTGGGTGGGTCAGGGATTGTGTAAGGAGGTATAAAATATGTTAATTAACATGGGTGAGCATTTTTTTTGCAGGTTAGTAAATGATTGGCCCCTCAGTTAAAAAAAAACTTTTGAATATTAGTGTTCAGCAACTAAACAGCAGCTTGTGCTGCTGTTCACCAGGTTCACCATGGTGGCTGCATGTAAAGGTCAAGAGGGCTGTAAGTGGGCTCCGGGTCGTACTTGGAGTATCACTGCCCTAACCTAATGCAGCAAGAATTAGAGATAAAATAATAACCTTTGATGTAAAACAGATGAGGAAAAGATATACTGAACAGCACAATGCAAAACCAGGAAACCTAGTATTTTCCCACTCTTCTTCAGTGACCAGATTGTGTGATACTAGGAAAAGATTGGATTCCACCATGCCTCCTTTTTAGGTCTCGCCTGACCCAGCGCATGCGCTGGTCTGGCGAGACTTATTGAGAGGGCTCCAAAAAGTGCTACCAGGCCAGCCTAGAGCTACAGTGCATGTGCGCGGGCGCGCGCTGCTTTTACCGCGATTACTTTCACTTTCGCGGCCGCGCGGCCGCACGGCCGCTTGGCATAGCCAATAGGTCTCGCTTTTGGGACCTTATAAGTGTTTAGTTATGCAACTGTTGCATGGCTAAACACTTATAAGGTCCCAAAGGCGAGACCTATTGGCTATGCCAATGCTTGTTCCTTAATGCATTTGAGTGTAAGTTCAGAGTGTGTACTATACAAGCACCTCGTGTCCGATTTGAACAGACTAGAATGTTGTTCTATGTAAGAATCTAGGCCACATATGGGATGATTACAAGTGACCTGCCTCTTAATTCACTAACGGCGTTATGGCGGGGGATTAATATTTTGTGGTTCATGTCTAAAAACTGTTGCATTTAATAGACATCTCAATGCAGTGATATAATCTGATGTACTAAGATGAAATGCTTTTGCATGGTATCATATTTTTATTTGGAATTCTTTGCATGGTTTACGTGCCAAACATTTACAGGGCTCGGCTCCTGCATGGGCTCTTAGCATCCAGTCAGACACTCTGATCAGCTCTTACTGTTGTATGTGTTTTTTTGTGGCAGTTTTGTATAGTGTGAGTTGGACTCCAAGGTATAGAAGTGCTTTACATAAGCTAAGGTTGTATTACACATAGACACTCATTTTTGGTTTAAGGCACGGGGAGATGAAGTGATTTGCCTAGAATCACAGGATGTTGAGCCAGCGCCATGATTTAAACCTGGTTCCACAGTCCCAAAGTGAGCAGCTCTGGCTATTACACCACATCCGCTCTGCAATCTCAATTTATTGTCTCACCCACCTCAATCTACAAGACTAAAAACAAATACATCCAGCACGTCATAGGCTACAGACATATATTGCCTCAAACACCCAAAGAGATGGCTCAAACATTTGATGTATTCTGAATTGTTTAGGAAAGCAAATCCATGCAGCAGACATCACATCTCATGGGAAACGTTGTCTGCTCACTCAAGGGATAACAATGGACAGCTTGGGAGGTCAAATATGCAATAATAAAACACAAGGTTGATGACACTGGCAAAGGAGTAAACCACTTTCGTAATAAAAGTTCATTAAATAAAATACAAACTTCCTCTGGATTAAGATACTGCTGATCTAATTTGTGCAGCATGGACATTCTGGGGCTGTGCCCAAGATCAACTACAAAGCCAAAGCCAGGCAGCTGCACATTAATTCCCCTCCATGAATTAAAACTGTTGAAAACCTTGACATCCGACCCAGATTAAAAATTAAATGCGCTCTGACTCACTAAACCACATAGGAGCCAACCTGCACTTATGTACATAAATGTGAAAGGGTTGTGGAGCCTCATTCACAGACCATTAACATTTAGCTAGCTGCTGAGATAATACATTGGAGTTCTTGAACCGGCTCCAAAATAGAATGAGATGATTAAATATTGAAGAAGGAGATGTTTACCTAGGAGTTTTTGCTGGAGGTCAAGTCTGCATTGAGCAATCGGTGATTAGCTGGCAAGAAAGAGGCTAAAAAGGTGTATTTACAAAGTATGGTAAAGTAGGCTTAACAAACTGAATGTTCTGTAGTGACAAGGCACGCATGTTGTTAAAGTACACCAGGCCTTCTGAACTTGCAACAATACTTCACGCAAAGCTGCATGCCTTCCTTGCCCTGGGTTCCTTTTTAGGCACAATTCCATGTGGTGGTTATGCTGCATTCTAGCTGGTAACTCAGTCGCACTTTGATTTGTTTTAACACGGACAAGGGCTTCCTTTAGACTAATGAGTGGTGGCCCACAGTGCCCCCACCCCCCAACGACCAGGGCATCCTACAGATAAGTGACTCGTGGCACACAGCGCCCTCCCATGTCTTACCCGGAGCACAAAGCAGCTTTATTGTGAAGTTAAATACATTTGTGTTGCTCACCAAGATCCCCCGTGTAGTAGTACATTGTGCTCAAGGGCCCTCCGAGTGCACAACGAGCAGCCTCTTTTTCAAAATTGGCCATTGTGTCCAGAAGGAATTAGACCTCAAATCGAATTAGTGACTCCTTGCAATTGGTTAGCATTAGTGATGTGTTTGAGTAAACCGGTGTGATGGAAGCTTTGCAGAAGGGGTATACAGATCAGAGTCAGTGGAAACTGTGCAATGGTTTCATCCAGTGAAGCAGATCTGGCACACTACCACCACGCGTTGAGCGTAGGATTAATTGCTTTCCAATTGGAGAACCAACAATATGCGCCAAATGCCAATGCAAGATTTTGAGCTTTGGTGTAGTGGGTGGAAGGGTACCTGGGAGCAGAGATTTGTCGTCTTGAGAAACAGAATTGTGCCAACTAACATTCTTTTGTGTAATCGCTGAGATTCACAGGCTAATTCCTTCAACGAAGGTATCGAACTGGTTTTCACCTTTCATAGAAGGAGTGAAAGAACTTAGGAAGGTTAGTAGTTTGTTGGTTTTTCAATGGTGAATTTACATGAATTGCCGAATTTTAAACTAGAAAATGGGCCATGATATTACAGAGGAGATGCTCACACCCCACTGACCAACTTTCAGAACATTTGAAAGGTTAACTGTGGGCTTCTTGAATGAAGTTATTTGTATAGTCACTGATGCAAAACTGGCAGGTCACAAAGACATGAAATGATCAAAATGAGGGAGACTTTTTAGCCTAAATGGATCAGAAAAACCAGTGGTACCTATCAACCATCGCCAGCAATGCAAGAAATGTATTTGATTGAATGCACCATAGACAACATTTACAAAATGCATTTTAGAGGTTTTACTTCCAGTTACTATGATAGTTTCGATAACAATGTCATTTAAACTCCAGGCACAATCTGCTTAGTGGGTTTAGGGCTTTAACCTTCTAGGTAAACCACTGATTTAGCGTGCACAGAATAAGAGCCACACATATATACACAAGCACTTCTACCTGCAGAGACCAGCAAGGCTTGGAGAGTTGCAAGCATAAAATGTACTGCTAATAGTCACTCCAGGTAAGTCTGGCTACAGACGCCATGACAGACAATCATCACTATTTCTTCAAACAAAGTACAAGAAAAAGCACAGAGAGAAGATTTTAGGAAAGCCTACTCCCGTCATTGGTGCTCATGTGATTTTTGCCATTACTTGATTGGGCTGTCCGTCAAGGCTATGGCATTTCGAGGATGGTTACATTGTCCCCTTAGGTTTGGCGATGGGGCTCAAATAACCCTTTTGCAGATACAACAGGACATGTATCTTGCAATTAAAAGCAAGTGTGTTCTTTGATCGATTTACTTAGCAGGCACAGTTATATTTTCATTTAGGACTTTATTTATTAGGTGTTGCTTTTGGATGCCTTAGCCCGTCATAAAGGCGTACTGCTGTTCCCAGATTGCCCATGTGAATTGATCTGTATTAGTTTAAAATCATAGCAGCATGATAGATTTACTGCTTTTGCGACTCAAAGTAAGAACGTACAAAGTATGTATCATCCAATATTTGCTATACAGCTCATTTAGGTTCCCCTTTTTTAATGCAAACTTCATCCTCACTCCTTTGAGTATAATTCTTCATTAAGAGTAGAGCTAAACTCAGATAATGTAATCTGTTCAGGAAAGGGGCCATACTCACAGCTTTCATATTATTGTAGCCCAAGATGTTCCTTCATTACGGTCTATCTAGGGCCTCTGGGGCAACTGTTGCCGTCAAATATTACTCCCCGACAAAACGTCAAACCCATTGGCCTGGTGTGTGCTTGTTTGGGTCTTTGACACACATACTTTGAAGAGAAGATGGCATCTTAAAATATGGCAAATTGGATTCCTTGTAATTCTTTCACCACATATCAACAAGCATATCCAAGAACTACGCATTGACAGACCCGTGTATAAAGATGAGAGAACGATTGAGCTGGCCACGTGGAGCATGAAAAGGTGAATATGTGTCATCTGAATTCAAACCAACCATTACCACATTGAGGTCACCACATCAGACCATATTGTGATTTTGTGACAAGGTGTTGACAATAAACAAGCAGCTGTGATCTTGTACCAGTGTGATAATGGGAATGTTTAGTGGCAATAGAAGAACATTAACTTTTACCGCACAGATGAGATCTAGAAGAAGCAGCATAGACAAGAGTACAAACATTTTAGGAGCCAGGTCACTGGTCAGCTATACATAATAATGGTTAAACAACCATGGGCTACTTGTATAAAACAAACAAAGAGGTTCCAGGTACATTACAGCAACAGCCACATCCGTCCACTGGATAAGAGCAGCTAAAGAAACGGTCCCTCAATGACTGGACTAATAATGACAAACATTCTGATCCCCAAAATCACACAAGCATACTGTTGTGTCGTGGACAATTAAAAGTCCACATGCCAAGCAGTGTTGAACAGGATTTATTGTGCAGTGTGCGCCACAGAGGGCTTCAAAGCAGGAGCACTCAGTCGGTCATAAAACATTATTCAATGTTTTGATAAATCATAAAAGCACAGTACATATACACAAACTCCTTAAACATTATATCAACAATTTCTACATTATCCCGTACACATCATTTATATGAAACTCTTCCTAAAAAGAATAAAAAAAGCGAGCAGCAGTCAAATCAACTGATCTGTCCCTTTAAACAATCTCACTCCAGGTGTGAGTGTTCCGATACAAACATTCTCAAACAGTCATAAAGAAGTGTAACGAGAACACAAATAAAGTGTTCTAGTTGTTCAAATGAGACTATAGTACGAACCAAACTACGAAAATCGTTGTCTAGGCTTGTGTGGCAGAGGCATACTCTCACTTTGAAGCTCAGTCAAGGTACAGGCAACAGATGGTTGTTTCACGAGAAAGCAAAAGAGACACACAAATGATGGATGTAATGTGCAACAAATCAAACATTCATCCAAGTCAAGAGATAGAGGTTAAATCCATCGTTCTTTTGCTCGCCAAGCCACCCCAGGTTAAACGCAGCCATATGCACAACAGTTTGGACCTTGTGCCTCATGGGAACAGTCCAGCCCGAACTGCCAAGCCAGGTCTTCCCTGGACCAGAATCAAGCATCCTGGGACTGGTTTTGGGGCAGCACCCCTCATTAGCCAGGCTAGCTTGAATCCAGTGGCACAGTGAGCCTGGAATGTGTTTTCTATGATCACCCTAAGTGGCCAGGGGATGCCCAGACGTGGGCCCCGTCCTCACTTTGCTACTGGATTGGGTCCAAACTGGGGTGGCTTAGTGAGCAGAAGGATGATGGATTCAACCCAGATCTGTGACTTGAGTTTCAGCACTCCGTCCATCGTCTAAATGAGTTTGCCGTTTCACGAGAAAGTCATTCATAATTGAAAACTGCGGTCTTTAAATGGGATAGGATAAGCAGGGATTTCAGGAATGAACAGAATATATAATCTGCTGCAGGTCACAACCAGGGCAACAGTTTAGATAACTGACACATTTGCAGAGCCCATGGCAATTTTTCAATGCCTCAATGTAAAAAGATCGAGACCAGAAGAAATAGGGGCATGAAAGGGAATACACTCCCTACTGTTTCACAAAGAAAACTGACTCGTCTGAAGCAAATAAAATGCTAAACCCGATAAATGCTGAAAAGATCTTTAATTGCAATGGTAATTGTTCACGATATTCCAACATTATGTAAATCTGCCCATTCGCAATGGAATGAAGTAGAAATGGTTCAGTGTTCAAAAGAATAGAGTAGAATCTGTGCTTCGGGGAGGGGGGTGGCAATAGGAACTGACTTGCGAAGCAGCAAGGAAAAAACTTGTTCAGACCCATCCAGTTATTATACACAGCATGTGGCCATTATACAGCCAAATCATGAAGACCCAGAAACGCATGCATGCAGAGGAATAAAGGAAGTATCTGGACTACCAAAGGCTAGGCATAACATTCACCTCCAAGGCTCAAAACGTGAAAGCTTGTAGAAGGAAGAAATGATCAGAACCGGACGGGCGCAAACTGACCGATCATAGGAATCAATGGACTTGAAACTGTAACTGCGCCTTTCAGGCCAATGGTATTGGGTGGTTATGAACAAGTACAAAACCTTGTCTTGGTGGGTGGTTTAAATGTTAACTTTTCTAGGATTAACCCTGGTTCTTAAAGAATGCATCCACGGACAATACAATAAGAAACAGCAAAAAAAGAACTAACTAAGATATCCCCCCCATCTCAGATTTCCATTCTTTTCAAAAGGTAATCGGAGTACCATACATTCGTGAACAGTGAAACCCACTACTGGCGAGTTGGCTCACTCAGTCAGATGCTCACTGAGGCCTTCTACTCCGGCCTTCAGCTCACAACTTCAAATCTAGGCACGGCCCACTTCCATCCTCTGAAATGAGTAAATTAATTACGAATAGATTGCATAATACATCAATTTTCAACGCTTCGAGATAGAAAAAGGTTGAGTCTAGCACTAAATATAAAGGTTTTAAACCATTTGGTCATTTTAAGGTTCCTGTACATCCAAACACTAATCTGATTTTGTGTTGGCTGTTCTCTGCATAAACACATTTCTATTGCCCTCGGCAAGAAGTAAAATGTGTCTATTAAAAGGCAATGTAACACTGTTGTAATCAGTTCACAGATCATGATTAACCTTTATAACTTTTTGTAAAGAACACCACATATTATAAGCATTGGCAAGCCCAATAGGTCTCAGTTTTAAATAGCAGAGCTACTGGCTTTGCCAATGTTTGACACTGGCCCTGGTCTAATCCATATGTTTGCAGGTCACTGGTATTATGAGATGGTGCAGGTGTGGCGTTTTTCACATAATTAATTATAGATTTGCTGTATTTGCCAAATAATCCATCATCTGCTTCATAATTTGCATATTTCAACAAAAAGATTTGTTTATAGCGTAAACGTTTCAAAAGTTACTCAAAATGCAGTGACACATGTCGACGCACAGCGGAAGCCTCTTTGCAGGGCTTGACTGGTCACCTTTCTGTTGCTTATTGCTATATACGGATGCTAAACTGGTACTAATAAGGTGCAATCAATTCCCTAACAGAGTTAGCAAGTGTAAAAATGCCAAAATAATAAGTAATACGATCACAAAATGTGCCGCATTAGGCCACAATTTTCCTTTTCAGTAAAAAACAAACAGGGTATGTGAAAGCACTCTTTATTACAAGATCAGACCGGTAGAAAATTACAGCTTCAGGCCCTCAAAAAAATGAAGGTAATTTAAAAAATGGATGAGGTAGATGGGCAGTGGAGGTATGGTAGAACTATAGTATGGCGGGGAAGTAAACGTTGCCTAGATCAGAGTGGAGCCAATTAAAAATAAAACATAGGTCGGGGAGGCTGGGAAAAGCAACCTATGACCTGGGAGGCAGGAATGTAAAGGGGAAGCAGCGCATAAGGAAGAGGTCAAGAAAACACGTTCTCCCATGGAGTACTGAAAGTAAAAAAGTAATTATTTTAATGTAAACAGCAGCAACTGGGGAAGCATAAATGTCAACCAATCAAAAGGAGAGACAAAAATGTTCCTAGATGAAACAAATACAAACACAGGGTGAAAAGCCATTGTAACAGTATCAGGGAAGTGAGATAGCAAAGCCCTCCAGTAACAAGCAAGGGGGGTCAACCCGAAGCTCCCTCTACCTTTATTAGAAGAAATAGTTATGACCAACAAACATCTTAAATTGGCTATTTCCAAGACCAAAAAAATAACCTAAGCCTCACCAAATGGTACTTCAAAAATAAAAATACAAATTAAAAAACACTTTAGTAAAGTAGCCTTACCAGTTTTTCAATATCATTCACAGCATCAGTGACAGGATTCCCGCATGGATTGCCGAAAGTTACACATAGGATTAGCTGAAGATATATGAATGTGATAATCCAAGTCTGCAATAACAAAAAAATATGAAAAGTAAGTTCTACATTCCACATAGGATAAAACAACCATGCTGGCATAAACACAAATGTATACTGCTAGAAAGTGTTAGGAAGTGAAAGTTAACAAAACAGTGTGATATAGTAGGAGCTTTTTTCAAGGGATTACCCCAAGAACAACTGACAAGCACCACAACGTAAGCGAATAAAAAAAAAAGAACACAAAAAAAAAAAAAGGAGTTTACAATGCATGAACAGGCAGATTGGTGGTTTAAAAAAAAAGTAAAAAAGTCTTTGATTACGATAACAAATTACATTCCTTCCTGTCAATGAGTATCTTACTGGCATTATGTTCTGTGCAATGTAGGAGGCCTCCAAACAATGCATGGAGGCACAAAAATTATAATAGGCTAGAGAGGTTTAGACTATTTTATTGCCATTAGCATGGCTTCGTAACACGGATGTTTAGTTACACCCAAGCCCTAATTTCCAAGAGGTCCATCACAGACCAGAGTGTCCTTTCCTTTTTGAGAGAATCAACAATAGTGGGGAATTGATCAATATTTCGTCTATGGATTTAGTTATTACGGTTAATGTAGTTTGGAGTGAGCCGACTGACCCTCATCTGCAATTCAGCAATGCTGGTCTATTTATTTACGATGGGTTAAATCTCACCCCCCACCAATATACTGAATATCAAAATAATCACAAGGCCAACATCAGATGTGCAGTTAGCCTGATCCAGAGGACCTCTTGCTTTGATATGTACAACAGCAGAACCCTACTCGGAATATATTCTTAATCTAGCACAAACATCAGTTCCCATGCGGGACTCAGACCCATCTACTCTGAGAATGTGACTGATGGAATTGGAGAAATCAGAAGCCCAGATCCAAAAAGTGCATTCATCCAATAATTGTCAAGCATACAAAATTCAGGGATACTTTCTGGGTATTACCTGTATTGATTGTCGAACCCGGTGTACATTTTTAAAAGGAGTGATGCATTGCCACTATAATGAATACAACAGATTGGATCAGAGGCTGTGTGCAGTAACAAAGAGAAAGCAACTCCCCAAGAAAACTTCAGTGTGCTTCCATAGGCATACAGGCCAATAGCGTAGAAAGTCAGCCGTGGCAGAACAGTAATTTGCTGCAGAATACCAGTGTTCTAAGCAACACATTTAGGGAGGTGGGTCTTGGAGTCCGGAGTGAATATTCAAAGGAATGATTCCAAATAGGATGTTTCTACAGACAAGAGAAGTGGTGTCCAAACTGAGTGGTTACAAGAATCGTCAGGCCTGTAATAAGAAAATTAATTTGATGTGCAATATTAAGCCATCTCTACCCCAGTGAATCAATCAAAACCTTAAAAATTGTAAATTAGAAAGGAGTTTAATTCTCAAACAGATTCTTTAAAAGCAGGTAGTAAACACAATTATATGTTTAGAAAATAAACAATAAACCCAAATGCAAACATCTACTAAAACACGCACCGAAAACAGGAACTTTTTGCTAATCTGGGGGCACGCCAGTATTCTACTATAAAGCAAATCGTGTCTATTATTCGCAATCCACAAGTCCTAGGAAATAAGGACTTTGACCGAATGGTATATTACATGAGACCAGAAGAATCTGGTAGAAATAATGGACAATGTAAGCCTTCCTCAGAACAAATATTTATTCACAATGCACAGTAAGGCAGTGGTATGTCGGGTTTTAACAAATTCATCTGCATAATTTAACATCCATAGATGGAATCTGTTAGAAAATAGATGTTACTTATGTCATTTTGGGACATAGAAGGAAACATTGCTTAAGGCATTATCTGGGTATGAGACAAAGACATACACTGTTTTGCACCGAGTGGCACTAGGTTTTCTGCGCCCTGGGGATAGAAGCTGCAAAAATTAGTTTCTGCTCATAATTACCAAATGGATAACAATAAACCAGAGTTATTATTAGACTTCAAGACATTAGGACTTCAGTGGTTAACTTGAACCTTGTGTGCCAGGGGTATGGCTTGGTCCCTTGTTTGGAGGAACCAGCACTTATTCTGTGCCTCCCGTAGGCACCAGTTTAGTGATTTAAAACACCCCTAGGCATTAATTTTCTATGAATGCCCTTTGTTGCCTCGCCGTTCATTAAGTTTTAGATCCTGTCAAGGTTGTTCTAGTCTTGTGTGCTTTAATGAGCAGATGCCTTTGATGAGAACATGAAAGTTAATTTCTTTAACATTGGACCGCATTTCACTTTAGTGCATTACACTGAATCAAGACAATGTTATATTTAACACAATTGTTTCAGTGAATGTATAAGCATTTAAGCCTCTTCACCTTAAATGTGATGTTAATTATTATTACAGATGGGGCAACATGGTCTATTAAAGTATGTACAGGAGAGCTCATGTACGGCACACATGCTGAGCTGGTGTATGCCAAGTGCTCTGACATACCACGAAGAAAAAAGGATGGTGCTGGTCAGTTACAAGGAGGCCTCTAGAAGCTTGTTACATCTCTGTAGCTTAAGCAAGTAAAGCAACAGACCCTTGAAATCACTTCTTTAGAGCCTGGCTTCAAGGCAAGCAGGACCAGTCTTCTTTTTTCAGACAACATTGAAATCCTTCTTCTGAATCTTCCACAGGTCCAGGAGTTTTCGGACCAGAGGGTCTGACGGTGGTATTCTTATACCCAGTGCCAGCATGTGGGTGGAGTTTGCCCCCTTTGTATACCCTGCCCCCTTTCCTGGGTTTAGCTCCAAACTGTCTAGTGTATCAAAGGGCAGGCAGACCTAGGAGTGGGTTGCATTGGTTAGTGGCAGGGCATGCAGCCCTTAGAAGTAAACAGGTGCCTAAGCATAGCCCAGAGGCTACCCTTTGAGGCTCAGGAAGGCTGGGTACAACCACCCGGGACATACTTCTCAGGAGAGGAACACCCTGCCCTACACCAAATGCCCTTTTGTGTGTGTGTGTCTGAAAGGAATACAGACCATACCACACCACAGGAGAGCCATACACAGTAGTGTGATCCTAGACATTGGAAAAAAGGCATTTTTTTCCCCCGGCAGAAAAATGCCAACTTTCTAAAAGTGGCATTTTCAGAAAAGTAACTTAAATCTGACTTTACCATTAAAGAGGTTTTTAAATTGCAATCAAAAGGAGTGGAAGAGGCATTTCTCTGTCTATTCTTAAACTGAAGTATTAATTTATTAGGATTAGTGAGGTACCCAGCGATAGCATATGAGAAATCATTATTAAAAACTTTGAAAAACTTTCAGGTTTTTTCATGAGCAGGCATTTAAAACCTAAGAACACATACCCAACCTTTTAAATACCATACGCTCTGCTATAGCATTGGTTACGGTCCATCTTAGGGGGCATACGGTCTATCTTAGGGGGCATTTATAAGTATTAAAATGGAAGGGTTAGGCCTGGCAAAAGGTACATTTTACAAGGTCAAAATGGCAGTTTGAAGCTGCACTACAGGCTGCGGGCTACTTTAGTGGGTGGCACAAGGCGTGCTGCAGCCCATTAGTAGAGTTTAATTTACAGGCCCTGAGTAAATGTAGTACGTACAAGTAAATTAAATGCACCAATCAGGTATATGCTAATTTTCCCCATGTTTAAGGGAGAGAGCACAAGCCCCTTACGACTGGTTAGCAGAGGTAACATGCACAGAGTCCTAATGGTAACAAAAACTAGTTCAGCACAGATAGGGGAGTGAAGGCAAAGCGCCTTGGAAAATACTATTGTAAGGATTGTCAGATCTAAACGTTGTAGTGCATATGTTATGCTATGTCATCCTTTATGAGGTTTTTGCAAACTGGGAGGCAAGAGTTCCTCCTTATGGCATCCATCTACTTTTTCTGCATATTGTAAGTCCACAATACAAAGCAGCAAAGATTTATTCCAAAACCACAGCTGACTCCAAAAGGCATCATGGGCATAGAAGGTCACAAACAATGCAACAGGTAATACAGGAAGAAAGGTTAGCAGAATAGGACCCATTTTAGACTCACTCTTCTGAAAGAGTAAAATTGCAGTGGATAAATTGGAAGGGCGTTCCATGGGTTTATCCTCCGCAGAATTAGGTTACATTATTTCAAGTACTCATGGACGTCAGCTTAGTGTAGGCTGTTACGCCTGGCTTGCATCAGGCCAACTCATGACCACTGCGATTAGGAAGGCAATGACCTGAACAAAAGTAGAAGTTGATACAATAATAGAATTGGTTTTAATTCCGGGCACATTTCTTCCCCTTTCGCTAGCTCCTCAGCCATGAGCAGGAGGCTGCTGAAGGTCTATGGGTGATGCAAAAGGGCAAACCTGTGAGGTCATCAGGGTCAAAGGGTTGAGAACGTCATTTCTACCCATGACAATTTGGTGAATACACGCCCATGTAGGTAAGTCTGTATTTCAGCGATCTAGTCTGAGTACCGATTTGGCAGGCAGAAATCGCATTAGACTCCCACAGGGTCCGAGCAGCAATGACAAACCTCATATTACCCGGTTTCTACATTTTCATCTCGCTCTGTTAAACTATTCAACAAATGACAGACACAGTTTAAGCAAAAATGTATGCAGAAAAAGCATTTTTTTTTTAAAGGGCAGAATTTCCCAGAATATTTGCCAAATATATTTTAACCAACCCTGAGAATGCCTAGTAACTCAACTCACGAAAGAACAAGTACATAATATGGAATAATTCAAATGCCTCAGAAAAAAGTTGCGTTTAGAATTATCCTGGCTAAGATCTATTCTTCCAGCAATGCACATTTTTTTTTATTAATAAACGCTCGTATGAACATGCCATTACTATTGGTAGATTTGTGACGCAGTTGAACGTCAGCTAAAACACTAGCAATAGGTTTCCATATATGGTTTCCTGAAATGATTTTGCAATGTTAAGAAATACAGTCACTGCCTCTCGACCTTTTGCTAGACGGAAAAGATGACGAGGGCTACCAAAAACGTAGAATACGCCATGCATTTGCGAATGTTGATACACACTGCTTGTTACTATAACAGAGAATCCATCCTGCAATAGTGCTCCAAATCAAAATAAAAAAAAATAAAAAAAACACAGGTGAATGCGCGGAATTACTATATACAGACGAACTGACTAACAAATGCCACAGACCGTGCAAGACAATACCCACATTTATGTAAAACAAAAATACGTGGACAAATGTATATTTTCACAGTGGTGTAACTGCACTATTAGCTATCAAACGCAAGATGTTAACACCACACTGAAACCTAGAAGCACACATTCAACTCGCAGAAGGGGTGGAGGGGGTGGACACATCAGAGATACAATCCGCTCGCTAAAACTTCCCACTGATGTGATGCCCTCTCAATGTTTATGATCTTACGAACGCTGTGGCTGGTTGCTAGGAGTCAGGAAATATTTGGAGAGCTGTCTGTGGGCAGAGATTTTGCGCAGGGCAAAAGCGAGCCTGCCATTCAGTTATTTGTTTGCAGCTCACCTCAGCCCGGGAGCTCTCTGCCTGCTTTCATTATTGCGGGTGACTTTGTTCCTTGCAGGTTTTGCTTGCATTGACGGCAACTGTTTACTGGCTCCGTTGTATAATGCCTGCGCTGCAGGGCCCCGGGTTTAAAAGTGAGGCCCAAAGTTCCAGTCCTGAGAAGATCCACTCAGCCTTGTATTCTTGAACCACACCGGAAGTGAGCAGAAACGGTACACAACAAACGGTTAGTTACCAAGGCAACCAATCGGCACACCACATACAAATACAACTGACGGTATCAATCTTTAACACAAGGGTGAACATGGAATATTGGTAAACGTAACGACTATGGGTGATTAATTATCCCCGTCATCTAAAGGATAGTTCTGGTCGGCCTGGCAAGACCTCGAGGGTACTCGAACCTTCCCCGACCTGAAATCTACCTCGGAGGCACCCAGGTTATCCTAATGCTACCAGAAACTATTTTTCATCGTCTACAGAATTACCACGCACAAAAACTTGCTGGCTGTTAAAAGGGCTCTTTCATAGCCAGTCTAAATATTATGAGAGAAAACCCACCTACATTAACTTATCTCCACAAATAAATATGCAAATCACAGCAGATTTGGAAGGGGTTGTATGTACCAGAATATCGTTTGACAAAAAATATTGTGCCCTAAATATCGTTTACCAAATAGAATAAAAAGAATTGCTGTACAGGAGTGACCAGACAAGCTACACTCAAAGGGACGATATATTTATTTTGTAAACAATTGTTTGGACAGGATATTTATGCTAGACGGTATCTCTGTTGAACTTGTTCTGCTATTCAACCAAACCATTAGAAATATATTGTTGCGCTTTGCTATGATTGATACATATATTAGGAGAAAGCACCGTTTAGCACCAATGTCTAAAACTGCAGGCATATGCTTACTCTAAAGAAATAATGTAACCAAAGTAACAGGAATAGTTTCCTTTCCACTCTCTGCCCCTAAACCCTCCACCTTGCTTAACTTCGACCAACAAAGAAAAAAATCTAAAACAAAATGATTGGATAATGTATCTCCAATAGATATCAGAGCTGAGATGAGACACAGTGTGGATAGCACATGTGACAATGGGGTGGACATGCCCCCAAAAAATACCCTACAAATGCGGACTATAGAAATAACAGCATATTTGATAGCTGTAATACTGGATTCTGTGATGCTCCTTGGAACAAAATTAAACTGTGGAGGTGCAGAAATTGGGATCTAATGGCGACTGGTTCGCATTCGGTAGTCAGCCACTGTATACGTGTGGTGTATTTTTTCTCAAATAATTAGTATCCATACTTGATGGAATCGGGATGCTCCACAATGCAATTAGTGTAAACTTATAATAAAAATGTTGCCTAACTCAGAAAGGCAGGAAAATATTAAAAGAAGATTCTTTGCAGTAATAATGATATAATTTAGGGCAGGAAACAACCCATCCAAGATACTTGAGGACAAAGACGACTTGTGCAAATGCAAGCACTTCAAAGGATTCCAGACCCAGACAATTTTTCAAGAGGTTTATAAATGTATGAATTAACCATGGCCATTTTTATGTTGCCATGAAATATTCTAGCCCTAGTTTTCTTCTCTATGACTTTTGAACATAGTCTCAAGTTTTCTTATCGAAGCATGGATATCGCATACAAGGACTGACAACATTCTACAGATATACAGTTTGCCACAAAGCTGTGAGGTTGCTGCTTACATGACCCTTTCCAACAAGTATAGGTAGCAAAAACTATACTTAATTGTATTAAAGATGGAAAAGTGAAAAAAAAGTACATGAGCATTAGTTGTGAAGAGGACCTGAAGAACAAAATGGGTCAAGCCTTATAACCACAACTGCCTAAAACTGAATTTTTTGTGAACGTGTACAGTCATCCAACCTTTGAATTTTGCGAATTACTTTTGCATGGATAAATGTTCACAATTTCAAAAGAGGACGCTTGCTCTCAAAATGAAGTAACTTCTGGTTGCTGTGCATACCCAAAACTTTCTTTTGAAACAAACTAAGAAATGCTACTTGAATTTTAGTACTTGATAACATCTTGAATTATAGGTCTCTAGCTCTCAGGAAGTGGGTTCTCTTGGCTTGGCAATGCAAACAACTATATCACCAATTCACAGACAGTTATAAGAAGGACTCACATAGGTGAAATAAACATCCCCGTAAAGTTGATTGGAGTAAAGCAGAACACCCATCAAATCTGGATGTCAGCCATGTCTGCACTCTTCCAAAAAGAATCCCTAATCTTCAGTGATCGTTCAGAATCAAACCTAATGAAGAGCTTGCCAGACAAGCTGATTCAAGCCAAGGACATGGTCCTTTACCTTAGAAAGAACACCAGGAATGTGATGTAATTGATGTAGAGTCTTTCCCATAAATGGAATAGAGTTTCCAAAACACATGAAAAGGCACCTTCACACCAACTCACAGGAAACGTACTCCTTAGTGATGAGTGTGACCCTCATATACATGTTCAAGTTGCTCTCTCTTGCGTAAACAGCATTTAGCCTGGCCTCTCAGACCATCTCTTGTACCACATTCAGAATCTGCAAAATGCGGTAGCACACACAGACCTTTTGGGTACCTCTTTCCAGTCACATACTTACTGCGTTTGTTGATGGTCTGCCCACAAACAATAGAACACTCACTCCGTTGTATTGTTCATGGACTCTTCCATGTCTGGGACCCACCCATTTCTTTCCTCCGGAGTATAAGGCTTAAAGCACAGCTCCGCAATGTTGTTCAATATACAATTCTCTGCTTTTAGGGTCAGAAAAACACAAATATTACCGATTTTGGCTAGGATTTGGCTTCTACAATGGTCTTTCACAGGAAACTGCCATCTGATCCATTGCATTGCCATTTTGGATTTCAATCAGGCCGAGGGAGGTCCGTTTTGAATAAAACACTCAGACAAAAATAAGACATACGTGCAATTTATGACAAACTGGAGTCAAGGAAATAGCTGGCTTTCTGCTGAGGTGTGGCAATGCCATCAATGGTTGCTTCAATCCTCACAATGCCAGCAGACACCCAGCTGCAGGCCATCGCCCTAAGGTTTTGCAATGGTGATAAGAATCCTCTGAGGTAAGCAGGGCACGCTCTTGTTATTCAAGAAGCTACTTCGTGTTAAAGAAATCTTCACAAATGATTTACAAATTATTTTCCTGGCAGAGCAAAGGCCAGTCAAACTCTCCTCCAGTCACGCCTGCTCAGCCATAACTATTCCCTGAAATTTAAATGGGAAACTGCAATAAACATAGACCTGAGCCAGACGCTATCTGCACGTCAAACAAACCATGGCTCATTCTACTTTCTGAAGTAGTTAAAAGATAACCTCTTAGTTGACGGGAAAGCCATGCCCGGATTTCTGTGGAAGCTCCTTTTATAATGCACCTTTGAAACCGGAAATGGTGCAATGGAATTCCCTCGAAATCCAATCTGGTTAATACAGCTTGCAAAAGCCCTACATTTTTTCAGGTAAACGAAAACGTTATTTGGATAAACACTATAAAATTTATAGAGTTTGCAAAATGAAGTGGGAATGTCACTCACAGAGGCCCAGCCATGACAGTCTGGGGCAAACCACTAATGACGGCCTCAAACAGGAGCATGACCATGTGATAGCATGGCATTGAAATCTGCTAGCGTTCAGCTGTACGCGCCCATGGAGAATAGCAAAGTGTACATCTTAACACACACGCCCTTCTGTTTACTCACTTGTCTAACAGCAGAGCATTTTAAGTGGTACTTGTAGTTTCTCAGGGCATTTTCTAAGGATTTCCTTTTAGTTCCTGTTGTACAGCAGGCTTCTGAGGAGGCCAACAATATAGTATGGTGTGGAAAACTGTCCTCGCAGTTTCTTGAACTCAACTGGAATTGCCCAGCTTTCTCAGAGTGTTCAACTTGTATTTTGAGCAGGTCTTGATGTCCAAGTGTACAAATAAGATGAATGAAATCAAGGTGTGGGAGAACTGAGAATCGGTGGAGCGATGAGATTGTGTCCTATGGTACTGGGCCATGCTATGTGTGGGGTGAGTTCATTAAAGACTCTGGCTACTCACAACTAACGGCTCAAAGTGCTTCAACCTAATGTACTGTTGAAGTTCTCCTTTAGCGCCACATTTGAGCAGACCAAATTAAATCTGGATTTCCTGTTTGAATATTAGTGGAAAGCATTTGCATACACGGACCACAAAAAAAACCACAAACAAAAAATGGATATACTCTACTGGTCCTAACCTAGAGCACCAGTGGACGATTTGATTTATGGTATTTCAGGTCGCTGGACCTCCCTATGCAGCCATACCATGCCCTGGACATGGCCGCACATTTTCTTTGTTTGGCTGACCCAGGCAGAAACGGAGCGGACAGACTGATCAGTATATTAGACTTTAGGAACTACATGCAGTGGATTTTATAGCCAGGGGTGGCTGTAACTCAAGGCATATGAAGCCATCAGTAAAGCTTCAAGTGAAAAAGAAAAGGCTTGTATTGACCAGAAGATGGAAGAGAAGGAAGAGTTCTCACCTGGGGCAATGACAGCTATACCTATGCTCAAGTCCTCAGCTCATGAATCTGGAAATCCTAGCCTGGAGTCTTTCAGTTCTGGCTAGAATGACAATTAAAATGTCCACTGATTTATCCGGGCACCTCCCCACGCTCTCTCATAGTAGAGAGAAAACATTCCCGTTTCCCACAGGTAAAATCAATTGGCCTCTTGAAGCAGATACATTGTACTGCAGGTTGCACAACTTTTTTAAACTTAAAAGATCATTTTGTACATTACGGAATGATCTTTCAAGTGTATTATATTCATGGGCTGATCTGTAATTGTTAAAACACACATACCAAGTTGTATTTGCACAAAATAGTACACTTCGCATTGATCTCTCTTACACTCAATTCCTTTGGATCTAGTTTGGATTGCTATCTCTTTGCCCATGGACATGGCACACTTTACCTAGTGCCTCCTTTTGAAAAGGACCGATTGTAAAAATATTTTTGTAGCTTTGTATTAGGTTAAAATTACATGACTATGCAATTGACACAGAGGTAAAACGTAGTGATTCGAGCCTACCTGGAGAGTGGAACTCTCAAAGCCATGGTCCACAAGATGGAGCATGCACATACTACTTTGAGGTTAATCACAAAAGGGGTGGAGTACAACAATGGAAGGGGTGTTTGGACCCATTCTTTTAGCAGTAGGCTTTACTTTTTACATTAGCCCATATAAACAAGTTTCTTATTTAAAGATGTGAAATGTTGAACTATTATTAAAAAGGTGATGAAGCATGGGATTGGAACAGGGCATTGCTGATAATACAGCTACCTGTTTTCACCTGCATTTTAACTCCTCATCTTATGAAAGTCCTAATCAGTACCTTCCCAGACAAGGGACACATCTTAAATCTGCACGTCTAACATAGGTTTAATAGAGGTAGATCTAGGAACACATTGAAATTAACCATCAACCTGGCAAAAGAGTTCCCCTTAAATGTGCTGTTTGCAAGTGTTTACTTCATATAAATGTATCCTATGTTCATATTCTGAAATCCTGGGATGGGTAACGCCCTCCTGGACATGCACTGGACTTCCCTGCACTGAAATGGACATCGGAAAAAGCCTTAGCAATTCTGGTAAAAATGCCAGCCTAATAAATATAGTTTAGGTAAAATAAAGTAATATTTAGCAACATGAGTGCTATGAAATTAACAGAGGAAAAAGGAACTATGAGATCGCATATGCAAATCAAATATTAATTACCATAAGCAGTACATTAAAAATCCAGACACGAAGAATCCCAGAGATCATGGCTCACTGCTGTAATCTCTTGTAGCCTGCAGGTCACAGGTTGGATTCTGGCAGAGCCAACTGGGTCTGTAGATCCTTCTGGTATTCATTAGGTCGTGCAATGGTAACAACTGTTATTTGCATTGCTTAGAAAATCACACAAAAATATGGGCAACAAGTTCATCATTCAAATGACGAATCCTAGGATCTCAATTTTTAACTTGGAAGTAATGGATTAATTCTATTTCTTTAGCCAGCATTGTTTTCACATACGCCCTCTTTAGTTGTTAGGGGGAGGTGTAAAGGCTTACGCTGTAGAGCACATTTTGATGGGCTACGAGTTGGTCGTATTTAAGCAAATTCGCTTTTCCTTAATATAATTCACTTGGATTGCTCCGTTGGAAAAAACATTAACTAAAAGTTAAATAATAATATGTAGTAGCCTGACAAAAGTCATCTGAGTGCAAGGTTGGATCTTGCACAGGGTGAACCCTTTCAGTTTTAAAGGAAGGATTACATTTATTAGAGTCTGCATACCTTCTGTTGCTTAGCTGGAAAGACAAATTGGCGTACTTTCAATTGTGCTTTTTTATTCTTCAGTTGAAAGAAAAGCCTAATAAAAAAAAGATCATGGGAAAGATCAGCTCCAATTGTGGTTTAACCTAAAGTCAAGTTTCTGCTACTTGGACTTTTTCAGCAGAATTCGGGAGCCAGAGTGTGAAAGGTACTGGATAAAGGACCGAGTTTTTTAGACTTAAGAGTTGTGTGGATGGCCCTTTCTAGAGGCCAGTCCTGTCCCTAGGACAGTAAGGGTAAGACCTCGTCAGTGACAGTTATTCCAAGCCTGCAGTGGTCACATGCAGCATTAAATAATATTTCCAGATGTAAAACAAAAATGGTGATGTACGATATCAATATGGAAAGGGACAGACTTCTGCAGAAAGGTCTGGCCACAACAGTAAGAGGGTTAGGTGTAGGAATAGATCACAATAAGGCGTGTGGTCATGGACAATATCTGGAACACCTACACAGGCAGAAAAATGTTTTCAATTCTTTTTTGCACTTTATTATTTTGGAAACACCCAGAAATATACACCTTCAAAAACGGTACGAGTGTGTTTTCAGGTAGGTAGGTTTGAAACCCCGCCTTATATAATGGAGTATTAGTTTTCTTTAACAGAACTAAAGTGAAAAACAGCTGGTGTGTACCCTTTATTTTCACATGCTGCCCAGGACATATTTTGTGTTACTTAGTGTACCCCTGGAAAGTTGTTGTTGTCCAGTACGCATGTCATGACCCTCCGCGGTGACAAGCAATATACTGTAGAACGTGTAGCCATACTTTTACTACAGCTGCTTACTGCCTTGTTTAAATCTGCTTCTTACGATACTGGTCAAAGGAAAACAAATGTGCATAATTCATTCCAAATGGCTTTCTTTTTCTGGTTTCATGCACATTCCTTTCAGCTACAACCACAATTTATTATTTGGCAATGCAGACAAATTATTTGCAAATCGCAGCATTCCCCAATTGCTTGCCCGCTTGACTCTTTGTCCAAAGAAGGTGGTAAGCCATTTGTAAATGGGAAAGCATCACAACGGGCCCTACTCCGCTGAGAATTTAGAAAACAAAACAAGCAAAAAACCTAAACCTATTTTTAGTGTGCAGTCAGTAGTCCCACAGACCACTGCCTGCTCTTTAAAATGAAAGAGGTTATACACAGACAATCTTCTTCAGAAAAGTGCTTAGTATTACTTTAAAGCATGGCTTCACCGTGTTTAAATCCCTGATCTATTACCAACATGCAGGGCTTTATGTAGATACCAAAGGGGGTATCTAAAGAGGAGTCTTCTCTTTAGAAAGGGTATCGCTTACGGCCTATAGGGTGTCAACTGACGGGCATTTTTGTGCAAGATTATTAAAAAACATGTAAAAAAATAAAACAGGAAATCTATTGCGGGTATAGATTATCGTAACTTTTTACATGAATTGTTCAGAAATCGAACAGTGATATTTGCCAGTATAGATAACGACAGGTATAGAGCCCGACAGGGACCTAATGTAACATCCCTTTTTAATTACTAACAAGCTTGAGAACCAGAACAACCCGCTCCACTCAAATCGATGCCAATATATAGATAAGCCGTTTACCAATGAACCCTCTGTACACCCTGCGCAAACGCAAGCAAGCAATGCTATATTAAGCTTGCCAATAAGTGAATTCAGCCCAGGCCAGGCTAGAGGGCAATCAAGCAGTGCCCAATGGGCCGGTTTGACAGATCAGTGTCTGGGCTGTTTTTGGTTTTTTTGCAGTTTGTGGACCTGTTTTATGGCCTTGTAGGCTGGTTTTACCATCGATTTCCAGGCCCGGCTCCAGGAATTTTTATTTGGGTGGGCCAAGGGTGCATTCGGGTGAGCCACTGCGGCAGTCGCGACTCGTGGGAGGGGGTGGGGGAGAGGAGTGGTTGGTTGGGCAGGGGGGGGGGGGGGGGGGGGGTCGAGCGGGGGAGTTTAATTTAATTCATTTAAAAAATAAAAAAAAACACAGGAACAAAGCAGGCAGCTAGGCTCCCTCCCCTAAGCCAATCACAACGCTGCAAGCAGCACTGTGATTGGACAGGACGCAGCCCAGCCAGGGGCTTTTGTGGCTCAGTCTTTGCGCACTCAGGAGTGGGCACACCACTCCTCCCCTGCCCTGCTCACATGTACAAACGCTATTGTGCAAGACAGTATTAGGAAGCGGCGTCTCTTCCTAATAGCGAGCCGCATTTGTAATGTATCATTGTTTTGCACCTGCAATTAAAGTCGCAAAACACTTGCAGTTTACCACCTACTTCAAATAGGTGGTAAGTCACTCGGAAAGAGGAAGGGTTCACCAGGGGACCCCTTCCCGCAACCCCTTCCCCCTTTGTGAAAGGATGTGAAAATATTTTTAAAGAGCAGGCAATGGTCTCACGGAACGCTGCCTACTCTTAAAAAATGTTTACGTTTTTCTTTTTGAAATGCATCCCGTGTAAGGTCCCTTTGATGGCAATAGGAGGTTCCTGAAGTGAGAGTATTAGGCAAGTAACACTACTCAGCCTCCCTCATTGGCAGCCTTCAGAGAGAATCTCTTCATTACTAGCTCCACCCGACCCAGGACTCTGCAGCACACACCCTTCCAGGCCTGATTATCCATTTTCTACCATCCATCTCTCGTGCACCTTATCTCACAGCTGACCTTGTGCCCCAGCCCCATATCAGCCACCATCTGGCTCCTTTTTGATCATTCCCGGTAAAAAACATTATTAAAATCCCCCTCAAACTTAAAACATTAAATATAACAGTAAATATAATTAGCACACACTTTAAAATATGTTCCACAGTGGTCCTAATGACCCGACTGATAATTAAATAAACAAAAACAGAAAGGCCATGACAGGGCCGGCTTTAACGCTGGTGTGAAAGTCTTTTTTGGCGCCCCACCGCTGACCTCTCTCAATTTCTTTACTACCTCCCTCCAACAATGCCCTTCATCCCTCCGAAGGCCCTCCCCCTCATGACCTCCTCCTCGGATGCCCTCACTGCCACCCTCCACCACTGCCCCTCATCTCTGCGTAGCCCCACATGACCTCCTCGGACTACCTCACTGCCACCCTCCAAGAGTGCCCCTCATCTCTCCATAGACTCTCCCCCTGTTCACCTCCTCTTCGGATGCCCTCATTGCCACCCTCCAACAGTGCCCATCATCTCTCCACAGCCCTGATCTCATATGCATTTAATTTATTGTATAGCGCAACTCATAGTGTAGGGTTTCACAGTACGGAGACCATGAATAATACAAGTATGTAATTCAGCCTATAGGGAATGTTACATAAGCCAATGAGGATTACCAGGTGTAGGAATCAGGTCATCCATACTGGTGGGCTGTATGTTTTAACAGGGTTAGGTCTGAAGAAGCACAAACAGAATTCAAAGCATACCCAGTGGTTTGGGGGTTGGCTTTGCTGATTAAAATGTACATCTGCCCAAACAAACCCTTTATAGCAACATTAGATCATTGAAAGACAGGGGAAATTCTAACTATATAGCAACACAAACAAAAAAGTTATAATTATGCCAGTCAGGTTTGTATGCAGCTCTTTGGTGACAGTTCATAGGGCACTGCCCTATGTTAGGACTGTAACTTCTGATCTGCAAGTAACACAAGGATCTCTGTAAATAAGGCAGTAACCCACTGCGCTATCCACATAAAATACAGTTTATCTGCATTTCAAAACTACAAACAAACAAAAGATCGCTCTCCAGCAGGATCATTAATCACCAGAGTTATCTGGACATTTTAGTAGTTGTCTTGCATTTGTGGCAGAGCCAGTTATGAAAATGATGCAAACGATTTAAATTAAATATACACGGCATACACGAAGTATGTGTCTTGCTGGGCCCTCACAGAATTTAAAAATATTAATCAATAACCACATATTCTCGAAGCATACATAAAGTATGTATCTTGCTGGGCCTTTGCAGATAAAATAAAAAACGGAATAGCCACACATTCTCTCACCTGCTCCGATGGACGCGCAAAGGTCACCTGGTGCCAAAGAAAGGATCTGTCCCCTTCGTTATGTCCCTATTCTACCTGCACGAGGCGGCGGGGGCACAGCCCACCTTCCTAAAAGAAGATGTGTGATTGGGCCTGGGCTCTCTCACAGGCACCCCCAATCACTCAACTCATAGAAGAAAAATTACGTTCAGAGGAACGTTTTAAATTATAGTGCCGATTTTCTGTTGGCCATGATGCTGCTGTGAGGGCCAAGGTCCATGTTTGGGTGGGCCAGGCTCATGTTAGCGGCCCACCCGCTAGAACCGGGCCTGTCGATTTCCTAGATTTTACCACAAGTAATACCTGCAGTAAAGACAAATGAATGCAGGCTCCCACACCATGCAAAAGGCCCATAGAGCGCAGTCTTTACAAGATCAGAACTGGCCTAATTTGCAAACGTGCGCCCTTCTTTTAGCCATCAGATTCTCTAATTTGCACAGGCCGACCCTGAGTCCATGCTATTTTTAAGCCTTCTTCTCCTACATTTCATACCAGAAATAATTCAGAGTAGCGGTTTCATTCTGTGAAACTGGTTTTTACTTTCAGGAAATAAAAAGATCGATGTTGCAGCAAAAACATTTTAAACTGTCCGAGGAGTTTTTTCAGCAAACATTCCAAAGAAACCGTGCGCGCGAAGGCACGGCAGGCTGGTCGTGTGTCCCCACACGCTGACAAACGCTGAAGTGTGCTTGCAGAGCGAAGGACTCGTTTGCTATGTGCCGGGTTGACTGTGCGATAGCATCAAGCACTAATGACAGGCATGCTAATGGACTGTGTTACGTCAAGAATGCGGCCCCTCCTTGGCCCCCATGCGGGTATATTCTGTGTACGTGTGTGCTCGTGGCTGAGTGTGCGAGTATGAATGCGGAGGTTCTCGAAACCTACTGCTTCTTCCTTTCTGTGGCGACGTAGGCGTTCTGCCTTGCCATCAGATGGAAAGAGAGCTGGAGTCTCGGCGATCTGATAAAGGCAAAGGTCTCGCTCTCAAACGCAGAGCCCCACCCCAGGCGACAGTCAGAGCAAGGATCAGATATCGGCTTCCAAAGGCAAAAAAAAAAAAAAAAAAAATGCGCCATACCAGTGTTTAACTATCTGTAAAGACCACATTTTTCAATTGAAGGGTTGATTTTAGTAATTCTCCTGTAGAAATGATCAGCATTATTCAATTACACCCGAAACTTTTTGTAAATGCCAGTCTAGCATCAGTGCGCTCTGCCACTTCCTAGACATATACAGAACGGCTGACAGACTTGGTCACCACTGCTGTTAACGTCCATACGCGAGGAGCGGCTCGAAGATTTTTTTAATTCAATTCTGGACTTTTAGTCCTAGGTTTTATAATGAAAAACGAGAGTACAGGTTCCAGAATTCTGTAAAAATAAAAAATAAAAAAAGTTTGACTGGAGCAGGTAGGTCACAAATGGATTTGGGAAACTTGTTAGGGCCATGTCGCAGATTTTGACCAATATCACCGGTACGGATTTGCCTAGATCTATCAAAAGGTCCTTGGCTTTACTAGGACAAAATTCAGATTTGTATATCTATTCAGAAGCAATACAGCACACATGGTTAGTAAGTGGCTAAGGGCAAGGCTCAATTAATGCATAACATAAATTTGCTCAAAATAGTTTTATTTTGAATTTAGATTTTTCTCCCAATCCTTGTTTAAGACAATAGCCTGCAAAATAAATAACATTAAAATAAAAGCACTAACCCAAGTCGAGGTCATCCCATAGAGATTATAACTTCTATGGACTACTCTTACACAGTACAAAAGTAAGGCAATCATACCGGGAGATCAGTTAAACAGATAATATGAAGGCAAAGCACTTGATGCCTAGGTGTAGTAACAAACTAACAGTGCAACACTGGTCCTCACACACATCGAAACACTACCCATGTAGGCCACCCTATAGACACACACTCTTCCAACTATAGTACTCTGAGCAAGTAGCATGCTAGGCAGCCACAAATTCACTTTCGCCCTTCGTCAGGGGAATTGCCTGCTTTATAAATTAAACTAGCGTAAATGCTACCAAACCAGAGATGTTGTGACCCAAAGGTCATAACATAAGGTAGGACTTGAAAGAACATGCAATTTATCTCCACTGCATAAAAAAAAAAAATCTACGTGTGATGCTCATCCTAACACCCTACAGAAATAAGATAACTAGAGAAGGTTCAGAGTATTGTTCACAACATCCGACGAGTATTAAGAAGCCTGAAGCAAGAAATTAGCCCTCAGTCAAACCGAAGAGACAAATCCTATGGACATTCCAAGAATGTGCTGGATAAATGGACCCAATTTCATGAGACCACGGGTCACAAAGCCAAAACAGGTTGGATTTCCACATGTTGAATTGGAGCCAACCTACATAACCGTGTCTTAGCAGGGACAAGAGAGGTGCTAAACAAGTCAGATTATTTATACATATCCAACAGGTTACATTCTTAGACCATTTCCCAGTACCCTCCTCTCATCATCATTTCATGAGCAACCTCCATTGGTCACTCCACTCTGAACACAACCAGTCTTGTCCACAGCAGACGAGTGACTGCCACACTAGACTTGTTTCTCCAAGATGCTCCAGGTGACAGTTTTCAACCAAAGAATTGTAACAGACCAAGTTAATCTACACAGCCATTAACACCACCCTTCCACCAGAGAACTCCTTCCCTTAATATGGCTTCCCAAGACACAGTCTCTTTAGAGAACATCCTTCAATTTAAAGGCCTCTAACACTACCACACAACTACCTGCACATCACTGTTGGACAGTGACAATAAATCAACTTTGAGCAGCCACTTGAAAGTAGAAAAACATCTTCATTGCTGCTCATCAGGCTTCTATTTCTCAAAGACCACTGCATTAGTCTGCCTAGATTGTCCCTACACTTCGATAAATGAGGGGATGGGGCCCTAGTTTGTTCCCCATAAAACTTTTAAAAACTTCGATTTATAAAATACAACATTAAACATGTGCAATTATTGAACACTTCATATACAAGCCCTAAAGTGAAGTACATGCTGAAGAACATTTAAACTTGATAATCTAAATAAAGCATGAAATCCTCATGCTTACAGAGGACAATGGAAAATTGAAAGCGAAGTGTGAATAGATACCACAATGATGTATACAAGAGACATCCGTAGTTAAACACACATAATACAAAATAGTAAATTGTAAGTGCAAATTTGTTCAATCAATGAATAAGTAATGGCTGAATTAAGATGTTATATTTGGACCATGAGAAATATTGATACTGCAGCACTAAGATACAACACAGACATTCCAGCCCTCCCCCACCCCGGCAAAAGCCTGTAATTTTCTTCTGGACACATAATGCATAAATGCTACCATATCCGATAAACCCAATGCCATGTCTACATCATTTTTTCTGTTTACTCATGCAAAATGATCCATCAAAACAAGAGGCTATGTATTATTTTTAATAACCTTTAAATCTACCAACTACTGATATTGGTCTAAAGAGGTTTTAATTTACATATTTAGTACAAGTAGATTCAGATCTGCTGACCATCCATTCTTTAGAGAAGACTGGCCTAAGGCAACGCACTCTACACCGGGATCAACAAGAACCTCACCGCAAACTCCAAAACATGCAGAATGCCGCCGCCAGGCTAGTCCTCAACCTACCGTGCCACTGCATCATCAGCCAACACCTACAGACACTACACTGCCTCCACATGGAGAAGAATCGCTTTCAAGCTGCTCACCCACAAGGCCCTCCACAACACCGGACCGGCCTACATGAACCACCGCCTCTCGTTCCACGCACAACAAAGATCCCGCCACTCAGCCCAGCTCTCCCTTGTAACAGTACCACGCATCAGGAAGACCAGAACAGGATGCTCCTTCTCCCTCCTCAAGGCCATGGCATGGAACTCCGCACCCCACCCCGACAAGACACCTACACTCCCCAAGTTTTTGAAGGACCTCAAGACCTGGTTCTTCGACGAAATTCCGGAATCATCCAGGAGCTGCACACCTCTCCCCCCCCAGCACCTGGAGACCCATTCGGGTGAGTAGTTGCGCTTTACCAACCCCTGATTGATGTAGAGCATTGGACAGTGCTGGCAAATTTTACCCATATATTTTTCTATAGAATTTCCTATAATTCTCTCACCATTCCTAAATCAGTACATTTCATCAACTGCAATGAAAAAACAATAATGTTGTTTAGAACAAACTGATATAGGGACAAAACTGCTCCAATTATCAAAACATATGCGTTAATTCAATAATTACCTATATGATGGAGTAGCCCAGAATGTATTATTATTTTGAACATTAATCATTGTTCAACTAGAGATGCATTTGTTCTAAATGCATGTTTCTCTAGTTTTTTGTAATCATTGTTCACATTATTAGATATGCCCATACTAATTCCTGGCTGCGTATAGATGGTTAAAAACACATTTAAACAAATACTGCAGGTCAGGATCTTTTCATACATAGTGCATTAGACAACTGGACAGGACTAGATTTTCAAACGTTGCATTAATACAAGGTTTATTCCGAAAAAAAGTTACTCCTATAAATCACTTTGTTAATTAATGTCAAGTACAAAGTTCCTTGGGGTCGACTCATTTAGTTTAACGGTTCCTTTTTATTAAACCAATTCTCCTTCCTCAACATTGGAAGTTCTCATTTGAAAGGGGACATTTAGAGTCCAGAGAGTAGCTCACTGGCCCATCTGGTCAGTAGAGGCTATGTTAAGGGTCATCCCCTAGGTGATTAAAATCATGTAATGGTAAAGTAATAAAAAAATTAAAAAAATAATCTGTAGTTAACTACCTTAAATTACTAGTTTGATACAACAGTAATTCATTTCTTGCCAATTTAAGCATTCGGTGGCTTAAACACTCCTCCTCACATCTTGGTGGTATCCCAAAGAATATGTTTTGAAAAGTTTGAACCTCATTTCATAGTAATGAAGGACAGTATTGGGAGTATAAAATAAATCCGTTCAGACTCTCGAAATCTATCAAAACACAAAGTTCTACTTAACTAGTTTTAGTTTACTCGATAGTTTAATTGACACTGGACCATTATAATATCGTTAAATTGCACCACATCTCCATAGAAAAGGGGAATAATTCACCCAAAACTGTCCTAAACTACACACATCTAATGTTAAAGGTCATGGAAATTTAGTCATTCCGGGCAAAAAAAGGGTATTTAAATAGTCACTAACCATTCTGTATCATGGTGTCCCTGAATTCAATTTTCCAAACTTGGGTTGTCTGCATACTTAAACCACACCTTAAAAGAAAAACAAAAGAAAAAAAAAAAGAAGGTCATAAATAGTGCTAGTAAAATTCCATATGTTATTGCAAGCACTAAACATTTGCATGGTTCAATGAATCTTCATTTTTGCCATACAACAATCTGTATTCTATGTGAGTATTGCAAGAGGAGTGGTAAATGCTGATCTGGAGTGGTAAATGATGATCTGGACAAGTGCACAATGCAATAAAATGCATTGAAATAAACGAATGTTCATGCAAAGCAATAGGACCAAAGGGGCCCATATTACATATAGGGCTCACTGTCCATGTTTGCGCCACAGTGCGCCTTTCAGCAGATGCACCAGGATCAAAAAAACTGTGTACTATTGCAACAAATGCACTGCCATCAGGGTAGTCTAACGCACACTGCTGGATTGCACTGCATTCAGTGGAATAAAAAGTGGCTGCTTCAAAGCCACTCCGTATTGCTCTGTGCGCAGGGCAACCCACCTGCACTTTAACAAGGAGTTAGACATCCCCCTGCAGGCGGGTACATTGAGTGTCTGGACCCGCCTGTAGGATGATTTCTAGGGGGGTAGGGGAGGTGGTCCACGATACCCCCTTCTCCCTACTCCAGTGGGCTGCTCCGCCAACTTTGTGGTGCGCTCTCACTGTGCCTTCTCAGGGCACGTTTGCCTCTATGCCCAGATCTGGAATGTGGCACAGCCACAGAGGGAAAAGGATTCCCTCATTTGATTAATTAGGGAACTCCCTTTGAAGATAGCGCGGAGTACAAGTGTGCCAGCTTATCAATATTACAGAAAGGGCCACACAAACACACCTGCAGCTCCTTTTTTAATACCATAGTGCTCCAGGTGTGCAAAGAGCAGGTGCACACACCCATTGAGCTCCTGCAGCACTATCTATAATATGGCCCCTGGTGAGTGAAAAAAAAGGAGGAAGCCATTATAGAATGCAGTGGAGAAAGATGCCATTTTTGCCACCTCACACATTTGTCAACTAACTGCCAGAAAGCATTGAACTATGCACTGCGTACTTGAATACTGCACTACACCATTAAGATCGGCTGCTGAAAGTTCTCCCCAATTCATGAAATGTGCAGTCTACTTTGCAGGAAAAATTGTGCTCACAGAACGGATATACCGCATTTTTTTTCTTTTTTTTTCTAGGTACAGCTAGGCAGATTTGTTGAAGTTTGCGCTTGTCACACAATTATTGCTACACTCTAAAGCAGAGCAAACGGGTATAATTTTGAGAAGTGGAAAAATGAGCTTTCGGCACCAAAACAAAAAAATAGAAAAATCTCAAGTGTACAGGGCAGATAAAAAACGTTCACATAATCATTCACGTGAAACCAAGGAGACAGTTGGAATGGACGTATTCAATGTGCTTTGATAAAATAAAACATTCCAGCCTTTAGAAAAGATTAGCTTCAAATTTGCTCCAATTTCAACATCCATTATAGTATTCTCAGGTGAATTTCATAATCAATTCATCTGTTTAATGTCAACTTTGAGTATAGATGGTGGAAAAGGATGAAATATACTGTGAAGAAACTGAAAAGCAAATCAAATGTGTTAAACACAAAGGAGCCCGAGGATTGGGGGACTGCTACAGAAATGACACTGAAGGCATAGCGCCGACTTTGCATGCAAACTATGCACTACCAGTCAAAATCTAGTTGATCTTGGTTCAAAATGTTTAACACAAAAGAATAAAATTCCTTTCAGAAAACTGGCACTTGTGTGTAGTGGTTAATTTCACTAAATCGATCATAAGATACACTGATTTATTAGGTTACCGATACTGATCTCTTTACCCTACTCCTTTGTGGTGTTTGTATCAGAGGACCCTCTTCAATTACTCAGCAGGCTATTTCCTAATAGTGAACTTTACATACATATTTTATTTATCCCTGGACACACCCTGGAGCAAAATCACAACTTTATTGCAATGGCCAATATTTATAGTCCCCAGTGTGACATTTCTGGACATTCTATCAACTCCAAGCCCATGTCAGAATTTGGGTTCAGAATTCCCCTAAATTCCACATCAGAGGACGCACAGATTCGATATCAAAACTCAAACAGGGTTAATACCGCATTGAAACAGAAAAAGTTGAATAAATATTTTAGCCAGGGAGAACATACAAATGATACCACCAACAGTCACATCTATGAGAAATGAGGCTCGTCATGGAAGAGGTGGAAGATCAGAGATGGATTGAAGGTAAAGACGTGTATTGAGATTTGGCTTCAGCATCATGCAGTTTGTCACTTTAGACATCTTCATGGGAAGGTGGGACCCCCAACAGGTTTACAACTGTGGAATGTATGGGTGTGAAGGGGGTGGGGGGGGGGGAGGAGTTAAATTGGTGGCAGAGAAATGATCCCTTAAATGTTCTGAACTCTGACAGGGTCCAATGTGTCAAGGAAACCTTTATCACCACTCACTCTGCACAAGAACTGACGCGGATGGCGAGAGTCAGATCTCCACCAGGGGCTTCTGTTAACTACTTTACAGTTTAAAAGTGTCCAGAATATATAAGCCTAGACATGTTCAAAAAGCCTCGTTTGGCACCGGTGAAACAGGTTAATTTCTGCAAAAGGCTACCAAGCAATAGTTATTAATACGTACTGGTCTAGGTTAATGGATAGAAATGTTTGTGATCTGTTTTAATGTCTTAGTGCCAAGCTTGAGTGACTTATCCAGGCTTTGCAAATAGACAAGTGCACAGTTAATGCTGGGATACAATTGGGACAATCAGGTTATATTTACACATTCATGCAATTTCTCACAAATGCCCTCCCAAGGTTCCCCAGACATTCTATTTTAATTTGATATAAGGCTACTATTGACTTCATGGGATTGGCTCTTACCAGGATAACTAGAGAGATCCGGTTAAACCAGAAAACAAAAACAGGGTATTTCAAACTAAGTACAGTAACAGCAGAGAGAGGCAAGCTTAATCTAAACTAAGCCTTTGTCTGCCGTTGGAACCTTGGAAAACATATCGCATTAAGGAATCTTTTCACAATAACTTCTAAAATGACACTTCCCTTTTGCAGTGAACAGGTACTAAACTTTATAAACATTGTTCACCCCCTTAATGAAACAACTGCTCGCAGGGTACCTCCTGCTCCATCTCATTTTCCGTACCATAGCAAAAACGCTATAAAAAGGTGTCAGAGACAACTCCAGGAATGTAGAACATCAAACTTTACAATTAATATTCAGGTTCCAGATTGTCAATACGCAAAGAGATGCCACAGACGACCATTAGAGTCCCTTGTCTTCATTCATGGGAACCACCATGTTCTCTCAAAATTTCTCAATCTGCATAGAGAGTCAGGGCAGTCTGCAATGTATAAAGTCGTTTAGTAACGATCTCCCGCACTTACTGCCCTAGTGTAGATCAAATTGCACCCTTATACACCATAACCCAACGAATCAGAAGGAGTTTGAGCTCCAATCCTAACATTTATGTCTCCTAACAGTGATTGAACAGTACCATGAGCTATTCTGAAGAGGTTTATGGTATACACAAATATGATCTTAGGATAATAATCAAAATATATCTGGAACTCTATTGGTATGGATTGAAAGAATATTGCTTCTTCCGTAATCATTCCAACACAAAGACATTAAATTGGATGATTTGATTCAAACCAAGGTTTCTTCCCACACTAAATTCCGTGATAAACAGTAATGTTCATCTGAATGTGAAATCTGCTCCTACACACCACGGGTGGAGCGGACAAGATATTTACATATGTTTCAAGCAGGCTGTTGCTACAATCTAAATAGACCCCCAAAAAAGGAAAAACAAAAAAGGAATGAATCCAATGGACAAAGCAAAATAAAGTACAAAGCCAAGAATCCAGAACTCAACACGAAAAAGTAAACATAATTTGCATCTTATAAAACCTCAATGGGCTCTTTGTAGATACATAGCTTACAACTCCATGCTTTCAATACACAGCCCTAGGGAATAAGTGTCCCTGGTGCACACAGATGTTAACTCCCAGGGTATAACCTACCCAGCAACCTCTGTAAGGACTATACCCTGATAATCCAGCAAGTATATAACAAATACACCAGAAGCACGTTATTAGGTCCTTGCCATTTTAAGACATCATAAACAGCATAACTAAGCGACCAAGCTACAGCCAACCCTGAACATCTACTTTATCCAATTGTAGTGATCAACTGTACAGGTATTTCTTTTCTGACAAGGTGACCTGAAGTAGCTTATGTTTTCTAAAGAGTATAACATAAAAGCTGTTCACAATGGACAATGCATGTCATACATAATTGGAGTACAGCAAGGCAAAAGACTGTCATAAGCAGAACATTTTGCTTCAGCAAAGTAGGCTAATTATGCAGACAATGTGCCGAGCCATGTCTTAGTTAAACACAGCAGGTCAAATTGACACCATAGGCCCTGTTGGGCCATGAAAATGTCAAGGACAGCCACGAAAATTCCACCCCTGAAAACTAAAGGGATTTGGTTGGTTTGAAGGGGGGGTGGGGAGGGGCAGTCATCAAGAGATTGCAGAGGTGGTCGGGCAGGTGAAGGACTGCTATCAAGCAGCAGTTCTTTCACTGCTATTATACATTTACCCACTGCTCACAAAAATTTAAAAGTAAAATTGCCAAATAGATCTTGTGGTCCTCACTACTATGCATGGAAAGTATTGAGGAAAGCGAGTGTGGTCACCTGGTAAACCCATAGTTCAAAGGAAAAACCAGTAGCGCATCCAGATTAGGAGATTTTGAGTAGAGATTTTGAGAAATAACAAGAGGAGCAATTCAATATGGTGTAGAAGATGCCTCTTTACACGCCATATTGGATCGCACTAAGCTGCCATGCATAATAGCGAGGACCATGTGATCCATCAACCGACGACTTTCTGGCCAGGAGCCATCTCTTCCTATGCCCTTACGTCCATTTTGAGCTAAGTGTTATTTAGATTACCTTGTTATATTGTATTCGGGCTTATATAGTTTCTGATAATGGTGATCCTACATTCTTCATGGATGGAAGCGCCGTCTACCCTAAAACACTGACAATTTTGTATATGACCTATGGGTGTAGTAGTGTTTTGTCCTATGAACAAGTGACTGCCACACTGTACATTATTATTGTCACTTGTTTTTTTGTCCCCAGTTTCCTTGTTTTTAACACTTGAGGATAACCCCGGCGGCGGCGATTTTCCTTTTTTAAACTAGGATTATTAAAAATAAATGCTGTTTATATATTAATTGTAATTATTCCTGGGGGATTATTTGTTTTGCTCCCAGAGTATTGTTCCTCTATTTTTCCCTTCAGGACAGTTGCACTGGAATCGGTCAATTGGTCCCTCTTGATCTTTGGGTACCTTTGTGTTTAACTGCAGAAAAAAAAACTGTGGCTTCTTCCTGACAGCAAGAAAACAGAGTCCGAGTAAAAAACCACAAGATTCATCATTGATTTTTTGTCAAATATTCCAAAACCCAAATCAAAGAGATCCCAAGGGGCAAAACTGATTCTGCTTACCCATTAAGGAAACAATAGACACATATTTTTAAAACAAGCAAGTCCTTGTTACGATTCGGTCTTCTGGCATCATGTAGAAATGGTCGAGCTCCACACATTTTATTCATTGGGAAGAGTGCAGCACCATCGGATGGTAAGCAGCCAGGAAAATAATTACTCCATAAAGCCACTTAGGAGTTACAGTTCCCAGTACAAAACATCGTTGAGAGGTAGGATGCTCCATCAAGGGGCCAGAATGGAAAGAATACTTGAGGCATCCATAAGATAAATGCAATTTCTTTGGAAGGCCCAGTTCGAAATACTTTGTCGGATGAGATGTGTCAGTCACTTTCTCCACTTGGCATGCCCAGGGATCAGCTATAATCCAATATATCAAACATTCACCCATGAATATGTTAAAAATGACTGCCCATTCGCAACACAAGGGCATGAACGATAGTGTTAACATCCAATAGGAAACACATATTTTCATTAACAGGAAAGGGTGGATACATTAAGGAGTGTTCAACACTGTGGGTTATATCTGCCATCACAGATCCAGACTGCCCAATAAATAAATGAAAAAAAAGTAAATAAAGTGAAACCCTCCGGTCATCTACTCAGGATAACCGAATCTAGGATCATGCAGGAGGTTTGTCTAGAAGAATCCATGTGCATCATAAATAGAGAGGCACAATGCAGAAGACCTAAAGGTTTTGCATAATCCAATACCAGTAGTGTGCCCAGAAATCATCATGATTACCTCAGTAATAATGATACAGCTCAATTCACAAAGAAAAATGCAATCCTAAACAGAGGTTTCAGCCAAATTTACTATTTCTAGGCTTGCCAGTAGTCCAGAAAGTAATTCCTGGTTGCCATAACGGATTATACAAGCGTGGACATCATGAGCAAATCAAAATCTGCACTTGTAAATCCAACCAATGGAGGGGGAGAGGGGGAAGAGAACGGGCATTCCAAGATGTGCTTTGGAAGTCAGGGAATATCCACAAACCTGGACGTTTGTTGTCATTCCAAAACTCCAATTCGACCCTCTCTCAATGTGGGAATCTTAAGAGATTTACCCCAGCCTAGGGCTAGAGTAACTACCCTGGGAAAGGAAATGATGACCCCTCCACCCCCACCCTCACCAATTTGTGGTGGTGCGAGGAATGACTTTCTCCATGGGAAAAATGATCTCCCATTAGAAGAAAGAAAGGAGGATTCCACAATTACTTTCCCTCTCCCCAAATCCGTGTGAACTTAGACTAGGAAAAAAACCTGCATGGCTAACAGAACGCTCTGACTCGTCACCCAACATTCCCAGTAGAGCACCTGAAAATCTACGAGTGAAGCAGCTGTCCGAGTGTACTACTGGAATACTGGGGAATTCAAATAAATAGCATATCGGCATACATAAAAACGATGGGTACAGATAGCGGACATTTTTTTCATTAACCTGACGCTTGTGTCTGGTAACAAACAGCGCAACAACACCAAAGAGGATGCCTTCTCCAAGTAATGCAGAACATTTTGAGTTAGGCTTGAAGTCTTGGATAATACTATTCGCTGCTAACAGGACTTTGCAAACCTATGTGTCTGACTTGGACCTTTCTTTATACGGGAGATGTGTCATGCATCCTAGAAGAGCTTAGGCTCACTGCAGGCTTGGAAGGGAGGACAAAGGGGTACCTAGTGGTGGGCTCAAATCTAGGACCAGTCCGTGTGGTGGGATTTCTATGAAATAAGCATGATGTCTATAGACACTTATACATTTGTCACTTTCAAAGAGCCATACTGCATTTGTGCCTGGATTTCAAAGGCTCAATCATATATCTGAAGCCAAGGCCGTCCTTCAAAAAGCACTGAAGCCCCAAATTGCTCGGGTCAGACTTCGAACACTATAGACGGTTTCTTAAACATTCAACACCCCGGGGTATTTTTTGCACACCTTCCATTAACTGAAGTCTTTTGTGATGTTTCATTGACAACAAAAGAGGTCGGTGAGATAAGCATGCTATAAAACATGCATCATCATTTTGTTGTCACTCAGGATCAACTACACGAGCAGATAAAAAAGGGAACTTTAATGGTCATTCCCCGATCAATAACACTTTACTTCTCTTGATGGCATACAAGGGTAACTTTGTTTTTTTGTAGCCATAAATTATGTGCATGGTGAATCTAATGGATTAGATACCACAAACTGAGTAAAAGAAGAATCAATGATCTTTCAAGTACAACAATCATTAGTTAGTAAAGGTCAAAGTAGTGGATTGATTTTCGAGTAAGGTGAACTGATCTAACATATTACAGGTTGTTTCAAAGTATGCTACAACTTGGGGCATTGAACCTTTGAAATATATATTGATTGTTATATACATCGTTACCAAAGCCTCATATTACAAAGGTGAGCGTCAGACATTCCCAGTATTTCAGACAACTCCAAAGTTTGTAATTTTCCCTTATCATGGTCCTTAAGGGCCAAGCACGCCATCTTTATGTAGGACTTCAAGACCTGCCTGCTCACGTCTATTAGGCTCGCTGAATGGCACCACCTTGCAATTCTATAAGCATATCTAATTGTGTTAAATGGTTGACATACAAACACACTTTACCCTCCCCAGTACAGGTAAGCGTTTCATTTTAGATGTGGAGCCACTGTGCTAGGCCTAGCAAAGCTTCGTTCTTACAGGTGCTTGTTAAAAATGCTTCTATTAAAGGATTCATTTCTGTATGGATCCTAGATTGTCCAAATCTTAAGAATGTCCCATTTACCGTTTCAGGACAGCTGTCCAAAACCAGGCTTCAGGTATTGAAAACCATTGCTTGATACTTTTTTTTACACTTGCTCGTAACTGTTGCACCCGACAGACTAGTTTATTTAAAAACTGCAAAAGTGCATTTTAGTAACCTGCCGCTGCCAAAGTAGATAATAGCTTCTTACATTTGTGTGCTCCTAGAGCTTGAACCATTGAAATTATGAGAATCCACTGCATTTTGGTGTAAAGAAATGATAAGCACGCTCCACACATAATGCAACATAGACTGAACAAGTTAGAGATTTAATGCACAAATTAGTTTATTTCCATCTCAAATGAATACAATTTCACTAGTAATCCAGCATACGGAGGATAATCCAACGTGCCGTGTAATTTAGCGTATCACCTCTAGCCTACTGCATTTTTAATTCAGGTGGTAAAGAAAAGATGATTTGGAAGTGGTTGATGGACGAAGAAAACCCATACATTTTTTTATTTTTATTTCAAATAGGTTTAATAGATTGGTTCCTTCTTGGTTATAGAAGGTTTTTTTTCCACTGTTGAAGCAAATTATTGGTTGTACCGCAGTGTTATGCAAGCAGCATTTGTTTCAAGCAGGCACTCAACATTCAGAGCTTTGCCAAACATGTTAACTTTTAAAGGTATGATGTGTTCTTCACGTGTCTTTTAGGGAAATGCTTACATAATCAATGTATATTGTGCAATACTGCTTTCTAAGCCTACTTCTTTATGGAGAAGGATGACTCCAGAATGTGTCTAGTATGAACATGTAAAGTCGGCCTGGCCTAAAAAGCAATCAGGCAGTACCTGACGGGCTTGTCTGACAGGTCAGTGAATGGGCCAGTTTTTCAGCTGTTTGTGGGCCGGTTTTATAGTCTGATGGGTTGACTTTTACTGTTGATTTCCCCAAGAATAAAACAAACATTGCCTGCAACAGGTTCAAATTCACGCCGTCTTCCATACCTTGCAAAAACGTATACAACCTGTCTAAAAGTTTAAAACTGCCCCAACTTGCAAAGCAGGACCCTTGTTTTTTTTTTTTAGGTATCTAATTACCTAATGTGGAGTAGTTTTATTTTGACAGAGCTCCTCGAATAAAAGAGGTGCTCCGTAGTAAAATAAATGTGTACAAATAGGTTTGTGTTCTGTGGAATGTGAAAATGTATGCTTTGCATAAGCTATTAACCTTCTTTTAACGGAAACACAATTAATCACAAACATTATATTCGGTGATGGGTGGAGACCAGAGAATTATACATTAAGATAGCTAATTTCTTACTCTATCATTGCTTTCTTGGTGCAGTACTATACACGTAACAAGCACTGGCAATCCAATAGGCCTTACCTAACCAAGAAGAATTGACTTTGCCAATGTCTTTTAGCTATGTTGTAAACCAGCGTGGCAGCTGTTAAGCATGGCTAAAAGTTAGTGGCGTGGAGTGTCATAGAGCAAAGTGTTGTACAATGGTGTGGAGTGGCATAGAGTGGAGTATCGTAGAGTGGCGTGGCATAGAGTATCGTAGAGTACAGTAAAGTGGCACGGAGTGGAGTGCCATAGACTGTCAGAATGGAGTAGCATAGAGTGGAGTGGTGTAGTATTCTAGAGTGGAGTATCAGAGTGGAGTGGCATTTGATGGGGTGGTAGTGTGTCAAGTGGCAGAGTGTCGTAGCGTGGCAGAAAGTCAGATAGGAGTAGGCTAGAATGGAGTGTCACAGAGTAGAGTGTCATAGAACAGCATACAGTTCTATGGAGTGGTGCACGTTATTCTATAGTGGAGTGTTGTAGAGTGGAGTAGAGTAGTCGGATAGTGGAGTGGCGTAGGGTGGCATAGAATGGAGAGGGATAGAGTGGAGTGTTGCAGAGTGGAGTACAGGGTCGTAAAGTTAAGTGGCGTGGAGTGTTAGATTGAAGTAAAGTGGCATGGAGTGTAGCAAAGTGGAGTGGCTCAGAGTGGCGCAGTGCATTGTAGAGAGTCAGCGATGTTGTATAGTAGAGTTGTGTAGGGTGTAGTGGCATAGGGTGGAATGTCAGTCATAATGGAGGGGGATAGAATGAGGTGTTGCAGAGTGGAATAGAGCATTGTAGAGTTAAGTGGTGTGACAGAGTAGAGTAAAGTGGCAGAGAAATAAAAGTAATAACCAATCTCCCTTGGACGATGGACATTTGGCCTCTGGAAGAAGGTCAGCAAGTATAACAAGATAAGAAAAAAATTAAAAGGGACTGTTTACAGAAAGCAAGCATTCATGGAAGAATACAAGGAGCAATGGTGAACAGATGATGCGCCATGTTAGGGACAAAGCCATGCTGGACACCCTAAAACAAATAAAGTCAGCAAGTAGAAAGCAAGCAAATGTGAGCCACGCCACTGGTAAGCAATGAGTGGAATGCATTCCCAGGGAAGCTTTTAGAAAGTCCAGGAAGTCTTCAGCAAACCAGACAGGTGTGTTGTCTAGAAGGCTTTCCCTTAAAAAAAAAAAAAAAAAAAAAAAAAAAAAAAAAAAAAAAAAAAAAAAAAAAAAAAAAAAGAAGGTGTTGTGATTGACATGTTAACAGCCAAGAGATATTGTAGATCGTTAACTTGGAGTAGGCAGCAAAATAAGTAGGAAATAAAAGAATTCCCATTCTTTCTTGTACAGTCTTACCCTATACAAGCAAGGAGTCTGCATATTTTTTATAGTTTTAAGCAACATTACTCTCCCCTTATTTGGTAATCATTTTGACACCTATCAACATAAAATCCTCAATATTTCTTTTTCATTTCCTCTTCATATTATCTTCACTCCTCATTACAAGAACGCCCCACCCATCACCTCACTCACTATTGAATCCAAGCACTACATCTTCGGACACCTCAAATTCCATCTGGATGACCCCACTGACACAAACTCCACTAACCTTCTGGAATGAAGGACAACATTGGCTTCACCCAGTTGATCACTGACCCCATACACAGAGCAGGACACACACTAGGCCCTATCTTCATGTTCAGTGACAGTAAAACACAGCCAATGAATCAACCACTCCTTTGTCATCTTAACCATTGCAGGACCGCCTCGCACCTCCTGCAACCCTCCTATTAACTCCTTCCAGAGCTGGACAATCGTCACACAAAACCAATGGACAGACCGCGTCAACGCCACCCAGCCCGACTCCGCATCTAACCTGAAACAGGCAGTCGAGAATTTCAACACCTGGATCAGCAATGCGGCCGACTGAGTTGCCCCCATCAAAGCAGCCACAATTCACAGCTCTCCCACACAAGCAGCTGGTACACTCTGGAACTCGGCACAATGAAACGCACGTGCAAGCAACTAGATTGAAGATGTTGCACCAGCACAGACGATAAAGACTGAGCTACCTTCAAGTCAGCCCTCAACAAATACCACCATCTCAGACATGAAAACGGATGCCCTTGCAGGCTGCCTTGAGGCTAGCACCAACCACATCAAGGAAGTCACCATTGTCCGAGTTCTCCTGCCCAGCAGTCACCAAGAACACGATCTTCCATCTCACAAGAACTCAGCAACGCTCTAGCAAATCACTTACTCAACAAGATATCTACCATCTACAGGAACTTCTACTGCCAACCCACCAAACTCCTCAGCCTCCCCATTCCTATGAAAGCCTCCCAAGACCAACATCTCACCACATGGGAACAGCTCACAAGACACCACGGCCATAGCGAACTCTGTCCACTCAGGAGAACCCATCAACACATGCTCCCAACACCTCTTCATCCATTGCCCTTTAGGCTCTTCCCCTCCTCTGATCTCTGACTCTATTCCTCAGCGCGGGGATACGCCGGTAGGCGTCACCATGCGCTCTACAAACCCCTTTATTATTATTATTATTATTGTCGTTCATGGTTTATATTGGCTTGATTCACGTGTAGATTGATTCACATGTAGTATCACTGCACTACAGGTGTGGCTTGTCGTATCTTGACTGGTGTTTACTGCAATAACTGTTCCCATAGTGATAGAAAATGTAAGCTAAGATTAGTGCCCTACCGAATTAAAAGAACACGGTCTCATGTTGCCATACCACAATTGCATGGTAAGTGCTCACATTCGAACCCTTGAATGGGACGAAGGCAAGGGTTTGTCTTACAGTTAGGTTTGTGATGTTGGTGTTTCTTTGCATCCTCTCATGGAACAAAAAGTATTATTTTGAACATTAGTTGGGGTTGATTCCGGTGTGGATGGTTGCTGTGTAGTATCATGAGTTTTTTAAATGTATTTTTGACACAGATGGTTTCTTGGTATTCCTTCTAACCTACTAAAGATAAGGATTGTGGTAACTCTACATTTCCCAATCACTGAAAATTTTAAATTGTGTGCGACAGTGACTTGGTAGCACGTGGACTACCCGCTGTCCCTTAGCTACGATTTCTTCCATACACCTATCACCTGTGTGATTTGTTCCTACACTAGGTGTCAGTGACTACCCTAGACCAGAGGGACAAATAAGGTTTCTTGGGTGAGGGGACAGCATTCCACCAGCTGGGATGGGTAGGGCTCACTATGATAGAACATAAACTATCATATGAATTAGTCTTGTTTTGCCCTCACTAGGAGCTGCAAGGTACTATCGGATTGAAAAGTCAAGGCCTGGCTCTTCGACTAAGCCCAGCAACCCACAACCTGGATACCCTCACGGGTGATAAGCTGCTCTCTACCAGTACCAATTGATTGATTAGCCCTGTATTCCTCTTCTTTTCCAGTATCATGCTTCTCTCAGTGGAGCTTCCTTTAAGCATCCTTCAGTCGCAGCATACTTTCAAAGTGTTGTGGCTTTCTATAGATAGATTTATATATGCTTTTCTGCTTGCTATTTTAATAGTACAAAAATGGCCCTCTAATTTGTAGTGTATTGTGATCTTTCAAACTTTCCACATTAGATTCCTGTACATTTTACTCAAGCTTAGAATAGTGAAGTTCCCTCAGTGCCTGGCCAAATAACTCTTGAAAACGTACCTTCCATTCTTGATAGATGTTGTTCAGATGCTGCATTTCATTGAAAATCCTCCCTTCAGGCCTAAGACCATGGCTTTCCAAGTTATGGATTGTGGATAATGAAAGTGAGCGATCAGAAATAAGCCAGCATATAAAATGTTTCTTCATCAAATGTTCATGCTCAAATATGACTGTCCAGAAGGCGTATTATACAAGTGCCCTGGGGGAGCAACGGGCGTGTGTGCCCACTTTGCGCGCCCCCAGGGTACCAAATTTGGCATTACAGAAAGGGCCGCAGAGGCTTGTGAGGCCACTTCTGCAATTCTGATAGCATATAAAGCACCAGCGCTATCGTCGGAGGGCATTGCCTCATTTGCATGATGGTGTGCCCCATGCAAGTGAGGAAATCCCTTTGCCTCTGCACCAAATTACAGACGAGAGCACAGAGGCAAAGAAGCTTTCAGGACGCGCACTGATAGTGCACCACCGCTGGTGCACTGTCAGTGTACACCATGATAGCAGCCCTTTGGAGGAGAGAAAGGGGGTCCCATGTACCCCCTCCAGACTTCTTCTTGCAGGCAGGTGCAGTCACTCACTGCACCCGCCTGCAAGGGGTTCACTAATCTCTCAAAAGTGCAGGCGGGTTGCCACCTGCACTGTGAAAATACAGAGCAGCTTTAAGCAGCTGCTCAGTTTTCACATGCATGCGCTGCCCAGGGGGGGGGGGGGGGGGGGAAGCACGAGTTTGCTGCTGCCCTGCGGGTAGCGCATTCACCATAATGCAGTGCATTTTTATTGTTTGTGCTGGGCGCACCGTTTGAAAGGTGGGCCCAGTGCAAAGAATGAAAATGCGCTGCTTGCATAATACAGGCTCAGATATTTTATATGGATATTCATAGGATCCTTTAAAGAAGAAAGTAAAATATAAATCTGATGGTAATTGTACATTAGAATATTGTGGACAAAATATAGAGTTACCTTCATGATAATCTGGTAAACTGTTATGGCCACGATATTTTAGAAGGTCGATATTTAAATGTAGACATTCCTGCTGTTATTGTCCTAAAACATTAGTAAATGGGAGTGTTCATCCATCATGAGTGAAGGTTCACAATACACTAGAGGACAAGGACAAGTTCAGCTATTCAGATCATATAGTTGCACAATTTTCTGTTGACTAAACCTGCCAGTACATTATATAGTACTATAGAACAGATTGTGGTGGACGAGTTAAGGGTGATTTTAAGGTTTAGGGGTAACTTTCGGGTAAGGGGAGGGTAGAGGTAAAGGAAGGTAAGGGAACTAGAAGAAAAAAAAAAAAAAAGTGAGAATCAGAGGGAATCCCCCCCAAAAAAACATAATACATACACACCCACACAGAGCCGGTGGAAAACATGCTTGTTAGCCCCCTCTAGGATAAGTAAATACCGCACGAAAATTGTGTCTGCACGAATATTTCCCGTTCTAAGGGTTATAACTCACAATTACAAGGTACTGGGGATGATACGACACTGTAACAGCAACTACATTTGCAGAGTTTGCACTCCTCTAGTACCTTGCAGCTCTTAATGAGGGCAAAACAAGACTAATTCATACAATAGTTCATGTTCCATCATAGTGGACCCTCCCCCATCCCAGCTGGTGGAATATCGTCCCTTCACCCAAGGAGTCTTATTTGTCCCTCTGGTCTAGGGTAGTCACTGAGGACACCTGGAGTAGGAACAAATCACACAGGTGATAGGTGGATGGAAGAAATCATCCTGGCTAAGAGCCAGCAGGTGGTAAAAGTGCTACCAAGTTCCTGTCACACAAAATTTGAAATGAGTGATTGGGAAATGTAGTTACTACAATCCTGGTCTTTAGTAGAATGTAAAGAATAATTAAACATCTGTATAAAAATGTTTTGTTTTTTAAAGTCATTACACAACAACCACCCACACCGGAGTCAACCCAGCTGATCTCACAAAGACACCAACATCACAAGCATAACTGTAAGACAAACCTTTGCTTTAGAGTCCCATTCAAGGGTTCGAATGTGAACACTTAACAGGCATTTGTGATATGGCGACATGAGAATGTATCCTTTTGATTATGTAGGGCACTTATCTTAGCTTACTTTTTTCTATCACTATGGGAACTGTTATTGCAGAGTAAACACCAATCAAGATACGACAAGCCACACTTCTAGTGCAGTTGTGCTACACGTGAATCGAGCCAATATATCTATGAGAATTTGCAAGCAAATTAAAATTGCAAATAGGCCTTAAAAAGAATTCGCCGAGCTACGACTTGTAAGAAAAAAAAAATAGCAAGTGCTTGTAGTGGCTACAGAGTCTTACATGTGTCAAACAGGTCAACGAAAGCAACTGCAAACCACACTGTTATTTGCAACACATGAAAAGTTAATCAATCTGACAAGCAGCCAACAGAGGGAACAGAAGTCAAGGAATCAAAGGAGCGTGTGATCCGCACTAGGCACTTCACTCATGGAAAGAATGCAGTCAACATCAGGTCTCACTTCCAAAACCTTGATACAATCCCAGCCACATAGTGCAAGGGTGACTGACGACCAAGAACTGCAGACACTTCAATGCATGAGTGCGCGTATGGATTTTTAGCCAGAAAAATAAAAAGTTACCACAAATTTATAGCAATATTGCACTGCAGGAGTCAGTAACAGAGGTTATCCCAACCCCTTTAAGGAGAGGCCTCGGGAATTCTTGCATCAGTTCTTCCATTCTTCTCTTCTCTATTTTTCTTTCCTCTTTGTAATCTTTTTTAGCATTCCCACTCCATTTGCTTCTCGCTTTTTTTTCCCCCCGTTTGCACTTTCTATTTTTTCTTGTTTATCTTTAACTATTTGTATTGCCATTGCCATGCTCTGTCTGGCTCCTACCCCACACCTGTGCCAGAATATCTTCTTTCTTGCAGTGTTCTTTAGCAACTTCTGTTTCTGTCTTGGGAACTAGGAATCACTGATCAAAGTTTCTAAAGGTCATAAGAACTACTTAATCCGCCCATGGCAACCACCGCGGAGGCTGGCCTAGGTGCCTTTGCATCTTCCCTAGGAGCAGAGTCGCTTTAATGTTCTGTGGGTAAGAGCATTAGGTTCCAAATAAACACCTTTGTAATGGATCCCCCCCGACTGCAGAAGAACAGTCACCCACTCTCTCATAACCGGCAGACTAGACTACGGCAATGCCCTATACGCCCGTAACAACAGAACCCTTCTACACAAACACCAAACCATCCAGAACGCCGCAGCCAGACTCCTCCTCGGGACTCCCAGTCACGAACACATGAACCAACACCTAAGAGACCTCCACTGGCTCCCAGTCGAGAAGAGGATCCCCTACAAACTCCTCACCCACAAATCACTCAACATCGGACCCAAATACCTCAACGAAAGATTATCCTCCCACGTACCCAAGAGAAACCTCCGCTCCACCAACCTCGCCCTGGCAGAGGTCCCCCGCATCCGCAGAACAGGCGGGAGATCCTTCTCCCACATCGCAGCCAAGACCTGGAACGAGCTCCCTGTGAACATCAGACACTCCCCGATCCTGCACACGTTCAGGAAAGACCTCAAGACCTAGCTCTTTGACTGATTTAGAGCTTCCGCCCCCCCCCGCCCCACCCGCGCCTTGAGACCCTCACGGGTGAGTAGTGCGCTTTATAAAGCGCTGATTGATTGTAAATGACGTTGGAACCCTATAGTTGCAGCTCAGACTGGGAAGCAATGCTGGCTGGACGTCTTTGCTGTAAGACTGAAGTGTGAGTAAGGAAATTGCTTTCTGAATTATTCAGTCCATGTGATTATACATTTGTATTGATTATGCACACAGAGGGCTACGTTTTGCCATTCGTGTATGACAAAGCACTACTTCGAATCCCACGGTTCCAGAGGCATCGTCTCTATTATTCACTTATCGTGTAGTGAATGGCGACACTTTCTGGAGAAGCAGTTTCCCACTGAATAGCAAGAGCTTCAACTAATAGGGCTAAGACAGAATTGAAGTCCCGTTGTTCTAGGCGACTACCCCTGATAGCCTCGTTATAGCCACCTTATTACAAACTACACAGACATTCCAGATGTAATTGAAATAGGTACCTTGAAAAGTTCTAGAGCAGTGATCTTCAAACTACAGGCAGGCCGAACTGTTCATAGCGAGGAATGGGGCTGGGTTTTTTTTAGTGAACAGAGCACTGTGACAGTGAGCCTGTCTGTAGTGGTCCATAAAAATATCTTTTGTTAAACATACTGCCTGGGAATAGGTGTCAAAGGTGGCAAAACCATTGGGGTATATGGGAGGGGTCGTGATGGAGACAGGGGCCGGACTCCAGGTAACTCTCAAAGTTCCTAATTTATGACAAAAGAACACTATTTAATAGTTCCCATGGGTCACTTGGCAATTGTAGATTTAAGAAATAATAAAACCAACCTCTTTTAAGCCAACCTCAATGTGGTATTCTTAATATGTGTAACTGGTTCATGTGGGGATGGAGTAGCTATATTGGACGCACTTCTAGCTATTCCATTTTGGGACTCTGCAAACTGAGTGGTAGAGAAGGTACGAGAGGATGGCTATAGAGGTTAAGCTATATTTACCATCACGCAATGTTGAATCGGTTTCAAACTTATCCTGGAAGAAGCTCTTCATTGTGATCTGCACCCTTGAGGACATAATTGTGCATAACATAAAGCAGCTGTTTGCAAACTACAACCCATCACCTTCACCACAGGCAAAACTACTTGTGCACGGACATTTGGAGAACAATCCTCTGCAACCACTCGACCAGATGCAAAACCCAGGCTATTGCAAAGTAGAAAGAGACTACTGCCCTATGGCCCACAAAACAAGCTTGTTAACACCATTTCCACCCTATGTGGGGGCATGAGGTCCCATAAGGCAAGGATTGTGGCAAAGACTTGCACATAATCAACCTGGACCAATATGGTACCAGTCACTGAAAACCATAAACACTACAAACTATTGACATAGCTAAATGACCAAGTGATGGGGAGTAGTATACATGGGGCAGGAAGATGCATTAGAAATGCCTTATTGTTAGCCCCACTGGTGACCATAATGCACCATTGTGGGATTTCTTTGTTCACTCAGCCACGAAGACAGTTCTATGAATTCTGACAGCAACTAAAAGTTAGTAACTGGCCATGACTGCTGAAACCACGTATTCAATGGGAAGAGCATAGTAATTAATGAACGCGAAGGGATTACCATGTGACATTCAAACGTGAGATGGAAGGTGACCACATTAGGATAAGAGGCTGCTCTTTTCCCGGCACTTTTCGGACCCTTTAGAAGTTGATTGATGTAAGCGTTGTCTGGAACAGACAAGCGGTGGAGATAGTTTAATCCCACACAGACAAAACAAAAAAAGGATCTTATGAAATAATTTACATTTATCATCAAGATCGATATACTGATGGGACCGTTGGAGAACCTCCTGGGTGGCATATGAAACCGAGGAGCCATCTTACAAGGAGCTATATTTGATAGATACTACACCTTATTGCCGATTTCAAGTTGTGGGAGACAATTATTTTCCTGAAGAAGGTGGTTGGATCATTTAAACCCACCGAAACGCGTTGATGCAGAAAACGTCTATGCAGAAAACGTCTATACACTATCGACTCAACTTTGGTTGAACAAGAGACTTTCTTTCACAGTGGTGGTTTGATCAAGGATGTTTTGTTCGATAAGTGGGTCCTAATGACAAATTAATGTCTACGGTATTCTCCCCTTGTAGTAATATGAATTTTATTGTTGGTTCTAGGTTACTTAGTTTTGATTTTAGGAAAATTTTGGTGTGGATTTGAATTTGCATATAGAACATACAACAGTATGGATAAATCTATTTTGCACATATTTATTGCAGCATTGAATGTGTTTTAATGAGACTCCAACTTTTTTTAATACAACTATACATTTGATTATGAATTTGAACAGTACTTTTTGGGGATATTGATTAACTTTTGGATGAATGGTTGTGCAAGTTGAAATCAGGTCTTTATTTAAACACACCCAAATGGAAATCATTTACTTTTGACAGATTGCCATATGACTAGCCATAGAATGGATCCTTCAGATCTTTTAGCATTTTGCACTTCAGATCTTTAATGCCCACAGGACAGAGTGGTGGAGAGGTATGAGTCGATGTATAGGCCCAGGAAGGAAAGGAGTTGAGGAGAGAGGACAGGGGACAGGGGTGTGGCAGAACAGGGAGAAAACCAATGTTGATTATCACAAAGTTCATATTGGATCATTTGTGCCTTTAAGCAGCATACCGGATACTCAAGGACACTGCTTAAAATGGCGTCTGGCAGTCAAGGCACTGAGGTATAGCATGCAAGCGTAAACACATTCCAGGGGAATACAGAGCCTAACTAGGCACTCTGTCCATCTACAACAGAACACTACTCTCTCAAGATGCACCATCCAGACAGATCACATGTCAATATTCCATGAGCCTAGAATAGTCAAGGATGACGGGCAAAGTGCCCGCCCCAGCAGAATGTGGGTGAAGATAGGCATTTGACCCATAACTTAAAAGACAACTCTTAATACAAGTCAAAGCAAAGGTCTACAGTTTGGAATAGAAAGGATGCCATACATGATGTGCTGCTCTGGATAAATAATGCTCCCCTCTACTGAAGTACTCGAATATTTCAGGAGCTTCTCTTCCCAACTACATGCATAATACTTGCATCTCAAGTAAATACGTTTGGATAATTTTGCTGAAAATTCGTTGTTTGAGCACATTTTTAAACAAAATATTGGGCAGGCAGAGAGATTCTACCCCCCCCCCCCTCCTCCCACCTCGCCCCATTGGAGAAATTCTGGCTCACTGTACAATTGCTTGTTGCAGTGTGGGAGTGACCGGGAAAACTTTCCGAGGGATCCTTGCGTCCCTGCTCACATGACGCGCCCTGAAGCAGAAATGAAGCACTAGATATTGGCCACACTTCCGATCATTTGCAAGTCAAGAGTTCTCGTTCTGGCAAGGCGCACTCACCCTTTCCTTCCACTTCCCGGTTAAGAGGGTACCATTAAACTAAACAACCAGCCATTCATTTACAGCGCTTAGAAATGGCATATGAGCGCTATAGAGTTGCATAGAAAGATACCTCCCCCGCATGCAGTGCTTTAAACGGCAGCTACTGTCCGGTACAGAGGGCCTGCAATTCTTGAAGGTGAAGAGGGCGTACCTGCACTTCTCAGCGCTTCTACAATACCTGTAATTTGAGGGTACCAGCACTTCCCAGGAGGAAACAGGCACTCTAGATAGCGAGTACCTCACGTCTGTATTTCCAATTAAAGCACTGCCCTCCTGAAAAAAAATTGAAGGCCCCCGGCTGTGTCCACCCAGCACCTTTCTAATCACATCGCGGCACGGAGATTAGGCGGCCACATTTCGATTAAACTTTCCACATTTTTTCCGCGCTTGTTCCCCACTTAACTTTGCAACTAATTGCAATGATTAGCGCATGAAAGGATTCCCTAAAAGGTTCTCACGGCGGAAGGTGAACAGCATGACCCGCCAGCGGCAAAAGAGCGGGAGAACCTGCCTCTTATCACGAAGAATAGAAAGAACGCTGAAGTCAGCTGAGGGCGGGTGGAAAGGTAAGCAGAGGCGCAGCCCGCGACGGGGTGAGAAGGGGCAGGGAGAAACCGGCCGAGAGGAGCCCAGCAACAGGTTTACACTTCAGCTCTGCACTGGGTGAAACAAGCGAGCACTGTCGGGATGTAACGTGCATGTTACTTTGGAGAAATAATTAAAGGGATCCCTTATTTAGGAAGCGCTTTTATCCAAAACGCTTTACAAAAAGTATTTTATGCAACTGTTATTAACACTAGAATTTGGTGTCACTTTGCTGAGAGCAGAAAGACTGCGGACCTTGGTGGGATTCAGTCCTGCAACCAGCAGATCATACAAATCTCAACAGGCGCTGAACCCACTGAGCTTTTACTGGCTAGTAACAAAGGTTTGTTTAGCACTTAATTCTACATTGTAGCGGCTTCTAAGCACTGTAAATAACGGGGAGGGGGGGGGGGGGTTCTATCAGCTAGTTTGACCTTAAGAGGACACTAGGCAAGCCAAAGTTAGCCTTGCCAGGGTTCCACCTTGAAACCTGCAGCAAAGGTCATCGAAGAGCAGCTTGGCTTCAATGCACCAGGCTTCACATGCATTTATTTCTGAAGAGAAACGCCAGCTTTTCCAATAGGTAAGGGTTTGCTGCAGCAGGCTGGGGCATTAATTCTCCATAACAGCATACCATGCAAGTGCCAATATAAATAAAGTGTACTGCTTCTTCAGGGACAATTAATGTATGGTCCCTTATAGCCAGTCTAGGCCCGATATCGACTACCAGTAGAGCATACAACATATATGACGGCATGTATAAGCCATCATCAACTAAAGAAAATTATTACTTTCCATAGAACGTGAGGATTAATGATATCTTAACCTGACTTATGCTGGTGAAATCCCACAAGCTCTCACTGCCATGAGTGGCACAGGTCTTCTTTTAAGCTTTAATGGTTAAAAAGCTCAGCAGCAATACTTTGCAACATTTCAATTCTACAACCTCAACGAGGCAAACCAAAGAAAGCTATGAAAACTCTTACTGAAACATGTTCGAGCAGATCCACTTGACATCTGAGGACCAGCGGCAGCAGCAGATGTCAAACAAGCCTTCGTGTGAGCTTGGAGATATTGTGGGAATATTTGCAAAGCTCTTTGGTGAGTGAGAAGCACAGGGACATCTGGGAGCGGGACTTTAATACAAACCACACCTCGCATCGGCCTATTGCTATTCTCAATTGCGTGACAGCACTATCTGCGTACTGAGAGACTGGCCATATTCTGCCCAGACACTCAGCGTCCATTGGATTGAAAGGCTTGAGCCCTCCCTCCCGCCTACCCCTCGGTCAGGGTCCATGGGCTGGGCCGGAACGAAGTCCTCTAGGTCCAGACACCTCCTAAACGACTGCTCTCGTCCTCGTCAGGAGGTTTACCAACTTCAGAAACCTCTGCTGTTTTTTTATTCTGTGAATACTCTCTCAACTCTGAAAGCCTAATCTTTCCAACACAAAGTTAACTAGCAGTGAAGTGCAGTGTTTAAAATGAGTGGGCATCACATTCTTCCTCATTGACAAACAATAGGGTGTACCCTAAAATCTTATCCTGCAAACAATGGAAAGGTATTCTCTGCTGCCAAATGAAGAATGAACATAACAAAAGTTAAAGGAATATGCACATATGGCCATTATTTGTGATCGATTTTCCATAATATTCTTTTGGGGAGGATGCCTAGCTATCTTATAAGTTTTTGAAGGTTGAGACCAATACAACTTGCTCAGTGTATTTAAGAAGGCACCGTTGATTGTCCCTGACACAAGAACCTCAAATATCAAATCCTGCTTGGCCTGCTGGCTCAGTATGTATAAAATGCAGCTTTTTCCATCCATTCTTTTACAAATCCTACAGGAAAACCCTTGATATCTGTAAAGAATGTATAACACATACCATTGGTAGTGGCCCTTGGTACATCATTCACGAAATATTGCTCAGAAAAGGATCCTCGTACTGTGCAGTCTGCCACAACAGCGATAAGAGCTCCCGCAAGTCATTTTCACACTAGCTCTGAAGAGGCCTCTGCCCCCACAATTCAAAGGGCTAGCGCACCCTTCCGAACTTTGGGTCTAGTTGCACCCCTGACTAGGCCTAGAAAGCTTCATGCCAAAGGCGGTCTTCTTGAGCTGCATGTGCTTCTGGCAGGAGCGCAAGGCAGAACTCTGCAGCCCTTGCAGAAGGGGGTGGAGGGGACCCTCCAAAGGCCTCCATTTAATATAAAGCTTATGGATGTGAGATATAGGAATCTTTGGGTAGGGGGTAATCACATCCTGCAGTGGCCTTAACGTTTTGTGTCACTCCACTGGTGTCCAGCATACCCCCGATGCCCCCCGGATTTGTCCCCTGCACGCTAAAATAAATTACGAAGATCTGACATTCCATTTCAGTGTCTGCCTGCATCTCAAAAGTACAGAGTACATGCTTAGACCCTATCGCCCACCCAGCCGCCCCCCCCTCCTAGCATGGAGAAGTGTCTCTGCATGAACATCGAAGTAACAGCTGTGGTGCAAAACAACTGGAGGTGAGAAGGAGCAGCAAAAAGACCTGCCCAATCTCGCACAAACACCGCCTTGCAACAGTCACAATGTACTGTGCAATTGTAAGTATTCTGAGGTTACTGGAAGGCAACACAAAGAAATATTTTAAAAAAAACATGCATGATAAATGAACAGAATCACTCTGTGGTCCTGGACAAGGCGATGTTGATACCAGGGAATCATACTTACAACTCTTGGGAGCACTTCGAAAAAGAGAGAGTGTGAGAGAAAGAGAGCGAGAGAGAAATCCTGGGTTTCAGCTTTCCATTTACCAGTGTCTCTCAGCAAGACAGAAACAGCAATGGTCAGTGAGAGGATGCTCTTTCGGGGACTGCGCTGACATCTAATGGCTTCCCCTTACACTCTAGAAAGGATGTGGTCTACAAGTGTGGGCAGTGTGAGAAGCTTGTAGTGCAAGTCTTGGCTGAAGAGCTAGGAGTCTTCCCCTTCCAAGATCTCGTGCATGTTCGATGCTGTCCAATAGCTACAAATACAGCTTAAGTTGTCTGGGGGTTGGTGATGATGGCAACGGTACTCACTTTTTGGACACAAGACTTATTTTTCAATCTTTAGACCATGCTATGGAGTGAAAGACATGCATTAAAAAAAAAAAAAAAAAAAAAAGAAGGAGTAAGAGCACGGTAGAATAAAGTGATTAAATGGAGAAAGCGGGTATGAAAAAGAACCCTGAAGAGTAAGGTAAAGAGACATGAGGTGTAGGGTCATGGAGGAAAGACATGAGCAAAACTAAGCAGGGTTGGTATTTGGGAACCCCAGAATTCAGGCTACCAAAGAAAAACTTCGGGTCCCTGCATCCGTCCTAAATTCTTTAATTAATTTGAGAAAATGTGTTCTGCCCGCAAGTCTTTTAGAGGCACCAGTCTAGCAGGAAGTGCACGGCAGGCCTTCCAGTAAGGTTGTAGCAGACCAGAGAGAGTCAGGACAATCTCCAAAACTGGTCTGTAAGAAAATCTAGGATGAAGAGTGAATCTGGTTGATCAGAGCTCTGCATTTATTCCACATAACCAAGGTCTAATCCCATGGATTTATCCCGACTAAACAGCATGCTTGCAGCAGAGATCTGCACTTCACAAATTCTATTCTGTACTGAAGTGACTTGCCCTTCCGCTCTGAAACAGAGCTGCAAAGCAATAAATGGGCCGATACTGGTACTGGTCAGGCCAGCATGGGTGGCATTTTGTGTATTAAACAGTACTTGCAACACTAATCAGATTGTGACAGGCGGATTGATCAGTCGTGCTGCAAAACATTTAATGCAGCATAGCAGCAAATCTCCTCTCCCTGTGGTCAGGCAGTACAAGACAAGTACATGTTACTTTTAACGAAAGAACAGAGTATCATCCGCAGCATGGCCACTCTTTTGATTGGGTATTACTGGTACTTCAAAGTCACCTAGGGGACCTGCTACTAAGCAGGGTGTTGAGAAGGAATAGGAAAGGGAAGGGAAGCACTTCTTAGAGGATTCTTTTACTTACAATGAAACTTCAGCACCACTTTTCACCAGAGGTGCAACACGCTTAATGGGACAGTACTGGCACTTTCCAGGACTGCCACACATATAATGGGACAGTACTGGTCCTTCTCGGCAGAGGTGCCAACTGTTCAATGGCGGGGTACTGGCACTTATCAGCAGGGATACCATATTTCATGGGAGACTGGCACTTCTCAGCAAAACTAACAAGTTTAGTGAGAGTGTACTGACCCTTCCCAGCACCTGTGCCACGTTTAATGCTAGAGTACTGGTACTTTGCCGTAGGGCAGCTATAACTTTGAGGGGGCACAAAAACATTTCTCGGAAATGCGGACATGGTTAATGGGAGGAGTTTATGCTAAGTGGCAGGACTTGCTTCCGCATGCAGCACCCTCTGGATAGACAGCACATTTTAGACATTAAAAAGGTACTCTGTGGGTGGGTGCGTGGGTGAAGTGGAGCTTTAGGTGTGGATGGGACTCTGATGTAAGCCCTTCTGGTTAACGTGTAAGTGAATACTCGTATCTGTTCCAACTAGCACCACCTTACCTTGAGTATTTTATGGCTGGGTGTGCTCACCCACAGAGTACCTCTCCTGGATACAGACCGCCTGTATGCTTGGATCCATCTCTGCACTGAGCACCGTGTTTGGAACAAGAGGTGGTGCAGAGTTTAATCAGTCCAACCACGGAGATCCTCTCATTGACAAAGATGCTCTTTAGTTAGACCGGTCCCTGCCAAACCTACCTCTTCCAAGCACCTCCCTTGGACTGCATGAGGTTCACCTCAGAGTCACTCACTGTCATTCTTCTCACTCCCCTTTTGCCAATCTGATGGACTAAGGAGGCCGACACTTTACCTGAAAACCATTTTAGTCCCCCTGCCGCTCTTCCTTCTTCTGGAAGAGACGCTGGTGTGGTGCCCTCCTAGACTCCCTTGGAGGACCAAGACACAACCTGTGGAGTGCATAAAGGGAGATGGCGGGCTGCTTCCTTGCCAAGAAAAAATGGTTGGTTGCTGTCTCCCATCCACCCAGCACCAATTGCGCTCTTCATTAGTCCAGACACTACTGTGTATGAGCACAAGCACACACCCAGAGTAATACTTCAAAATCAGGATAGCTGGGCTTTAACAAAAGAAGTAACAACTCTAAGGAGTCACCGGTTTAAGACATTTACTAAAACAACGTCCGTTAACGCTATTTAGAGTATACATACGGCTGCATTCTAAATCGAGCAGATGAATAGCCACCATCTTTTGTCAGATTCCCCACATCTACCAGAGTCTAAATGCTGCCCTAAGGCGTATGTGGAATTGCTGCATGAAAATCAATGCATTTATAATAAAGGAGTGATGGGTCTGTACAGGTGGCATATGAACCTACTGGCAAGGTTACTGCAGCTCTCTAGACCACCATGTACTTTCTTAAAGCATTATTTTCAGGTTTTTACAGTTATCTTCCTTGTTCTCAAACACCCTACACTGTTCATCTGGATTTCTGGCACACCAAGCCACATTTTATGGCACAATTGTAAAGCATGTAATGCTCACAGACTATCACACACCATTCAACACCAACTGTATGTATATATATGTCCTTGACAGCATCCACGGTTACTAAATTCTCCCACAGTGTGAGAGGTAGTGGCACCATGACACCAGGATACAAATTGATGAATCCAAGATCAAACAGTCAAATGCAGAAGCCAAAATTGGATCTGTAATGTTGCACCTCTCAGTCAGCAATCTGGCTGTAGACCTCTCCAAGAATCCAGGAAGTGGGAATCAAATTCCAGAACCCAACATGTACTTCATAAACAAGATCAAAAGACATTTGCGAACAACATGAAATATCTTGGTGGCAAGAAATGGCGTACACCAAAAGGCACATGCACATTAATCCCATCTTGGGCTGTTTACCTGCCAAATCCCTGGTGGCAGCGAGACTAGACCTGCTGCTCCAAGAAGATGTGCAGGCCACATGTTGTAAATCAAAAGTCAAACAGGAAAGTGGCACATGTTACGTTTTATCTTCACATCGGGTGTTTGCTTTTGGCAACTCTTTTTAGGTCAGGCTAGACAGAGCGGAGGTATGAGATACTTTTGCACATCCTATAAATGTGCCAATTCACACATTACATTCTTGGTCTTACATGCACTGCATACAATGGCAATTTGTTTTTGACTGCAACAGGCTTCTTAAAAACTTCTAGTCCGAACTCAAAATGCAAGTATTGGTTTAGTCAATGCTTGTTAAAAGCATTTGTGAAATAGTTGCTATGCTTTTTTTAAATTTAAAAAAAAAAAAAAAAAAAAAAAAAAAAAAAAAGTTTACAAATGGCAAAATCGTCCTTAGAGCTCTCGCACAACATTTCAAGTCCGGCATGAAAAGAGCAAGCAACGGTGGAGAAAGTAGCATGTTTATAGTCAGGAAGATTGTGTTTAAAGATGTGAGGAACATGTTTTAGTTTTTAAACTTGAAAGATGTAAAGTGTTTAACCACTCACTGTGCAATAAAATCAAAGTGGCTAGATGGTTTAGGAACATTTTTCCATATGAGCCTTTCTGTATTTTAATAATCTTGTTTCTCTTAGTAGCATAGTTCGCGCTGGCATCATGTTAATTAATAATTAAAATAGGCGTTTCATTTTACTGCAGGGGAATCACTTTGATGGACAGGATTGTTACTAAACTAAATGCCTCGGAGGCCTCAGCAGCGGTAGACATGCCACTTGGAGCGAGCTCTCGGCTCCGTATTGATGTTTATCTTCCAAATCCCTGGAAACAACCTTTGAAAAACCTATTACTATATTCTAATGTATACATTTCCTGCCACTTGCAGCTTTTACAAAATACAAAAAAAAAAACACAATGATTTCATGCAGTACATGACCTTCCCCAGCGAAAATATTCAAAGTAAAACAATGCACTCGCTGTGTGGCAGGCTGCAAATATGGCGTTTAGAGTTTGACGCACTTTCAGGAAAAAAAAAAAAAAAAAAAAAAATGTAGAACAGGTTTTAAAAGTGAAGCTCTGCTTATCAGTCTCTGGCTTCCACTCCATGGAGTATCGGACATTGGAAAGTGCTTTCCTTTAACCAAGGGGGCAATTATGCAGTCGAAGATATAGCTGTTGAGGAAGTGGGCCTGGCCTGACGGCTGGCTGTTTTGCAGATCTGCCCTCATGCACACTCGGTGGAATGCAAATGCACGTCCGCGCCACGCTGTCCCGCATTCCATGTTTTATGAGGGAGCACTAAAAGGACGCCAACATTACAGCTTGTCCACTGGCAGGGGAGACGGGTATACATCTATAGCGTTCTGTATTTTCATGGTTCCATTTGGGTCATTGTCAAATCTAATGTACGAGAGATGCATTAGGCTTTACGCCAGCATGAGAGGTCAAATGGTCAGCCCAGTACGGTACCATTTCCTTCACATCAAGGCTAGGAATAGTACTGCACCGCGCATGCCCAGCTACCGAAACAGAGCGCCGAGGGCTTAAATCAGTGCGGGGCGCACCAGAGGCAGGTGCAGCAAACCGGAGATCCGCGCTGATGACGGCGCACCAGAGGTCCCGTTCGTGTTACAACGGAGCTATATGGATGTAGTGCGCCTCGGGAGTATCATGTTCACATCAACAGTATCAAAAAGTTCCCGCAGTAGGGTTGGAGGTCTACGGTACCTCCGATGTACAATGGGGACACCAACAGTGTACCGGAAGCTGTTAAATGTTCCACAAAAGCACTAATTGCGCATCTCTTGTGTCCGAAGACACTCTTCTTTCAGATTACACGTGTTTCACTGATACAGTTTGAACAGTCCCTCGGAGTCCCACGGGTGTATAGTGTTACACGTGCACTATTAGAGAGAACGTATTCTCATCTGGGGTATTATACAGGGCTTTAAGTGGGCCTGCTCTTAGTTCCAAAAAGCAGGTGCTGAGACGGGTCTCTATCGGGCTCTCCATTTCTGCCCTCACCATCCGGGTGAAAAATAAATTATCACTCTGCATCAGTACCACCCTTCACTGCCTTTGATGTCACTTTAAAGAGTCGTTATAGTCCCTTCACAGTCTCATTTCAGAACAGGAGCATTTTCAGTATTATATAAGACGACGCCATACTTGTTGCTTGTTAATCTTACGCAACTAACAACCATGGACAAAGCCAATACTCCTGGCTTGTTGTAGGTGTAACGTTACTTGTATTATATATCTGGATGCAATAACAGAAGCAGCAAAATACCTGTACGGCGGCACATTATGCTAAGTGCAGATTTTTAGTTTGTGTTTTAAGTCACGCCCTTAATTACATCGACCACCCCCATGTGAGAGACCCCACTTAAAGCCCTGGGTGTATACCACGTTCCTTTTGTCTCCACGCCAAAGGTGGATGAAGTCGACGATTTAACAACCATAATGTCGACCTGCTCGCTAGATTTCAAAGGCAGCGGTTGCAGTGGGCAACCTATCTGTCCACCTAAGTGGACAAAACACACCCGTAAACCCCCACCCCCGGCCGTGGGTCGGTCTGCCTGGCTGAAGGATTTCATTTACCTTGAAAAAAGGCTGACTCCACCAAGTAGAACCGCCCTGGGGTGATGGGGATTGAAGGGGCGGGAGTCGAAGAGACAGACTGCTATCAAAGGTGAGTCAAGTGGACACAAGTGGTCAGTGTCCTGGGGGAATGCAGGGCCTGGCTGGAGACAGGGAGCTGCCTGCAGCTTGTGTGTAAGGCGGGGGCGGACCCCACCCCCTTCACTAATCAGGACTAATTAACCTGTCACCATTTGAACGTGTTCAAACGTCGGCCTAAATTAGTTTCAGAAAGTTAAACGTGTTACACAAAAAAATACTGCATGGCACTGACACCTCACTTCACACCTTGGTGTAAGGCTTGCCATTGTGCAACCTCGTGCAGTCGCGGCTACTTTCCAATTTTTAGCTGGCATCACTTTTTAATGTGCTGGGGAGTGGCGCCGCTGGGGGCTTTATGCAGCTTCTCATCCACATCCTGATCTAGGGATTTTCTCTGATTTCTCGGCTTCTCTCTCAGACCTGCTGCGCCCCTGGTGGCGGGAACGTGCAAGAGCAACCCCGAGACACCCTGCCCTCTGGCCTCTGTACGCTGCCGTTCAGGGGCAGAAAATGTCCTCATTACTCTGCAGCTGGTGACACACTGGAGTCCCCAACAGGCCCAACTCGGCCTTTCAGTTACCCCTCGTCGATAAGTGGAGTACCACTACATTCAGTTATATCAACATCGGAAGACTGCGGTATCACGGACAATTTCTCTTCAAAACGATGTTATTCTGTTAACATAAGTTATAGTGAAAAATGACAGTCGGCTTCCACTTTTTTTTTTTAATTAGCCGGTTTGTAATAACTTTCGTTATTGGCAGACCTCGTCACGGAGGAACACAGTGAACATGTCCTTTGCCTAGGATAATCTACATTGACCAAAAGGCGAAGCCAGGACTCGAACCGTGGTTAGCACCTAAAGGCTCCACACTGTCCACAAGGCCTGGTTTGAGAACACCTACATTCAAGAAAATCTGAGACCATCAAGAATATTAAACTAATTCGAATACATTCGTTTATGAAGGGCAGTCTGAGTGCAAACTGACACATTGGAAACTTCTCACCAAGACAAAACTGTTACATAGGCAGTGAAACTGGAAATGGTGGGTAGAGATAATTGGGCAATAAAGAGCATTTAAAATACTCGACAGATTGCAACCTCGGAGTGCAAAGGGAGAGGAGGTGAGCATATAAACAGAAAATGTGAGAGACAAGCCCAGACGAGGCAGAGCACAAAAATCTTCAACAGGGTGTACTCCTAATATAACAATATAAACCAATATTCACCGTTTTATGCAACCGATTTGCCGCTGGATTAGACCTTTTAAAGTAAGAAAATTGGGGCACAGGAGCCACCTGCCCATAACACACCGAGGCTGGTGCTTGCTCGCCCTTGTACAGTAATGCCTATCGCCCCCCCCCCCCACCCCCGTTATTCGTGGCGCCTTTTACAGTCCTTGCCTTTCAGCCAACACAACCATGCACACCGCTATTAATACTCATATGAAAATCGTAACAGTTAAACTACATGTCCCACAATGCAAAAGGCCAGAGCTGGCTACCTGAAATGAGAGTCCACTGGCTAGCAATGACTGGGTATAGACTGCAGCACTTCTGGGTGTAAAACAGGCTCATTGGTTAAATGTAGAAATCTACCTTTAGAAACACCAATAAAGAGGGGTGGGGCACATTAAACCCTTACTGCAAAGGGTCGGAAGTATCTCGACACCAAGACTGCTGCACTTGGGACTTCCCTGCGCCGACTGCTCTCCTGCCCCTTGAGTCACATAATCTAATCTTGACTGCAGGAAAAGGAAAAAAACTTCAGCAGGCTGGGAAAGGCTGCAGCATAGCTAATGGGACACACCGGACTAAAAGCAGCGCACGTTTAAGGGCGCTGCCTGGGGGTTGTGCCCACCGCCCCCACAATCTAGCCTTCTCCACCGGTCAAGGGCACTGCGCGCTGAACGACTGCGCCCACTCTCTGGTGCCTCGGCCTGCTACGACTATGGTCACCAAAAGGCCCCCTCGCTGCAGGTGTGGAAGCGCGCGCGGGCAGGTTCACAAATAAATCCCACCACCACTTTAATGTTTCCCCTTTCAATTGGCCGTCCCAGCGGGGCGCCTTGTGCCGCGCGTGCTTGGGACGCCACATGGCGAGCGCAACGCTGCCTTGAGGGGTGTCTCTCCTGTCTGGCTCCCCGGCACCTCACCCATTGGCCTCGCTCGTGAAATAAATCTCCCTCTGAAGTCTGAGGAGAATGGAGTGCAGGCTGCTTCACACTGTGGGGCGCTGTGGCGGATCCAAGCACCCCCTTACAGTGCCCCGAGTGCAGTTCACCACGACGGCATCACCCCCCCTGCACTTTGGCCAACCGGGTCCATTTCAGGCACGTTTCTGCGCAGTGCCTCCATGCAATAGCCCTACTTGCACCACCACTGCAGGAAGAAGGGCGAAAGAGCCTGCTGCCATCGCTCCACAAACACGAGGCAAAAACATAAAACAAAGTCCGAGCAATCCACAGACTTACTTTTGTCTTCTTCATAAGGAAAAGCAGCAGCAATCCAGCCTAGACAAGGTATTAAGAGTCCTTTTAGCTGCTGAATGCCCCCAGCATATTTGGGCTAGTCCGTGCATTGGCTTCCCGGGTGGTGAGAGGGACGCGGTTCCAGTGTGGCGGCAGCTGTGAGCGCTGACAGGACGCTGGCGGGCGGGTTATCTTTCGTGCCTGCTGCAGCGAAGCTCCGGCTCCGTTCCTTGTAATCTGCACAGTGATCGGGACCAGGTCTACGCGTTTTCAGTTATATAGGGATTTTCCTTCTGTGGCAGCTCGAGGGAAGGCACGCCTCCTGCCCTCCCGCTCCCTCCTCCTCGCTCCATTTGTGTCAATAGCGATAAAGGGGAAGCCGCTCCCGAACCTTTTCTTTCCTTTCTATGGTGTGTGCGGCTGCAGGGGAAACATCCTTTACCCTGCAGGCAGAACCACGACCTGCCTTTACTCCGCATTCACTGCCCCAACTGTGACGTGAAGGGCACAAATCCTAAAAAAAAGAAGTGGGGGGCACTAGCCAAGTTAGGCAGGATGCAATTAACATCATGTTGCGTGCAACCGCAGTGCATGACCTAACGAGGAGTAACATGGCACATGGCATCACAAGTAACCTCACTGGAAGAGACATCACAAAAAGCAACATTTGATAATAAACCCTCACATATATGTTTATCAGGTATATCATGAGTACATTTCAGCGCATTATGAGAATTAAACATTGAGATTTTGCGTCGTGGTTGTGCCAAAAAAGCGGCGTAATCCTGATGAAAAAACTAGGCCTCAACATAATCATTTTAATTTTTTAAACCCTTCCACAAAGAAATTGCCAACAATGAGATGTGTGGTAGTAGATCCGTTCTGATTATTTTGTTGCAGTCTGCATTTTAAGATATTATGTGGGGTTAAGGCATCTGCTGTGGAGGTTCCCAGTGAATCTCTGGGAATATTAATAATGGTGAGATAACTCTGTAGGTGAACGCGTTTGTTGGAGAGATCTGTGTTTTGTATAATCCCAGATTTCAATCAAAGTAGTATAGAAGCTTAATGCGTCTCCTGCAAAGGACATCATGTAACATGTAGATTGTAGGAAAGTAGGATCTGCTTTCATGGTTACGCCCTCTTTTTGCTGGCGTTATTCTGTTTTATGACTAGTCTAACTGGGATCCTATAATCAGGATCCCAGTCACTGTGCTTTCTCCCTACATTTGACAGTGATAAATACTTTGGTACCTTACCAATTAGCTACTGGTGTACCCTTCTAAGTCCCTAGTATATGCTGCTTAGGTACCCAGGGCATAGGTACACCAGGGGACTCCCCTGGGCTGCAGCATGTATCGTGTCACCCAGGGGAGTCCACTCAAACTGACGCCTGCATGAGTGGGGACTTACACCTCTCACCACAGATATGCTTCCTTATATCTGAGGTCACTACATTTAAAAACTATAAGTCACCCCTATGGCAGGCTCTTCAGTCCTGAGGGCAGGGTGCTTGGTTATAAGTGGGAAGGTGCCCCTGCATGAGCAGGACAACCATACAAACCCTGGAGTCGATTCTCCAGGCTTTGTAAGTGCGGTCAACTATTTAATACATATAGTAGACATCAAGTCATTACGAGATGTCTAACTATATATTAGCTGCACCAAAACCGGTCGTGTTTGGTATCAAACATGTTGGAATCATACCCCAACACCGTTTCCAGTGATGGATGTAGGATCCCATGTAATGGGGGACTCCCCTAGGCTGCCCCCTATATTCCCAGTCCCAGCCTTTCAGGGTCTAACAGTAAGCTAGTGCCGCTGCCGACCACAGACATGTTTCTGCCCTCCTGCTGCTGAGCTGAGCTCGAGCAGGGGAAGGTAGAACAATAGGTTTCCTGTCATGGGGAGGTGTGACCACCTCCCAGACAGGACATAGTGCATTGGGCTGGGGGCGCATGACCGCACCACCAGACTTCTTTGAAGGGCACATTTGGCGCACACCTTGCATACTCCAGTTTGAGCCAGTTCAGGGAGCCCTTGGCACCCGCTCTGACACAAAACTGGACAAAGGACATGGTCGTATCCTCCCCTTTTTCCAGTCCCTCCTACTGGAGGGTTACCCTGAATCATTTTAACACTTTCTCTAGGGTGCTTAAGGGCTTATCTGTGGGTGGCTCTTCAGATTCATTGTGTGACAAGATTCAAACTTGAAACCACTTCAACTTTGACCATCTGGGCACATGGACTTTGCTGGATTTTGCCTGGAACCGAGACTGCAGCAAGGAAGACTCCTGCTGCTCTTGGTCTCGCTGTTCTGCAAGTCTTCTTGGTCTCCTGTGCTTGTTTCAGGTTCCTTTCCTGGCCTGTGCTATCAAGGACACCTGAAGTAATCTCCCTTGGAGTGAAGGAGTCACTCCCCTGCATTTGCAGGCACAGCAACAAAGCTGACCAGTCTGCTGCTCCTGACGTCCCATGGAATCCGAAAGCCTCAGCAACACAGGTGGTGGTTCTATAGTTGCCTCAAGGCCTGACCTGTCCTCCCAGCAAGTTTGAGGCCAGTATCCCTCATTGGAACTGCTGGAAAAGAACCCCTGTGCACCTCATTGACTTAACCCTTGTAAAGGCTTGTTGGCTCTTTATTCTAGAGATCTTCAGGCTACAAGAAGCTCCAGTCTACAACACCGCTTCCTGCCAATATCTTTATCCTCAGTACATCATCTGCACAGTGGGCCTGCATCTTTGGTGAGCTGCTCAAGGTCCTCTCGTGACTCCTGTGCCTTCAGGATGTGTGTCCTCTAGAGGGTCTCTTTGGCTTCAGTGGGCTCCCCTGCTTGTTCAGAGCCTGCTCTGACTCTCCTGCAATTGGTGATTCCCTTAGACCTTGCTGGTCCCAACATTGCTTCTTTTTCATATATCCCGTCTGTTGCTGCCACCAAGGCTTGTTGGTGCTCCCATCGGACACTGAACCCTGGTTCTTGACTTCACATGTGGATCAGTTCGTAAGTGGCTCCTGGTCTTCCACAGTGTCACCTGGTCCTCAGAGCTGCAGCAACAAGTCACCTTCACCACTTGTTAGAATCCGGGTTCTCTGGTTGGCACAGGTAGGTACTTGTGACAAGCAGGGAACCTTTCCTCTAGTCAGGGTAAGGGGTTACACTCCTAAAATAACCCCTGCTCACCCTCTAGGTAGCTTGGCGCGAGCTGACAAGGCTTATCTCAGAGCGTTATAGGTTAAGCATTTGTGAACACATACAGTAACCCAGTAACAACACTACAAATGGACACCACACAGGTTTTATATTACAAATAAGGATTCTTTATATAGAGTTACCACAAGACCATTAAACGACAAAAATACACAATACTGTTACTTTAGAAGGTAGGATTTTGCTTAGTTCTCTTAAGTTCTTAAAAGCGACACTTTAAGTCAATGTACCTTTTAGATGCGACACGCAGGGCAACGAAAGTGTTGCAACGATGTCGATGCGATGAAGTTTTTGGTGCAAAGAAATAAAGACGTGAAGATCTTCCAGATGCATAACGCTTCTCCGATGTTGCGAGAAGACTCGACTCGATGCATCAGCTGCAGCAGCGTTACCCTTTACGCGATGCAAAGACAGCGGCCTTGGCAGCGGCACTCTTCTCCGACGTTTGCGAGACGCTTCCGCTTAATGCGATGTTGCAGCGGCGACACCCCTTTACGCGAGGCGACGACAGCAGCTCAGACGGCGGCACGCTTCTCCGTGGATGCGAGGTTCCTTTCGTGATGCGGTGCAATGCGACAGCTACGATGGCTGCGATGGTGACACGCTTCTTTCGCAATGCGAGACTCTTCTCTTGATGCGGTGCGATGCGTCAGCTACGATGGCTGCGATGGCGACACGCTTCTTCGGCGTTGCGTGACACTTCTTGGATGATGCGGGACGCTTCCGCTCGATGCGATGCTGCAGCGGCGACACACTTTACGAGATGCGACGACAACAGCTCCGACGGCAGGACGCTTCTCCTCCTTGAGTCGTGCTTCCAGCTCCTTGCGACACGCAGTCCCTCAGAAGGCCCAGCAGCAGGCACTTCCAAAGAACTTTGGGGAGCTGGGGGGTGAAGTCTGTTGTTCCTGAGACTTCAGCAGGAGGCAAGCTCTATTCCAAGCCCTTGGAGATCTTTTTAAGCACAAGTTGAAATAAAGTCTTTGTAGTCTTTCTCCTCTCCCTCAGCAGCAAGGCAACCACTGCAGGCCAATCCCCCAGGTCAGGGACAGTACTCCTCCTTACAGCTTTCCCAGTTCCTTCTCCTCAGGCAGAGGTTCTTCTTGTCAAGCAGGATCTAATTTCTTGGGAGCAGGGTCCCAATACTTATACCCCTAATTCCTTTGTTCCTCTGGGGTAGAGGGGCCCTTGCCCAGTCCAAACCAGTTCCTGAGCACTTTGTTGACATGACTCTGACTTTCTATTCAGGGTGCAGGGCAGAGAAATCAGCCGCTCCACAGGAGGTGGAGCCAGCATTGTGTGGTGGCAGAGCACATCCCTATTCAGAGTCCAGGTGCACTCCTCCCACCCATCTGGATGTCAATCTCTCTATTCACCACCAGGCTACCTAGCCCTGCCCCTCTGGGTTTCCCCAGCCCTGTCACTCACACAAACCAGACAGGCAGATACACATCATAGCAGAGGCGGGCTGAAATGGTTAGGCAAGCAAATACTAACTTTCTAAAAGTGGTATTTGCAAACACAGAATATTAAAATAAACTTTACTAAACGATGTATTTTATTATTCTGAGTTCAGGCATACTAAACTCGATTTTCTACCATGTTCCCTGGGTCTGTTAGGATCATAGGATGTAACAATTCTAACAGCCCATTCTGGCCTATGGGAACAGGTAGCCTTGCAATAGTGAAAAACGAAAATGGCTGTAATTCACTATTAGGACATGCCACACACCTCAGGGCTTGTCCGACCTTATGCTTACAATGCACCCTGCCCTTGGGCCTACCATAGGGGTGACTAATATGAAGTTAAGGGAAGGTTTAGGGACTGGGAAGTGGGTGCACTTGCCCAGTCAGCATGACAGTACCAGACTGCACGCAGGTTCTGCAATGGCAGACCTTAGACACATTTTACTAAGCTGCTTCTGTGGGTGGCACAACGAGTGCTACAAGCCCACCAGCAGCATTTGTATTTACAAGCCCTGGGCACTCCTGGTGCACTTTACTGGGGTCTGACAGTAAACCAAATAAGCCAATCATGGAATCCAACCAACATATACATTTTAAATAGGGAGCACTTGCACTGTGGCACTGGTTGGCAGTGGCACAGTGCGCTGAGCAGCTAACACCAGCAAAACACATGAGGCACAGCGACAAAAAGTGGAAGGGAGACTCACGCCAAGGTGCCAGGTCTAACACCACTCATACATCTTTCACCATCGGTGGTCATTGCTCTTCTATGCCTCCTGTTCACCTCCAAGTGGCATAGACTCTGCCCCCTATGCTTTCAGCTTCTTCTGATCTAGAATCCACCCTTTGGATTCCACTGTACTCTTTAACCTTCTGCTCCAGCGTAATCTTTCCTGAAGTCCTCCATTGTGGGCTACAGCAGATCCTGATGTCACTTATCACCTATGCACCTGACTTTTCTGGTGTAGGTATCCTGGTTCCTGGGGTATCTACGGACGGGGGAACTCTCCAACCTTCTGTCTTCCACGGGTTTTTTTCAGGGTCCAATGGAAAGGGTCCTTTTTTCTTTAAAACTGCAACCACAACTTTCCCATTGACTTGCATTGAGTAAGTGACTGTGTTTCCACTCTGCACACAGCCTCTGTGGGGTTCCTGGGTACGTACCTTAGGCAGCTCCTTGTGTCCCCAGCTCTTCTGAGTCTCCTGGTCCAAGTCCTGACTTCAGTCGCAGTTTACATTCCACTTCTTTAGTATATGGTGTGGTCTTCCCTTGGAGACCACTGTGTATTGGATTTACTTACCACTTGCAATTGAAGCATTACTGTGTATTTGTGTTAATATCTCCGGTTAGAAGATATACCATTGTGCTAGTGAGTGTTGTTTAATGAATAGACATATTTTTAAAACGACATTCTGAGATTCTTTTTCATTTAACCTGCACTACATGATTAGATCTCATAAAAAAGCTACTTAACACTCCTTCTGGACCAAGCCTGAAGGCTGCTCTCCATAGCTACAAGTTAGAGAGTTTTCTATGGTTGTTTAAGAACACTAAAATCACCCTTAGATTTGTCTGAATTAGTGCAAGGTGCTTCACTTAAATAAGTGTGCTCCGTATATTAAGCCAGCCTCATACATTGGTGTGCAGTGTTTGGGATTTAAGTCTGCACTCCTTTACCAGCTAATCTAGGTGTGGTTAGATGAAAACACAGCATTAGTTTAAGGCACATATAAAATGAACTTTTAGATTGGTAGTCAATGGTCTAGCACAACCCTTTCTCAAATCTTTGGAAGTTCAGTTTCACTAGGGTAGGTAGGTGCAACACCACACTACATTTAGTCACTATGTCTAGATACAGTAGTCTTAAATTCCAGGAACTCTAGAAGGATAACGACAGGTAGCAAACCTAACACTAATCAACTCTTTGAGCTGCTTCTGCAGGATAACCTCCAGAATCCTGATGGGTCAGAAGGGTAGGACAACGTGGGTGGTTAAGCTCCAGAAGATGGGTCAGGAGGGCCCCCCTAGTGTCCTTAATTCTGAGCATGACCAGTAGGTGTCTGATGCCTCCCACTGGTGAACTCTGATCCCCCAGGGAATAGACAGATGGAAGTCCCTAGAGGTAGGTCCCCCTTTATTCCTCCTGGGAGTGTGCAAAGAGTACAAGCGATGCCTAGATCCTCCTCTGTCCATTCCAATACCTCAGACACCCATAGGGACCTCCATTTCTCGCAAGAGGGAGGACTCCTTAGAGAGGGAATACTGCCTACTCAATCTTGAGCGAGCCAAGCTCAAGCAAGAGCAGTTGGCCCTTGATAAGGAGACCCTGGAAATCCAGATGGCTAGGAGAATTTGGGACTAGAGTGCCATGGTGGCTGCACTAGTGTACATAGAGTCAGGAAAACTTCCATTGATGCTAGGAACCTGAGCAAGATAGTCCCTTCTTACCAGGAGGGGGATGTTAAATGGTAGCGGCAGTCGTAGTCGATAACCTTTCAAGTATTGCCCGGCGGTAATCGCCTCTTATACCATTCGATGTTAAACCAATAAAGAGGCAGGCGCCGGAGACTGGAAGGCAGGAAACAAAGTTTTATTCCGTCGGAGTGGAACACATCAGATCAGACAGTGAAGTATCGTCACGAGGTGCTCTAACTGCATCTCTGAGGCCTGGCCTCTTATACACAGGTTTATGACTTTATTGCAGGGTTATCATACATGGCACATTCTTGAGATCACTTCGATGCATGAAAGAACATCCTCAGAATCCCTGGCTCAGATCCGATCCCACGCATAGCTACAGTAGAAGTTCCCACCCCACCCGCAGTAGGAGATGGCTATCACACAGCAGGATATTCCGCCAATTCCCGGGGGTGTGTGTGACCGGTCGGGTCTCAGGGGGTGGGGGGCCTTGATCTACTGTAATCCCTTTGATGTGGGGCGTTTCCCTTACAGTAGGGGCAATAAACTGCATCCGCAGGGCTAGGTGATGGCCTGGGATCGGTTCGGACAATGGGGCGCAGAGGAAGGGGGTTTATCAAAGAGATGCATGACCATGTATGGGATGTCGGTCAGGCGTGGGATGCGGTTCCATGGCAGGGTCGCGCAGAAGGAGAGGGTTTATGGCCCGTGTATGAGAGAGCGGGGGTGGCCGGTGCGCGGGGGATGCTTGCAGCGCCAGGGGGACGCGCTGGTGATCGGCAATGAGCAGGGAGAGACCAGGGTGCCTAAAATGGCTGCCGTGCGCTTTCCTGTGTGTCGCGCTGGGGAGAGACAAGATGGCGCAGATAATGTTCAGTTTGCAAGCTAAATTTCCACAGGGATGCTATCCATACATTGATCACTGCTTTGGAGAGGGCCTGTAATGTTCAGAAAATCTCCCAAGGGTAGTTCGCAGCTATCCTGTAGCTCTCATTTGCTAACAAAGGTAGAGACAAACTTCTGTCTGTCGGAGAGGAAGATGCTGACAACTATCAAGTCTTGAGGAGTACCCTTATAAATGGGGTTGGCTTAACCACTGAGCAATACAGGATTACGTTTAGGAACACCCAGAAGGCACACACCCAAGACTGGTTTGATTTTATAGACCATGCTATTAAGGCTTCGGAAGGCTGGCTTCATGGAAGCAAAGTACATGATTATGAAGGACTGTACAATTTGTTCATGAGGAAGCACATCCTTAATAATTGTCAAAATAAGCAACTGCACCAGTACCTGGTGGACTGTGATCGGAACTCTCCCCAAGAATTGGGAAATAAGGCAGACAAATGGTACCAGGGTAAGCAGAAAGCTCATGGTGGTGGTGACCAGGGGCCATATGTATGAACACATTTTCCCATAGACACAGAATGGGTAAAACCCTTTGATACATCTGGCCCCAGAAGAAGTAAGATTCTTCTAAAGACAAGAGAAGGGTGGGAAGAAGGGTAAAAACAAAAAGGAGTCTTCACAAGGTTCTGAAAATTCTTCCTCTGGATGTGGGTCCCAATCCTCCTCTTCTTTCTGGCAAGACACCTTGGTGTTACCTGTGTAAGGAGAAATGCCATCGACCAAGGGAAGCCAATTGTTCTAAGGATAACACAAAATAAGCTACTACTATTGTCCCAAAGGCAACTAGCACCCGCAGGCACCCGTATAAGTAGTAGCACATCCCCCAAGGGATTACTAGTGTTAACCTTGGATTCTGAACTGGGTTCTGGCCTAATCAGAACACCCACTCAGGCTGTCCATGTCTGTGACAGTGGCATGGAACTTACCACTTTACTTCTAAGTCCCACTAACCTGGGCAAGTACAGACAACAGCCTTTGATCAATGGTCAAGAGGCTGTGGCCTATAGGGAAACAGGGGCCAGTGTCACAATGGTGACAGAGAAACTTGTGTCTCCTAAACAATTCATACTTGGTCAACTTTACCATGTGACCAATGCAAGCCATGTCAGGACTAATCATTCCTTGGCAGTTGCGAATTTCCTCTGATTAGTGGGAACTGTTCCTAAAAGAGTTGTGGTTTCCCCAGACCTACCTGTAGGCTGTCTGTTAAACAATGATTTAGAAACTTCTGCCTGGTCTGAAGTTGAGTTCAGGACACATGCAGAGATGATGGGAATCTCTGCCAGTGAACTTTCTGTTACTAGGGCTCAGGCCTAACAGCTAAGCATTGAGGGAGCACTGGATCCTGGAAAAATGGACCAGCCAGCTCCTAAGAGAAGGAGCAGGAAGGGTAGAGTCAGTCACCTGTGGGGGATGACCTCAGCCCCTGTGAAGGAACTGTCCCAGATGAACGTGGGCCTGACCAGGCAGAGTTCTGGGGGCCAGGGGCACCTTCCAGGGAAGACTTGAGTTTGGAGCAGAACCCCTGACCCTCTGTTGAACAGCTCAGATGGCAAGCTGCTGCTGAGGAGGCAGGGACTGTCAGTCGGTCCCATAGGATCTATTGGGAAGATGGGCCTATGTTTTCTTTGAGTAGAGACCACCAAGCCTGGTGCCACCAGGAGGTTGGTAATACCTCAGAAGTTCAGATGTTTTCTTCTATCCCTTGCACATGACATTCCCCTTGCAGAACATCCTGGGCAAAGCAAGACAGGGGACAGGCTTGTCCCTCACGTTCACTGATCTCACATGTCTGGAGATATCAAGGAGTTTTATCGCTCCTGTGTCATTTGCCAAGCCAGTGGTAAGTCAGGTGGCACTACAAAGGCTCCCTTAATCCCACTTCAATTGATTGGGGTTCTCTTTGAGACATTGTTGGTCTCTTAAACCCTCCAACAGCATCTGGACACAGTTATATAATAGTGGTGGTGGACCATGCCACTAGATATCCAGAGGCTATTCCACTTAGGACCACTACAGCTCCTGTAGTTGCTAGGGCCCGTCTGGGGGTCTTCCAAAGTGGGGTTTCCTAAGGGGGTCTTGTCAAACAGAGAAACAAACTTCATGTCTAGCTACGTCACTTCTATCTGGAAGGAGTGTGGTGTAAAGTAAACTGCAAGTTAACCACACCCTATCATCAACAGTGCAACAGGCTTGTTGAAAGGTTCAAAAAGAACCTCAAGGTTATGATCATGGGCCTCCCAGAAAATCTCAGATGAAAATGGGATGTCTTACTACCCAGCCTTCTCTTTGCCTACAGAGAGGTTCCTCAGAAAGGGGCGGGATACAGCCCATTTGAACATCTGTTTGGCCATCCAGTTAGGGGTCCCTTGTGTATGGTTAAGGAGGGATGGGAGCAGCCTCTCAAACCTCCTAAACAGGACATTGTGGACTATGTCCTTGGCCTGTGTTCACATATGGCTGAGTACATGAAGAAGGCCAGCAACAACCTTGAGGCCAGACAGGAGCTTAAGAAAGATTGGCATGATCAAAAGGCTGTACTGACTGTTTGCCAGTGAGAACAGAAAGTGTGGGTGTTATAGCCTGTGGCCCCAGCAGCCCTCCAGGACAAGTGGAGTGCCCCCACACCTTTCTTGAGTAGAAAGGTGAGGTCATCAACTTGGTTGACCTAGGTACTCCTAGAAGTCCCCACAGGGTACTTCATGTGAACTACCCAAAGCCTTTTGTTGACGGGGCTGACAAGAGCTTGTTCATGGCCACTGATGAGGAACAAGAGGAAGAGAGTGACAATCTCCCTGATCTCCTCTCTCAGGACCCTGTTGATCGGTCAGTTGATGGAGTAGCTTTGGCAGGCAGCCTCACTGACCAGCAGCAAGCTGATTGCAAGAAAGTCCTCAATAAGTTCCCACATTTGTTCTCTCTGACTCCCAGTCAAACCACCTGGTGTACCCATGAAGTAGTCACAGGTGACAGTCTGCCTATCAAGAGTAACATTTACAGATAGCCTGACCATGTCAAAGATTGCATCAGAACTGAGGTCCAAAAGATGCAGAGTTGGGGGTCATTGAGCCTTCTGATAGCCGGTAGGCTAGTCTTGTAGTCCTTGTGCCAAAACCTCACACCCAAGATGGTACGAGAGAGTTTTGTGTAGACTACAGAGGCCCCAATGCAGTCACTAAGACTGATGCCCATCCAAATCCCAGGGCAGATGAACTGATTGATACTCTGGCCTCAGCCAAGTATCTCAGTACATTTGATCTAACTGCTGGCTATTGGCAAATCAGTCTCTCTGAGGATGCCAAGTCAAAAACAGCATTTGCAACCCCTAGTGGGCATTTTCAATTTATTGTGATGCCTTTTGGCTTGAAGAATGCGCCTGCCACATTTCAGAGGTTGGTGAACAAAGTCCTAACAGATCTGGAAGCCCATAGTGCAGCATGTCTAGATGATATTTCCGTCTTTAGCTCCACCTGGGAGGATCACCTGGTCCACCTCAGGAGTGTACTTGAGGCCCTGCAGAAGGCTTTGTAAGTGTGGTCAGCCATTTAATACATATACTGGACATCAAGCAATTAGGAGAGCAAGCTAGTGCTGCTGCTGACCACAGACACGATTCTGCCCTCCTGCGGTTGAGCTGAGCTCGAGCAGGGGAAGGTAGAACAATGGGTTTCCTGTCACAGGGAGGTGTGAAGACCTCCCAGACAGGACATAGTGTATTGGGCTGGGGGCGCATGACCGCACCACCAGACTTCTTCAAAGGGCACATTTGGTGCACTCCTTCCATACTCTAGTTTGAGCCAGTTCAGGGAGCCCTTGGCTCCCGCTCTGACACAAAACTGGACAAAGGACATGGTGGTATCCTCCCCTCAGGACATAGTGTCTCCTGGTTCCTGGAGTGGGGTGACTCTCCAACCTCTGCCTTCAATGGGGTTTCTTCAGGGTCCACTGGGAAAGGGGCCTTTTTCTTCAAAACTGAAACTGTGACTTTCCCATTGGCTTACACTGAGTACACAGCTGTGTTTTCACTCAGCACACAGCCTCAATAAGGTTCCTGGGTACTTACCTTGGGGAGGGGGGTCCTTGTATTCCCAGCTCTTCTGAGTCTCCTGGTCCAAGTCCCAACTTCGGTCGCAGTTCATTTTCCAGTTCTTTAGTATATGGTTTGGTCTCCCCCTGGAAACCACTGTGTATTGTGCTTACTTACCTCTTGCAATTGAAGTATTACTGTGTATTTGTGATGATACCTCCAGCTAGGAGATATACCAATGTGTTAGTGAGAGTTGTGTAATAAACAGACATATATCTTTATAACTACACTGTGTGGTTCTTTTTAATTTAACCTACACTACATGATTAGATCAGGTAAAACAAGCTGTTTAACACTCCTTCTGGACTAAGCCTGAAGGCTGCTCTCCACAACTTCCTATTAGAAATCTTTGTATGGTTGACTAAGACCACTAAAATCACCATAACGGTTGTCTGGATTAGTGCAATGAGCTTCACTTAAATAAGTGTGCACCATATACTAAGCCAGCCTCCTACATAGATGACAACATTGTATTTTATGTCGATAGGTGAGTGGGTTACTTCTCTTCACACACAGATCCTTTTGTTACTACCAGTTCATAAATTGTAATCCTTCTAATATAGCACAGTGAGCTATGAAGGACATGTGACTTCTACACCTTGTAACCCTCACTCTCTCATGTAACACATCTTGTACACTGATTTACACAATCAGTGTATAATGTGTATGTTACATAAAGAGCTTTGACGCCTGCGTTGGGATGGGTAGCACTGTAAAAGAAATAAAAACGTGTTATTTAAATTGTTATTTTTGTAAATGCTGGGACAGAGTAGCACATCTGACATTCTTACAGTGCATGCACTTATATGGAGGGACTGAACAAAGTCAAAAACATGTGTTTCTTAAGTACCTGTAAAGATATAACAAGCTGTATAATTTTGTTTCCCCTCCATTGTATCTACATTTAAGTGTGAGGATCCCAGGCCACGCCCATTCAGGATACTCAATCAAATTAAGTTCAGTCTTAATCAGTGGCTTAGTTGGAGGTGAAAATAAAAAAGCCCCCTTCCTGCATGCAGTTTGCTGCTGGGAATGGAAAGCAGACATCGTGCAGTCGCCACTGCACTTGTTCCGATGTCTGAAAATTACACCGGGACAAGTTCATCATATTTCTGTGTGGCCCAACTTCTTGGCAGGGTGGATGGCATCCACCCTGTAAAAATAGTGGGTGGACACCATGTACCCATGCATGCCTCCAACTTGTGCCCTGGACGTTACAACGTAAGTCATTATAACGACTTGCTTTAGGGGGTGCGTTGTTGGACTGGTGTTGGGTTTTAAGTCCAACACACCTTCCCTACTGATACACTGACTGGAGTTGGAATAGTAATTTATACTATTTGAAAGTCCAGCGGCCCCTTATGCAAGTCATTTTAACAACTTGCATAGTAAAGGAAGGCCTGGTAGCAGCGCTGTAGGGGTTGTGACTGCAGAGTAAAGGCATGTGTGGGAAATGCATGAGGTGTTCCATCATACATCTATGCTGCAGGCATAGCTGCATAGATGTATATGGTCTCCCAGCACATGCAGATGATTACAGTACAAAGTATACAAAGATATAAGTAGTGATTTTCTTTGCCTTTTGTTCTGTATTGTTCTTATATTCGGTTGTATTACTTCCTAGCCTTAATCATAGACTTCTTAGCCTTAGACATAGCCGACACGTGTTTCATCGCACTGCAGGGAGAGTTGTCTAGCGTCTTCCTCAGGGCTAAATCCTCTTTAAACGATACCTCCCTAGCGTTTGTAATTCTGTCCCAAAGGTGGCAGTATTTGGTGGCGCAAGTCAGAAAATAAATATCTCGGATCCCCAATTGTTCTCGAGATATCCAATCTAATAATCAATTCTACTTTGAATGTGGCACCCGTATAAAGGGGAATCACCACACACGTACCCGTTCCTGCAAGTAGATCAGGGCATGCTTCTTTCAGCCATCATTTCAGGCTCTACAACAAACAATTAATGGACGGAATGCTGACAATGCAGACATTCTCCCCCAGTCAAGAGATCTGGGTTAAATCCATCGTTCTTTTGCCCACTACACCACCCCAGTTTAGACATGGCCATATGCAAATCAGTCTTGACCCTGTGCCTCATGGGAACAGTCCAGCCCGAACTGCCAAGCCATGTCTTCCCTGGACCGGAATCAAGCATCCTAGGACCGGTTTCTGGCTATCAGCCGTCATCAGCCAGGATAGCTTGACTCCAGTGGCGTAGTGAGCACGGGTCCCACGTCTGGGAATACCCATCCCACTTAGGGCGAAAAGCGTTACAACAAACAATTGATGGACGGAATGCTGACAATGCAGACATTCTCCCCCAGTCAAGAGATCTGGGTTAAATCCATCGTTCTTTTGCCCACTACACCACCCCAGTTTAGACATGGCCATATGCAAATCAGTCTTGACCCTGTGCCTCATGGGAACAGTCCAGCCCGAAATGCCAAGCCATGTCTTCCCTGGACCGGAATCAAGCATCCTAGGACCGGTTTCTGGCTATCAGCCGTCATCAGCCAGGATAGCTTGACTCCAGTGGCGTAGTGAGCACGGGTCCCACGTCTGGGAATATCATTTCAGGCTCAGCACCTCCAGACACTTAGCGGTCCCTGAATTCAGCCTAATATAGATATTTTCCGCAAATGGGAGTGGATGTCATGGGACCCAGAGGAACTGAAGTTACCTACACATGTCATCTGTTAAAAAATTTACAAATAACGGACAATGGATATTAGGTTGAATTCAGGGACCACTGAGTGTCTGGAGGTGGATCCCTAAGCAAGTGGCACTCTCTATGCATGGCAGCACCTGTCCCCAGTATAGGCAAAACCATGATTAAGTGGAAAGCTCTGCTGCAGCAAAATTGCATATATTCAGTGGCCCTGTGTAGATGCAAACAAACAAACAAGCAAGAGCATGTAGACATAATAACAACAGACCAAAGTAAGGTTTGTGACAAATTAGACATCCGAGAATCCTTTATGAAATGATAAGACAAGATATTAAGCAAGAATATGATAGGAAAAATTGGGGGACAATATTTGGGGCTATTCAAAAAGCTGGTCCCAGACAATTTTGTCTTCTGGTTAGTAAAATTTGGAACCATAGTCTTGAATTTGAAATGTGCAGTCCCCAAACAAGGTTGGATGGGGTTAATCTCTAATTTATATGGGACAGCTGATACTGAAAAGCTAGTGTTGATTACAAATAATTATACATTCGATAATTTACTCAACCTAATGAGAGCAGAGATGGTGGAATAAATAATACTAACGCTAATAAGCCCTAGTCAAGTGGCCACAATAGCATCTCATCTGCAATTTTAGAAGCAAATTCCCTTTGGAGGCTTAATTTGTTACTTCCAATATTCCATTCCTATATAACGATTGGCATTTTCCCTGATTCATGGAAAGGGGCAATAATAAAAACAAATTCATGAAAAAGGTTAGACAGATAACCACCCTAACTACAGATTGATTTTATTATCACACACTATGGCTAAGGTGCATGCCCGGATAGCGCTGACGCATCTCCAGGTTTGGGTATAGGGAACCGTAATGTTACCATACGAGCAAGGGGGCTTCCGAGTTAACCATGGCACAACTGACCACTTCTTTGGACTGGTCCTTGTCTAAAAGTGTAATTGAAATTGACAACTTTTTGAACTGATGCAATGTGTATTTTTGCTCCCCTTTTGATTTAGCAGTTCAAGACCTGCCGTGGGATAAATAAGAGGGTTGAATATTCCAAGTGGCTTATTGGACGTTCTTCAAATATAGGTAACTGGGTTCAGATAGAATGTGGTCTTGGTGGTAGACTACCCTAACATATTAGTTTAAATTCTAGTTTGAAGCAGGGCTACATATTGGCACCAGCATTTTTCAATCTATTTTTATCTGATTTGACAAATGCTCTATCTAGTATTAGCTTCCCCTCTAAAAGAGGGTTTAAGCATATTGTATTTTTGCCCTATGCAGACAATCTAATTGTGAGGGATTACTACCAGTTTGGATTGTAGAGACAATTGACAGCTCTCGCACAATGTTGTAATTTACGTAAATTTGTGATTTAACAAGGATAAAACAAAAGTATTGAGTTTTTGCAAAAATATGAAGAGAAGGGGGCACGATGGTCGGAATGGAGAAAAAGTGAAATGATTTTAGTGTATAAATATTTGGGATTTTTAAAAATAATTTATCTTTGGATCCCCATTTTGTCTATGGTTATGTCAAAAATTAAAAGTATAGTGAATGCTCTTAAAAAATGATAAATAACATTGGGGTCTTTCTTACACCAGACCATTATTGAGAGCTAGTGAAGGGAATGTTATACCGCAGGCATTGTATGGGTCCAAACATCTGTCACCCAATCATAGATGTGATTGTAAGGATTTTGAAAATTACAGCTTGAAAATACTATTGCATCTGCCACCGAATGCCATGATATAAGCACTAAGCCTTTCACATCAATGAATTGCATGGCCTCAGCCAGGGCCTGCTGTGTACCATATTTATATTTGTTTAAATAACAAAAGAAGTTGGCAAATTATCTGTTATTTGCTGGCAGGATCTCTTTGCAGGGGAATCGGGAGCCGCATCGAATTTTAGAGTGCGTCATCAAAGTATGTTCAAATTCATGCCCGTGCCCTTGACTGAGGAATCAAGGAAGATCACCACTCCAAAAACAAACAATTAAATCCATGATTACACATAAAGGCGGATATTGATGATTTAATGAAAAAAAGCTTGATTGCTCTTTTGTTGAATATGATGGGGGCAAAGGTATGAATCCGTATATGGGTTTTCTTCCAATCAAAACATGGAGAAGGAGATTTTAAGACAGAAACCAGGTGTAAACCTAGCCTAGAGAATACATGGACTAATGCACCTTTTGCTTTATTGCTTACTTTTTAAAGATCAGGGAACATTGTTTTAAGGCCTAGTTTATACAGAAAGTATGGTTGCATATGTCATTCAATGGCTTATTTATTAATTTCACAGATGGCCTATATGTAAGCATTGTTGTAGCTAAGGTATTAATTGTCATTTTTAAACTATGTTTTGCCGATTGAGGAATTGTATTTTTTTCTATTCTTTCAATCATTGCTTTTACTGTTTTATAGACTATGTATTGATAAACAGAAATGGAGTGAAATAAATAGTAATTTATAGTAAACATTTTTTTCACAGTAACTGGTGGCATGGTTACAAAAGTTTCTGGGGAAATACAAATGGGTTCTGGCAGTTTTGGAGGTTTGGAGTGACAAAGCGCGCATTTGGAATATTGATGCCATACAAGTCAGTGGAACTTGGTGGCTTCTGGACCTGAGATAGTTGAGGAAAAGGTCATTCCACCATTACCGTGCACTACGCTCAGCCCTCCAACACATACTTTGTATGCAGAGTCAAGTAAAAGTCATTATCAATTCCAGCTGCCTGAGACATGGATATTAAGCAATACTAAGCAATTCCATTAGAACACAGGAACACAAATAATGCAAATTCCTCATTCCAAGATGGTGGTTCATATCTCTCATTCCAAGATGACAAACAGACTAGACTGTGTATCTGAGGAACAAACTGCTACTCTAGTCCTGGATGGTACAACGGAGCAACCCTGTTCAATAGAGCATACCCTCATATAACACGGTGAACTGTAAATATTTGGAATAATAGCCTATTTAAAATTGCTATTCAGGGGAAAGATTTACTTCAGAGTCTTGATTCCTTCCTTGCTTCCTTACAGGAGTTTGAAAGACGCCGTGTGTCTGTAGGTCCTTGCTTCAGCAACAGCTACTAATATAGGTTAGGCTTTAGGCCCTTGACCTCATTCATCACATTTGCTCCTGTGTTGTGTTCTCTTTGGTGCTTTGTTTGCATGTGTCTCATAACTCTTCTAGGTAAGCCATTTAAGGAGTTTTGCCTTATACTTCTTAGAAGATTGAGTTTGATAGGGTTCAAAATACATTTATATAGTTGTCTTTTTCTTCCTGGTACTTTTTTGTTTGACTAGCTTGGAAATCACTCAAATAGGATTGAACTGAGACAGTGATAGCACTTAATTCCAACATATATAATTTAATCTTCTCAAACACCAATGGGCTGAGTGTGAATAGCCTTGTAGGCCCCTAAGAATTACGTGCACCAACAGGTTGCTACCATCCTGACATTTCATCTACAAATAAAAGGCCAAAGATCTATTTGATTTGTAGTCCTTGCCATTTTAGCTTTTGGACCGTTTACCCAAGACATTGCCAGGTTGCTAAAGACAGCGAGAATCATATTTAATAGATTTCCTGTTATTTAATAGCAGGGCATTCATTTAATCTCATACCGGATATGCCATAGCATATCCAAGACAAACTTAACATTAACCAAAAATACTGAGCTATCAAATTTCAGTTTTCGAATTATCAAATAAAATTACAAATTGCTTGTGGATTGCCCCACACCCTACCTCTTTCCTATTATATGATATGGGGTGGACAAATATCAACCATATATGGAGAAATCATGGAAGAGTAGCAGGCTTTTGCAGATGTGTTGGACAACATGAAATAATTCTGGCTACCAGCACAATCTTCAGATGACTATGTGACCGACTTCATATTCAGTGCTGAGACAGCCCATGGACCTATGTAAGCCCCTTCTGTAAAATAGAATGTCGTTCCCAAGGATTACAGTAATGACAGTCCAGAGAAATTATTAAGAAAACCAAATATGTTTATCGTGTTTATTCATTTCTTTTAATCTATATTTGTAGAGCACTACAAACAACATAATCCGTCTATGGGTATTTTTAGGGAGATGTTGGTGACTCTGCAGCATTATCTCATGGTGGTATATTTTTGTTTTTGTCAATAAAAGTGGATGATGTGACTGGAAGGACCTGCAGGTTGACAAGGGGAACAGACAGGACCAGATAATGTCATTTATTGTCTATGTATGTACGCGCACATCGCATTGGTTACATGCCAGTAATTGTTCAAGGGGCTAAATACCTCACAGGTTTATAACTGCCGCTGATTTCTCTATATTTTGATAATTGTTGTATGGCAATATATTTTCTATTTGTCTGTGTCTTGATGGGTGATTTGAATTAAAATATTCATATACTCATATGTGGTGTTTGGGATTTTCAATCATCTATTGCTTGTGCCCCTCCTGTAGATGTTATTTTCAAAATGTTCAGTTTTGCTTGTGCATGTATTCAATGTATTATCTCTTGTGGAATGTTTAGGCGATGGCTTGGAACACTGCTGTGTCAGTTGATGCAGCCATCTTTAGCCCCCACATCTCCTGTACTTTACTCGCAATTTGTTCCTGATTAAACTTCATTGAATTTCAAGAAAGCAGCTGGTGGACGTCATTTTCAACGTGTGATTCTGAGTCCGTAGGAACACACTCACTTCAAAATTGGCGACAAGCTTAGGATCGATTTTAATTTTTAATTTTTTTTTTCTCTTGCTACTGTTCAGCGATCTACAATCAATCCTTCACTATCATTTAAGGTACTGTGTGGTTGCGCTTTTATCTCCCATAGGCCAGTCCAAGTGGTTTTCCAAATTGGATCTCCGGGCAGCTTACCATCACGTGGAACTGGATTAATCATCCAGACATTTAACAGCGTTTGTTACACCTGATGGTACTTTCCAGTTTCGTAGAATGCCATTTGGACTGGCGTCTGCTGTGTCCGTGTTTCAAAAAGTGATGAGCAACATATTTAGAGGAATACCTAACGTTGTTGTTTTTCAAGATTACATTTTAATTCATACTTTATCAAAAGAGGAACATAATGTTGTGATTGATCAAGTTCTCACAATTTTACAACACAATCAAGTCACTGTCAGGGAGGACAAATGCATCTTTTCATTTAATGAGATCGAGTATTTGGGACATGGTCTCTCCAAAGATGGTATTAAACCCAAGCCAAGTATTGTCAATGGTATAATCAGTGCACCACATCCCACAGACAAAGAGCAACTTCGTTATTTCATTGGTTTTGTGAATTTTATTCAAAGTTTATTAAGAATTTTGCAAGCCTTACTGAATGTTTTAGAGGTCTTTTGAAAAAAGATTCTGATTTTGTTTGGACTTCCACTTGCCAAGAGCATTTTCAACTTATCAAAGATAGTATACTTTCGGCTCCCACTCTTCAGGAATATGTAGAGGGTCGTGATCATATGGCATGGTCGCTGTGTTGTCACAGATGATTGGCAACAATGAAGTTACCATTGGTTTTGCTTCAAGGAGGATGAAAGATGTAGAATTAAGGTATTCAGTAATCGAAAAAGAAATGCTAGCATGTCTGTGGGGAGTCGAGAAGTTCAAACCTTATTTGTGGGGTAGGAAATTTTGGCTTAGAACGGATCACAAGCCATGAGTGGATATTCTGTCTGGTAACAAAATTAAGAAAGCTACTGCCAGATTTGATAGACTTGCAACCAAGCTGTTAGAATTCAATTTCACTGTACAATATATAGCTGGTGGCAAGAATGTCAAAGCTGACTTCTTGTCCAGGCTTCCTCTCCAAGATGACAAACTCAACGAGAGAGAGGAGGAGGACATCGAAGAATGCATTATTGCTTCTATTGATGACACTGTAATTTGTGCAAATATGGAAGATTGGTGTACAGCCTTAGAAAACGACTCAGTGTTAAAACAGGTCATGGGTTTCATTGTTAAAGGGTGGCCCAAAGAAAAGTCAGTTGTCCCTGTTTTGCAGCCTTTTTGTAAAATTGCTAACAAATTATCCATTGAGAACAAATTATTACTTAGGGAGGGAAAACTAATTCCTCCTTCTTGCTTCAGAAAACGAATCCTGGAGACTGCACATTCAGTTCATTTAGGTATGACTGCCACTAAAAGAAGAATCCGCAATAATTTTTGGTGGCCTTTCGTTGATCGTGAGGTAGAAGTTTTTGTGAATGATTGTACTCAGTGTATGTATAGTGATAAGCATTTGTCTACCTCTTCTCCTTCTCCCAAACCCACAGTGGCACCCAGCAAGGTATGGCAGAAGGTTGCTGTGGGCTTTTTAGGACCATTTCATGTTCTCCCCAATTGTATGAAGTATTTCATTGTTTTAATTGATTATTTGTCCAGGTGGGTGGAAGTCAGAGGTGTTTCTGAACCCAACACCAAGTCTGTTGTACGCTTTCTCCAAGAGGTATTTAGTAGAGAGGGTGTTCCTGAAGAGTTACTAACAGACAATGGAGTTCAGTTTACTCCATTATGTATGCAAGAGTTTCTAACAAAGATGGATGTTAAACACCTTCACACCCCACTTTATTTTCCACAAGCCAACAACAAAGTTGAAAGATTCAACAGAGTTTTAGTTGAATGTATTCAAAGTGCAATAAATGCAAAAGTAGATTGTGAAACTGCCATTAGAGACGTTGTTTGGGCGTACAGAACTACTCCTCATTATGTGTCTGGTTCTGTTCCCTTTGAACTAATGAGAGGAAGAAGAGTTGTTTCTACTCTCAATCCATTTTGGAAAATAAACATTTTGGACATTGAATATAATGTTAAGAACGAATCTGCTAAAGCTAAGATTTTAAGTGACGAAGCCAGTCGTCTCAGATGTGAAAAAGTTTAATTTCCCACATGTAAAAAAGAAATCAAATTTAATATTGGTGATTGGGTGTATGTTAAGGACCCTTTATTATTACAAAAAGGGAAATCGAAGTTCAAAGACCCTGCACGCATTGTCAACATTAGAGGTCATGCTGTTAAGCTTCACAATGGTCAATGGTGGAATGTTGGTCGTTTGGCTAAGATAAAAAGAAATGATATTCACCTTCATGATCAATTTAATGTTCATAATGATACTTCCATTAGGAAAAGTTCAAGGATCAAGAGGATTCCAAGTAGATTTGTTGATTAGATAACATGTCAACTTATTTTCTTCCTTCTATTCTCGATAAAAGGGGAGATATGTGGTGTTTGGGGTTTTCAATCATCTATTGCTTGTGCCCCTGCTTTAGATGTTATTTTCAGAATGTGCAGTTTTGCTTGTGCATGTATTCAATGTGTTATCTCTAGTGTAATGTTTGGGCGATGGCTTGGAACACTACTGTGTCAGTTGATGCAGCCATCTTTAGCCCTCACATCTCCTGTACTTTACTTACAATCTGTTCCTGATTAAACTTCATTGAATTTCAGTGCATTATTGCTTCTATTGATGACACTGTAATTTGTGCAAATATGGAAGATTGGTGTACAGCCTTAGAAAACGACTCTGTGTTAAAACAGGTCATGAGTTTCGTTGTTAAAGGGTGGCCCAAAGAAAAGTCAGTTGACCCTGTTTTGCAGCCTTTTTGTAAAATTGCTAACAAATTATCCATTGAGAACAAATTATTAGTTAGACAGGGAAAACTAATTCCTCCTTCTTGCTTCAGAAAACGAATCCTGGAGACTGCACATTCAGGTCATTTAGGTATGACTGCCACTAAACAAAGAATCTGCAATGATTTTTGGTGGCCTTCCATTTATCGTGAGGTAGAAGTTTTTGTGAATGATTGTACTCAGTGTATGTATAGTGATAAGCATTTGTCTACCTCTTCTCCTTCTCCCAAACCCACACTGGCACCCAGCAAGGTATGGCAGAAGGTTGCTGTGGACTTTTTAGGAGCATTTCATGCTCTCCCCAATTGTATGAAGTATTTCATTGTTTTAATTGATTATTTGTCCAGGTGGGTGGAAGTCAGAGGTGTTTCTGAACCCAACACCAAGTCTGTTGTACGCTTTCTCCAAGATGTATTTAGTAGAGAGGGTGTTCCTGAAGAGTTACTGACAGACAATGGAGTTCAGTTTACTTCATTATGTATGCAAGAGTTTCTAACAAAGATGGGTGTTAAACACCTTAGCACCCCACTTTATTTTCCACAAGCCAACAACAAAGTTGAAAGATTCAACAGAGTTTTAGTTGAATGTATTCAAAGTGCAATAAATGCAAAAGTAGATTGTGAAACTGCCATTAGAGACATTGTTTGGGCGTACAGAACTACTCCTCATTCTGTGTCTGGTTCTGTTCCCTTTGAACTAATGAGAGGAAGAAGAGTTGTTTCTACTCTCAAACCATTTTGGAAAATACAAATTTTGGACAATGAATATAATGTTAAGAACGAATCTGCTAAAGCTAAGATTTTAAGTGACGAAGCCAGTCGCCTCAGATGTGAAAAAGTTAAATTTCCCACATGTAAAAAAGAAATCAAATTTAATATTGGTGATTGGGTGTATGTTAAGGACCCTTTATTATTACAAAAAGGGAAATCGAAGTTCAAAGGCCCTGCACGCATTGTCAACATTAGAGGTCATGCTGTTAAGCTTCACAATGGTCAATGGTGGAATGTTGGTCGTTTGGCTAAGATAAAAATAAATTATATTCACCTTCATGATCAATTTAATGTTCATAATGATACTTCTATTAGGAAAACTTCAAATATCAAGAGGATTCCAAGTAGATTTGTTGATTAGATAACATGTCAACTTATTTTCTTCCTTCTTTTCTCGTTAAAAGGGGAGATATGTGGTGTTTGGGGTTTTCAATTATCTATTGTTTGTGCCCCTGCTTTAGATGTTATTTTCAGAATGTGCAGTTTTGCTTGTGCATGTGTTCAATGTATTATCTCTTGTTGAATGTTTGGGCGATGGCTTGGAACACTGCTGTGTCAGTTGATGCAGCCATCTTTAGCCCTCACATCTGTTCTGCTTGGGTTTTCGGATCAGATAGAACCCGCTCATCAGAGCCTCACTAACCCAGACAGAACGTTACCCCCTCCCTAGGGCCTATTTACAATAGTGCAACCACATATATCTACCACCTAAGGACAGGGAATTCCTACTATACATACCAAGACCTCTTATAATCGGCGGCCTCGCGATCCCATACGGATCCAGACCTCTCTGCCCATACGACAGTATCACAAGTGGCGGCCTCGCGATCCCATACGAATCCAGACCTCTCTGCCCATACGACAGTATCACAAGTGGCGGCCTCGCGATCCCATACGAATCCAGACCTCTCTGCCCATACGACAGTATCACAAGTGGCGGCCTCGCGATCCCATACGAATCCAGACCTCTCTACCTAGACGGCAGTCTCAGCACAATCGGCGGCCTCGCGATCCCATACGAATCCAGACCTCTCTGCCCATACGACAGTATCACAAGTGGCGGCCTCGCGATCCCATACGAATCCAGACCTCTCTACCCAGACGGCAGTCTCAGCACAATCGGCGGCCTCGCGATCCCATACGAATCCAGACCTCTCTGCCCATACGACAGTATCACAAGTGGCGGCCTCGCGATCCCATACGAATCCAGACCTCTCTACCCAGACGGCAGTCTCAGCACAATCGGCGGCCTCGCGATCCCATACGAATCCAGACCTCTCTGCCCATACGACAGTATCACAAGTGGCGGCCTCGCGATCCCATACGAATCCAGACCTCTCTACCCAGACGGCAGTCTCAGCACAAGTGGCGGCCTCACGATCCCATACGAATCCAGACCTCTCTACCCAGACGGCAGTCTCAGCACAATCGGCGGCCTCGCGATCTCCTACGAATCCAGACCTCTCTGCCCATACGACAGTATCACAAGTGGTGGCCTCGCGATCCTATACGAATCCAGACCTCTCTACCTAGACGGCAGTCTCATACGACAGTTCATCCTATGATCACCATAACATACAAAAAGGGAATCAGTCTCACTATTCATCAGATCACACAAGGATTGCCAGTTCGAGCATAGCCTGTTCTCAGGTTCGAGGGGCTCCTCTTTCCCTTATTCAGTTACCACTTACCTGATCAGGGTTAACATCTGTTCATGTAGCCGCAGCTGACTAGAAGAATAGGCTACCCTCTCATACAAGAACACGCAGCACATGTTGGTTCACTACAAACTGGGTACTTTATTACTCATTACATACACAATCACATAACATTACGATATAACACATAACCTGCAAAGAAAAGTGAAAGATTAAGTTGTACACTCTAATAAGAAAGGGTCGACATCACCTTAGTAGTATGTAGCCTGCACTCAGTGGTCATCTAGGTTCCCTTCTCGTCTGTGCCTCGGCTCGCCTGGAAGTCACACCTCCGCAGTCACGGATACATGTCTGTACCACTATGCGCTGTTCTCTTCACCCTTCTCCGAGTCACTGGGACCTCTTCCTTATCGGCTACTCTCTCCTCGCTGGCTATTCTGCTAGGAGAGTATCTGTCTCTCGGTTCTTCTCCGCCTTCAAGATGGTGTCTGTCTTCCCTGGAATAAGTAATAGCTTTACTGCTAACGGCTAGATGCCGCCTACGGACTGAACATGTAACTGCCTCAGACTTTCACTAATATAGAGGTGCGTTTCCTCATGGAAAATTCCGGCCTGTAACCTGCCGCCCACCAAATTCTTGTACCTCCCCGTACCAAGGACACGTTCCCAGCCGGCCGGCCTGATGTAGTGTCTTCGGCATGAAGAAAAATACAATCCTTCGATAAGGGCCGGCCTGAACCGGTTCTCTCCAAGCGAATAACACCTCATAACTAAAACATTACATTTGACCTAGAAGCATCCCAAGCTGCCGGAGCAGAAAGAAAGATGGAGTCTCTCCCGTTTGAGGCCTACCAGGCCTGAATTCAGCACAGCTCCATGAAATACCCTCACTACAGGACAGGTTATCCCTAATACTAACGAATCTATCCCCTAGGCTATGTGTGCAAGCCCTGATCTATGGGGAAGAGCACAGAATCATGTCGAAGTGCCTAGTAAATAGGCTCCATTCACTACTCTAACCCTTAGACTTGAATGATAAGAGACTGAAGTCACATTCCATCATTGTTCCTCACAAGAAGGCCGGGAAAATCGAGCAGAACATTTCACCCTTGACTTCAGTCTATTATACATTCATTAAACAGAACTAATATCTGTGGAAGAATAATATGAAACAAGACTAACTGATCTATGTCTAGTACCAGGTGTGCAGAATTGAAGTAGTGAAGGAATACACTGAATAAAGCAACAGATAGAAATCAAAATGCCGATAGTAATCAGAATACCTCCTAATATCTGACGTAACATATGCAAATCAGGTAACCAATTAAAGAGCCAGTCAAACCAGCCCTGGTCAATGTGTTTTCTAACTTCTTCTGTCAAGTCATGTAGTTTATCAATGTGAGCTTGAATGGATTTTGTATGATCCGACAAGTTAAAACAACAAAGACCCTCAAAATCAGAACAATCGTGTCCATGTTTAAGCAAAAGATAATCAATGGCCGCTCGATTTTGCAAGATAGCCCTACGTTCACCCTGGGCGTCTAATAGCATGTCAGACAGGACTGTAGAAGTATGATTGATGGATTTTACCATCCAGCAGGCCATTTTCCCAATAGATTTGGCATTATAAACTGCCAAAGCAGGAACACCAACAATTGAAATAGCCAGGCTAAGGTATTCAGACTTGGAATATAAATGCAAAGATGAGTCACAATCCTCCTGTAACCTCACTGTATCTCGAATCACACGAGAGTTGGCATTCAGATGTGATGAGAACATTAACAAGCTCAGTCTAGTAATGGCACAAGGGCCTCTAGAAGTATTTGCGGGAATATATGGCCAGGAAGTATTACCACATGAGAAAAGCCATCCGGCAGGTAGTAACATCGTGCGATAATGACTGGGGGTAACTACCAAACTCTTGCAAGTCATGTTATTCTGAACAGAAGTACATGTTTTCGGTGTCCTTTGAAGGCACAAAGTTCGTTCATGAGCGGTGAATGAAGTGGCACCTTTCAATCTTAAACGCATACATTCAGAAATCGCACTAGGATCACAAGTAAGGAAGAAACACAAATCACCCTGTGTGATATTATAGGTAACTATTTGGGACTGGATGGGGGGTATCGGGTCTGACAGTACAGTACACAAGGGGCAATACTCATGGGCAGCAAAATCGCCCAGAAGAACATTGGGGCGAGCACTCGATATATTAAAAATATGAGTCAAAGTCTCCAATGAAGCAGGGACAGCAACTAAACAAGTCGCTAGAATGTCCGTCACCGATCTCATCGGTGTCAAGCAGAAATGAGGGGCTTTAGTCACTTGTTTGGCTAATGTAATCCAAAAGTTCGACGACGAATCCCACGCAGCGAAGGAACGCAACACTCGGGTTCTCAACTCAGCCCGGGTTGATGGGATCCCTCCTCTCTCGTCGTACCAGCCCAAAAGGAGTCCAACGCCGACACATCCTGCAGCAACAGTCCAAAGAATGATCTGAAAGAGAATCAAATACAAGCATTATTCATTCTCGTAAGTAACATTTGTCAGCCGGGACTGCTTCCCAGCTATCTTTCCCTGGTCTCATAACTAAAATGGTGTTGTCTTGACCGGTTGCAATGACTTCTGCTTGCTCAGGGGGATTCTTAGGCGACTGCACCCAAACTCTGGCCCCAGGATTATCTGTGGAGCCAAAACCTTTCTGGCCTCGTACAGTTAGCAACGTTGGGGCAGTGCCTTTTGTGATCTCACCACTGAAAACAGGCATTATTAGCAATTGAGCCACTCGGTCAGTTTGATGTATCAGTAAGTCAACCTCACTGCTATTCAGCAGGAGCACCTTAATCTCTCCCTGATAATCACTATCAATGATTCCTCCAAGCACCTGAATGCCTTTTACAGCCAGCCCCGATCTAGGGGCGATTAATCCGAAATTTCCAGTTGGTATATGAACACCAACACCAGTTTCAATGATGACTCGATCCTTACTTTTTATAACGGTGTCATCCATGGCATGCAAGTCTAAACCTGCCGACCCTGGGGTCGCTCTACATGGAGCCAAAGCTCCGGGAGTAATTTCCCAGTACATCACAGTCTCTCTGATTTCATTGGGCTTAGCATCAACATTCGGAGGAAACAAACGCATAAGTGGGGATTCAGCATTTAGAAAAGGACGGTTATTCAAAATCAATAGCGCTTGAGGCAAAAAGTCTCGCCAATTCTTATACTTGTCATCTGTTAATTTACGTAACTGATTTTTCAGCAGGCCATTCAACCTCTCCACAAGACCCGAGGCCTGTGGATAATATGGTATATGAAACACCCATTCAATATTGTTTTCCACACAGAATTCCTGTACCAATCTTCCACGAAAATGGGATGCATTATCAGATTGAATTTGGAATGGCACACCATAATACATCATAATCAATTCCACTGTTTTAATAGTATTCAATTGGGTAGCTTGCTTACAGGGAAGGGCCACCAACAGGCCACTGTATGTATCAACAATAGTGCAAACATATTGACAATTCCTACTCATAGGAAGTGGACCAATGTAATCAATCTGCCAAATTTGAGCGGGTAATTTCCCGCGATGTAAATGACCTTTAACAATTTGGGGCACTTTGCGCTGCCTGATATGCTGACAAATGGGACAATGTAGAATAACATTTTTAATTAAATCTAGGGGAATATAAATTCCTCGATCAGCAGCCCACCTGCTAGTGGCTTTCTCTCCAAAGTGTCCTGCTTTCTGGTGGGCCCATTTCGCCAATCCCGCAATATCAGAATCTTGCCTGTCCACCACTGCCTCAGCAAGTTTAGATTTCTCATCTGCAATGTTATGAAAGAATTTGTCAAGAGAGTCTATCGGGGTATGAACATCCACATGGAAGATTGTAACAGTACTCTGTGGGAGCATTTCCCAAATCTCCTGCCATAATTCTTTTCCCCACAGTTCTTTTGAATGGATTTTCCAACTATGGGAATGCCAAGTCGGTAACCAAACTGCCAGTCCATTGGCAGTAGACCAAGAATCGGTGAAAATATGACATGTGCCAGGTAACTCTTGTTTCAGAACTTGATAAACAGCATAGAGTTCAGCAAATTGACTGCTCTTACCCTCACCAGTTGTACTCAGCAATTTTTGTGTTATCGGATTATAGGACACTGCCTTCCAATGCCGTTTCGTCCCTATGAACCTTGCTGAACCATCCGTAAACCAGACATGGTTTCTGTCCTCCGCCGACAAATCATCAAAAGGTCTACCCCACTTAACAGGAGACTCCTGTACTAAAGGTACGGAACATTCACTCTCAGTCTCAGTCGATGGCGCCCGTGCCACCTGCTCATGCAAAGATGCAACTCCTTTTTGTCCCACACGTGCCCTGTCTTGTATATACCATTTCCATTTAATCACACTCGCCTCTTGAGCGTGTCCAATTCGGTGAGTTTTCGGCGAACTCATAACCCACTGCATGATAGGAATTTCAGGTCGCAAAACTATATCATGTCCCAAAGTCAATTGCTCGGTATCCACCAGAGCCCAATAACATGCAAGTAACTGTTTCTCAAAAGGTGTATAACGCTCACCAGCATCAGGTAACTTTTTGGTCCAGAAACCTAACGGTACTCTACTCTTGCCTTGTTTCTGCCACAAACTCCAATTCGCATAAAGGCCTTGTACAGACACATTCAAATCCACATCACCATCACATACAGGCCATAAATCCAAAGCATGCTGAATTGCTTCTTTTGCCAGACTGAACGCATCTTGCTGTGGTTTATCCCATTCAAATGCATTCTTTTTACGAGTGACACGGTACAAAGGGGCCAATATTTGACTCAAATGAGGAATATGCTGGCGCCAAAAACCAAACAAACCAATGAAGCTTTGGGCTTCTTTCCTGTTCCTCGGAACTGCAAAATCAAGAATTTTCTGTTTAACCTGAGGGATCACTTCTCGGTGCCCCTCATGCCAATTAATACCCAAAAATTTCACAGCCTGGGACGGACCTTGTAATTTATCCGGGTTGATTTCCCAACCTTTCTCACGCAGGCACTCAATGACTCTGTCCAATTGGGTCTGAACTTCCTCTTGTGTTTCACCTTGGATCAAAATATCATCAATATAGTGACATATCTGAATTCGCGGATGAACCGGTACCTCAGCCAAATGCTCTGCCACCAGCCGGTGACATATCGTAGGGCTATGCACATAGCCCTGGGGAAGACTTCTAAACGTCATCTGACGCCCGTTCCACGTAAAACTGAATTGTTCCTGACACTCAGGGGCAATCGGAATCGAAAAGAAAGCATTAGCAATATCAATGGACGCATACCATGTACCTGGATGTTTTTGGATTCTTTCAATTAGGGTAATAACATCCGGTACTGCAACAGTCAAAGGGGGTGTGTGTCTATTCAATTCTCGATAATCAACAGTCATGCGCCAAGAATTATCACTCTTACGTACAGGCCAAACCGGATTATTCCAAGCAGAAGTAACTGGGGTTATAACTCCTGCATCCACCAACTCCTGAATAGTGGTACTAATCTCTTCATGACCACCTGGAATACGATACTGCTTCTGACGAACCACTTTTGTCGCCTGGGGAACTTTTATGGGGGGCATTCTTAAACGACCAACCCGTACAGGCCTGGACGATATATAATGTTTAGTTTCAAATTGGTAACATCCATCATCTAAGTGCAAAGTCATTCCTTTCAAAATATCAATTCCAATTATGAATTCTAAGAGTGGTACCACTAATACAGAGTATTCTTTTCTAGGAATTCTACCTATTCTCATTTCAAGTAAAGTTTGAACTGCGGGAGTTTCCTTTCCACCTAATCCGGTAATTGTAAAAGGCTGACCTTTAAACTTCTTTGATTTTCCATGAATAAGAGTGGCCTCCGCTCCTGTATCTACCAATGCTCGGGCCCTTTGGACATTACGATGTCTCCAATAAATATCAATATCTACATAGGGTCTATTATCTCTGTGAGCCCATCTGTGTACTGGAGCTTGACCTATTTCCTAGTCATCTTTACTGCGTTCTGTGTACCAGGATAAATCAGGATAAAGACTCTCACGTTTCCCAGGTATCGATACCTCCTGTTCATATCCATCTCCATTACGAAATGGATTCCTGTTCTCTGCATTGTACTGCAGGTTTCGATCGGCCAATCTGTGTCGATCCTCTCTCCTTCTCAACTCAGGGGATTGATCCCTATCATCTCTACGTCTGCTGTTAACATAATCATCTCTCCCCTCTCTCTTTCCCCCTCTCTCTCCCTGTCTCTCTCATGACGGGGGGACAAATCACGTACATAACGTCGATCATCACGACGATCAGAGCGCCACGGCGGTCGTCATCACCGCTACCGTCAGAAAAACCACGATCACACTCAGTTGTCCGAACACGCCGGGCACCCTCCTTTCGATCCAAGCCACGTTTGCGAAACATTTCCCACAAACGAGAAGTAGTCTCACCGTCAATGTCCTCCTTCCGCACACCATCGGCCATAAGACCAAAAAACATATCACGTCTAGTAAGTTTATTGTCACCAGGAGTACGAGTGTCAGGCCGGGATTGCCGTTCAGGTTTAAACCACTCACCCAACTCACCGAGTTGGCGTACCGATTCCAGCACCATAGACAATATGTTACCAGTCTGATTAATCAATAAAGTCATCATGACCTGCTTATAAGCAACAGGGGAAGAACGAATAATACGATTCCGCACAGAAGATGTCAACAAACCATCAAGCAACCTGTCAGCAGTATTCAAAAAAATTGCCGTTTTCATCACCTCCTCTTTGAGACGTTGGGCAGCATCGCGCAAAGTATACCACGGTTTGTCATTCACAGGCCAGTCAGATTCAGTAGGATATTTTTGATTACAACCCTCAGTCGCCAATTGAAGCAAAGAAATTTGACCACCAACATTAAAGTTACGAAAATGATCCTGGACAGTAGAATCCGAACTCAAGGAACAAAACTTCAAACAATCGCCAGCATCCAACATAATGCCAGCAGCGCCCAGTTCATAAAGGCGCACCATCCATGTGAGTAAGGACTCACCATATCACTAATTTCTTGTTGAGTAAAATCCTCCAAAGAGTCTAAAGTAATACCATTTGGAGCACCGGGAGCCTGCTGCAACTTCCGCCGAAAAACTGGATGCACCGAGACCGCGGGACTGAGGAAATATGAATTTTTATGGTCAATTGTGTCCCCTATCTTAGACCCCAACGGCTCCATGTACATGCTACAAGTACATGTATGTTCCCTCTAGTTCCAGTTATGAAGACGCAAATGCATGTGCGTCCAACGTCAACATGTCCTCTTTCAGATCCGCCATGAATGGGTCGAATATTCCATTCCTAAGTATGCTTGGCCACCGACTTTATATGGTTCACTTTTCATGTTTTACAGTTCAGGCGAGTAGGCCCTGAATTCTGCCATCAAGCCTTTTCCTGCTTCTGCCTCTGAAATGCTCCAGCTTGGACCTGCATCCGTATCCATGAACTTTGTCCTACTCCCTGCACGGCTAACGGTGCCTGACGCGGCCTGTTGCCTGCCAAAAACTGTATTCAGCCTTCAAGTTATCTGCTCCGCTCCTCATCCAATGCATTCCTGTCTAGTAGTTTAGGTAAACATCCTTCCAGCTACCGAGCAAAGGGCCCGGCCTCGCTGTCTTTATACAAGTAATTCATAGCCCCTGTTACCATGGAAGATTCCTGCCCCCTCGCATCTCATGTAGACACATAGACGCTTGTACATGCACTAACAGTCAGTATAGAATAGATTCCGTCCGAGAGACCTTTCCTTTTGGATAAAACAGTTCCTTAAACAAAGATATTAGATACGATTTGGGATTAGGTTGACCTGACCCCCCAGCCTTCTGTCTCCACATGTAGAGCTAAATGTCAATTCCCCTTCACCCTCTAGTTGCACGTCAATCACACGTCATGCGGCTGCGCGCGCATCTCTGCCAAATATTTCTGCTGACACTGCAGGGTTCTCTTATGGATCCACCCACTTGTGACATCATTTTAAATGACGTTTCTAGTATACGCCTATTATTACGCCTATTTTCATTACGTATGTGTATTCTTATCTGTATTATCAGCTGTTACGCCTCCTGCATCTGTCTTAATGCAATGCTTTTCATATATATATCGTTACTTGTCAATAATGTATTGCCTATCCCTTCCTGAACCTTCGTGGTGATGGAATATGATTGCCTGGTTCGAACCATAATTCCTTTGTAAGGAATAAAGTCCTTTTCAGAACCTCTAATACCACGGATTCTGCCTCTTATTTTGACTGAGTTATTCTTACTAGACTTTACCGCATAAAAAATAGTACAGGTAATTTAAATATTTACCACATAAATTGGCGCCCGAACAGGGACACTTTCTCATCTCACGCGCCGGAGGTGCGTTGCAGGCCCGGTCTCCTGCCACAGCTGGACGGACAAAAACGCGTACCCGCAGGATTTCCTGTATCTCCCTCCGGCCAAGCGGGGGTGACTGAGGCTGCGATCAACACCCAGACGAGGCGGTGAGAAGTGCGAAGTATCCCGACCAGAGCCTAGCTGAGAGAGCAAGATCCGAGGTATACAGAGGCCCACCAGGTTCCGAAGTTCCGAGTCGAGTCGAGTCCAGTCCGGTCCAGTTCAGTTCAGTTCCGAGGCCTTCCGTTCCGTGCTACCCGGTGAGTACCATTGCTGGGGAGGCATTTAGACGTGCACATTAATTTGTGCCGGTCATGACGGGTTTGGGTACACAGATCCGGTCTGCACTGTTTTAGCAGTGTATCTGTACTGTTTAGCAGTATATCTAGTATGTTCATGTATATAATCCAGTATTATCTAGTATTAGTATTATGTCAGTAACTAGTTTTCTTCTAATTATCATTGTTCGTTAAATATTAAATGTTAAATGTTAAATTGTTTACTGTGTTTAAAAATTGTGGTATGAATGAGTGTTCATTATTGTGTTTATCGTATTAATTGTGTTCAAGTCCAGTTTGAGTAAGAATCAAGTAGCAAGGTTTAAAGATGCCGTTCTTTTCAAAATTAAGACAGATCAGAACTAGAAAAGGAGTACTCGAAGAAGCTGTTCCCATTCCACCTAGGGACACTCCAGGGTATTTTATGTATCATAAACATGGCCTAGATGCCGTACTATATCTTGACTTATGGGTGGACTACACCAAGGATCTAGCAGAAAGTCAGAGGTGGCCTGTAGCTGGGACATGGGATGCAGATTGCATCATGAGAGTAGAAGAAGAATTATGGAAAAAGAAAGCCAGACAGTCACAGAAAGATGCCATTGAGTTATGGCGTAAAGAATCGCATAGGCGCACAGAGAAAGCGCTCAGACAGGAAGAGAAAAGTAGGGAGAACTCAAATAAAGCCCGAGAAAACGTATTAGTTGAAGAAGGTATCCGAGTAAAAACAGAACAAGTAGACAGACAACGGAACACTCTTATGAATGGTATGTATCCTCTTTTGGCCGAAGGTTTACCTAAAGCCACCCCGGAAATACCGAAAGATTTGCCACCCCCATTACTACCGATTAAAGCACATCCCAAGACCGCAAAAGATATTTTCCTTTCCTCCTATTTAGACGATGTAGCTCCCGAATATGTTAATGTTCCACCACACACGCCACCTGTCGATGATGCTCAACGCCGAGATCATCCGCCCCCACCTCCGCAACAACAAACTCCTCCGCACAATCCAACAGGTCCATCCGTTTCCACTGCTTTTCCTGCATCCACAGTTTTTACCTTACATCCCACAAATCCTTTCGTACCTGGCACCTCAGAAGGTGCGACAGGAGGTACGACAGCAATTTTTGCCACGCCACCGTCACGAAGTAAATCGTCTCTTAGAGATTTAGCAAACCAACGTACACCCCAAATAGCAACGTCCGACATGTTTAAGGAACATCTTGTGGATTGTAGATATGATCCAGTGCCCGGTACAAATGACAGAATGCTGCTATCATCACTACGTATACGACGAGCTTCAATATATTTAACGACACTACCAGGAATGATTAAACATTTAGACAATATATATCGCTTTGTCCAAACAGGGCAAGGCCCTGAAAGTATTGACGAAGCCATGGATTACCAGAAAGTGGATATACAGAGATTACTGTTACGCTTCTTCATAAACTGCTTGATCAGAGACAAAGATAGGCCTGGGGTAGATCAGGATGAAATGCAAGTACTTACCAGATGGGGTCAGAATATATCAGAGGGAAAACATGATAAACAGACGTGTATAGTAGCTATGTGCCGAAAGATCCGCAAAGAAGTAGAACGAATACATAAAGCCAGATTGGAGGCAGACAAAACTGAATCAGAGGGAGAGGAGGAGGAAGAATCAGAAATGCCCACAGGACAATTAGAAACGATAGCTTATGTAGGTAGGGGAAGACCTTGTAGTAATACCAGATACTTTAATGATCCAATACGTCCGATACGTCCAGAATGCAACAGACATTTTCAAGCCCCTATGTTAAATGCAAGGTCCCCTGAACACCTATTCCAGGCTGCTGATAAATTACTTCGAGACCGAAGGGGGTATCATATGCTCGATTCTATGGATGAACAAGAATTAGCCAGGTCAGCAGTACAATGGGCTGACAGTTCTGAAAAATACAGTGATGATGCGCTAGCACACACGTTTTTGAATCTTACCCCAGACGAACAGCGTTTAGCTGGTATATACATGATACAACACCTCCTTATATTGTATAGAAGCCAACACTCCGATCCTGGTCCCCTACCTGATATACTGATAGAATTACTCACGAACAAATGGAGAGGTTCAGGTACTGATTTAATTAAAGAAATTCTAGAATATCGACACCAGTACATTGTCTTCGTATGCCCAGAACATGTTTCAGTTCCCCCCAAGGAAAGAAAAACGTATCACATAGACAGACAGAATCCCTTACGCGAAGTGCACCCAATCAGAGGTGATGACAATACTTTTAAACGCGTGTTTGTGTACACGCCCATAACTAAAATTGAATTATTAGAAATGAAGAAAGTAGTACCTAGCCATGAAAAAGACCCAGCAGGTTTCCACCGTGAGATAAAAGACATGTTACTCATGGGAGAGTATACTTACCCTGACATTATGAAAATATTAAAAGTCTTATTACCTGCTGGTATTTACGAGAAACTCAAAGAAAAGGAATGGGAGGTGGGAGACCAAAAGATAGATTGGACAGCATTAGAAAACGAAGAAAAGGCCCGAGCTGCAGGTTCAGGGCTTGGGGAAAAGACTACAGCATTACCAGGATTATTAGTGCAGGTACTACCACGTTTATTGACTACGAAAAAGGAAGACTGAGGTGCAATTTCAGCCTGTAAACAAAAACAAGATGAAGACACTAGTGACTTCTATTCCCGATTTGAAAAATGTTTTGGTATTAATAGTGGCATAAAAGCAAGTAGTGAGTCGTATCCACATCTGTTTGTGACAAAATTAGTTGAAAATTCCCTGCCCCAAGTTAAGAGTAGAGTACTGAAATTCGAGAGTACTTGGCAAGGTAACACACCGTCACAGATGTTACAAATGTTACAATATCATCACAATAGAATTAGGGAAGAACAAGAACATGAACAAAGACGTATGAAAGACACGAAAATGAAAATGCTTGTTGCCCAGTCAGTTCCAGCTGACGGTCATAAAAAGGGTACGACGCAGTCCAATGATTCAGCGGGTCCTGTTAGAGGGACATGCAACTATTGTAAACAGCCAGGTCATTATATACACGATTGCGCAGTTCTGAAACATAATATCTCTACGGGTATAACGAAAGAGAGATCACGTCCGCCTAGACAGGATCAGATCCAACAACAAGTACCTCAGAATATACAGCCTATGCCAGCTGTACAACAGACCGCACAACAACCACAACAACAGCCACAGCCTATTGCTGCAACACAAAACACGACACAACAGATGTATCAGTATGCACAAAATGACTATCCAGAGTATCAGCGCTACACATGAAATAGCCTAGAGAGGGAAGTTGGCCTACCCCTTATTGAGGTTCCCGTAGATCAAGAGGGTCCTTACGTACAGAGTCAAGTATTAGGGAAAGACAGAAAGTTTCTACTCGATACAGGGGCAAGCAGAACAACTATCAGTCACAGCGAAGTCCCAGGGGCACCCCTCTCAGGCTCACAAAATATTTCCCTTGGTTTTTCAGGAAAGCCCACTATTAACGAAGTATCGCAACCACTTGCATTCACAGTTGGTCCATTGACACGGACTACAGATCTATTGCTTACGAAATCATGTCCAGAAAACTTGTTAGGTATAAAAACATTGAAAGCTCTAGGAGCTATAATATGTTGTTCTCCGGAAGGAGTACGATTATTTTTGCGTGACTTTAAGGGTCACTACGTGTCTAGAGACATGGATCACCGGTTACAGAATCTTCCTGCACATTTATGGGCACAAGGCCCCACTGATGTAGGTTGTATGCACATTACACCATATCGAGTCACACTCAAAACAGGAGTAGTACTACCACGAATGCGACAATACAAATTACCACCAGATGCTGTAGTGGCTTTGCTGCAAATCATTGACGAGCTCATTGCACAAGGAGTGGTCGTGGAAACCGACTCCAATGTATGTAATTCCCCGATAATTCCGATTCTTAAACAAACTGATCCAAAAGCACCACCAGTATATCGATTAGTTATTGATCTGCGCGAATTAAACAAATGCATTGTACCACAATACCCCGTGGTCCCAGATATCTCTTCATTACTAACAGCCATAGATTCAGAAGCAACGGTCTTTACTGTAATTGACCTCAAGAACGCTTTCTTTAGCGTCCCAATCGATCCGGAAAGCCAATATTTGTTCGGATTCAGTTTAAATGGACGAAGTTTTAAATTCACACGCGCACCTCAAGGATTCACAGAAAGCCCCAGCATCTATAGCCAAGCATTGAAAAGAGAACTTGACAGTATCCACATGCCAGCTAACACTGCCCTGCTTCAATATGTCGATGATCTGCTGATCACCGCCCGAAGCGAACCTGAATGTGAAAAAGCATCACTGACGGTTTTACATTTCTTAGCCGACAAGGGGCACAAAGTGTCCCCTTCGAAGCTGCAATTCTGTGTCCAGCAAGTTGTGTACCTTGGGCACTTGCTGTCCAAGGGGGGAAGACAGCTTACACCCGACCGCATCCAGTTAATTGTTAACATGCCGCCACCCAAGACACAAAAGGAGGTACGGGCATTCATAGGCCTCACTTCGTACTGTAGGCAGTGGATCCCTCAATATGTATTTCTAGCAAAACCACTCATTCAGTTGACAACACAGGAGGCAGCGACATCGACTGTCCTCCCTTGGACTCAGGAACATACACAAGCTTTTGAAAGCTTAAAGAAAGCTTTATGCCAAGCACCTGTTTTAGCAACGCCATGTTACAGCAAACGTTTTACACTTTTTGTTACAGAACGTGAAGGTACTGCTTTGTCAGTACTCACGCAGGAACAAGCAGGATCACACAAGCCATGTGCTTATTTTTCTAGTACATTAGATCCCGTAGCTCAGGCTCTTCCTGCGTGCCTGAAATCAGTCGCAGCAACAGCTTTAGCAATCAGACAAAGCGATGCCATAGTGTTAGGACATCAATTGACAGTACAAGTACCACACGCAGTAGAGGTTCTCTTGAACCGGACCCAAACACAACACTTGACTATAGCAAGACTGACGGGTTATGAATTGACATTGTTCCAACCACACATAGAAATCAGACGTTGTAGTACATTAAATCCTGCCACACTTTTGACACTAAGTGGAACAGACCCACTGGCACATGATTGTATTGAAGTTATTACTATTACGACGAAACCCAGACAAGACTTGACAGATATTCCACTATCAGATCCAGACCTGACATTGTATGTAGATGGTTCATGCATGAGAACAAATACAGGAGAGTTAGTGGCCGCTTATGCAGTCACAACAGACACTGAAGTTATTGAAACAAATTGTATCGATACCTTGTCAGCTCAAGCAGCAGAGCTCATCGCTCTGACACAAGCCTGTACTCAAGCCAAAAATAAGAAAGTCAACATATACACAGATTCACGTTATGCATTCGGAGTCGTCCATGACTTCGGCGTGCTTTGGCGAGAGAGAGGTTATTTAACTTCTCACGGTGCCCACATCCAGCACGGTCCCCTTATTCAAGTTCTGTTAGATGCAATACATCTGCCTACTGCAATATCGATTATGAAGTGTAAAGCCCATACAAAAGTGACTGACATTATTTCTCAGGGTAACGACCTAGCTGACAGAACAGCTAAACAGACTGCTCAGAATCAGACTCATACAACTGACACGACAAAGACAATAGCTCCGACACCAACACACTGCATGACAGTTAAGGATCCCGCCCTTGATGTAATTGACATACAGACACATGCTACACCAGAAGAAATAAGGAGATGGACTGAATTAGGAGGGATCCAAACGGATCAAGGATGGATGACGAAGGGAAAATCTATATGGTTTCTCCCCGACTCAATGGTTCAAGTCATCATTAACACAATACATAGTCCAGCGCACCTAGGAGAGAAAGCTATGCTAGACAGTATTCAACACATTTGGTTCAATAAACACTTGCGAGCAGCAGCTAAACAGAAAGTACGTACCTGCATGATTTGTTGTCAGTTCAATCCAGGAAAGGGCGTACCTGTAGAACAGGGTGGATTTCAACCCCCCGATCACCCTTTTGAAGTCCTCCAGATGGATTATATCCAGATGGAACGATGTCGAGGATTCAAATATGTCCTCGTAGTTGTATGCGCTCTTTCCCGGTGGACAGAGGCGTATCCCGTCTCAGATTACACTGCCCCGACTACTGCCAAACAGTTAGTTCGAGAATTCTTCCCACGGTATGGTTTGCCCCGTGTCGTGTACTCAGATAATGGCCAGCCATTCTCATCCGAGCTAATGAAACATGTTTCACTTCTGTTAGGCTACCAATGGAAATTCCACTGTGTCCGACATCCCGAGGCAGCAGGTCTCGTGGAGCGACATAATCAAACTCTGAAAATTAGACTGTCCAAAGTATGTAGAGAAAAAGGTGTCGACTGGATAGTAGCTTTACCAGTTGCGCTCTTTTACATGAGAATGGTAGCACACTCTCGAACAGGGATATCCCCGTATGAGGTGATCTTCGGTAGACCACCAAATATGTGGGGGACGCCTATACCTCGTAAAATCACTGATGTTGATTGTAATATGTTGACAGATTACCTGGCTTCCTTGATGTCTGCACTACAATCTTGTCGTTCACAGGTAGCTGCAGCTTTTCCCGATAACACTGAGGTGAAGCCCCATGACGTGGTTCCGGGGGACCTTGTGTTTGTAAGGAACTTCGACAGGAGGAACCCGCTGGAGCCTCGCTGGCAGTCGCCTAAGCTCGTCTTATTGACCACAAGGACAGCTGTGAAGATTGAGGGACGTAAAGGGTGGTTGCACTCGAGCCATATCAAAAAATTTCATGGACTACCATCCGACTTGAACTTTCAGCCCTGCATTCCCTCACAGACTGACTCAAAACTCCCCCTGGTTGATGAGCCAGAAAAGGAGAATTATAAACTGAAACTAAGGTCTAGCAAGTCAGACAATTTGATTGTTTAAGTCCTCTCCAAGGTGAATCGGTTGAATTTGTCTCTGACATGTATCCTCTAGACCGAAATAGAGAGAGAAATAGACAGAAACAGCTCAAGAAACATGCGTACTGTAAATCACTTCGTAGTCACTGCATAGTGACATTATTAATTATGTTTTCTCTAAGTCTTCTGATTTTTATTGCCAGTATATTATTACACATGTATTACCCTATTTCCAAGCGTGCTTTCAATGCTACTGCCGAACATTCTTTTAGCGAATTACCCCCGCATGAGTTGTCCTATAGATTTGCGCTGCGTAACAACACATTCATTAGTATGTTACATCATTCTCATCAGACCAGCAATGCTACAAATTGTTGGATATGTGGCCGACTCCCTCCCTATCAGAAATACAGGGGAGTTCTGCCCCTCTTTCCGTATCCATTCACACACAACGGCTCCTGTGGAGCATGGTTTAGTTTGATTAATTCCCTAGATTCAAATTCAGTAGTTTATCAAGACAACTGGGTTTGGGGAAACCTGAACCTAGTTTTACTTAAAGTCTGCTACCCTAACAAGGAGGGACTTCCCAAAAGAACAGGGACTGATCTAGAAAATGAAGTATATGGATTAGGTAACTTTACACTTAATCTCATGATCCTGAATGTTGAATCCGAAGCTACACCAATCTTGCCCGCTATGTCAGTATTTCCATTTAGAGGCGAATTATGTGTAAGAAAGAATGGTTCAATACACATGGGCCACAGTAAATGTACCACTGTAATAGAATTCAGTGATAAAGGCAAGTATACATTTAGAGCTTCCCGTCAATCTGTGGTCACACCGCATACATACGCCTACCCCTAGATTGGGATGGTACCTGTTACATTGCATTCCTTCTGCCACCTGTTTTCCTAGCCCCGCCTGATTATCATAGGAATACCCATTTAGTACCCAATAGACAGCAGAGAGATCTCCCGATTGTCGACTACACTGAAACAGCATGGGAGCAATATACAGATTTCAATAAAGGTTTCTTTCCCTACATAGGTACAGTCACTAATAGTAAGCTGATACGTAGATTAACTAGAACCCTTGAAGCAGTAGTGAATGAAACTACTTCCGCCTTAGGCAACTTAACAGAGGAGCAGTCTGCGATGCGGATTGTTGTTCTCCAAAATCGTCTCGTCCTTGACGTCATTCTGGCCGACAGGGGCGGAGCTTGTAGGGTCATCGGATCAAGTTGCTGTGTTTTCATACCAGAAAACGCGCCGTCAGTATATAAAGCCATAACTCGACTTCATAAAATCGTAAGCCAGATACACCAGAATCCAGGCACCTGGACTTGGTCCGGTTGGTTCTGGAGCATGTTGTCAGCCTGGGGATGGAGGATCCTATCCTTCCTAGGTATTGGCTTTCTCATACTATTCAGTTGCTGCTTATGTCTACAATGTGGGCCAGCGATTTGTGGTCTGTGTGCCACATCGTGTATCCCGCCTTCAAATTTTCATTCAAGATCCCGGAAGAAGAAAGAAGAACAAATGATGCTATATGAACAGATTGATGGATTGATGAAGATGGATATTTCATGAGGGTCCGTAGGGGACAAGGAGGGAATGAGGAAATATGAATTTTTATGGTCAATTGTGTCCCCTATCTTAGACCCCAACGGCTCCATGTACATGCTACAAGTACATGTATTTTCCCTCTAGTTCCAGTTATGAAGACGCAAATGCATGTGCGTCCAACGTCAACATGTCCTCTTTCAGATCCGCCATGAATGGGTCGAATATTCCATTCCTAAGTATGCTTGGCCACCGACTTTATATGGTTCACTTTTCATGTTTTACAGTTCAGGCGAGTAGGCCCTGAATTCTGCCATCAAGCCTTTTCCTGCTTCTGCCTCTGAAATGCTCCAGCTTGGACCTGCATCCGTATCCATGAACTTTGTCCTACTCCCTGCACGGCTAACGGTGCCTGACGCGGCCTGTTGCCTGCCAAAAACTGTATTCAGCCTTCAAGTTATCTGCTCCGCTCCTCATCCAATGCATTCCTGTCTAGTAGTTTAGGTAAACATCCTTCCAGCTACCGAGCAAAGGGCCCGGCCTCGCTGTCTTTATACAAGTAATTCATAGCCCCTGTTACCATGGAAGATTCCTGCCCCCTCGCATCTCATGTAGACACATAGACGCTTGTACATGCACTAACAGTCAGTATAGAATAGATTCCGTCCGAGAGACCTTTCCTTTTGGATAAAACAGTTCCTTAAACAAAGATATTAGATACGATTTGGGATTAGGTTGACCTGACCCCCCAGACTTCTGTCTCCACATGTAGAGCTAAATGTCAATTCCCCTTCACCCTCTAGTTGCACGTCAATCACACGTCATGCGGCTGCGCGCGCATCTCTGCCAAATATTTCTGCTGACACTGCAGGATTCTCTTATGGATCCACCCACTTGTGACATCATTTTAAATGACGTTTCTAGTATACGCCTATTATTACGCCTATTTTCATTACGTATGTGTATTCTTATCTGTATTATCAGCTGTTACGCCTCCTGCATCTGTCTTAATGCAATGCTTTTCATATATATATCGTTACTTGTCAATAATGTATTGCCTATCCCTTCCTGAACCTTCGTGGTGATGGAATATGATTGCCTGGTTCGAACCATAATTCCTTTGTAAGGAATAAAGTCCTTTTCAGAACCTCTAATACCACGGATTCTGCCTCTTATTTTGACTGAGTTATTCTTACTAGACTTTACCGCATAAAAAATAGTACAGGTAATTTAAATATTTACCACATAAATTGGCGCCCGAACAGGGACACTTTCTCATCTCACGCGCCGGAGGTGCGTTGCAGGCCCGGTCTCCTGCCACAGCTGGACGGACAAAAACGCGTACCCGCAGGATTTCCTGTATCTCCCTCCGGCCAAGCGGGGGTGACTAAGGCTGCGATCAACACCCAGACGAGGCGGTGAGAAGTGCGAAGTATCCCGACCAGAGCCTAGCTGAGAGAGCAAGATCCGAGGTATACAGAGGCCCACCAGGTTCCGAAGTTCCGAGTCGAGTCGAGTCCAGTCCGGTCCAGTTCAGTTCAGTTCCGAGGCCTTCCGTTCCGTGCTACCCGGTGAGTACCATTGCTGGGGAGGCATTTAGACGTGCACATTAATTTGTGCCGGTCATGACGGGTTTGGGTACACAGATCCGGTCTGCACTGTTTTAGCAGTGTATCTGTACTGTTTAGCAGTATATCTAGTATGTTCATGTATATAATCCAGTATTATCTAGTATTAGTATTATGTCAGTAACTAGTTTTCTTCTAATTATCATTGTTCGTTAAATATTAAATGTTAAATGTTAAATTGTTTACTGTGTTTAAAAATTGTGGTATGAATGAGTGTTCATTATTGTGTTTATCGTATTAATTGTGTTCAAGTCCAGTTTGAGTAAGAATCAAGTAGCAAGGTTTAAAGATGCCGTTCTTTTCAAAATTAAGACAGATCAGAACTAGAAAAGGAGTACTCGAAGAAGCTGTTCCCATTCCACCTAGGGACACTCCAGGGTATTTTATGTATCATAAACATGGCCTAGATGCCGTACTATATCTTGACTTATGGGTGGACTACACCAAGGATCTAGCAGAAAGTCAGAGGTGGTCTGTAGCTGGGACATGGGATGCAGATTGCATCATGAGAGTAGAAGAAGAATTATGGAAAAAGAAAGCCAGACAGTCACAGAAAGATGCCATTGAGTTATGGCGTAAAGAATCGCATAGGCGCACAGAGAAAGCGCTCAGACAGGAAGAGAAAAGTAGGGAGAACTCAAATAAAGCCCGAGAAAACGTATTAGTTGAAGAAGGTATCCGAGTAAAAACAGAACAAGTAGACAGACAACGGAACACTCTTATGAATGGTATGTATCCTCTTTTGGCCGAAGGTTTACCTAAAGCCACCCCGGAAATACCGAAAGATTTGCCACCCCCATTACTACCGATTAAAGCACATCCCAAGACCGCAAAAGATATTTTCCTTTCCTCCTATTTAGACGATGTAGCTCCCGAATATGTTAATGTTCCACCACACACGCCACCTGTCGATGATGCTCAACGCCGAGATCATCCGCCCCCACCTCCGCAACAACAAACTCCTCCGCACAATCCAACAGGTCCATCCGTTTCCACCGCTTTTCCAGCATCCACAGTTTCTACCTTACATCCCACAAATCCTTTCGTACCTGGCACCTCAGAAGGTGCGACAGGAGGTACGACAGCAATTTTTGCCACGCCACCGTCACGAAGTAAATCGTCTCTTAGAGATTTAGCAAACCAACGTACACCCCAAATAGCAACGTCCGACATGTTTAAGGAACATCTTGTGGATTGTAGATATGATCCAGTGCCCGGTACAAATGACAGAATGCTGCTATCATCACTACGTATACGACGAGCTTCAATATATTTAACGACACTACCAGGAATGATTAAACATTTAGACAATATATATCGCTTTGTCCAAACAGGGCAAGGCCCTGAAAGTATTGACGAAGCCATGGATTACCAGAAAGTGGATATACAGAGATTACTGTTACGCTTCTTCATAAACTGCTTGATCAGAGACAAAGATAGGCCTAGGGTAGATCAGGATGAAATGCAAGTACTTACCAGATGGGGTCAGAATATATCAGAGGGAAAACATGATAAACAGACGTGTATAGTAGCTATGTGCCGAAAGATCCGCAAAGAAGTAGAACGAATACATAAAGCCAGATTGGAGGCAGACAAAACTGAATCAGAGGGAGAGGAGGAGGAAGAATCAGAAATGCCCACAGGACAATTAGAAACGATAGCTTATGTAGGTAGGGGAAGACCTTGTAGTAATACCAGATACTTTAATGATCCAATACGTCCGATACGTCCAGAATGCAACAGACATTTTCAAGCCCCTATGTTAAATGCAAGGTCCCCTGAACACCTATTCCAGGCTGCTGATAAATTACTTCGAGACCGAAGGGGGTATCATATGCTCGATTCTATGGATGAACAAGAATTAGCCAGGTCAGCAGTACAATGGGCTGACAGTTCTGAAAAATACAGTGATGATGCGTAACACAAGCCCCCGCAGCCCCCACGGTGCGAAGGGGCCTCCGGGCTGCAGGGGGCCCCCTCAGCAAGGTACCCAGGCCTGAGAACTCCGGTTTAAATCCGGAGTGGGGCCCTCCAGGTACCTTGCAGGGGGGCCCCCTCAACTCTTGTTACGCCACTGGTCAGACAATGGCAAATATAGATCGGTACTTGAGCAGTCATGAATCAAAGGGTATGGGGTAAGCCTGAAATATATTATAATATTTGAGGAAGGCATGAGTTGCTCAAACTTCCGGGTCTCAATACAAGTTTTCAAAGCGACAGACCTATTTGCCAATTTGGCACAAAAGGAGTCTACTTTCAGAGGCCCTGGAGTTGGGCAGTCATTCAGAGGACCTGGGGGATTGCTGGAGGCCTCCTGGTTCTTTGATTACTTTTCCATGACAGAACTGAAGAGGAGTGGGAGGAATTCTACATGGATAGTTTTAGAAATAGGGGTCTCTAGTTGACAGAAGTATGCACCTTGTCCAAGTAGGGACCCTTCCTTCTAGTCAGAATAAGGGGGGATTACTCTTCTAAAATAACCCCTGCACACCCCTCTTAGTAGCTTGGCACAAGCAGTCAGGATTTTCTCAGAGGCAATATGTAAAGCATTTGCGCATAACACACAGTAATACAATGAAAATACTACAAAAGGATACCACACAAGTTTTTGAAAAATAAATAATCTTTATCTGTGTAAATAAAAACCATAATGATAAAAATCCAACGTATAGTAATCAAAATATGAATATTGCAAAACTAACGTTAAAATACAGTTCCTTGAAGTCGATAGTTCTGTCCGGGGCTAACACAGCATTGTGACAAACAAATCCAACAGTTCGGGCCGACCACGCAACTATACCTTGGAAATGCAGGGCATCGTGGACCTTGCGATGACCTCCGAAGAGGCAGCATTGGCAGGTCAGTCTCAGAGGTTGGTACAGGAGTTGTCGGGCCCTTGAAGTCACACATGTTGCAGATGGAACTTTGTGAGGCTGAAGTCAGATGTGCCGGCATTGGCAGGCATCGGGGCTTTGGTGCAAAGTGGAGCTATGCGGCGTGTGGTGCCCTCGGGCCACGATGCAGACAGCGGCTTGGTGACTACATCCAGTAGTGTCGATGAGACCAGGGATGCAGTGTGAAGTGGGACTTGTTTGTCGCAGTGCTGACAGATCACGGTGCAAGCAGCGTCGTCGTTACTGAAGTGCTTTCGGTGGTAGATGAGCTGTAGTCGATGGCGCCTGCGTTCGCGAGCCAAGGCTGCGGAGTGGGACAGGGTGGTGCATTGAGTCACTTACGAGTGGTCCCCCCAGGCCACAGTGCAGGCAGGGGCACCAATGCCGGCATTGGGGGGGCATTGTTGGGGATACTAGGGCTACAATTTGAAGCAAGGCGGTGCACAGTGTGGTGCCCTCAGGTCACGATGCAAGCAGCGGCTCGGTCATGGCATCTGGTGTTATCGTCTGTCAAGTCACGCAGCAGGCAGCGGCGTCATTAACGGCGTTCGCTTGCTTTTTCTTCTGTTGTAGCACAAAACACACAGTTCCCAGTGCTGGTAGCAGATGATCTTGAAGTCCTCGCTGTTCCTAAGGCTTCTTGAACTGAGGGTAAGCTCTACCTTAAGCCCTTTGAGAAACTCAGGAAAATAAGTTGCAGAAAGTCCATTCCAGTCCTTTCACTGCCCAAGACAGAAGCAGACACTGCAGGCCAACACTGCAAAGCACACAGCAAAGTGGTAGTTCCTCCTAACAGCTTCTCCAGCCCTTCTTCTTGGCACAAACTTAGTCCAAATGATTTCTAAAGTTCTGGGGTCTGGGCCCCAATATTTATACTAATTTTCCCTTCGAAGTTTTTGGAAGCAAGTCCCTCTTGCTCAGTAGAAACCAGTTCTTTGCTTTCTAGTCCAGCTTCACCACAAGAGGTGTAGAAGGCATTGTGCAGTGCAGACACAGCCTATTCAGATGCTATTGAAAACTCCTCCCACCACACTAAATGCTGAAAGGTCAAATCAGCCTGGCTATGAGTCATCCAGGAAAGGCAGGAGACACTTCAACCCCCCTTATGACTGTCTAGTGTGAATGCACATCCCCAGATCTTGTCACTCCAAAACCAGACAGTAAATACACAAGCAGGCAGAGGTACGCAGGATGGTTAAGCAAGAAAATATCCTAAACTCCATTTCTGTATCTTTTCCCAATTGAAAGTTACACTTGTAAAATGTTACAAGATAACTCTGATGATCACCTTAGGGAAAGACAGCCTTTCAATAGTGAAAAACAAATTGAATGGTATTTCACTATCAGGACATGTAAAACACACTACCACATGTCCTTACCTTTCACATACACTGCACCCTGCCCATGGGGCTACCTTGGGCCTACCTTAGGGGTGACTTACATTTAAGAAAAGGGAAGGTTAGGGCCTGGCAAGTGGGTGCACTTGCCAGGCCGACATTGCAGTAAAAACTGCACACAGACAGGTGTGAGACCCCTTTGAAAGGCTAATTTTGTGAGTGGCACAACCAGTGCTGCAGGCCCACTAGTAGCATTTGAATTACAGGCCCTGGACACACACAGTGCACTGTACTAGGGACTTACTAGTAAATCAAGTATGCTAATCATTGAAAAATATCATAACACAATTTACAGTAGGAACACTTGCACTTTAGCACTGAATAGCAGTGAAAACATGTGCAAGAGACACTAAGCCAGCAACAACGAAATCCAGCATACCATCAAAACAGGAGGTCAGAAAGCAAAAAGACAGGGGAATCATGCCAAAATATGCCAGGTCTAACATTAACATACTGGCCGATTTTTCCTATGCACATCTTGTGAATGTGACATTCCTTGAACTTTGATTTTGATAATCAATTGCTGTAATTTATATTGGTAGGGTGTTTTTTTGTACACTTAATTAACAAATGTACAGAAAAATCGTATGACACGGACATAAAAAATAGGGTTATTTTTTTTTGTAAGTCCTAGAACTCTGTCTTTTTCAAAATGTTGGCTTCTAGGAACTATATTTGCCATTTCATTTGAATGCAATATAATTTTTACCACATTCATTGGAAGAAAAATAAAGTTCATTACGTTTTTTTGTGTCAAATTATAAATGGATCAACCTGTCAGAGAATACATTTCAAAAACAGATTTGACCCACAATGGCACAAATTAAACAAAAACTACTTTTGATCTGCAAATGTTATGTTAAAATGCTAACTTGCCAAGTAGTAGTTCTTTGGAATACACTGTTTCTTTTTATTATATACAACAATGACTAAACTGTAAGCTAAAAGAAGCATCTCAGTATATCGTTTGCCAGCATTTTCGTTTTAATTTAAAAGAGCACGTAGCTGTCAAGACACAGCCTTCCTAACATCAATAGAAGGATAAAACCTTTTCTCAATGGCAAATGATTAACGTAGTCTCTGGGTGTGAAAAGATGAATAATTCTTAACACCGCGTCAAGCAGGCCAAAAAAGGCGGGTTGATTTGGACAAAATAAATTAATCTCTGACTTGCCGTAGACAGGCTACAAATGTGTATTTCTCTCTATAAGGGCAATGTCCAAGCTGTCTCTTAATTTGCATGACATTAATATGTATTTTCAACTAATGGTTCGTATTAAGGCAAAGAGTAAATGTTGTTTCTGAGGATTTAGTAACAATAAATAGTTGTCATGCTTAACCTCCCGTCTACAATTACACTCGGAGCTGATTCAGGATTGCGAAAGTGTAGCTAAAATGCCTTAAATTTAAGGCAGTAGAGACAGAATATAATCCCATATTCTTTCCCCACAGCGGTCTAACCCGGTGTGTCTCAGGTCTAGCCTTGTGTCCTCAGGACAGTACAGTACACCTACAGGGCTTCCTTGGCAATCCACGCCTGTGTTGCTTCTGCAGTACAGGTGGGATCATCGCTTCTGGAAGCAGGGCCGGCTTTAGGGCAGTGCGACAGGTGCGGCTGCACTGGGCACTGACCTGTGGAGGGGGCGCTGTGCTTGGTAATATCTTGATAGGAGAGATGAGGGGCACTTTTGCAGGTGGTAGTGAGAGAATCCCAGGAGGTGGTCATAGGACATGGGGATCCCAAAAGTGATTGTTGTACCAGGCGCCACCAGGGCTACAGCCGGCCCTGTCTGGAAACCCCCAACCCTGAGGGGGGCCTCATTCAGCCCAAACACAATGAATATCTGTGAGGTATGAGAGGCTCTCATCACATCCTACAGGGAAAGGGTCCCATCATTTTACTTTACGCTTCTGTGGGAACCCTTTTGAGCCTGCAAGGTATACTGTGGCTAGTGATAAGACTGGCAAAGATGAACGAATTAGAATATATTTTGCAAGTCCCTAGACATTTCACATGTGCAATGTTCTCTTTTATTTACTGCCTCTTCAGTTCCTATCAAAGCCTTCTCGTGCTGTATTTTGAGACTCCTGACAACCTGCTTCAGGCAATGCAAGCCCTTCGCTTTCAAGAACAAGTTCATGCACAGGAACAGTGTGTTGTTTACACTCCCAGGCTTCCCCTGTTCTTCCAACACTTGCACTGTGTAAAAGAATCAAGTTTCTTACATTAGAACATTTTCATTTCTGGACTGTATGGCGTATACCATGCCCCCCCCCTTAACAGTCTGACAACAGACTATCAAATACGTATTTGCGAACAACCAATGGGTTTTTGCTGTATTTATAATGTTGCAGAGTGGCCGATCCAAGATGGGGGACACCAGTTCCTGTCATGTAACATCTGCATTTGTTTCCCACTCTCGTGTGCATCCTATGGTGTGGGCAGGAATGAAGAGGACATCCCTCACATGGTGGTCTGTGATGTTTGTAACTGCGCTCATTCGTCTGTTTAGCATAGAGAACACAGTATAGCGTGAAGAACGTTTTCATTCGTGTAATTGGGATTTGCTTCAGCCATGTTCTTCTACTCGTGCTATCAAAAGCCTAAAAGAACTGACATGTTGAGCATCTCTTTGACATCTTGGATAGAGATGAGGTGTTGCTTGCATTAGCTTGCTCAGCTAAAATATCCCCATGCTTGTTACTAACTGAATGTTGTCATCTTCCTTTCTCATTATCTTTGTCTTCAGACCCCTGTATGTTCTCTTACAAGTTACTGTATCACACGACCCCCTCCCCCACAGAACTGCTCATGAAATGCTAGACATATGGGCCCCGCCTTTACTTATTGAGCATGGTTTATCCCAGCTGAGCCAGTGGTTCACAGGCTGTTAATGTTTCTTTTGTTATTGATCCCTTTCAGATGCGGACTGGCATGTGAGCAGATTTTCTTAAACAACAGCTATACAAAATCATAGATACAGTAAGGCGCTGTCCTACCGGTGCAGGTAGTTCAGTTATCATCACATCTCTGCTCAGCCAATGGGAGTGCACAATCTGATTTGATTTGATTGTAAGATTTATATAGAGCTCGAATGTCCAAGGGCTTCTAGGCGCTGCATCGGAGGAGTCTGCCAGAATTATGATAGAAGAGGTAGGAGTTAGTTTGAAAAAAGCCAAGTTTTCAGTAATTTTCTAAAAGAAAGTAGTGTTGGGCAATTTTTAATGACTAAAGGAAGTGTGTTCCACAATTTCACGGTGTTCAGGATAAAGCTACTTCCTCCCCAGCGAACTTTCCTAAATTTGGGTGTCTAGAGGGCTTTACTCTGAGCTGAGCATAGCATTCTGCATGAAAGATACTATGAAAAGTGCTGTTTCAGGAGCGCAGGTCATGTTCCATGCACTGCTTTGTACGCTAGACATAGAGATTTAAATTCAGTCCTCTTTTTTACCGGGTGCCAGTGGAGTCTTTTTAGGCCTTGGGAAACAGACTGGAACTTAGGAATATTCAGCAACATTCTGGCGGCAGCGTTTTGCACCCGCTGAAGTTTAAGCATGTGCTGTTTCTGAAGGCCCATATAAAGGGCATTTCCGTAGTCCATCTAGCCATGGTTAAGCTCGTCACCAGTGTTTTTACTGCGTCTGGGGGGATAAAGGCTCTCACTTTCCGGATTGACTTCAGTGTTGGGTAAACCTGAGAGGCAACCTTGTTGATCTGATGTTGAAAGGTAAGTCTGTCGTCAAAGATGATGCCCAGATTCTTGACCTTATACACTGGGGTTAGAAGAGTTCCCATATCCAGAGGCCACCAGTTCTGTGACCAAAAGGAGGTGTCGGAACCCAACAGGAGAACCTCTGTTTTGCTTCATTTTAGCTTTAGGCAGTTTGCACTCATCCATTGGTCTACGTGGGACATACATTGATTAAAGCGAGCAGGGACATCAGTTTCAGTAGCAATTGTTTAGGCAAGGATGACTATTTTGGGGACTTACAATTTCAGCATGGGTTGATGCTGATAGACTTATTGATATTGTATAAAATTAGTTGTAGCTCTAATGCAGAACAGTATAGCTGGTCATCAGATACTCTTTATCAAAACATCTTGCGTCCCAGAACACTTTAGGCCACCATTCAAGAGCAAGCATTCATTGCTGTTGCAGGATGAGGCAGCAGGGCACAGAACAGGACCCATTGATCCTAAGTCTAATTAAACAAGGGGGAGTGGAGAGACAGGCTTAAGCATCCAATCACAGTGCCCCGAAGGTGGCTGCTAAGTGCTAATGCCCAGCAGGTGGTATATGCAGCTAACCAAGCTACCTGCTTGCATGCTGGGTATGATCCCAAATTTGAGCCTTAAAAAGGGATATTTTGCCATCTGGAAGGACAGCATAAATAGTGTCCCTACCTCGACCCAGTTACAAATGAATGTCAATCACACTCATTTCTAGAGTTAGCTGAATTCAAGTTGAGTCTGAACCTGTGATTGCATATGATATTGCTCTGTAGCAAGAAACAGACTGAAATTAGGGAGGATCACTCTACACTATCCAGGGCGATGCTGAGGTGGTTGCTTTTTCGAGAACATTTGTTTGAGGTGTTCATCTGGTTTCCCCAACATGGGCACATATAATTCATACCACTATCACTTGTAATGAGCCTGCATGCCAGCATTACACTACACTGCACCTGCCCTTATTAAGACGCGTGACCGATACATTTATTAAAATCTACTGTAAGATTGGCAAGTAGTACCTGTCTGTGGTGAAGTGTTTCAGATATATGCTTTAGTCACAGATTTATGCAGCTCCATTAGCTGATATCCTTCATGAAGCTGATAGACTCCCTTAGCCAATACAATTGTTGCTGTCTAGGTTAAACTTCCTCTGCTCTACTAACCCTGTGCTGGTGTCAAGCCCATTGCTTCTCTTTCTACTGATCCACTACGAATTTGCTGTACTTATGGGTTTTTTCTATCAGGCTTTTACAAATCTGCGCCTTCTGGCTGATGCCCCAAGGCCCATCCCATTTCTGTTTCCCATAAACAGGACACTTTATCCAGTTACTTCCCCTGAATTCCGAAGCTTTGGTATATTCCATTAAATCTATTTTAATTTTAATTCTAATCCGAATGCTAAATTTATTTAAATGTAAAAACTTTTCCATTTTTTTCTGATAAACCAAATGAACTACTTAATCTGACTCTGCTCTTCTGAATCATCATTACTTGTGAGTGACCATTATTTCTGGGTTACCCTATGACTAGAGCAAAATGCAAAAGGGAAGTTTCTGACCATCAAATTCTGATGTTAACATTTCTCTTAGCTATAACGGAGGTCCTGGTTTGTATGATTCTTGCTCTCCCACGTTTTTTAGGGGATTTGGGTTTGCAGTGATCATATTTTATATCTACAGTATTTGTTTGAGGTTTATCCAAATTAGTTTAATTTCGAGTTTGTAATTACAGTTACCCTATCCCTGGTCCTCATTGAGTAACTGCCCATTCTCTGAATATCCAACCCCTTTCAACACAGAGCAAAATCCATCGGAGGACCAATATTTGGTAGCTTACAAGATGATAAGGGCCCAGTAAATGCTACAGCAAACGCATGCAGGTGACACTGCTGCATTGTAGAAATAATACTACTTTGTGGAGAGTGCTGTTTGTGAATGCCCAAATCATTCATCTTTACAAGTAAATGAGATTGTTTCAGTTTAAAGTCAATCTATTGAAGTGAAGAGCACACAGTTAAAAAGAGGTTGAGCTCTTAATGACGTCTTCCAGCTGGTTGCTGGCTGAACGTTACAGATTTAATCTAAGCATAGAATGCAGGAAGGAGTAGGATAACATGCAGCCACCAGACATATGACATAGAAGAGGGGAGGGAGATGCAAAGACTGCAGTGGGAGGAGAACCAATAGCCACAATGTAAATTATTCATAAGCTAAATTGGAACACACATCTTCTTTTTTATCAAAACAAAAGGAGGCATGAAAAGGTAAGTTATACAAAGTCCTTGAGATGAACAGGTTTTCTACTTTGTCTAGTGCTTTTTCTCAACTTTGCAATCAAGATCCACTCTGCCTGAAGATTTGTTTTGAACTCATGAAAAATTAAAGCATACATTCCATCGCAAATCCTCATTTACTGGAACTTGGTTTATATACTTTAGAGTAGACAACTTAACTATTTTCTAAATAAATACATAAAGCCTGTTAATGTGATTGTTTGTTGTCAGGCTCTCAAAGGCATTTATAGAAAAGTGACAGAAAATAGTAATTGGATGGAAGATAGCAGCACTGGTGCCCAATTCTGCATTTGAATGTTTTGATCCTTTTTATTTGACAAAATGCAATTTCTACATTTGTGGAAATTCTCTTCCTAGACTAAATCGGTGGAAAGTGAAGTCCCAAAGGGTTCCCCATGATCCTTTAGCATCTTTATTATATCACTCTGTCTGCTGGTGTTAGCTTAGGTGCCCCAGTTCCACTCCTGTACTGACGATGATGAAATTAATCCGCAAATTAAAAGCCTACATAACGGTTTGCATACTCTCTGATGCATCAATGGAGGTGGTTACATAGATTAGCAATGGTAGCTTTAGAATAAACACATTTATAAACAAAGTTTTACTACTGGGCCTGTAAGAAGTCCCTTTTTCAGCTGAAAAATAGTGCACCTCATTATCATACCACCTTATTTTATTTATATATATATAACATTTTTGATGGCTATATTGGTCCAATAGTTTAGGACTTGTGTTTGTGTGATATACTGAAGCAGTTCAGTGGCTGCTTCAGTATAGCACACAAGTGGCAAGGTAAGTGGTGTTGTTGGCACCTTGATCATTGCTAAATTGGATTATGCCCAAAAACAGTTTGAAGGACTTCCACATTATCCAGTGGCCTGGTTTTTGCTCATGCAAAATGCAACATCAGTCACATTTTAATGGTAAAAAACTGTGACTTCGGTATTGCCACTAGCCCACCTTTCAAGGCTCTCATAAAGAAAAAGGCTTACCTGATTCAGGATGAACTTTCTCCACTGAATCAGGCCAGGCTTGTCCACGCCTGGACCATGCCCAGTGCCACGGACCCTGGTTCTCAGACCTTCCACCAATATGAAGCAAGCACCCTCCTCGGCCTCAACACAGGATGCCATGCCTCATGCCACCTCCCATCACCAAAGGATACCAAAGGACCCTTCTCCTGCCGAAACTGCAACTACACCCTCACCAACCACCACAGTCCAGCTCCCCTCACGGCCCAGTCAACCAACATTCCACCCGACCAACTCAGCTGCATTCTCCTCAACATGCGCTCCCTCCACAAACACGCCACAGAAATCTGGGATCTCCTCGACTCCGTCTCTCCTGACATCACCTTCCTCACGGAAAACTGGGTTAAGCCCAGCTCTGGACTGCACATCGCCACCGCCATTCTCGGCGGCTACAAATTCACCCCAAAGGACCACACCCACTGACCAGGAGGAGGAATAGCCATCATCCTCAAGAACAACCTCGGCCTGACCACCCACTCGGATGACCCAACGACAACAATGGAACACCCCCACCTCCACTTCCAGATCCGGTCTAACCCCAACACCACACTCCACTGCACCTTCATCTACAGGCCTCCCAGCCCGCCCAACTTTCACCGATGCCATCATCGACTTCATCGCACCAAAGGCTCTCGCATCCACCAATTGCATCCTACTCGGCAACGTCAACTTTCTCCTGGACAACCCCAGTGACCAGAACACTGCATTCCTTCTGGAGTACCTTGCCAACATCGGACTCAAGCACCTAGTCACCGATCCGACCCAGGGAGGGGGCCACACGCTCAACCCCTTCTTCTCCACCAGCGTGCCCTTTGCCTTCACCCCACCCACCGTATACCACCACCTCGCATTAGCTGTAACAAGATCATTAAAGAACATCTCACTGTCTTTCTCAGCACTACCACACTGCTGACATCAGCAGATGCCTACACCACAGCAGGCAACCTCCAACAATGGATCTCCAACTGCGCCGACACTCTGGCTTCCCTCAAGAAGGCACCCGGCAAGCAAAACTCCAAGAAACCCAGCGGGTTCACTTCCCGCCTTCCACAAGTCCAGACGTACTTGTAGCTGACTCAAGAAGAGATGGAGGAACAACAAAACCCCAAAAACCCATGTAAACTTCCAAACTGCTGTCACCGCACACCACCTCCTCCTCAAAACCACAAATCAAACTGCCCTCCAAGACCGAATCAAAGGCAGCGCACACAACAGCAAAGAACTCTTTGCCATTGTCAAGGAGTTCATTAGGCCTAACAGCAAGACCCCAGACGTCCCACACCCCCAATACCTCTGCAACAAACTCGGCACCTTCTTCCACCACAAGATCAGACAGATCTATGACAGTTTTGAGACCCAAGACCATCCCATCTTGCCCAACACCACCACACCCAACCACAACGCACCCAAACAGATCATGCTCAACTGGACCCCTCTCACCATAGACGACACACTCAAGACCTTAAAGAGCATCCACTCTGGAGCCCCCTCAGACCCTTGCCCGCACCACATCTCCCACACAGCAGCCACCTCCATCGCCCCCGAGCTTCGCCGCACCAACAACATCTCCATCGAGTCCGCTACCTTCCCCGATGACTGGAAACATGCCAAGATCAACCCCCTGCTGAAGAAGCCGCCCGCTGACCCGACAGACGTCAAGAATTTCAGATTCATCTCCCTGTTCCTCTTCCCAGCCAAGGTCATTGAGAAGGCCACCAACGCCCAATTTTCTGAATTCATTGAAGTGAACAATGTCCTGGACATCTCTCAATCCGGCTTCCGAAGCAACCACAGCACTGAGACCACACTCTACGCTGCCAACGACAACATCCGCTCCCTTCTCGACCAGGGCGAAACAGCAGCCCTCATCCTGCTGGACCTCTCATCCACCTTCAGCACCGTCTCCCACCGCACCCTAATCATGAGACTCCACAACGCCGCCATCCGTGACAAAGCCGCGGACTGGATCTTCTCCTTCCTTACCACCTGAACACAGCGAGGCAGACTACCTGTGTTTCTCTCTGAACCCTCAGAGATCAGCTGTGGAGTGCCCTAGGACTCATTCCCGAGCCCCATCCTTGACATCTATATGGCTCCCTCTTGCTGCCATCATCAGGAACCACGGACTCAATATCGTCTCCGCTGCTGACGACACCTAGCTGATCCTCACCCTCACCAGAGAACTCACAACCGCCAGAGTCAACTTCCATAGCGGGATGAAGGCCGTTGTCACCTGAATGAAAGACAGCTGCCTCAGGCTCTACCTGGACAAGACCGAAGTACTCATATTGGGACCCAACCTGTCAGTTTGGGATGACTCCTGGTGGCCAGCTGCATTGGGAACACCCAAACAAACCACACACGTAACCTCGACATCATACTGGACTCCTCGCTCACAATGAACCGCCAGATCAACGCTGTATCCTCATCATTCTTCCACATGCTCCACCTGCTTCAAAAGACATTCAGTTGGATCCCCACCGAATCCAGAAAGACAGTCACCCATGCACTCATCACCAGCAGACTCGACTACGTCGACACACTCTATGCCGGAGTCACCCAGAAACTCCTCAAGAAACTACAGAGCATTCAAAACACTGCAGCCAGACAGGTCCTTAACATCCCCCGCCACAGCCACATCACCGAACACCTTTAAGAGCACCACTGACTTTCAGTCAACCAAAGAATCACCTTCAAGTTCCTCACACATGCCTACAAAGCCCTCCACGACGTGGGACCAGCATATATGAACCACCGCTTCGGATTCCACTTACCCGCCAGACACCTTTGCTCTGCCCAACTGGCCCTGGTCGCCGTCCCACAGATCTAAAAGACCAGAGCGAAGGGAGGTCCTTCTCCTACCTTGCCGCCAAGAACTGGAACACCCTGCCTTTCCACCTCAGGCAATCTCCATAGCTGACCCAATTCAGGAAGGATCTCAAGACCTGGCTCTTCGACTGGACCCAAATGTCCAGACAGATCAGAAGTCCACCCCCCAGCACCTTGAGACCCTCATGGGTGATTAGCCGTGCTCTATAAACCCTTGATTGATTGATTGTCAGAGCAGATATGATCACATCATTTCCATCCTAACCTAACATCTTTAGCTTTCATTCTCTGCGTGAATACTGCTCAAGTTGTGCTGCAGAAGCTACAATGCCATCTATAGTAGCAAAACAAAGCAGCTTGCTGGTAAACTCTGCATTTCTCACGGAAAAAGAATAATGCCCAGTGATGAAAACCATAAATGATGCTTAAAGGAATGCAGAAGCACACACGCCTACTTCTCAAGACTCTAGATGACTCTAGACTTATCTGTCTCTGAAGCTTAGAATGTCTAGAGCCTACCACAGAAAAGAGATGAAAACTCTTCATTTCACCATGACTGGGACTGTATTACATATGGGATTCAATTCCCTAATCTGTGCCAGAGCGCACATTCAAATAGATGTGCATGGTGCAGACCTGGTAAGTTCATCCTCTGGTGAAAGACTAACTGGCTATTTGAAGAAGCTGGTCCTTCCTTCACTGTGCAGATGGCACCCAGCCTGCTTTTGAAAGAGAGCAAAAGTCCTGTTCCAGGTGAGTGCATACAGTAACTGCACCCCTTGCAAGAGGAAGTTATTTTTCCACTCAAGTTATCAAAATCAGATTTTGAGAATTAAATAGAAAATAACTTTATAGCATTTTTTAGCATTTGTCCAGTTGGGAAGGTTTTATTATCCAATCTTAGCCTGTGCAGGGAAAAGACCAGCAAAGCCTACATGGTTTGTTAGGTTTTGGGTTTTATTTCACTGTGAGAGCACACTGATCCCACTATGTAATGTGTTCTATTTTCATATATTAGCACCCTGCCATGTGAGTTTACAAGGCACACTGTAGGGGTAACTTATGAATATATATAAATAGGGGTTTCCTCATGGAAAAGGCACTTGCCATGTGTTGCATTTAAACTGCAACCAGAGCACGGTGGTGCCCATGGCAGACATATTTTTGCCATATATGTGGGTGGTGTAAATACCCACTACAGCCCACCTATCATTTAACTCTACAGCCCACCTATGACATTTAACTCCATGCCATAGTTGCTTTTTCAGTTCCACCTGCAGTGGTCTTACAGTGCAGTTAAATAGACCCAGTGGGCGAAACCAGTTTTACAAATACAATTTTAGGGTCAGAGGACATTCACCCTTGCAAAGAATAGCAGTGCTACAGTTCACACATTCTTAATAAATAGAAAAAGGCAAAACAATCTTTGCTGACCATGTACAAAAGGTGAATTTGCTAGAAATGGGCTGCCCAAAGTCCACTGTACACATTGTTATTGTCCACATCTGAGCTCTCATCAACAAATAGCTACAGCTATAGGTGAGACCTAACATGCTCTCAGCACACTGTAATTACTCTGTAAAACCAGTTTTAAAAATCCAGTTATGAAGTTCCGAATGTTTTACTTTCAGCAAATTATAACCTTGAATAAATGTTGATATATAGAAATTCTATATTACCAAATTGACGTTTTATCACACAGTGAGTTAAGTCACCCTTTTGAAATTGTATTCCTTAGATGCCACTGCATACAATCCAATCCACAACTATGCAACTATCAGTGACTCACAGAGCACTCCAAAGATATCTTATCTCCACTCCTGTATTAACCATCATCAGTTGCTACAACATAGATATCACCAAGAACTGATTTGCAGACATTTCACAGTGGGGCAAACACTGACACACTCTTGTATTTGCCCTTTTTTATGGGGTTGCTCCCCCATGTCCTCTGCTGCCCTCCTCATCCTGGCCATGGGCATTTCACCACCTGCAAATGCAGCACTGTTTAATTGGGTGCTGAAGTGCAGGTGGCGAAATGTCTGTCAGCAAAATAAATGCGACACAAAGTTTGCATACCCCAAAAACTGTAGATGCATGAATAAGGATCTGGGTAACTCCAGTGCTGTCAAAGACTGCCCTAGCATACAATAAAATATGTGTGCAAATTCATGTGGCTAATAAAAAGTAAATTGGACTTCAAAATTCTATTTTCACATTTCTACATGATTGCATTAATTTGTTGTATTTATAAAGCGTAAATGCAGTCAATACGGCACCTGTTTTCATGTATAGCAAATAATTATAATCATATACCAACCTCATTAGTTTCATATTTGCAATGCCAAGAGTGTGTAGCTTTTTATGTTTAAAACGTTTTTATTGAGACAAAACAAACCATGGGGGAGGGGGATAGGAGGGCAGGATACATGGAATACAATCAAAGAAAAAGGGTGCAACTCCAGAGGGTTGGCAATAGGTAGCGCGGTGAGTCAGGGGGAAAGACACAGTAAATGAAAGCTAGAAATGCAAGCTGTGGAATCCCCGCACGCATATCCAACACCCCAATCTAAGCAATAAAAGCCATCAGCCCCTCAACAGAACACAATCCCCCCCTCCCCATCCCCCATCCTCCCAGTAACGGAACAACAACTCCCCACCCCCCCCGTCCTATGGTCCCGCATCAGAGTAATCCTAACCAGGAAGCCCCGCACCCCCCCCCCTCCCCAGGAGGTCCCCGTCTCACATGTAAGCTAGTCCGCGGGGGCCACCGGCGGCGTCAGCCTGAGAAGCCTAAGATACCTCGGGCAGGTGAGCTCCCGGAATTCAGTGGACAGCAGCGCTAGAAAGGGTTGCCACAGCTCTTCAAATTGGTCTATCTCCCCCGCAACCGTAAGCGACAGCTTCTCCATCCCCAGCACATGCCAGAGCCTATACAACCAACCGGTGATGGAGGGGACGGTGGTTGTGCGCCAGTGGATTAGAATGTTCTGAACCGCAGACCCCAGCGCGATTGCGATCTGCCTACCCCTACGGGACTTCAGTGGGTACATTAGGTCATTGGGGAGGCCCAACAGGACATACGCCGGGAGTCGCGGCAGCTCTATCCCAAAGTGCTTATCCACCTCGTCCAAGACTTCCTTCCAGTAGGCGGTCAACACTGGGCAATCCCAAAGAATGTGTAAAAGGGTACCTTCCTGCCCGCAGCTCCGCCAGCACCCCCTGTCAGTGTGTTTATGCATTTCATACAGTCTCTCCGGGGTGTAATACCAGTATGTGGACACCTTAGTAAAGGTCTCCGTAAGGCCCGTGTGATATGCAGAGTGCCGCGCCCGATACGCAATTTTGTCCCATTCCTTGTGGGTGAGTGTCCTACCCAATTCCCTGTGCCAACGCTCCCTCCCCGGGTTATAATAGTGAAACGGCGGGGGTTGTAGGTATTTGTACAGATCGGTGATCAGTTTAGCGTCGGAGGTCCGAGTAGCCAACCACCTCTCATACGGTGTAATTGGACGGGCGGCGATGGCACGCACCTGGGGCTGGAGGGCCCAATGCCGAACCTGCATGTAGCGCAATCTGTCCAGCTCCGTCAGGCCGAACTCCTGGCGGAGTTGCTGAAAAGGAACCACTCCTTCCGGGCCATAGATCTGGAAGAGTGCCCTGCAGCCCGCCTGCACCCAGTGGGAGAAAACCCCCGGCTCCATCCCTGGGGAGAAGTCCGGGTTGTCCGCAATGGGCGTGAGCGGCGAAGGGAAGGTGGTAAGGCCCCGGGCCTCACAGACCGCGTCCCACACCCGCAGGGGGACCCGCGTAACAAAGGAAGCGTAAAGATTAGGGGGGCGATGCGCGCGCCGCAGGAATGGAACCTCTTGTAAGGTGCGGCCCGCCACTGCCTGGTCTTGGAAGAGCCAATGTTTGTCGGACTCCCACCTGCTCCACTCCACCAGATAGCGTAGCTGTGCCGCCTGAAAGTACTTACGGAGGTCTGGAATGCCGAGACCCCCCGCCTCCGGAGCAAGCGTGGAGAGGACCCTCTTCATGCGTGGTCTGCGGCCCTGCCAGACAAAGCGGGAGATGTCAGCCTGCATTTGTCGTATCCAGCCCACCGGGGGTTGGAGCGGAAGGGCCCGGAAAAGATATAGTATCTGGGGCAACACCGTCATCTTGACCGCCGCGATTCGCCCCAGCCAGGACAGCAGGCCCTTGTTCCAGCGGCCAAGCTCGTCCTTGATCTTCCTGCTAAGGGAGGCATAATTGGCCGTGACCATCTCCGGCAATGTAGGCGCCAGCAGAATCCCCAGGTACGGCACCGTGGACGAGGACCACTGCATGGGGAAGAGCCACTGAAGATCCCTCCTGGTATCCGCAGCCAGGGACACGTCTAACGCCATCGACTTGCTCATATTCATTTTGAAGCCGGCCACCCCCGCAAAGGCGTCCAGGTCCCGGAGGCAAGCAGGCAGCGACCTCCTAGGGTCGTCCAAGGTCAACAGGACATCATCCGCGTAAAGACTGACGGTGTGGACGTACTGGCCCATCCGGACCCCGACAGCATCCGGATTATTACGGATCCTCTGAGCAAACGGCTCCATGTATAGGGCAAACAAGAGCGGCGAGAGAGGGCAGCCCTGCCGCGTGCCGCGCTCAATGGCAAAGCCACCGGAGCTGCACCCGTTGACCCGCACCGACGCTGAAGGATGCTTATAGCAGTTAAATACCATGGTGCGGAACTTTTCGCCGATTCCCAGTTTCTTGAGAACCAGCTCAAGATACGGCCAGTGAACTCTGTCGAAGGCCTTCTCCGCATCAACGGACAGCAACATCCGCTCCCCCGAGATCCTTGAGGCCTTCTCCAGAACATGCGTCACCCTCTTGGTGTTGTCCACCGTCTGTCTGCCGGGCACAAAACCAGCCTGGTCCGCCTCCACCAGATCGGGGAGGTGTGGACTCAGCCTGGACGCGAGAATCCCCGTGTACAACTTGAGGTCGACATTTAAAAGCGAGATGGGTCGGTACGAGCCGCAGAGGGCCCGGTCCTTCCCAGGTTTCGGGATTACCGTGACCGTCGCCCTCAGGAGATCAGGAGGGATGGCTCCCGGTTCGGAGAAAGAGTTAAATAGCCGAGTAAGGACAGGGGCCACGGCCGTGCAGAAAGTCTTGTAAAATAGCGACGTGTACCCATCCGGGCCCGGGGCCTTGCCATGTTTCAGCCGCGCGATAGCTAAAATCACTTCCTCAACATGGATGTCCCGCTCCAGGTGGTCAGCCCGAGCCGGATCCAGTACCGGGAGGGTCACCGACTCCAAGTAGCCGTCGGCATCCCGTGGCGAGGAGGGCTCCTCAGCATACAGCGCCTCGTAGAAGCCGCGGAAAGATTCCGCTACCTCCGCGTCCCCGGAGACAACCCCCCCGTCCGTGCCCACCAATTCTTTCACAACGCTACGCTGTTGCGCGACCCGGAGCCGGTGTGCTAGGAGCTTGCCACATCTGTCCCCCCCAGTGTAGTAGGCATGTTTCAAGCGTAGGGCGGCGTACTCCGCCCTGTCAAGATCCAGAGCCGACAGGAGCTTCCTCGCTGCCTTCAACTGCCTCCACACCCTCGGCGCCCCCGTACGGCAGTGGACCTGCTCAAGCTCCCGGACCTGAGCTGTCAGCTCATCCCTCTTCAGTTGCCGCTCCTTATTTTCAGCTGCAGCGATAGAGATAAATTCCCCCCGGAGGACGGCCTTCAATGCCGCCCACTGTGTCGCCTGCGAGGTGTCAGTGTTGCTATTGTGGGTGAGATAGTCCTGTATGACCTCCCCGATGCGCCGCACCACCGACTTTTTGTGTAGAAGGGTATCCCGAAGGCGCCACACCCCCCGAGAGGGGGAGGCCGCCGGCCACTGGAAAACGCCGGTGACAGGGGAGTGGTCAGACAGGGTCAGGACCCCGATGTCCGCCGCCGTGGCCGCGGCACGCATCGGTCCACTCACCAGGAGGTAATCTAGCCGTGAGTAGGTTCGGTGTGCGTGCGAAAAATAAGAGTAGTCCCTATCCGTGGGGTGCATGGAGCGCCAGAGGTCGTGCAAGTCCATTTCCGCAATCCGGGCCCTCCCAGCCTGGGACAGTTCCCCCGTCTGCGGGAAGCGCTGCGCCGATCTGTCCATCACAGAATCGAAGACAATGTTGAGGTCTCCCCCCAGGATAATGTGACGGTCGGAGGAAGCAGTGACATCCACCAGCGCGGAATCTAGGAAGCGCTCTTGGTGATCGTTTGGGCTATAAACAGAGCCGACCGTAAATGCTATGCCTCCCAGGCGCATGCGATACGTAAGGAGCCTCCCCTTCTGTTCAGCACACTTATGCAAAACCTCCCCCCGAAAGGAGCTCGCTAGGAGAATGGCTACCCCCGCCGTCTTGTTCGCTGCCGAGGAAAAGAACTGGGTAGGGAACTTAGCAGAACGCATCCTATGGCAATCTCGGGGCAATAAGTGTGTCTCCTGCAAAAGGCAAATGTCCGCCTGTGTCCCCTCCAGCAACGATAGGATCGCTCTGCGCTTCACCGGGTTATTCAGACCCTGAACATTAAGGGTCACTACCTTTAGGCCCGGCATTCCTCGCGGGGGTCAGGAGCGCCATGCAATGGGCCGGGAATCAGCGGGTGGGGCGCGCGGGGCCGCAGCGCAGGACAGGCCAAAACAAAGCGAGCATAGACAACATCGGACGGGACCTCCCCAACCCCAAAACAACCCCCACCCAAAACACAACCCTGGCAACTAGCCACCCACAAACTCAAACACCCCATTGTCTCAGTCAAGCTCCAAAACGGGCAAGTCCGTAGAAAGGAACGAAGTGGACGTCCAGCCACTCACCTCCATCCGCTCCCCCCCAACCCCCCCGCCCCGTACCAAGCATGTAAAGAAGCTAGAGATATCTCCCCCCGGAGTGTGTGTTAGGCCGTCAAGGCCACGCTAGAGGAGCCGGTCGAGTCCCCGGCTGCCGCTCTCAGGGCGTCGGCCATGTCCGCTCTGATGGTAGGGGAGTCCGGACGCCCCCCACTGGCCGCCGAGCGCCGCATCGTTGACCTCCGCCGGTTTCGTCTCTCCGAGGACCTCCACGACGGCGTAGCTCCCTCCTCCTCCGCCGCCGTGAGCCCCAGGACACCACAAACGTCCTGCAAGGAGCGTAGCTGGTGTAACACTCCATTCCACCGAAAGATCAGGCGGAAGGGGTGACCCCAAGAGTACGGCGTCTCATGCTCGCGCAAAAAGTCAGTGGCAATCCTAAAGGACCTGCGTTTCTGCAGCGTGATGGCGGAGAGGTCCTGGTAAAGCGCCACCGGCCGATCCCGGAAAGTCAGAGGCTGTTTCCTGCGGGCCTCAGCCATGATGCGTTCCTTTAGTGGAAAGTCGGGCAGGAAGGCCAGAATGTCCGGTGGAGGTGCCGATGACTGGCGCTGCCGGCCAACCCTATGCGCCCTGTCAATGCTGATGGGAAAGTCCGCAGCTTCCCCCAGGATCTCTCGGAACAGGGCCCGCAGGTAGCTCCCCAGGTCGGACCCCTCATCCGCAGTCGGCACTCCACGCACTCGGATGTTGTTCCTCCGAGATCTGTTCTCAAGGTCCTCAGAGTGGGCCTGAAGCTCCACACACTGTTCCCGGAGGCGAAGGATGTCCTGCTGAAGGTGGACTATCTCCTCCGCTCGCTGTTGGCCCTCCGTCTCCACCGCTTCAGCACGCTCGCCAAGGCCCTCCACCTCCCTGCGCACTTCTCGGACCTCGCTGGCCACCTCCCGCTTCAGCGTCTGGAAGTCCTCCCTGAGGGAGCTAAACAGTTCCTCCATAAAGGCCCTCGTGACGGGTGGCTCCCCTCCAGTCACATCCGCCGGAGCCCGGGAGGACCCCGGCGAGGGCTGCGTCCTGTCCCGCAAGTGCTGGGCCCTGCCAAGCATGTCCGGCAGGGTACGGTCCCCTTTCTTCGGGCCGCCTCTTCCAGACATCACTAGCTCCGCAGTCGGGCACCAATCCAGGCGCCCCAGGGATGCTCAGCCGCCGGCAAGCACTGTGTGTGAAGTCGCTGCGTCACAGGTGACAAAATGGCGGCCCAAACCGGGCACCGTCAGCCGCAGGAGCCCGTGTAAGACAACCCAGGGGGCCGCAGCGGGGGGGTCTCATCAGTACATCCCTCCGGTAGGCAGCCCAACGGCAGCGGGGGTCGCTTGCATCCAGCAGCCAGGACTCCGGCGAAGGCCGCCACCACTGCTCCTTCGGGGACAAAATGGCGGCCGGGCGGAGCAGGCCAAAACGACCAGGCCCGACGATACCACCGGGGCCCCCGAGGCACCCCACAGTAAAATAAGGTCCACCACCGGCCCCCGTCTGTCACGCACCGGGGCCCCGATGGTCCAAGCCCGTCAGGGAGTCCGCTGTACCTCGGCTAAGGGCTAGGGCCTCCGCAGTGCGAAGTGTCGCCGTCACAAGTCTGAGTGCCGGGGCGCCCGTCCCAAGCCTCCTGCACCGTCGGGACCCTTCCCACAAGGCTCCTTCAGTCTCCGTCGAGCGGCGGGCCAGATCCCCTCCAGATCGCAACTTTCAGCACCAGGCCCAGCCGAGGCGCCCGGACAGCTATCCAATGCGCTCCGCCCCTCGGGCTCGCCGTCGTCCCTCGATCTGGATCGAGCTTTTGGGGGGGTTCCCCCGAGGCGATCCGAACCAAAACAGCACCAATGTGCACCCCTGATGCTCCGCCACTCTCCTCTCCCGCGCTGAGCCTCAGCGGGGGGAGAAAGGCGTAAGAAAAGGGCTCAAGCTTGGCCGGGCCGGAGGAGCTACGGGAGGAAGCGTCCGCTCACCCCGCCATCTTGGCCACGCCCCCGAGTGTGTAGCTTTTTAATCAATATCTCAATTGATTAATTTTATCTTTATTTGTGCATGAAGTACACATATTTGATCATTATTTCATACTACACAAATGATTAAGGGCCTCTTTAAGATATTGGGCGGACGTAACCATAGCGGTCTGGAACCGCCTGACCTTAGGTCAGCGGTTCCAACCTTATGATTTGTATGCGACCACCCTATGGGCAGTTGGAAACATCCATTCTGCAATGGCAGCTTGTGTGGTGGGTGGAAAAGACCTGCAGCACTAGCTGCCATTGGAAAATAGATGTTTGTTAACATCCCTGCATACCTTACGGTGCCTGCCACGCGGTCCAGGGATGTTTAGGGGGCACCTTAGGTGCCCCCCGACTCCATAGTGGAGGGCCAGGGGATGTGTGCCCAAAGTCACTATCCGACAGCCTTTCTATGTCCATGTCAGACAGGCTGTCGGAAACCGACATTGTAATCCAACAGCAGAGCAGAGGCTGGCTCCCCTGTCATTCATGGGATTACAATTCCGCTACTCTTCCAACGGGCTCTATGAGCCCATTGGAAGAGGAGCGTAATCCCCCTGCAGGTTTCTTTCCGACCATCATCATCATAGTATGGCAATCGGAGAGAAACCCTTTATGTCGGGGAGAAAGACTCTGACAGTCTGTCGGATGGCTTTCTGCCCGACATCCAAATCGGGCCTAAATATTTATAAAGGCATGGATTACGCTATAAATGTAGACTCATTATTGTCTAAATGATTCATGCTTTGCAAGCACAGACAGTATTGGATATGAATACTTATATTGCCTACATATAGTTGTATTCTGATATACAACAAAGACGGTTTTGCAGCTTTGACTATAAAATTGGACTCTTCCATTTTACATAGCAGATATTATACAGGTATGATGTCCCTTCCTATGACTTCCCTGGATTTGAAATATTTGTGCATGATAATTAATCCTTCCACTAATTTCTTAATAACTTCTGCCCTAAAATGAAGGTAAAGCACTGGGGGATACTGTTTGTTTTTTCCCATTCCACTAGATTATTTTCGCAGGTGATCTTTTGCACTATAATACATGGGAGCCAGCAATTGCTGCATAAAAGCCCACCTCAAATTTCCTTATTACTTTTGAGTTGCAACATCTCTAGTCACTTGCACTAACAAAATAACATGACTGCTGAAACTTAATTAACTATTACAGTTGAGTTGTGAGATCTTAATGCCTGCTGCCAGAGCCAGCTGCCACTGTGAAAAGCAAATCATGGAGCATCATTTCAGCTGCAATTAAATAATTAAAATGTGCATTGTCATTTCTTTCATCTGATCTGTTTTCCTAAAACAAACAGTGATCAGCAGAAATGAGCTATTTATGGCAACAGGCTTCTTTTTTTTACACACTATAGATCATTACAGGAACACTAGAATCTCTGTATGAGTCTACACATTCTGAGCGACAGCATGGTTTAAATCTAATTTACATTGCACTGATAATTTATTTGTTTTCCAACACACTATTAAATGCTCTTTGCTGTGCTTAATTTTGAACTATAAATTCTGTTTTTATTCATAATGTCTGCATCCATACAAAAGAACAAGACATCAAGGATTTAAGTATTTTGTGGGAAGAATGATCGTGTGACCTTGTATCATGAAGTCTCAAATACCCCCTACTATATGATGTTGCAAGTCACCTCAGAGTTCAATGATCTTTTAAAAGAACTTCTCAGTAACTTGCAATATCCTTATAATGTACAGGAGGGGGCACTTTAGCACATGTTTTTGTGATTTGTAACACACAGATGCAATAAAAACAGCTGCTTCAAACTGAGTGATGCACCATACCTGCCTTCTGAGACCCAGGCCCCACCAAACTAGAGCAGATTAGCTTGGAACTGCCTTTTATGATTGCTGCTAAACATTTAGTCCTTGCAAACAACATTGTTGATGCACTGAACCTAACTGAGCCACATGGTGATTTACTGTCATAAAAAGTTGTTAATGAAAGCTGTTATATTTAGGGCATAAACATTTCCAGTTGTTGTTTTTCATGTGCAGGCTTCTTTCTCCTCTACCATGAGCTCTTTCTTACCTCATTGAGTTCTGGAGTGCTCCCTTCTGAATGTTTTTTAGCTGGAAGTTATCAGTGTCTTAATTGGTGGCTGAGGTAGAATCATGTGACTTGAATTCATTTATCCAGAGACCCTTTGTGCTCTGAGTTCTGAGTGGAAGAGGAGTGAATTTTAACTGGAACAATGCTTGTAGTGAAGAGGTTGCATTGATTGGCACTTAGACGAGCCCCTGAATTGCAGGCATTTGTGCCAAGAAGGGAAATTGTTGTGACTGATGCTAGTTATAAGGGGGTTCAGGACTGTCTTGATTGAGGTTGTTGATGGCAATGAAAAGGCCATTGCTTGTGCCTCTGGTGCATTGAAGGATGCCTAATTGAATTATGCAGTCATCGTAAAAGAGACTTTGGTGGTCAGTTGGGCCATCAAGAAGTCCAGAATTCTATTGTTGGGTAGTGTGTTCAGTGTAAGATCTGATCTGATCTTTGTGGGAGATATTTTCTAAGAAACATTTGGATTTTGATTGAGTGAGGATTAGAAAATGGGTTGCAGAGCTGCGGGAGTTCAACTTCCTAGTAGCTTACATTCCTGGAATAAAAGATAATGCTGTTGACTGTTTGTCCAGACTGGTCAAGGCAAAGAATTTTTAGAATGTAGGTTTAGAGGATGAGGTTTGGTTAGGAGAGAGTGTGTGTTTTACCACAGCAGGGGGTTTGGGATCTATTTCAGAGAAAGAGTTGAAGAAAGAAGATGAGAGTGATAGTGTATTAAGGCTTTGCTCTAGATATATTCAACAAGGGTGGCCAGAATGGAGGTTGATGGATAAGATTTTCCAATTCTAAGGCAGTCATGGACAAATTTTCAGTGAAGGATGTTGTTATTTTTAGGGGACATAGATTGGCAATATTATATGGTCTCAAAGACAGATTTATGAGTCTTGACCTTGAAGGGCACTTTGGAGCATCAATAGAGAATCAGAGGATACTTTTGGTGGTCTGGCCTTTGGTTATTGAGGCAGAGAGGAAAATAAGGGGGTGTTACAGGTTTTAAGAAAATTATAATGTATGCAAGACAAGAATCATGCCAATGGTATATAGAAACTTGCCAGGGGAACAGAAGGGAGGATGTAGCAGTGGATTAAAGACAGTTCTGGTTTTCTAACGTTTTGTGGGATTCCTTTTGTGTGGTGGTCCCACTTTATTACTGTCTGAAGTGTTGCAAAAATACTTTACACATTGCCTCTAAGTTAATCCTGACTGCTCTGTGCCAAGCTACCAGAGGGTTGAGCCCAGGTTAATTTAGGGTTGGGTTGTGTCTCACCCTGACAGGGATTGTGGTTGCTGCCAGACCACGGCTCACACCCAAGTCAACCAACAACCCAATTTCTTACAATGCACATATCCTGTCAAACATCCTATTTCTTTTTACTAAAATCACCTGCACCCTTATCTAATATGGCTTCCAATGTTCCTCCATCTTGTATTGCTCAGACCGGTTCCTCAGATCTGGTATTAAGAACTATATGCAAACCATATTGCTGTACCCAACCCAAAATTGCCGGACCTATTTGTGACACATACATTTGTCCCATAGCCATTCACCCTTTGAATGAGAATGTGGCATCCACAGAGGCTAAACTATGTATTTCACCCCCCCCCCCCCCCCCATTGTCCTTCGGGTGAATATCACTTTGTTGAAGCAAAGTACCTGGACACCTTTTATAAATCATAGATTTAGGTATGATGGTATACATTGACCTGGAATCAATTAATCAATTCATCTCGGGCCTTTTGTTTCTCAGACTATCATAAATATCAACGTACAATACTTCTTCAGAAACTTAATCAACACCATCCATATAAGCTACACAATTTCTGTACATATCTTTTCAAACTCTGGCCAAATGCCCCTTCTTCCACACTTGCAACAGTCCTTGTCACATGCAGAACACCCCTTGAATCGGAAGCATGTGATATACGGCCTCATCCGTAGCATCCTCTAATCCACGGGTACTCATAGTACGGCCCGCGGGCCGCCAGCGGCCCGGCAAGCCTTCCTTGGCGGCGCGCGGACCTTGCAGACATCGTACCTGTGTTTTTTTTTTTTAAAGAGTGTCAGCAAACACCACAGGTTGCAGCAGTGCGGACTGCTCTATGGGGGCCGGGCGATTCCAGCATTAGTCATAGTGGAGAGGCAGGGGCACTAAGAAGAGGTGAAATACAATAAAGCCTCTTAAACAAGGTAATGGTCTTTTAAAGACCTGTGAAGGGCTTGGGTGCGGCTGTGTGTCAGCCCGGGAAGCTGTCTCAGCCCAGGCTGCCACAAAGGCAGGGTGAGGTGACAGAGGGTGACAGAGGACAGCAGGGTGTGAGAGCTGGCTGAGGTGACAGAGGGCAGCAGGGAGTGAGAGCCGGGTGAGGTGACAGAGGGTGACAGAGGGCAATAGGGAATGAGAGCCGGGTGAGGTGACAGAGAGCAGCAGGGACTGAGAGCCGGGTGAGGTGACAGAGGGTGACAGAGGGCAGTAGGGAGTGCGAGCTGGGTGAGGTGTGCGTTAAGAGCCTGTGATGTGATGTTTCCCGCCAGCCTGTAGTCAGAGGGTTGAGCCAAGGCCAGGGAGCTCAGGCCTGGTCTCCGCTCTCGCAGCACAGAGCACAAATGCTCACCGCCAGGCTAGCGCTATATATAATTGACGCATGCATACCTACACGGACAGGTGACTGGCGCCAAAAGAGGCCTTTGATCTGACAGCTCGGGGGTGAGAGTCAGAATTAAAGCCAGCGACAGATGTGACCCCAGGCCCAGTGGTGGCACACAAACCCCGCGAAGCAGCAAATTCAGAGAGAAAACGAGCCGGCTTTTACATTTCACAGGGAGAGAGGGGAGTGGGGGGGTCTATCTCTGGGCTGGTGACGGGGACATGTAGACACAGTACATGTGCACTGCCCGAGGCACAGAGACAGTTAGAGACAGAAACAGACAGAGACAGATAGAGATAGAGACAGAGATAGACAGACTCAGACAGAGACAGGGACAGACTGACAGATCGAGACAGAGACAGATAGAGGCAGAGACAGATAGAGGCAGAGACAGAGTCAGAGACAGATAGAGACATATAGAGACAGAGCCGGATAGAGGCAGAGACAGATAGAGGCAGAGACAGATAGAGACAGGGGCAGACAGAGCTAGATAGAGGCAGGGACAGATTGACAGAGACAGATAGAGGTAGAGACAGACCGCGATGGAGACAGATAGAGGTAGAGACAGACAGCGATGGAGACAGAGAGAGAGAGACAGAGAGAGAGACAGAGAGGAAGACAGAGATAGAGGCAGGGACAGATAGAGGCAGAGACAGATAGAGGCAGAGACAGACAGAGATAGAGACAGAGACAGACAGAGATAGAGACAGAGACAGACAGAGACAGGGACAGACAGAGACAGATAGAGACAGGGACAGAGGCAGGGGTAGACAGATAGAGACAGACTGAGAGGGAGACAGAGGGAGTGAGACAGAGGGTGACAGAGGAAGGGAGAGGGAGGGAGACAGAGAGAGAGGGAGACAGAGGAAGGCAGAGGGTGATGGGGGAGGGAGTCAGGAGAGACAGAGGGAGGGAGAGGGAGACAGAGGGAGGGAGAGGGAGACAAGCAGAGGGAGACAGAGGGAGGCAGACAGAGGGAGGCAGACAGAGGGAGACAGACAGAGGGAGATAGAGGGAGGGAGACAGAGGGAGGGAGACAGAGACAGACAGAGGGAGACAGACAGAGGGAGGGAGACAGAGAGAGAGTGAGACAGACAGAGGGAGACAGAGAGACAGAGGGAGGGAGACAGAGGGACAGAGACAGAGAGAGAGGGAGACAGAGGGCGACAGACAGAGGGAGACAGACAGAGGGAGGGAGACCGACAGAGGGAGGAGGGCGACAGACAGAGGGGGACAGAGGGAGGGAGACAGACATAGGGAGACAGACAGAGACAGACAGACATGGGGAGACAGACAGAGACAGACAGAGGGAGGGAGACAGAAGGAGAGAGAGGGAGGGAGACAGAAAGAGGGAGATGTGTGTATGCCGGGTCTGGTGGCTCAGTGGACGAAGGAGTCCGCTACAGGGGCCTGTGCTCAACCTCATGGTCACAGTTTTTTTTTTGCTCTAGCCCCGCACCCCTCCCCCACTGACCCCGCCCCACTGGTGCGTCCCTCGGCCAAAACCACACTGTAAATTTGGCCCCCGAGAAAAAGTTAGTGAGTGCCCATGCTCTAATCACTATCTTGTTAGTATTCAGAGACATTTGAGTTCTGCTTGCTCTATCCTTCACTTTCTCTGTGTAAAACATCTCTTTGATATTTGAAGATTTTACATATTTAACATTATTTCCTTTTTTTTTTTTTTTTTTTAAACCTTTATTCGTGCATATTAAAAGAACAAATACGGGCCTACAACCTTCAGGCCGGCCACGATACGGTTAAGCACTGATACAAACATTACGGCCCCTGCGCTTCAACGGTCAAGGTTAGCAACGATTTATGAAACATACACTGGAGAAATCCTTGACCCCAGGGAAAGGAGAAGTGAAGGTTAATTTTAAAGTTTTCAAAATAAGTTTATCAGGGAAATAGTCAGTGAAGAATAAGAACCAAGGAGATTCGAGTCCGCACGATATCTTCACCACACGGGAGAGCAGCAACATCATTAAAACAGCAATGGAAGTAAAATCGAGGCAGTGAGGCAGTGCAGTTATATAACAGGATAGTCACATGAGCAATTACGCACCCCTCCAGTGCCGCCCCCACTCAGTCAACCCCCCACCCGGACCCAGAATCGAAACAAGTATAGCGCAGAAACAGAAAGGGAAAAAAGGCCCATAGAACTAATTAGAAACAGTAAGTTACCCCCCCACCCTACACCAATGCGGAGGCTACGGCCTTCCCCCCCCCCAGCATAGTGCCTGTCGCCCAATAAACCCGAAATATAGACAAGAAAGAGAGTAAGAATAAAGTAAAGAAAGATAAGAAAACAATACACCTATGTTAAAGGGGGTGAGAAAAGAACAGGACTATTCTAATCTAAACTCCCAAAAAGAAGAAGGTGGGGAGGAGCCTACGTATCATCAGAGCGCCCTAAACCATCGGCCATCTTTGGCTTCCACACACTGAGAACCCACTACCCCAAAAACGGTCGTGTAAAAATGAATTGCCACAACAATTTAGATGAAGGAAGACAAATCGCGACGAATGCGCACAAAGTACACATACAGTTCCAGTCCCAGTCCAGCCCCTCCGTGAAACCATGGCGATATTAATCAGTCTAGCCCTGGCCCGATAGCGGGCTTGAGGTTAAGCCAGCCCCTACATGAAGGCCCCGCATCCCGTGCAGACAAAGACAATATGGCCGTTTGGGAGAAGATGGTGAAGTAGAATCCCAAAATGGCCGCCGACCATTTGTAGAGGTCCCTTTGTGCACCACATAAAGTCCAGACATGGCATGTAGAGTACAGGAGTTCCACAGAAAAGAAGCAGTAGGCCACCGTGAACGATTCCTCGAGGATGTTAGGTGTTGCTCAGCTGGATACTCTTGCAGACGCGGTGAGGCAGGCAACAATGAAGCAGGCAGCAATGAACGGGGAAACAAAGTATCGGCTGTTAAGCTGGAGAGCAATTGATCCTGGGTGCCGGGAAAGCCACATGCAGGCACCAGTGTAGCACGATCACACACAGCCGTTGCGTCCCCGCAAGAGGACAAAAGCACTGGCAGACCCACGCCGTGTTGATGACAGACGGAGCGCTCACGGCCCGCAGCCGACAACAGGGAGTCAAACTGCTCACTTAGCGCCTGAAACCGAGCAAACATTTGTAAACGAAAGTCCCGCAGGACGGCCAGTACGGAGCCGCATGTCAGCGGAAGCTGCACCCCCACATCGGCAGCAATCCGGGACGGCACTGTGGAGCTGGTGTCTGGTGGAGGGAGGGCGAAGCGGGCAGCGGGCAAGACCGGAGTATCACCCCCCAGCCGCGAGCAGGCAAACAACGCCATATTTTACCGCCGGACGTACAATGGCCAGGGGGGGGGGTCCTAGCAAGGAGTCAGTTCCCCTCAGGTCTGCGCCGCAACTGGGAAAGCCAACAGTCGCCTCCCCTCCCTCAGGTTTTCTTTGCAGCCGACTAGGCAATAGAAGAAGGGGGTCGGCAGCCTCCCACAGCGCTGTCCACAGATCGGGGCAGGAGACCCGCCTCACCGGGGCTTACCTTACAGCCCCAGCCCTTCAGGCGCAGGGTGCAGGAGGTGTCTGGCCGTCCCTCCCCAGGCTCATCTGGCGACAGTCCGTGGTGTTAGGTGAGGTCGGGACCGCGGGGCTCGGATTTGCGCTAGCGGGTCCGGGGACTGCGGAGCGTCCCGGGGGCCGGCAAAGGCCACAATGGAGCAGGGGTCCAGGGCGGAGAACAAAAGCACCAAAAACTCCGGCATCCAGGCGGGCTGAGACGTCGGGGAAGTGGCGGCGTGGACAGCGCGTCGTCGTACACGTTTCACCTCGAGAATCGGCAAGGATAGGAATCAGGATAATAGTCCGGGGCCAAGGGCCGACGGAGCCGGGCGCTCAAGCGTCTGCTCCGGTCGCCATCTTGGCTCCTCCCACCATTATTTCCTTTTTTATATAACATTTACATCTTCAGATCTCCTCTCATCAAACTACTGCATTTCTTTCACGCAAGAGACTGACGCTTCAACAATATGTGCAATATATATAGCTTCTTTCAAAGTTGGGTCTCTCACAGTCCATAACCTTTCCTGCATTCTTTTGGTTTTACTCTGCTCAATGACTTGATTGCTGATCATTTTATCAGTCATGTTTCCAAACTCACATTTAATACCTAATTCTTGTAATCTAGTTATGAATCTTTCTACCGTTTTGTGACTTTTTTTGAGGTTAAGTATAGAATTTATGGCTTAGCATAACTATGTTGGCCTGTTTTCCAAAAGTAATTCCTAGTCTTTTCTTAGCTTCCGCATAAGTATCACCAATGTCCACACCATTTGGGTCAGACACAGTTGGTAAAAAAGTAAAAACTTGATGCCCTTCTTTTCCCAATACATTGAGTAAGAAAGCCCTTTTCCTTGGTGGTGTGAAATTCAATCTACGGCCTCAAAGTAATTCTCAAAATTCTCAATCCATGCCTCCCATTCAATCGATAGTACTCCACCTTGTATCAGAAATATAGGATCTACAGCTACAGAATGATTCTCCATAATGAGGGACAAGAAAATAAAAATAAAGAATTAGAAAATAAAGGTGTGTGTTTTATCTTCGCAAAGTTATGTGGCTTCCTTCTAAAGAGAGTGATTAAATACGTCGAGTACAATTGGGAAAAAATATTCTCTTAAAATAGTCGTCTTTTTTATATTGATGTCCTAGGACAGACTCTTGTCGTCTTTTTATGTCGATGTCACATGGCAGACAAAGTGGAACCCACAGCAAAGCAGAGGATTGCTGACAGAAGATGGTAAATCCTTCTTAAATTAAGGTGAAACACTGTATGTAAATACATTGCTGTGTGCTCCACTCACATTTCATAACACAGTATGATGGAACAAGGCTCTCAGCCCTCCTCACACTGATTTCACGTGCACTCGTTGAACCCAGTAGCTCGCAGGTGGGGGGCGGGCACGAGGTGTCTGGGGGGGGGGGGGGATTTGCAGGAGGTGTCTGGATAAATTTAAAAAAAAAAATTAAATTAAACTTACCTTTCTGCCGCACCGGGTCCTGTGTCTTCTCGGCTCTGCTGTCCTGCCTCCGACAAGAATCAGGCAGCCAGGCTGCCTCCCCTAAGCCAATCACAACTCTGCAAGCAGCGTTGTAATTGACCGGGATGCCGCCTAGCCTGGGGCTAATGGGGTGGCCATGTTCTCCTCCCATGCCCTACTCAAAGAGCTGAGCAGCCCAGCCCACTCACTCACCCACCCGCCTGCCTGCCCGCAATGCGCAAAGGAAACATAAAATGGTAATTACTTTGAGTTATTACCATTTTATGTTTTGCTTTTTCACACTGCGAGAAAGCAGTGGGGCGATGCTCCTTCGCCCTAGTGGAGGAGCCTTCCCTGGTTGTACCCCAACCGACAAAGTACACAACGGTGATCAAGCTGAACTGCTTATGCACACACTATTCTTACATTATTTCTAAGGGGAGAATAACACCTAAAAGATCCAAATGCTGGGCAAAGCACCCACTGTATATCTCACAAAAGTAGTACAATGCTCTCGGCAAGCAGCTTGTACTACCAATGCCACATAGAAATGCTACCCCATTATCTCATTCAGGTTCAACACCACACAGCTGGCTTCTCTGGCTGGCAGCCGCTCGCCTCCAGATTGAAGTAATGCGGTGGACTGGAATAAGGAAGTGAAAAAACTTCTAGTTGCTTACTACCTCGTACTTCACTCTACCATTGACTATTCAGAGGAAAGAAGCCCAAATTAGTCCCTGGGTGGATGGAGGTCTGGGTGAAGGTCTCGATGGATGATGTTTGGAGGAAACGTGAGATTTAGAGAAGGGCTGAAAGAAAAGAATGCTTCAATTGTAGGTGTGCAGTTAAAAATATAGATGTGAGAGAAGTCGATTTGGTTAGAGGCAGTGCTTTAAATGGGCCGGTACTGAGTACTGGAACTTTTTTATTTTGAGAGAGAGAATACCGGCACTTCTAAAGAGAGACATAATACTTTTTCTGCTACAGAGTGACTGCACTTCTATTTTTCAATTTCAAGCACTGGTTAGAATCAATACTACTGTAAGAGAAAACGTGATTGAAAATTTCTGATCCTATAAGGGTGATTAGACTTTTCAAAAATGCATTTAGGACATCCTGATGGGAGCATTTAGAACGCCAGCAGAGTGTTCATGCCAAGGAGAAATAGCTCGGTGAAAGACGACATGGATATTTGGGGGGGGGGGGGGCGAGCCACATGAAATATTTGATAAGGGTGATGCTGTGGGTGGTTCACAAATTTCCCTCGAAAATAAGATGAACCAAAGGAGGCATGGTTACCTGATCAACTATGTGTGAGGTTTTGTTCTTTTGATTTGCCCTTTAAGGACTCTATTTTACAGGTTTCACTGTTTAAACATTTGTTATGGACTCCTAGTGTGGTGATTGTTTACTGAATGTGTATTTAGGTCTTTCCAGCAGGTTTTCTGTTGTACATTTCGGCCTTTATTTGTTCTTCCCCTTACTTTTCTCCTGGGGGCACTTTGTTTAGATAGGATGGGGTGGAAGGGTTTTCCTAATTTGTATTTCTGTTGCAAAGGAAAGATATGTGGTGTTTCATGTGCAGATTTCTTTCTCCACTACTGTGAGCTCACCCATACCTCATTAGGTTCTGTAATGCTGCTTTCTTGAATGTTCTTTAGGTGCCAGTTATTGTTGTCTTCAGTGGTGGCTGAGGTGGAATAAAGTAACTTACGTTTGCTTACCCAGAGACCTTATGTGCTTAATTTCACCAGTCTTGTCCCTCTTCACTTAAGGCTGGCATTCCTTGCATGCCACCCTAGTGGACTCTAGCAATAATCCCTGATCACACACACAAACAAACACACACACCCCTATTCTCGATGAGGAAACGTTGGGATAATGACTAAGTCTACGTTGAACCAATAAAAGGAATCTTACACCTTCCAGGATCCCAACTCAACTATTGGAGATATCTCCTGGCAAACGATTATACCTGCTGAAGGTCCATTACCATTCCCTCAAACAGCATCACCAGCTAGAGGGATCAGCCAGCTGACACATACTATTCCATGTGGCTATTACTTGGGCCCACACATATCTTAAAATGCAAAAGGTAATGCCAACCAACCTCCACTAGCAATGCAGATTTGCGTACAGGAGACCCACTCCTCCTCCGTTTCAATTTAACACAAAAAAAGACTTAGCCCCAAAATGAAATCTCAAGTTGATTGAAACTAGTTCATAAAAATGTAAATGATAGACGATTAAGAACAATTATAAAAAATCAACTCAGTGTTCCTAAAGTACTTTCACAAAATGTCACGTGGAATGCTTATTCCTTTCTCTCTGCTTGTGGGTCTTTAAATTCTTACCCTCTGACTGCCAAACAAAATTGGTAGATGAGGAAGGAAGTCAAACAGCCATTGAACAGTAGATGAATCAGATGGCTCTGGCTCTTGTTCCAACGCGCCAAAGCACATTCGGGCACTCTTCTTGGTTCATAAGCTCCTGAGGTCGCAAGAAACTCCAGTGCTGACTTGGGCTATTTGACTTTCTCCCTGTGTTTTCCTATTCGGCACTAGTTTCAAGTGAGTTTTCAGTAATCACGTTACTTTGTGGTTCGTTACCAATTACCTGTAATGTTCCTCAGAGAGTTATTTCTTCATACATTTTGTAGTTGTATACAGCATAACATTGCCAAGCTCCCTAATTTATCTGGTGATTCGTTTTCCGAGCACTCTTCCCTAAACTGATCATTTATTTGGCTTCATGTTTGGATTTCAATAGATCATAGCGAAACTGAAACTAATCGAACCTAGGCTTTCTATGCATGACTGTGCCTAAACTAGTCATGTACCAACAGACCTGCTGCAGATGTTTACTGTCTGAAATACCATCTCCCATTGTTGAGCTGTCCCTTACCAAGAACTCACATTTTATTCCCTTTTTCATTCCTCATCAGACCGCTGTAAAGCATTACCTGTATATGCTTGCCAAACTTTATTATATCACACAGTTTGTTATTTCAGAATATCTGTAGATAATGGCTGTACTTCATACATTGCTTACATGAATCTGAGCCCCTAAGTAACATAAATAAAATGTGTATAATTCAAGAAAACGAAGGGCCAGATTTTGATCTTGGTGACAGATTATTCCATCACTATGGTGACAGATAACCTGTCTGCCGAAATATAAATGTAATTGGATATAGTGGGATTTATATTTCTGTGGTCGGGATATCCTTCACTGTTGTGACGAAGTAACCTGTCTGCCAAGATCTAAAACAGGCCTTTAATCATGGCAGCAAATTTTCATGCGTAGCTGACAGATTTCACTGGAGCAGACATCTTGATATGTGCAGGAAATTGCATTGAATCTGTGTTGTCCAAGCTTCTGTGGCAATCTTACACATGCCGACTGAAGAAAAGCAGAACCAGCAGGCTCACTATTTATTTGAACTATAGTAGAGTTGAAAAATGCTGAAACAGTCAATTACAATGTCAGACTGAAGGTCTGAATTAGAGTTAGGCAGATGAGTTACTCTATAACAAACGCAACAGATTTTCTGACCCCTGTATTACATGCATCATAGGATATAACACGCTTGTAATATGGTGGACAGGATAATCGTGTTTGTGACGTGAGTAAACAAAACTTTAAATCAGGTCCTAGGCTGACAGATAATTGTGCATCAGTGTTAGAAGAGATGTGCAAACTATGTATCTTCTTGAGAAATTGAATGATTTCTGACAGAAGCAGTGTATTAATGTCTCAAAACTGTGATGAGTAAAAGAGAAATAATAACCTTTTTAATTTAAGGTTTCCTACCACCCTTCCTGAGTGCTGTAAATTTACTTGTACTCAGTTTTGCAATTTTGATGATGGAAGGCTGAGTTGGCTATGCCAGGGTTCAAACTCATGAGCTGCAGTTCATTGGAGAAGTACACAGTGACTGAGCCATCTTGTCAGTATAAAATAAATATGACATGCCACTGAGGTTAGCCTGCAAGGGAGGGGTCAGCTACTCAAATAGGCAGAACTAAATGTAATGTAGCAACAAGGCAAAAGTGGACTCACGGAACTGAGGAAAATCATGAACAATATACAAATCCGATGGTGATAACAGTGTTATGGAATCAATTGAATAAATCCCTTTTGTCCCATTACAATATGTGAGGGAATTGTCGTAATTATGGAATGATGAAGTTGTAAAAATCCACCAACTCCTACTTTGAGAGTCTTTCCTAGTTTGAAAGTCTTTTTTAAACTTTGTGATGTTCAGAAGGTTAGTGACATTTTTAAAAAGGGTATTAGAAAAGCTCCTCGGATAGATTTTAGGTGGAAGAAACACAACAAAGTGTACATTTTCTAATAGAATTCTCAGGCAAAAAAGGTTATTGGAGAAAGTTCAGTCAAGCCTTTTTTTGTTTGAGAATCTCTGCAGGTGTGGATGCGTAGTGCCTCAGATCTCTGTAATTTCACAGAGTGCAAACAGTGTGAAACTGGCCCACCTTTGCCCACTTTTTTTAAATTTCAACCTTCCGCTCCAGGGCCCCTCCCTCCCACGATTCTTAAGAATGGATATAGTAAGAAATTAGGGGATTCCATTGAGGGGGTGAGCATCCACCTCAAATAATAATCGCTATTCTTGTCACAGTGATCTACTCAAGACAGTAATTTAACCAGAGCTCAATCCCCAGTAGCTATGGTACAGCGCAGACAGGCTTAAATAAGGCAAATTGTAACTTATTTATTCCGTACTCAAACAGTAAAAAATTGGAATGCAAAACAATTCAGATCCAAAAACATTTTAGACTAAAGGACTAAATAAATAAACAAAATGCCATCAGAATCGCGAAAATCCAAAAGGGGAACCAGATATATAATTTTTTAAAACCTTTTTAAAGTACAAATTGCGCCAAGAAGCACAGAATGTGAATGATAGTCAATAGTTGCAGCAGAACAGGACCTAGGCTCAATTTAACGGTGATCCAGATGGAGTCCAGATCAGATACAAACCAGGTTCAATCTGATCAAAGGTTTTTCCTTCTGACTTTAGTCCCTTAAGTCCCGATCCACCATAGAAGTACATTTCTAAAGCTCCCCAAAACCAAAGTGGAGGCACTTAGAGACTCACAGGGTGACAGGCAGAGTCCAGTCAGAGTCCTGTTGTCACTGCTCAGCTTGAGAGGTGCGGGAAAGTCCTCTTAGCAATTCTTGTATCCCTGTAGCTTGAAAATGAGAACAGCATTATGAGCCTTCACATTCACTTCATTGTACTGAGTACAAGAGGGGGAGTAGGCCCAGTCATTTAGGCTCTTCTCGTGCCTCAGAAAACAGGTTCATTCCTCTTCTGATCTTCCCTAGGTCCAGAATTGTTCTGAACTGGGTGCCTAGAGATACCACATTTATTCCTGGAAGATGCTTGTGGGTGGGCATGGCCCCTGGGGAAGCACTAAACAATGAGGTAAGGTTCCATGTGCTAACCCTGCACACTTTGGGCATTTTCAAGATGACTGAAGTATTTGGCCATACCAAACTTGGACCCTGAGTGCTGGAGATGTGCGTGGGAAGTGCACTACGGTAATCCCACTGCTATGCCACATCCAGCACCAAAATCCAGTATGCACAACAAATTCAGTGTCAGAAGTCTGGTGAAATCAAAGCTGAGCTTTCAGCAACCAGGCAGTAGATAAAAATTGTTTTGACATTCTGTTTTCTTTAGGTGTGCCCCAAATGATATAAAGTGAAACACCAGCACACCTGTCATGCAGGATGTGACATTCAAGTAAGATTTTACACTTTAATGCGAAAGGGGAGATGCATAGTCCCATCCCAGTGGTCACTCTAAATCAGATTAATTGCAGCTCGCCCTCCCACTGAGTTTAGTGCCTGGCTTACTAGAAGGACAAAAGGGGAGGGCCAGGTTTGAGGTATATCAACCTGTGACAGGGAAGGCTTTTTTGAAGTGCCCCAAGGGACAGCCCCAGGGCATCCTGTCAAGGGGAGGAAAACACCTCCCCACACCCAGGCATATTGTTACTGTCGTGGGAGTAGTTCACACCTCACCACAGGGGAGCCATCAACTGACATGCAACCGTTGAATACTAACAGAAATGTCTCAAGAAGACTGCAGCTCACTGGTGACATTTAAATTACATTTAAATTACAGGGTTTTGATACCCTGGTACTAGAGACTTAAAGTAAATATGCCAACTAGGAGTATATCAAGTTTACCATGTTGAAAGGAGGAGCACAAGCACTAGTTAGCAGGGGTAGAGAGGACACAATTCTAAAAATAAAGTTCAGCAAAAAGGTCATATTATTTGGAGTGACCCTACAGAAAGAGCCAATTTTCTGTATGTCAGTATTTATTTCATTGATGGGTTTATTACCAGATTATTATGGTGAACAGCCAGTTTCTGAAGGCCAAGTAATATACATTTCGTCCTGCTAGATCTGCACAGTTCAACAAAAGGGAATTTGCCATTTATTCAGAAGAAAATGGGGATATTTTTTCTTACAGAGGTAATGCAAAATGTTCTGTTTTGCTACATGATCAATGGAACACTAGTTTAAAAGGATAACAATGTTAAAGTTAAATAGCAGCATATTTATGTCTTGCATGACATAGTAGCTGTCTGCAAGGCATTTCGGGCCCGATTCACAGAAGTAATCTGAGACAAAAGTCTAACTTTATGACTTTCGGTATTCACAAAGGGCATTTACGCTTAGTAAAGTTAGACTTTTGGTCTAAGTGTAGACCAAAAGTCTAACTTTACTACTACTAACGTTAGACTTTTGGTCTAAGTTAGACTTTTTGTCTACACTTAGACCAAAAGTCTAACTTTACTACTCGTAAATGCCCTTCGTAAATATCGAAAGTCGTAAAGTTAGACTTTCGTCTCAGATTACTTCTGTGAATCGGGCCCTTTGTTATTAGCTCTTTAAAATATGCATGCAGTGGCCTTTGACTCCACCCAGAGTACTATTACTGTCTTAGTCAAAGCCATTCACTGCTTGGTGTATCATTCCACCATCTATGGCACACTTGCATTTCAATGCCTGACAGACTATTTTACTGAAAAATGCTCTCAATCATTGCTTATTCAGTTCTTTATCTGATATATGCATTGTGTTTGAAATGGGGGAAATCAAATTAATAAAAACCTTGAAAACTTGAAATGGGGGTTTTTAATTGGCAATGGTTTGCACTTTTCTCCAAGTAGGGCCCTCTCTTCCCAGTCAGGGTAAGGGGGATACACTTCTAAAATAACCCCTGCTCACCCCCTTGGTAGCTTGGCACGAGCAGACAGGCTTATCTCAGAGGCAGTGTGTAAAGCATTTGTGTTGCATACAGTAACAGAGTGAAAACATTACAAATGGACACCACACCAGTTTAGAAAAATAAGTAAAACTTTATCTAAAGCAAACAAGACCCAAAACGAAAAGAATCCACAACGCAATACTGTAAAAACAGTTACTTTGCAACAAGATAACCTTTAAATTGCAGAAATAGCTGAAAAACACCGTACTTCTGAGTCGGTAGCTCCGCCCGGGGCTACAGCGATGCTGAAAAGGACAGTGTAGAACAATTCCAGCCGCCCGTGCTGGCGCGGGTCAGCTAAGCGAAGACAGATTCGGAAACAGTACCTTTCTCGCTGCAGCTGACACGATGGTATGAGTCGGTCAGGGCACCCGTTAAGGTTGCGTTGCACAATGGAAGTGGTTCAAGGTGCGGTGCCCTCCCGATTCAGTGCAGGCAGCGGCTCGGTGACGATCGTCCAAACGGCTTCAGTGAGGCCAAGGCGTATGGTGCAGGGTGAGGTGTTGCTCGATGCGGTGCTCGCAGATTGCGGTGCAGGCAACAGAGCCGGTCGATGTTCCGGTCGAAAAGCTACACATTGGTGACGTCCAGGCACGGTGAAGCGAAGCGATGCGGAATGTGGTGCCCACAGGGCATGGTGTGAGCAACGGCTCGGTGACGATCGTCAAGGCGGTGTTGGTGAGACCATGGATGCGGTGCGAAATGCGCCGGTGCCTTCTGCAGGGCCTTAAGCACACGGAATCCTGTGACGGACTCAGTGACAGAATCAGTTGCCCTTTTCTTCTGTAGCGACTGAAACCAGGGCTTTCAGAGACAGTGCCCAGAAGGATGGTGAGGTCTTTGCTGTTGCTGAGACCTCTTGAACAGGGGGCAAGCTCCACTTCCAAGCCCTTGGAGATACTTTCTCAAGCAGGATACACACACAGTTCCTCTCCTTGGCAGAAACAGCTCCTGTAGGCCAACCCCAGACAGCACACAGCTCTGCTCCTTGGGAGAGGTTCCTCTTGAAGTCCAAACGTGATCTAAAGTTCAGGGGTCTGAGCCCCACTATTTGTAGTACAAAATCCTTTCTTCTCTGGAGGCAGAGAGTGTTCCTGCTCAGCCCAAAACCGGTTCTGTCCTCTGTGGGGTAGCTGCCCAGTAGGAGGTGGAGTCAGCATTGTCCAAGGCCAACCAGGCCCATTCAGGTGTGAACAAAATCTCCTCCCCACTCTAAATGCAGACCAGGTCTATTCAGCCCAACCCTGACTCACCCTGGAAAGGCAGGACACACCTCACCCCCCCCCAAGCGGCTGTCTGCACAGAATGCACATCCCCAGCCCTTGCCACTCCCAAACCAGACAGCCAATACACAAACCTAGCAGAGGCACACAGGATGGCTAAACAAGAAAACACCTACTTTCCAAAAGTGGTATTTTTAAACACACAATCTAAAAATCATCACAACTAAAAGATGTATTTTTACATTTCTGAGTTCAGGCATACTACACTCCATTTTCCTATCTTGTTCCCATGGGCATTTATACGGTGTTTTCAGTTAACTCCCCATTCTTTCCTATGGGACAGATAGTCTTGCAATAGTGAAAAATAAAAATGGCAGTATTTCACTATCAGGACATGCCACACACATACCTTGGGCCTACTTTAGGGGTGACCTACATTTAAAAACAGGAAGGTTAAGGCCTGGGAAGTGGGTGCACTTGCCAAATCGACATGGCAGTACCAGACTGCACACAGACACTACAGTGGCAGGTCTGAGTTACTTTTGAAAGCCTGCTTGTGTGGGAGGCACAATCAGTGCTGCAAGCCCTCTATAGCAGGATTTGGTTTACAGGCCATAGGCACACACAGTGCACTGTACTAGGGACTTAATAGTAAACCAAATATGCCAATCATGGAATCACCAATCCATAAATACAATTTACAGGGAGAGCGTAGGCAACTTTAGCACTGATCAGCAGTGGTAAAGTGCCCAGAGTCCTAAAACCAACAAACAGGGTCAAAACAGAAGGCTAAAAACCAGAACGTCTGGGGATAAATCCGCTGGAAAGCCAGGTCTAACACATTATATAGAGAAATTAATCCTTATTTGTATTTTAGTTTTTAGAGTAAGCTTTTTTGAAACTGTCTGGATGTGATTGTGAGTTATTAACCCCACTACCTATACTACAACCATCACTACCTCCACTGTTGTCACCATTATCACCAGCACTATTGCTTATTTAATTGCCTCCATTACCACTTCACAACCCTCACTACTACACCATTACCACCACAACCTTTAGAATTATAAGATTACCAAACCACCATTACAATTGCCTCCACCTTACCATCACTACAATATTTGTACTTGGCTGTCTTTCATGTGTTATCACATGAAATCCAGACCTATGGTTTTGCCAATTGCTTGTTACAAAAAGTCCGCATTTCAACAACAGAACCTGTCTTAAATATTACAGAAAACCATTATTAGCTTGAAAATGTTTTTGTTTAGAACAAGGTATTCTCTGGGACTGGAAAGGAAACTGATGGTTGGCAAGAGAGCTGGCTAAATATTTGCTCCTAGTTTCAATCAGAAGGGGGATAGACAGAATGTTAAAATAACATGCCATTGACAGAAGGGAGAGCGACTGCTTAAAAGACATCAGCAACTCATTAATCATGAAATGTTTTGAGGTACCAAAGAAGAACCGAGAATATGATGGTATGTGTACAGCTAGGCCAAATACAATCTAGAATAAACTAGAAAGAAAAATGATAGAATTAATAACTAAGGGGCCGATTCACAGAACTAATCTGAGATAAAATCCTAAACTTACTACTTTTGGTATTCACAGAAGGCATTTAGTAGCAGTAAAGTTAGGACTCCTAACTTTACTACTACTAAACTGAGACACAATCCTAACTTTATGACTTTCGGTATTCACAAAAGGCATTTAATAGTAGTAAAGTAGAAGAGAGACCAAGTGTGGAAGAGATCGTTGTATATTAGGGTGAATAGCAAAGAGAAATGCATTGGGTGTCCAGCCCTTCTCCTTAAGAAAAATGAAAGTGTAAATCCCCATTGTAGGAACAGTGGCAGAGGCAGGGGAAGGGCACAGGTGCCAGCAACAAGAGGTGAGAGCAGAATATGCTTGCAATGTTAAACAGTCTCCTTCAGAGCTCTCCATACCAAGAATACTATGGCAACTTCTCACGGTTTTGCCAGTGGTGATATAACAACACGGCTGGGCCACTGCTCCTGTAGCATTGCTAAATAATTCAATAGAAAATGCCCCTCTAGAACCTTTAGAATATCCATAATGAGCTCAGAAGGCACTCTCTTTGCCTCTTTAGTACTTCAGATGTGCCACAAGGAATCTTATAATTATATGGATACCTTCAATACACCCCTATTAAAGGGGGATGGTACAAAGGTGCTTGGGCGCAGCATAATGGGCAACTTTCAGCATGAAATTGCTTGTAAACCTGAAAGTTACTCTGGTGCTTCTGTTTGTGCAGCTTGACGACTCTTTGCGCCGCTTTGTGGTGCTTTCATTGCGTCAGCACAACCGTTTTAGTAAATAGGAGCCCATGTTCACATTAGATACAATAGGTGTGCTTCTAATAGACAGCTATGGCTGTCTGTAGGCGAGACGTAAAAACACACTCCTTTCTCTATCCTCCTGTGTCTCTTTTTAAGATGGCTGCCGACACATACCTCAATCAGGGCTTTGTGTGTTTGTAGAGCGCACTACTCATCCGTTAGGGTCTCAAAGCGCTGGGGGGAGGGGTGGGGGGTCTGTGAGCAGCTCCGTTGGGGTCATTCGAAGATACCTACTTCGCTTCTTACTGAGGGAAATGACAATGCTTGGCTTTACTCGCTTGCTTTCAAACGCATATTCTTTCAAAGGATTACCCGTCGTGCTCCATGCACTCATCTGTGAAACCCCTCACTTTTCGTGGCCAATTATACGCTCTAAAAAGGTCGTGTTGTTAAACAGACAAGGAGAGTTCGTGCGTAGTGTGATTTGTGTATGTACTGCACGCTGGTTCGCAGGCAGAGCTGGTTAACATTTTGATAGAGCATCTATTTTCTTATAGTGTGAACTACTAGTAATTGTGCAGCTACAGCGAGATCCTGACTCACAATGAATGTGTGACATTGCAATCTAGCAATTACACAGCATGCTCTTCTCAGGCGCACACCTACATCACATTATCACAGTTGATAACATCCAGGCCTACTGTGTAAAATTGCAAATTAATGTGCGAGTTTTTTTTTTTCTGGTGGAAATGGAGAACATGAAAATGTTTCCAGGCACAAAGGACAATAATTCGTGTTGTTCAGCACCTCCCCCGAGGTTTCCATTTCCAGCAGTCAACACCATCTGTTGTCACAAAATACACAGTAAGCACTGATACTGCTGTGAATCAGATTCTCTAGAGCAACCTGTTACCAACAGGATCTATTATCCTTCCCGTGCTCTTAGACAAACACTTCAAAATTCAGGATATGATATGGAGAATTCGGTCCCTGGGGCAATTATTATGTTTTGTCATTGTGTAGTAACTTTCAACGCTCATTCTTGTTGCAAAGTGGTGCAGGCCTAAGCAGGCGAACATTGTCCGATGTAAATTGTTACACAACTATGGATGCCACTTCACTAAAGTACCAGGAGTAGCAGTGGTGACCTCGCATACCCTTTACCTGCAAGTGACATCTCAGGGTTGATCCCATGTCCCATCATCCGCCCCTCTGAAGCCACCTATTCGCTGATGAGGGAGTGTGAGGGGCACAACTCGTGGGAGGCACTAACACTATATAATGTAAACATGCCACTGACCTGCTTGTTTACTTTCTGTTCTCCCTCTGTCATCATGGTCTCTGTGACCTGGGGTAACATGGGTAGTGCCAAAAGTCAAGAGAAGGGTAGCAAGTGCTCGTTCTTCCTAACTCTAATGATGTATATAAAGCTAACTCACAGATTTTGAGGTCATTTTTGATCTTTTGTCTGCTAATTTGGATATTATTTACAGATTCTCTTAGCTGTCAGCATACAGGCCATTGGCCGGCAAACAGTGGGGTTGAATACATAAAAGAAGATGATTTTTTTCCCTGATTGTTGAATTGCACACACCAAACTCAAAGATCTGTACTTTGAGAATTTAGTATGCCATTTGGGGTAAATGCTGGGGTGTCCAATGTTTTTCCACCAGGGTTGTGCCCAAACTAGATTTCAGGATAGCTGCATGGCATACATTTGCAAAGATGTCTGCATTGTTTAGCGTATTATTGTCACTGATACAATTATAAGTATTAAACCGTAATTTACAGTAGCAAGCTCACTCTCTTGTAAGGGTCTCTACATTATATATAGATTTTTTAAACTGGTGATCATCTTGATTTTATTACAGGCCTATCTTTTTATAAGCCGAGTTCGCTGCCACGACTGCAGACTCTCCACAGTCATAAACTTACTATTAACTCATAGTTTGTGAATACAAAAAAAAGTAAACTTACACAAAAGTGTATGTTTACCTTTGTAAATCAAGTAGAATGATGCAATGCATTTTGTCCTTGTCCTCACACCGTACCACCTGCACTGGAAGTTGGGGGAAGCAGCTATGTAGGGTTAGGGGGAGACTAACTGTGTGCACAGCTAGGAAGGTATTCAAAGTTTTGCCAGTGCTTAAGGTATAAAGAATGAGTGTGGAGTCCCGAAATGTTGCTCAAAAGCCTGAAACCAGTGCTATCAAGTGTCAGCAGTATCAAATACCAAGGCGTTGTAGTCTGGATTCCACCTCTTGCTTCTTTGACGAACCACCAAATACTGCCTGACTTTTTATCTGATTCTTTAAGGTTCTTTTTCATCCTGGCTTTCTCTCTTTCTCACAGTTTTTCCATTTTTCGCTTTCTCCTTATTTCCCCATTGTGTTTTTTCTCTGTCTTTATCTGGGCCAGTGTCTGATAAAGAGAAATGAGACCCTGTCCCTGCTGGCTCAACCACGGGCTTAAATTAAGAGCTTGTTATTGCATTTGCAAGGGCACCATTTGGTAGGGTGCATGGTGGGTCCCAGGGACTCTCTGTAGAGGATGCGGATGTCCACTTTTCCTATCCCAAGACTGGCCTTTGGCCTGCATTGAAAGATAAAGCGACGGAGCGAGAACCACTGGTCCTTTTGCCACTGCAGCACTCTCTTGCGCACCACCGTAAAGTCTCTGAGCTTGTATCTACACTGTAAAGAAAGTTTTTTGCTAACCTACCAGGCCCGGTTCCAGGATTTTTGACCTAGAAGGGCCATGAAGACGAATGGGAGTGGCAACAGAATGCAAAAAAACAATTAGTTATAATTTAGGTGCTGACTTATGTCCAATATTAACACGTTTAACACAAGAACCACAACCTAATAAGCTACATACTTAGTATTCCTTGTTGCAGGAATTCCTGCACCAGGGATGGCGAAGGGGGAGACAGGGCTTGTCAGGACTTTAAGGTGTAGAAGGAGTGCAGCACGTTCACAGTCCTAAACAGCAGTACAACCGTTCCTGCTGCCACACATCTACGTTTCTGCTTATATTCGGGTTTAAAAAAAAATAACTTTGGCAGATTAGCACTTTGCAAAGCACTGAAGATTAAAAATGTAATGCCGTAAGCCCTGTAACTATTTTGTACAGCACTATCTAATACCATGATAAGCTTCTTGCTATAATTTATCTTTTTTCTACGCACATGAAAAAAACACAGTTATGGTTCCCGCTCACATGCAGAAGGCCACTGAAATCTGGCAGTTATGGTTAGTAGCGCACACAACCCAGACTATATGTCATGCGCCATGCTCAAAACAATTTTGTCCCAGGATGGAACCCAACTTGCCTAGCCAGATCCGGAATCCAATCACTTGACCAACAAGCATTGGCATAGCCAATAGGTCTTGCTTTTGGGACCTTATAAGTATTTAGTTATACAGCACAATATCCTTGGTGCAACAACAACTGTTGCATGGCTAAACACTTTTAAGTCCCAAAAGCGAGACCTATTGGCTATGCCAATGCTGTTTTTTTTTGCTTTCCCCTGAACAGGTACACATTTGACACTTCGAGAGGAAACATAGCCATCTGGCTGGTGCGGCCTACAGCCCCTTTAAGTAGCTTTAGTCACACAAAGAAACATCACCCATTGCAGGTTTTTGATTAACGGCGACTGCCAAATTCATATTTTGCATAATTGCATGCCACTGAGAAACCAAACCTATTTTAGCAGCAAGGGTAACATCGGCAATGAGCAAGACAACCACGTGCACAAGTTTAAGCTAAACTCAACTGATAAACTTATTATTTTTGACATTGTTTTATGGTGATACATTTGATTATGCGAAAGCTATAATGAACAGAAGCAGACCGGGAATTGTGTTTACAACAACTTATCTTGCATAGGCACCTAGTGCGAGGACATTTCAATCAGTGCATACATTTATATACAGAATTTGGGAGCACAGAGCTCACTCTACATCGAGGCCGGTGATGTAAATAAAGAAGTAGGTCATAACGGTGGCCGAGCGCGGCTCACAGCAGAAACATCAACAAAAATAGTATGCGATGCAACACAATACTCCGAAGTGATCCAGATTGGCCTTGTAACCCCTTGGTGACCCGCGAGAGCAGAGTGTAAGGCAGGGGCAATGCACAGCGGGGGGAGAAACAAACACTCAGTCCCACAACAGCTGCTGGCTTTGAGAAACAACAATTGTGTGAGCACGACAGCCTCCCAGGCCCAGTGACGGGCGGCAGGGGGAGGGCTTAACTGGAAAACAGTGGCCCTTATTATGCAACTGGTTGGCGTTATGTGGGGGAAAGGATGGGAGGGTAACAACAACCCAAAAATGTGTCAGTGACCGAAACCGCCTCACACTACACCAAAATCCCAAATGTCAATAAAGGTGCGCAAACAAGACTGCTGGGTGCAGCCAACCATCGACCACCTAAAACATGACTGGTCGAGGGAAACGGGCAGATGATTGGGTACAACGTTTATCAAGCAATTAGTGAAGGGACCAGTTCATCACATCAAGTGCATTTGCGAATTTTCGTTTTAAACACGGTTGTCTGTGTCATGGTACCTATGAAGCCCTTGTAGCACTTGCTCACAAGTTTAACCACTGGACCATAGATGTCTAGGCTTCTGGAGACCATGCAGCGTAGACAGTCTGCCAAGTTACCAGAATTTTCCAACTGGCGGTAACCATTTACAGCCCTAGTAAAAAAAGGATACAGGCTTCAGCAGTGTAACGCACTTCTGCAAAAAAAAAAAAGGTTACCAAATAACGTTAGAAATGTGAACAAGCACGCGCGCGCCTCACGCTAAAAGTGGGAGGGGTGGGTGCAACAGCACACAAAGCTTTCCCTTGCGGGAGCGAGCCAGGGGCACCATTACAAACATATGGTGTCAAGCTCGCTCCCGCTAGGCAATCGCCACACGTGCACGCGTTGCCATTGAAGGCAATGGAACGCGTGCACGTTTTCGGCTGAAAAGCCGAAGCGATTGCATTAGGTCTTTGTGCCTACGCAGCGCATGTGCGCTGCGTAGGCGAGACCTAAAAAGGAGTTTCTTTACTCAGTTTTCTCCCCAAGCTCATCCACTTTAGTGCATTATGCCAACGTTTTATTGAGATTTCTGTCTAACAGTAAGAAAGCAGCTGATCTTCTGTTACACAATTGCTCTAATAAGCCAGGTTGTTCCAAAAGGTGCAATTACAGTCTAAACTGGATCATACTGATCCCCAAATGGACGATCTTTAATGGGGATCATTTGGACTAACAAATAATACTGCTTAATGTCAGGAATGCCCAACCCCTCTTAAACGGCGATTGCACACACTTATTGAATGCGACCCTTGGAGGGCCCCCAAGCCACAGGAAGGAAGTCAAGATGTATTGCAGTAAGTTAAATAAAGGTGGGGGTAATGCGAAAGGATAGTTTTGTAAGTTGAAGAGAATTTTAAACAAAGCACCACTGCTGTTTTGGAGATGGTAACCTCCCAGACACCTCCATTTGAGCTTTATGCTTAATTAAGAGTGATGAAATGTAGAAATGGGGGCGGGATGGCCTCGAGTTGGATGACGAGGAATGGCAGGAGGCACTGTCCTCCCCTAAGAAGGTAGCTATATCATCCAGGCTGAGGCTCGTCCAGTTAAAAATTTTGCACCGGACCTATGTCTCCGGACCTAGGCTGGTGTTGATGGGTAGTTTTGACGATGGGTTGTGCAGATGGCAATGTGGTTCAGAAGGCTCCTTTATGCATATTATTTGGGAGTGTGAGCAAATACAAGACTTCTGGGGAAAAGTACATGAATGTATGAGTGCAGTCATAGGAGTGGTAATCAAGCCCGAAGCCAAAAGATGCCTCCTTAACGTCTGGAAGCCCACGGACCTTACACCAAGGGCAAACTCTGGGCAACCCATGGCCAGATGATCACAAAAAGGAATTTTGCCCGTCTGTGGGGAGCGGCGGCACCACCAACACTGGGTGCCTGGAAGGCGGATATGCACTGGTGTATGGTACAGGAGAAGACGGTATATGTAGCACGTGACTGCCCTAAAAAATGGATAACAATCTGGACTAAGTGGAACACTTATCGTGGTAATATTTGTGAGCCCCCAATTGTTCCCGCCCTGGACGAACAGTTGTCACCTTGATATGTATGATAAGTGAATCATACGTCCCACCTTGTGCACCCTTAGATACTATGTAAGTGCTTGACTCTGAGATATGTGTAACTGCTACAGCCAATGAAGAATTGTAAGCGATGACCGAACCCTTCCCTTTCTTGTTTAATAAAAACTGTTTAAAAAACAAACAAAAAAGTGATGAAATGTTTAAAGTTTAACCTTACTTGGGATCCATAGAGATATGAAAACCTCAGTATTTATAATGTCCTGAAGAAATTTTAGGTTTAGATATATTTATTTTCTTGGTGTTTTCCTTTTTCATAAGAGATACCAGAACTGTCGTATACCAATTTACCTGAAGACCTGAAGCATGTGAATATATTTTAATAATATCTATAAAAGACAATTATGAATCATACATATTTTATTTGAGTTTTTAATTTTTTATACTCATTTAAACAATTGGTAACTTTTTCATGACAACACTGCAAGAGGGAAATGAGGAATCTTTCTAAGATGTACATATTACAGTTATCAACAAAAATGGGACTAATGCATGCAAAATGGTATGATAATCCATATGAACCTTTTTAATTGGTTTCATATACAAAATATTTGTGCTATACAAAATTACTATAACAGGGTACACCTCCTGCACACATTAGGAATAATTAAGTTATTTTGTATAGTGTTAATATGTGTTTTCTTTTTCAAAAGAATCTCATCTGATTCAGTAATTTTAGATATTGTTCCTTATGTGTTGTAGCCTGCTGCAATGTAGCATTAACATGTATTGAAACCTTCCGTTTACTATCTTAAGATAAATACATAACAACTTGTTTTTTTTAATGTGGTACCTGCTAGTGCTTAATTTCCCATTTTTTAGCACTTTAAGGAACATATGTACCAACTGCCTTCTATTTTATCATCCTCAGATGGTTGAAATCTTGAAATGACCCTGCTGGGATTCAAACAGGTGCACCATTCTGTTAGAAATAACGGTCTCCTTGACCTATGAATGTTATGTGAATTCATGGAATGATGAATAGAATACTTTTTCCTTAACCCAGGTATAGGATGCAACATTTCCTTTGTTGACTTTTCTTTTTTTTTCTTCATAAACTGCAACTTAGAAAACGGGCTTGCAACAGGAAGAAAATAAATATTTCAATGTACTTTTCTAAGAAGGGCAAACATCATTTGCAGAGCACTTCTGCCATATCAGTGTTTTCGACTCTAAGTACCTTGGATTGGGAGTTTGCAGCTCCTATTGGTAGAGTAAAAGGGCTTAGGATATCTGTGGTGTGTATGTGTGCATTATAATAGCCCAAGTCAGCGGTGTTAATCATTAAGATTAAATGGTTAAGCAGAGCCTACGTAGCTGCAGACCTCTATGAAACATTAGGGAGAAAAGATTAAACAGTGTTTCCGCTCTGAATGGCTGTGGGTGGGCGAAGGCTCTTCAACATTTTCTGCAATCATTTCTGGTTTCTCTTTTGTTTTCTGTTTCAGACATCAGAAACTGACAATTTCTGCCTTGGTCTTTATTCTGAGCGAATATTCATTGTCGCTGTGCATCGGTCATTGCTAGTAACAAATAATAAGTATATTCACATGTATAGTACAGTAATTAATAGTACAGATGTTCATATTCGTGATGCAAATATATACTAAATCCATAATAAATAAAGTGGTAATCATTTTACATAAACATTTGACAAGAAAGTATAACTAAATATTAAATACTGTCATGTTATGGAAATTGCATTATGATTCTCTTGTAGTTTCATCAGCCAAGATGTATTTATAAATTTAGCAACTCAATGTAACTTAAGACTGTGTCTCACCCTGGCCCTTAAACCAAGCCAAGGAGTCCGTGAGTGGTATCAGGATGCACCTTCTGGTAAAGCCCACAGCTATTCATGGTAGCTTTAGGCTTCTAGACTACAGAAATTAGGGGCATAACAATATTACAACTGAAAATTCCAGTGCCTAATGCTTTACTTTTTATTGTGAGAACTCGTTCTCAATGCATCAAACTGAAGGAAAAAATAGAGAGCATGGACGATTGGTCAACACCCTTCAGCTATTGGCTCTCATGCTCTTCACAAAGTTTGTCATTGGTTGGATGGTTTCCTTCAAGCCAATGGCACTTTTTGCCGAAGATTACATTGTCCCACTGCTTTTACCATTTGGATTTGCTTATAGGGCTTCAAGGTAGTACTCACTTCCCACTCACTTGCATTTTGAAATTGTCCTCACTCCCCATCATCTCTGCCTCGTACTTCTCTCACCTTTCTTGCCTCCCCACCTCCTTTATCACCCTTGCCATAACACATACACACACGCACGCACACACACACACACACCAACCCCCCATGAGGTAAGTGTAGGAAGCTGGCTCTGCAGATACTATACAAAAGTGAGGTATAGTGTGCACAGAGTCCAGTGGAACCCCAAAGGTGGGCAGAGGTAAAAGTATATAGCACCTTACTCTCTATTTGTGTCAGAGTGGCGAGCAGTATGGCTTTATCAGAGGGCAGTGTTAAGCATTTGTTGTACACACTCAATCAGCAAATGATTGCCACACATTCCAAGACTGAACTCAGACCAATTTGTTTTGTATAAAAAATATTCTTTTAGTTATTTTATTTTCCTAGAACCAAGCAACCCTGGCACAGTTAAGTGATAAATACTTTGCAGTAATAATACAGTTTTGGATTGCAGTTGTATATATACTTTGGTTTGGTTACAGTTTGAAGTACTGGTAATGCAATACTGTGGAATACTGTACATATACTTTATATTGACTTTTCACTAACACGTCATGTACATTTCTTTCCAGATTACTTTTCTCACAGAGTGTAGTATACCTGCATACTACGCTGGGGCATTTCCTGTAAACAGGTAAGCAAAAGCATTTTAGTTATTCGGTTTCAGTTTTAAAGATTTTTATAGGTTTTCAAACTCCACACTTCGAAACGCTTCACAGAAAACAGTCAATGTTATCCTATGGAGGAAATAGCGTTATCGGTTCAAAGGTAAGTATTCGGTTATGGGAGTTGGTGTTCTGGGGGTAGACTCAGGGGTCCCCCAGGGTCCAGGATGCACTCTTGTTACACCCTCAGCGGCACTAGGGCGACCGGGTGCAGAGTGCTGAGGCCCAATGTTATCCAATGGGGGATAGGGGGCCTCCGGTTGGTGGCTGCTTATGAGCAGGCCACAAGGTTGTGGGCGCAAAGCCCCTGGATTTCAGCTCAGGGCAAATGGGGGTTCAAACCAGCACAAAAGGGCACCCTCAGCAGTAGTGGGGCAGCCGAGTGCAGAGTGCTGTTTTGTGTTGGGCGCCCTGTAGCTTTCAATGGGGAGTCTCCAGTTTGCAAACACACCGCAGATTCAAGGACGAAGGTCTTCTGGGTGCGACCACCACTTGGCAGTGTTGGTTGGGCAACCCAAGGCCATAGGGCGTCGGGTGCAGGGGTGCCTTTTAGGGTTGGATCTTCATACCAGCTCCTGGTCACGGTTGGGGAGACCTTCCGGTTTAAGCTGCAGGGGTTGGCTGGAGGCTTGAGGCAAATCAGGGGTCACTGGATCTTGGGTCAGGATCGCCGGGGAGACCTCCTGGTGGTGTTGGGGCACTCAAACTCAGGCCATGGGCATCGGGTGCAGAGTGATGCAGACTCACAGACTTTGCTGGACCTGGAGTCTGTTGGTGAACAAATCCAGTGTTCACGGGAGACAGGGTCTTTTCTTTTGAAGGCAGGGTAGGACCTCTGGGATCTTGAGGCTGCTGGCTGTAGGACACACCAGAGTTTCGCTTCTGCAGGTTCGAGGTGGGGACAGGCGGTAGGTCTGGGTCCAAGTCAGTGGGCATCCTCCTCTTCTTAGCTTCGGCACGGCTGTTCGGTCCTACTTCTTCTTTACATCTTGTAGTTTCTTATCGGACTTCTTGGTTCTGGACAGACCTCTAAATACTGTATTTAGGGGGTGTTTTAGGAGTCTCGAGGTCAGCAGCCAATGGGCTACTGATCTTAGGGTGACTACACCCTTATTGTGCTGACCCCAGATGGGGGAGTGAGCACAATCCCTAATCCTGATTGGGGAGTGCGTGCCATCTGCAAGATGGCGGGCACTGAAGAGTGGGCTTCACCTCACCTCCCCTACCTGAGGGGTGGAGTTGGCAGAGGTGGGCACACCTTCTGGGTTGGCTAAATTTTCCCGCCTGTCTTCCTGCCAAAAAGGAGGGGAGACAGGAAGGGGGCCTGCTACTGATGGTAGGAGAGGCTGGGAGCCGCATTACAAAGGCGTCAAGGCCTTTGAAGCTCCCCTGCCACAGATGGCTCTTCCTGGCCTGAGGGAGGTGTGAACACCTCGCCCAGGAAAGGCTGTGTTTCTGGGTTCAGGGAGTGAAGGCTCCCACCCTAGGGGTCCAGAAACATGTCTTGTGGTGGCAGGCTGGTGTGTACCAGTCAGGGAACCCAACAAGAGATTGGTCGTTTTTCAAGGGGCATCTCTAAGATGCCCTCTGAGCGCCTTTTTCATTAAATCCCACACTGGCATCAGTGTGGGTGTAATGTGTTGAGAAGTTTGATACCAAACTTCCCAGTTTTCAGTAAAGCCATTATGGTGCTGTGGAGTTCGTAATGACAAACTCCCCACACCATATACTCTTAATGGCATTACTGCACTTACAATGTCTAATAATTGGCTTAGACACTGTAGGGGTACAAGGCTCATGCACCTGTACCCTCACCACTGGTATAGTGCACCCAGCTAGGGGGGTGGCTGACCTATGCCAGGGCAGTGGGTTGTAGGCATGGCACACAGGGATGTGTGCCATGTCGACTCTTCATTTTGTTTTGCACCAAAACATGCAGCCTGCAATGGCCGTGTGTGTAAAGGTACAGGGTCTCTAAGGGTGGCACAATAAGTGCTGCAGCCCTTAGAGGCCTTCCCTGGCTACAGTGCCCTGGTACCCATGGTACCTTTTACAACGGACTGACATGTGGCCAGTGAGATGCCAATTGGGGGTACAAGGTACAGTTTTGGGGAAAGAACACAGGCCCTGGGAACCTGATTGGCAGGACCCAGGGCACATCAAGTCAAAGTGCATCAGTAGTTTGGCAAAAAGTCGGGGGGTTTACTGCAACAGAAACCCATCTTCCGACAATAAGTGATTCCTGTGGGCTTTGCAGCAACCTGTCATGAACCCTATGCATGATGTGAGCAATGTTTGTGGCGCACTGGAGTGCAGAGGACCACCCTGGCTGTACATCTCACATTTTGCCTGGCTTCCTCCAAGGCTGCACCACTTCCATCTTGTTTAATTTCCACAGACGTGGTGAACACTTCAGAGGCAGGTGCTCAGACGCCTCAGTCTCCGTGGGTTTTCTGTACTGATTTGGAAGATGTAGGATATAGTGCTGGAGCTTATACATCAGCAAAGTATGTATCATTTGATTGCTTTCTACAATCTGTCTTCAAAATTAAAGTGTTGAATCCCTATAGACGGAGTACCGGCACCCTCCCACTTAATGACGGTTTAATGGGCTTTGGAACTGAGACGGTTGGCCAAATCCCTGCATTTTCACAAACCTTCACAAGTTCACTTGGTGCATTTTATAACCATGTATCTCAACGACACGTAGGATGAGTTATTCAGATTAACATGCCTGTAAAGGATTCTTTGGCAGGCAAATACGTTTTTTTTTGCACTTGCAGGCACCCAAGCAGGTGGTGTACGCAAACCAAATGGCAGAACTCCTTGAATAAGAGATACCAGAGGAATATCTGAACTGCTTTCGTTTATCTACCAGGTGTGCTGTGAAAGATAGGCCTTTTCCACTCCCATGAAATAGGAGTAAAGTTCACAGTCCAGCTTGGAGGCATGTTCTCTGGGTCTGTTAAATCTCACCCATTTGCTGTAAAAAAGTGTCTGTCTGTGTACCGAAGGCGTGGCAAGCCCAAAAGGTCGTTAGCTGTGGTTGGCAATATCAGCAAGGTAACATTTAGAAAATGTAATTTTAGGAATGTAGTAAAAGTAGCATGTGTATGTGGCAGACAGGAGACCCCATAGTGTGAGATAGGCACAGTGTGCCAGTGCTCCCACTAAACACCCACATATCATCTCACGGTCTGACCTAACTAACTGCTGTTTACTTGGATGACAAAGAGCACACATCTCAGCAGAGGGCCATAGGAGACCCAACATAACAAGAATGCTTTGACTGGTAGCAGCAGGCATGCTAACACAGCACTCTCACCCCCTCACAAACTAGCAGTCACACACTACCAACAGCACTCTCAAACCTCTCACAAAGAAGCAGTCCAACACCACAAACTTCTTTCACAACCCTCACAGATCAGCAGTTTCACCATACCGAGAGGAATCTTGAATCCTTCACTGACTAGCAGCCGTACTTCACTGACTAGCAGCCATCCTCCACTGACAAGCAGCCATACTTCACTCACTAGCAGCCATACTTCACTGATTAGCAGCCATAACTACTGAAAGCACTCTCACCGACTAGCAGCCACTCTATTCTGGAAACACTCACATTCTTCAAAGACAGTCAGTCACTCTCACCGACTAGCAGCCACTCTATTCTGGAAACACTCACATTCTTCCAAGACAGGCAGTCAGACACTGCAAACAAAACCTTCCCCAGAATCACACATTACCACTCACACACCACCGGAAACACTTTCACACCCTCCAAAAGTGTTATAATCCCACAGTAAAAATGTATATTTTACTGAAAATATCATGTAATGAAGCTACCGAGTACTCTACTATTCACCAGAAAATCATTGAAAGCCGTTGAAATCAATCCGTGTAATGTTGGGGGTGACTTAACTTTGCTAACTGTGTATGTGTATATATATATATATATATCTCAAATCTGTTTCGCGCCGCGAAAATGATGCACTCTCAGGAAACAACAAGAATAGTAATTCAGGAAGTTTAATGTGCTTCCGGCGTGGAAGCACATTAAACTTCCTGAATTATTATTCTCGTTGTTTCCTGAGAGTACATCATTTTCGCGGCGCGAAACTGATTTGAGGTATTTGTTTACCGGGTTCTCTCCCGGTGTATGCACCACCCTCCACGGGTCCGTGGTCTTGACCAAGCAGTTGGAATTGGAGATATATATATATATATATTTAGAGAGAGAGAGAGAGAGAGAGAAGAGAGAGATGCGTATCGCTGATTTAATTTTTTTCTGTATTACCGTCCTCCTCATATGTAGTTCCCACCAGTTTTGTTTAAGGTATGTAGGTTTTCTAATTTTCCTTTCTTTTTTCCGTTCTTTTTGTTCCCATCGCGCTCGCACTCCGCTCTGAAGCCTCGTTATAAATTGGGCCATGTGTGAGATGGGGTGCAGATATGCTCATTATTGGACTTCACACTGGGCTGTAATTACCAGTGCTCTTGTGACCGCAAGAAATGCATTCAACTAATTAAGCGCTACACTATTTCTCTATGTCCATTAACACTCCAGAAGGAGACATAACATTGCTGTTAGCAGCTGAATACAATCAGACCGGGGTAGCTCGAAAGGGAGTCCCTATCTTGGTGCGCATGTTTGATTTTATACTGGCTTTGACCCACTGTAGACTTTGCTGCGCTCCGCCGACAGAGCTGCTTGTATAATAAACCACCTCTTTTCACTGACTTCTAAGCACTTTTCCTCTTTTCCCCTTACACGGGTTACTATGTGGAGATGGAGATTTGATAATTAGGTGACATTCCAAACAGGAACACGATGGCATGTTTGTACCCGATAATTATATAAACATTCAAACATCCACTTTGTTAATATTCATTATTTCCTTTCTCTCTTGAAGGTGGATGTTTTTTTCTACCCTGCAACAAGAACAGAGGGAAGCTGAATTAATTGAATGTAATTATGCATGTAAAAAGTACTCTTTGCCAAATAAGTTTCTGGGTGCTACATTAATGGATGGTTATTACTTCAACTCTATTGAATTGTAAATTGTATCTATATAGCACTTACTTCTCCTGATGAGAAGTTGAAGCGCTTTGCTGCGAGTAGCATACTTCCCCGGAACCCAAGGTTAGAATTAAAAAGGTAGAAGGTTAATAATATATGCTTCCTTCTCCTAGTACGATTAGTTGTGTTAAGTTTGTGCTCTTGAGATCTCACGCGTTTACTCCCGTGTTTTGCATAGGGATAGTTTAATTGAAGTAGATGAATAAAGGGAGAATGTGAGAGATGTTGTTGGGGTGGTGGACATATATGCCAGTTAGTGTGATGAATTGGAGAGAAAGAATGGAAGAGTTTAGAAGGATGTATGGGAGTCTACAATAGACAGAAATATTTGGGGTGTGCCAGAGATTGGAGGGAAAGGAATAGGTTGATTTTTTTTAATTGTATTTTTTAAATTATCTATCTATCTATCTATCTATCTATCTATCTATCTATCTATCTATCTATCTATCTATCTATCTATCTATCTATCTATCTATCTATCTATCTATCTATCTATCTATCTATCTATCTATCTATCTATCTATCCCTATATATAGATATATATCAACAAGCATGATTATGGCATTATTATTCTTTATTTCAGTTTTTTTAATAAAAAATAAATATATACATATATATAGACAGACACAAATAAATCTCAATATAAAATATATATACACATATATAAACACCTAAATATTATACATAGTAATATCTCTATACAAAGCATGAACCCATATAAACAGACCCCCCCCACACACACATATATATATATATATAATATATATATATGTAAATACATGTAAAAACATATACAGACATATGTATGTTGTGCATAAATATACATAGGTTTTCAGATGTTTAACATTTTTGATTTTTTTTCAATATTTTCAATTTCTACATATAGGTATAGCCTCAAAACCGGAAGCATAATCCTAAATGCATACCCACCATGTATATATAACCTCATCTGCGTAGCCAGACAATAATATTTTATCATGTTAAAATATTCATGGAGTGTTTTTTTAAGCTATAAATATATTGTTATAACCTTTATGGAAAAACAGGTAAACCAATAGGCATAGGTACAGATCCTTACACAATAATCATACTTTCATAAACTGACATGTATGCATTATCATGCAACGAAGCATACAAACTGAGATACAAAGACTCATGTACATATGTTATGTACATAATATAATATATGTATAGGTAAATCATGCATTTATTGTCTAATACATAACAAGTTGTATGCATAAATATTATATCCTTATACAATACATAATCTCAAGTACACAGATAAATCAACTTGCACATGGCTATATTTACATACGCAGACAGACATGCATGCCCATTTAATACAGTGATACTCAGGGGCTGCATGTGGCCCTGTTGACCTGTAATTGTGGCCCCCTGGTAAGCAGCAGCACTGGGCTGCTGTTCACTTGACAGAGCAAGAACATTCAGAATGCTGTGAAACAAATGCCATACTTTTTCTAGATGTTAACTAAAGTAACAGTAAAGAAGAAAATAAGGTGTCATAGACAACGTATCTTTAGGATCACTTTTAGATTTAAAGATATCTTGCACTAAACATGTAAAAACATGATGAACTTTCTGCAAACTTCAAAAAAGGCAATTTCATTAACGTGCATCTGTATTTTTAACTTGGTTGATCAGATTGTATCCCTGCATTAAGAGGCATTTATTAGGATTGATTAGCAGTGATAATTTTCAAACATGATCTTTGAAACATTCATGCTGCCCACATTCTGAAAACTATATTTTAGTAAACCAAGATGTAAGTCATTTGACAGGTGCACCTTGTGTGTAGCCTTGGTTGTTAATTAATTGGAACAACAATATAAGTTATTAAATAAAACACAAGAGAAGGTTTTGTACAGCACACATCATGAACTGGTATATTTTAATGGGCTCTTATATGTGGTAATGAAGAAATAAGAGGCAAAGTGAAATTAACCAACTGCCTATGATCACACAATTAAATCAAGTAGAGAAGCAAGGACTGATACCACGTTTTCTGGTTTCAAATGTTGCAATTCAGCCACCAGATGAGTATCTGTTTCCATCTTTCTCACATTTTACATTAGAAGTTAATGGTTTGACTATAATTTTTGGTGCATGGGAACACAGCTGTGGCAGACAGAAGTCATATGAAGGCTCAGTTTGTTGTCCACACAATGCATCTGCTTCGTTTCTCCCAAAGCACACCATTCATCACCTCACCCCTCACGTTGCTGGCAGTGGCGCAGCCCTCAGTCGTTGCACAGACAGTACTTTAAGCCACCATTGGAAATGTTTGTGAATAGCCATGATTTAATGCATACATATACATGCATGGATTTTCTTAATCATTTTTTTGTTGCCCACACACACACACAATAACTTTACATTTTTCTTATACATATGTGCATGCACTTACAAGTAAGTATGCACAATAATGGTATTCCTTCATGAGCAGCACTCGAAAAACGACGTAGGTTTCCAGCCTCAATCCAGGGTATGGGCAATATTCTCCAGGCGGGTTGATTAAAAGCAGCCCTTCACGTCGCCTGACGCGTTTCGGTCCAAAGCTTCTTTGGAGGTTTCAGTGAAAGGTACGTGCAGTGGTGTCCTGCATCTCCCATCAAGTAGCCCACTATAACACACCCCTGCATGGGGATTACCAATTAAAATTACTCTAGGCATTATGGGAGATGTAGTATTTTTATTTCACCTTCAGTTATCACCAGTGCACACTTTCTGCTGAGATAAAATCCTCATTGGACCCCCGCTCAGGGTTATTGTCCTAAATCCCTCGTCGCTCATCCGTTCTGCCGGTGTATCCGACCTCACGGCCCCCTATGGATATGGGGTGGTGCTTCCTCGACGGCCGGACCGCCGCCCTATTGATGCATGAATGGTATTCCTTCGTGAGCAGCACTCGAAAAATGACTTAGGTTACCAGCTTCAATCCAGGGTATGGGCATTGTTCTCCAGGTGGGTTGATTAAAAGCAGCCCTTCACGTCGCCTGACGCGTTTCACTACAAAGCTTCGGAGGTTTCAGTGAAAGGTACGTGCAGCGGTGTCCTGCATCTCCCATCAAGGAGCCCACTATAACACGCCCCTGCATGAGGATTACCAATTAAAATTACTCTAGGCATTATGGGAGATGTAGTATTTTTATTTCACCATTAGTCATCATCAGTGCACACTTTCTGCTGAGAGAAATTCCTCATTGGACCCCCGCCCAGGGTTATTGTCCTAAATCCCTCGTCGCTCCTCCGTTCTCCCGGTGTATCCGACCTCACGGCCCCCTATGGATATGGGGTGGTGCTTCCTCGACGGCCGGACTGCCGCCCTATTGATGCATGATAATGGTATATCTTCGCGAGCAGCACTCGAAATACAAGCTTTCTTCGAAGGTTTCAGTGAAAGGTACGTGCAGCAGTGTCCTGCATCTCCCATCAAGTAGCCCACTATAACACGCCCCTGGATGGGGATTACCAATTAAAATTACTCTAGGCATTTTGGGAGACGTAGTATTTTTATTGCACCTTTAGTCATCATCAGTGCACACTTTGTGCTGAGATAAAGTCCTCATTGGACCCCCGCTCAGGGTTATTGTCCTAAATCCCTCATCGCTCCTCCGTTCTGCCGGTGTATCCGACCTCACGGTCCCCTATGGATATGGGGTGGTGCTTCTTCGATGGCCGGACCGCCGCCCTATTGATGCATGATAATGGTATTCCTTCGCGAGCAGCACTTGAAAAACAACGTATGTTACCAGCTTCAATCCAGGGTATGGGCAATGTTCTCCAGGCGGGTTGATTAAAAGCAGCCCTTCACATCGCCTGACGCGTATCGCTACACAGCTTCTTCGGAGTTTTCAGTGAAAGGTACGTGCAGCTGTGTCCTGCATCTCCCATCAAGTAGCCCACTGTAACACGCCCCTGCATGGGGATTACAAATTAAAATTACTCTAGGCATTATGGGAGACATAGTATTTTTATTTCACCTTTAGTCATCATCAGTGCACACTTTCTGTTGAGATAAATTCCTCATTGGACCCTCGCTCAAGGTTATTGTCCTAAATCCCTCGTCGCTCCTCCGGTCTCCCGGTGTATCTGACCTCACATCCCCCTATGGATATGGGGTGGTGCTTCCTCGACGGCCTGACCGCCGCCCTATTGATGCATGATAATGGTATTCCTTTGCGAGCAGCACTCGAAAAACGACATAGGTTACCAGCCTCAACCAGGGTATGGGCAATGTTCTCCAGGCGGGTTGATTAAAAGCAGTCCTTCACGTTGCCTGACGCGTTTCGCTACAAAGCTTCTTTGGAGGTTTCAGTGAAAGGTACGTGCAGCGGTGTCCTGCATCTCCCCATCAAGTAGCCCACTATAACACGCCCCTGCATGGGGATTACAAATTAAAATTACTCTAGGCATTATGGGAGACGTAGTATTTTTATTTCACCTTTAGTCATCTTCAGTGCACACTTTCTGCTGAGATAAATTCCTCATTGGACCCCCGCCCAGGGTTATTGTCCTAAATCCCTCGTCGCTCCTCCGTTCTCCCGGTGTATCTGACCTCCCGGCCCCCTATGGATATGGGGTGGTGCTTCCTTGATGGCCGGACTGCCGCCTTATTGATGCATGATAATGATATATCTTCGCGAGCAGCACTCGATATACAACGTAGGTTACCAGCCTCAATCCAGTATATGGGCAATGTTCTCCAGACAGGTTGATTAAAAGCAGCCCTTCACATCGCCTGACACGTTTCGCTACAAAGCTTTCTTTGAAGGTTTCAGTGAAAGGTACGTGCAGCGGTGTCCTGCATCTCCCATCAAGTAGCCCACTATATCACGCCCCTGCATGGGGATTACCAATTAAAATTACTCTAGGCATTTTGGGAGACGTAGTATTTGTATTGCACCTTTAGTCATCATCAGTGCACACTTTGTGCTGAGATAAAGTCCTCATTGGACCCCCGCTCAGGGTTATTGTCCTAAATCCCTCATCGCTCCTCCGTTCTGCCGGTGTATCCGACCTCACGGCCCCCTATGGATATGGGGTGGTGCTTCCTCGGCGGCCGGACCGCCGCCCTATTGATGCTTGATAATGGTATTCCTTCACGAGGAGCACTCGAAAAACGACGTAGGTTACCAGCCTCAAACCAGGGTATGGGCAATGTTCTCCAGGCGGGTTGATTAAAAGCAGCCCTTCACGTCGCCTGACGCGTTTCGCTACAAAGCTTCTTCGGAGGTTTCAGTGAAAGGTACGTGCAGCGGTGTCCTGCATCGCCCATCAAGTAGCTCACTATAACACGCCCCTGCATGGAGATTACCAAATAAAATTACTCTAGGCATTATGGGAGAATTAGTATTTTTATTTCACCTTTAGTCATCATCAGTGCACACTTTGTGCTGAGATAAAGTCCTCATTGGACCCCCGCTCAGAGTTATTGTCCTAAATCCCTCGTCGCTCCTCTGTTCTGCCAGTGTATCCGACCTCACGGCCCCCTATGGATGCGGGGTGGTGCTTCCTCGGCGGCCGGACCGCCGCCCTATTGATGCATTATAATGGTATTCCTTCGTGAGCAGCACTCGAAAAACAACGTAGGTTACCAGCCTTAATTCAGGGTATGGGCAATGTTCTCCAGGCGGGTTGATTAAAAGCAGCCCTTCACGTTGCCTGACGCGTTTCGCTACAAAGCTTCCTCGAAGGTTTCAGTGAAAGGTACGTGAAACGATGTCCTGCATATCCCATCAAGTCGCCCACTATAACACTCCCCTGGATGGGGATTACCAATTAAAATTACTCTAGGCATTATGGGAGATGTAGTATTTTTATTTCACCTTTAGTCATAATCAGTGCATACTTTGTGCTGAGATAAAGTCCTCATTGGACCCCCGCTCAGGGTTATTGTCCTAAATCCCTCGTCGCTCATCCCTTCTGCCGGTGTATCCGACCTCACGGCCCCCTATGGATATGGGGTGGTGCTTCCTTGAGGGCCGGACCTCCGCCCTATCGATGCATGATAATAGTATTACTTCGCGAGCAGCACTCGAAAAACGACGTAGGTTACCAGCCTCAATCCAGGGTATAGGCAATGTTCTCCAGGCGGGTTGATTAAAACTGCCCTTCACATCGCCTGATGCGTTTCGCTACAAAGCTCCTTCGGAGGTTTCAGTGAAAGGTACGTGCAGCGGTGTCCTGCATCTCCCATCACTGAAACCTCCGAAGAAGCTTTGTAGCGAAACGCGTCAGGCGACGTGAAGGGCTGCTTTTAATCAACCCGCCTGGAGAACATTGCCCATACCCTGGCTAGCTGGCCCCCAGGGACCCTTAGTATTCAAGGGGAATTAATCCCCCAACTTAAAACGCGCCACGGGGCGCATTTGCACAGTGGTGAAGGGAGGGGGCAGGGCCTGAGGTGACATGTGTGCAAACACGCCCTGTGGCGTATTTTAAGTTGGGGAATTAATTCGTCTTCAATCCTGAGGGTCCCTGGGGGCCAACTAGCTCACCAGGTACCTCCAGTAAGCACCACAGAGCTGCCTTACAGAGAATTGGCCCAGGCCACACCCCTTTTTACACCTCTCTGCAATGGAGCTTTGTGGCGCTTACTGGAGGTACCTGGTGGGCTAGTTGGACCCCTGGGACCCTCAGGAGTCAAGGGGACTTAATCCCCCAACTTAATACGTGCCACGGGGTGTGTTTCCACAGTGGTGAAGGGAGGGGGCGGGGCCTGAGTTAATGCGTGCAAACGCCTTGTGGCGTGTTTTCAGTTGGAGAATTAATTCCCCTTCAATCCTGAGGGCCCCTGGGGGCCAACTAGCCCACCAGGTACCTCCAGTAAGTGCCAGAGGCCTGCCACCACGCCCCTTTTTACACCTCTCTGCAATACAGCTCTGTGGCGCTTACTGGAGGTACCTGGGGGGCTAGTTGGCCCCAGGGACTGTCAGGATTCAAGGGGACTTAGTCTCCCAACGGCCACAGGGCGTGTTTGCACACATGTCACCTCAGGCCCTCCTCCCTTTACCACTGTGTCAATGCGCCCCGTAGCGTGTTTTAAGAGGTAGTTTTAATCCCCCTGCCCTATTATGTACTAGGACCTTACAGGGGAGGTCATGCTAATCACAGGGGTACCCCAACACATAGTGTTCCCTAGTGTATGTAGGTGTTTTCACTGTATTCTAAGTGTCTTTTAGCATAGTACTGGCTCTGGGACTGGTTAGTCTGAGTCAGTTACCACCAGTACCCGTCTGAAAAAGATGTGGGCACAGGATAATTTGGTAACAAGGCCTCTTTCTGCTCCTCTGTTGGTTCTTTTTGCACATCTTGCTTCTTCCTGCACTTTTCTTCGTCTTTGTGGACTTCTGTTGCTTCTTTCTGCATTTCTTTTGCTTCTTTCTGTGCATTTTTTCCTATTTCGTCACATGTCCTACTACTGTAGGCATAGTTAGAAACTAGCATTTGAAAAACCTTTGAAATTCACTTAAAAAACCATAGGTTTCAGGCACGTTATAGTTAGAAATTAGCATTTAAAAAACCTTTGAAATTCACGGAAAAAACCATAGGTTTCAGGCACGTTAAGTTAGAAATTAGCATTTAAAAAAACCTTTGGAATTCACTGAAAAAACTACAGGTTTTATGGAAAGCTATAGTTAGTTGTACATTGCACTCGTACAAAACACGTGAAATTCCCGCGTTATAGTTAGTTCAGCGAACTAAAACTCGTGCCCTCGCAAAGCACTGCTGATGACGTCACATATCACATCACTCATGACATGGTCAGTGACATCACTGATGACATCACTGATGACATCTCAAATGACATCATTTGTACGAGTGCAATGCACAACTAATTATAACTTTCCCTAAAACCTATGGTTTTTTCAGTGAATTACCAAGGTTTTTTAAATGCTAATTTCTAACTATAATGTGCCTGAAACCAATGGTTTTTTCAGTGAATATATATATATATATATGCATTCACATATACATTCACATACCAGTGCCGTCCCTATACACAGTACAGAGTATACCTACACACATGTACCTATACATATGTACATACCCACTGCATATACATAGCAGAGATAAGGCTTTTATTTTATTATTTATTATTTTAATGTCTTGTTCATTCTATTGGTGTACATGGTTCTGTGGTAATTATTGTAATCATGTAGGAAAGAGGCAGCTCTTGACCAGTCCTCTAAAGCTGAGAAGGTTGACAGTGGATCTTATTTTTTGAGGTACAAAATTCCATTGTTTAGCTGCCAGCACAGAGAAATATGTTCCACCCATGTTATTTTCTTGTAGGCTGCCAGTCTAGAGCGTAGGCTTCTTTGTTGGATATATTTTGTAATTTTCTTAATGATGAAAAGTGGTCTTTGGTCATGTATTGCCTTGTGGGTGATACAAAACTGCATGAAGGAGGATCGTCTAGCAGCTGTAGCTAGGGGGGAGCTCTTAATTCAGGGAAATATGGGCTTGCGGTTTTAAATGCAGTAGTAGCCTGGCAGCAGAGTTCTGAATTATCTGTAATCTCCTCATGGTTTATAAAGATGAGCCATGAAATATAGGCTTTTAGCGTAATCTAGTTTTGATGGTACAAGAGAGATTGCCACTTGTACCTTGTGAGGGAATCCTATCGGCAGGATGATGCATCTCGGCATTTTCATGGTAAGGGAGCCTGATACAATACAGTACGATATGTTTATAGCTGCTTTCAAGGAAGTGTACCGGTGCTAGCAGCAGAAAAACCAGAAGAGCAAAACCCTAAAAATCAGGAAGCCTAGAGTCAGGCAGCAAAGAGGAAAGACTTCAGCTGTTTCCAAAAAATAGTTTCAGAGGGGACTGAGTGGAGGGAAATAGGAAGGTAGTTCCAGAGTTTAGTAGTCAAAAATGCAAAAGATCTTCCTCCCCTACTTGCCCGTGAGCACTGTTGGAACTTGTAATAGCATCAAAGCATTAAAACGCAATGCTCTGTCCTGACAGCACACTTTCAGCCTTCTCCTCAGACAGAGAGTGCCTTTCAAGTGAATGGCTCCGTACACATAAATTAATGCTTTGAATTTGAGGCGGCTTCTGATGGGCAGACAGTGCAGTTGACATAAAGCAAGTGAAACTGATAGGCCTGCTGGCAGTTTTAGTATAAGATGTGCTGCCACATTTGGATGATCTGAAGACGATGCAACAAGTCACGTACGGACAGTTCGCAGAATCCAATTTGGATGTCACCAACGCTTGTATGATGGTCTTCCAAAAGTTTCTGACACTAGATGAAACATTTTCCTGAGTGATTTTAGAGTGAAGAAGCAGCTGGCAGACATTGCCTTGACCTGTGGTTTGAAGGACAGAATAGTATCAAATTTAAAATCAAGGTTTCTTACGCATGAAGAGAGAACAGGGTGCTGGTGTTCGAGCTCAGAAAGATCCCAGTTATGAGAGTCAGGGTGGATGCTAGTGCCCCAAAAAAGATTTTTATTCTTTTACAAATTCAGTTTAAGGCAGTTATTACTCATCAAACCCCATACCGCCTGCAAACAGTGCTTGAAGGCATGCTAGCATGCAGACCCACCAACTCATTATTCTGGAAGATCAGCATCAGCCTAGTATCCTCAGCATAAGAAATTTCACGTATATCCCAAACTTCCACCAGGCTAGCGAGAGGCATCAGGTAGACATTAAAATGGGTTGGACTTAAGGCCGAACTCTGGGGTTCTACAAAGTCAAGTAGTTTAAAGGATGATGTAGAAGACGCAAGAAAAAACACTGGTGATCTGCCAACCAAGTAGGATTTAAGCCAGGCCCATGCCTGGCATAGAGTCTGACAACCCACAATCTGCTAATAAGGATTGAATGCAATACAGTGTCAAATGCTGAAGACAGATCCAGAAGCACTAGCATAGTCTTGCAATTCTGATTCAGGTTGTCTTTACTGAAATCAGTAACTTCCAGCAGAGAGAATGTATTCTGTGCTGTAACCCACTCAAAAGCCCAATTGTGTATCATGAAGAAGGTGGTTGGATTCCAAATGTTGGGAGAGTGGATGGCTAACTACCTTCTCTAACATTTTGGCTGTAACAGGAAGAAGTGAAAGGGGCCTAAAGGCTACTTCAGGAGAGGAAGCAGAAGAGCCTGCTTCTAGCTCTCTGACACAAACTTAGACTCCAGGGAGGATCTTATCAGCTTGGGCAACAAGGGATTTAAATGAGGGGTAGCCAATTTCAGAATGTTTGGGGGACATTGATCAAGCGGTGATCAATTGGATAAGCTGATCTGGAGAGCTTATCTAATTGAGCAGTCATTGACAGCTTGGATTCCATGTTATTTCCAAGTTTTCTTACCTCCTAGGATATTTTATGCTGTGGTCCTAAATCATCAGGCCAGGTGCAAAGAGGATCATAACTTTCCAGTCACAACAGGTGGGCATTTCAGTTTTGGAGGTGTTCAATTTGTGGTGGTTTCAGGTCATTCACTGGTCAATGACCAAGAGGCAACTGAAGAGTTTGTATTTCCCAATGTCCTTGGAGCTTTCCAATTTAAGAAGTATCTGTGTGTCATCTTCATTATTATAGCAAGTGAAGTCAAAAACATTTATCAATCCGATAATGATTTAATGCAGATGTTGCAAACTAAAGGATAGATGATAGAGCCTTAGGGGCTTCTGGTTTTATGCTGTGGGGCTTGCATGTCAAAGGAGGAGTATGGATAACATTTGTACTTTTGTGTAGGTAAGATGTGATCCAAATGAAAGCGGTTTCACCTCTGCCGGCTTCCTCAAGTCTTGGTCGACTGTGTCATGGTCCTCTGTGTCAAAGGCAGTTGAAAGATCTCCAAGAAGTGGCACTGCCAAACCCCATTCTGGTCTACTGTATTTTTAAGGTGCTTCCGGAAGCAAATTAGGGTCTAATTCAACAACCCTTCCTGGGAAGAATCCTGTTTGAAATTCAGAAGATAGGGAGGTGTTTTCAATGAATTGTGATATCTGGGCGAAGGCTGCTTTTTTTATGAGTTTGACTAGGAATGGTCCATTTGCTAAAGGTCTATAATTGTCGGGGTTTTGAGGTTCCAGGTTTGTTTTCTTTAATAACAGACACTTGTATGACTTTGTAAGTCTTCTAGAAAATACCTGTTGTTAATGAGTTGTTGAATCAGTGATCTGACTGTAATTGCCGCTGAGGTAGTTAGCTAAATATTTTTGAAGATTTGAGGAGAGCAGATGTCAGAGTGTCAAACTCCTGGCCTGCTTGCTTTGACAAGATTCATAAAATCAGTTAATGAAAGTTCTTTAAAGGAGTGCAAAGCATGTGTTAACCCTCCCCTGGAAGATTTTTTTGGAAAAGGGTTAGTGCTATTTTTTTCTTGTGTGTTAAGCATTAGTCCAACATGTTTGCTTGTTGTGCAATGAGTTGCCAGTTTATGACAAACTTCATGCGACATGTGATTAGTTCTTTTGGTGCATTTGGAATTGCAAAATTCTGTGAGCATTAAAAAGATCTTTAACGGGGCATTAAGCCTTCTGGAGTCTTCTTGATTAGTATTTTCTTTAAGCTGTTTGATTGCTGACTTGTGCCATCTGTTATGTCTATTTAAATGTATTTTGTGTTGAGCGTTATTTGTTTTAAGCCAGGTACATTGAAGGATAACGATTTGTTGTTACCTTATTGAACTCTGCATTCATCCAAGGGGCTTCTTTTCTTTTGTTATACTTTGATGTTTTTTTGTGGGAATAATACTTCGAAAGCTTCATGGGGCCATCCATAGAGTTTTTTTTAACCAAGTTTATTGTGTCCAGACTTGTGTTGGAAGTGAGCTGGGTTACTAGGTCCTCAAATTTCAGCTTGTTCCAAGTACAATATGTGGTTACAGGTGAACTGAGTTTAGCAGGGATCAGTTGTGCTGTCTTGAGTTGGAAGGCCACCAATGACCATGTGACCGAAGTCACTCTTTGGAATGTGACTAGGTATGGGTTCCCAACAATCACATCAGAGGTGTGTCCTGCAATGTATGTGGGTTTGGGAATGAGCTGTTGTGTAATGAGGTTGTTGTGTTCAACGAGAAGAAGAGAAACCCTAATGTCGATGTGAACAGGGGTATCAAGTAACCTTAGAACAAGTATTCACATGTAACTCATTTAAATAAAAGATTTGTAGTGACACATAATTTACTGTGAGATTCACTGTTGGGCTCAGATAAGTTGGGAAGGTGGCACCAAGTGCCAGCTTAGAGGGGGATAATATCCTTTGTTGCTTCCATAAGTGTTTCACAAATGTCCGCTAAATTTGGCATTTGCTCGATGATATGTAGCCTGGATTAAGGACATGGACAGGTAATGCCCAAATGTTTGAGTTGCCGCTCTCCCAATCGGAGATGCAGTAGTAGATAGTAGAAATCTGGGCCTGCTAGTAATTCTGGTCACCACACCTACGATGGTCCACAGCTGGGTGGACAGGACCTCCAATAATCAGTTATCCCCAAGTTATTAGAGTCCTCATGAGACCCTCGTATTGGATTTAGGGTAGAAACTCCGTCGACGCATGTAGAAAAGGCAGACTGTACTTTTGTATAGATGGCATACAAGTAGATTTATCTGTGTTTTCCATTGTACTGATTACATTTGGTGTCTTTTGGATGAAATAACCAATATACCGTATATAAGTCCACATTCATTCATTCACCACTGTGTCTCCTTCAGGTTTGGTTTTGGTTTTCTTTCACTCGGGTCTTAATTTTCTTTACTTCTAGCAAAATCTTTTATGACTGACATTTTTTAAGAATGTCTTAGATTGAATAACTCTTTTCTAAAAAAAATAAAACTCTATTCAGCTGAATCAAAATACACCACAAGATACTGGCTTCTCTCTTTCTGAAATAATGTCTGTATAGCTTAAATCAAAATAAGAAGCTCATTTAAAATGTTTGTTATAGATTAAGTCCACACAGAAAATTCAGTTTCACTACAAATATTTTCTTTGAATGAGTTCCATGTGAATGCTTGTTTCAAGCTTACATGTTATGAGGTTGAGCGTTTTTTGGACAGTAAGTATTGCTCTGGAGTGGGGCATTTTAGGTTTCTCAAACCATATGTGCTGGTCACCAAGGATGCATAGGTATGAGTATTTTATAAGTAGGTTAGCAACTGTGTCTAGAAAGGTGTCTGTTAATGTTCTATTGGTAGGTGTTGGTGTAAAGAGGAAAAACCAAAGGAAATGGTGGACGGAGTGTTGAACATTGCAAGCACTCACCCCCAGTCAACTGATCTGGGTTTAATCCATCACCATTCTTTAGCCCACTCTGCCACCCCAGTTCAGACATGGCCATATGCAAATCAGTCTGACCCTGTGCCTCATGGGAACAGTCCAGCCCAAACTGCCAAGCCATGTCTTCCCTGGACCGGAAACAAGCTTCCTAGGACCGGTTTCTGGCATTTCAGCCGTCTTCAGCCAGGCTTGCTTGAATCCAGTGGCAAAGTGAGCAAGGGACTCACGTCTGAGCATACCCTGCCAACTTATGGCGAACAAAGCAAAAACCAAAGGAAATGATGGACGGAGTGTACGGTCCAGGGAAGACATGGCTTGGCAGTTCGGGCTGGACTGTTCCCATGAGGCACAGGGTCAGACTGATTTGCATATGGCCATGTCTGAACTGGGGTGGCAGAGTGGGCTAAAGAATGGTGATGGATTAAACCCAGATCAGTTGACTGGGGGTGAGTGCTTGCAATGTTCAACACTCCGTCCATCATTTCCTTTGGTTTTTGGTCTGTAAAGAGGAACATGTTGGTGTAGGGTTGCAACTTGTAGTGTAGTTCCTCTATCCCTGATAGGCTCTGCGCATTGGAATAACATACACTATAGATTTGACATAGGACTAAGGTCAGTATGTCTCTATCGAGTATATTAAACTTAATTATTTGTGTGTGTCAGCTAACTCAGAGGTCACTAGAAACTTCTCGAATATACAAGAAGGGATTAGTCTCTGACAACCGCATAAACATGACAACTTTGTTTCCTTTTAGAATCGGAACAATCTAAGAATCGTGGAAACAATAGATAACAGTTTCACTCAGTCAATCGTGCATGCTTTGTTTCCACAGAGTTGCACAGAAATAGAGAGACGGGCGTTTCAATAATCAGTGATGTCATTTGAGATGTCATCAGTGATGTCACTAACCATGTCATGAATGATGTAATATGTGACATCATCAGCAGTGGATTGCGGGCGCGCGAGATGTAGTTAGTACAGCTAACTATATCGGAGGAATTTCAATGGTTTTGTTCGAGTGAAATGTCCAGCTAACTATAACACCCCTAAACCTATTGTTTTTTCAGTGAATTTCTAAGGTTTTTTAAATGCTAATTCCTAACTATATCAGGCCTGAAACCTAAGGTTTTTTCTGTGAATTTCAAAGGTTTTTTTAAATGCTAATTCCTAACTATATCAGGCCTGAAACCTATGGTTTTTTAAGTGAATTTCATAGGTTTTTAAAATGCTAATTCCTAACGATATCAGGCCTGAAACCTATGTTTTTTTCAGTGAATTTCAAAGGTTTTGTAAATGACAATTTGTAATGTATTAATTGTTATACTGATTTTTTTTTTATACTGATTTACTACGTTTTTTAAATTGTTTATTTTTAGATTTTTTTTAAATTTCATTATAATTACATTATACATTACATTACAAAATATACTTTCTCAGAATGAATTACTTTAATTTAAATACTTTGCAAATAGACAATAGACTTTTAAGTACAGTAGTTACAGTTGTTGCAATGGGCAACACAATTTCAAACACAATGCAACATTGAGCTCAAAGTGAATTTCCAGTCAAATGCAATTAGTTACTTTATGGATTACTTTTCTAATCACAGGACTGGATCCTAGATTCATTCCTTGGACATCTCCTGTAAACAGTTGAGTAAAAGCGTTTTGGTTACAATAGTGATTCTTAAGGAATATTATTGTATTTTAAAAGGTGACACTTAGAAATTCTTTCACTTAGAATCACCAATGTTATCCTATGGCAGAAAATTCACTTAGCAGGTAAGTAGTGTTATCGTTACTTTTTCTTATTCAGTGGTGGATCCTGGATCCAGCACTGGTGAATCTCCTGTAAACAGTTGCAAGAATGTGTTTAAGTCATACAGACGATATTTTAGGAATATTTTTAGTTTGTGAAAATAGACACTTAGAAACTTTTCTGCTGAAAACCACACAATGGATTCCTATGGAAGGAAATACAAGTTACTGGTAAGTACGCTTAGAATTACTTTTCAGGGTCAGTACTGGTCAAAAAGATGCATCCCTGGGTTCTCTCCTGATAACAGGTGAGTAAATTGGAATTTGTACTTCGGCTGATTTTAGAGGAATATTTGTACGTTTCAAAAATGGACACAGAAACTTTTCTGGTGAAAACCACACAATGGATTCCTATGGAAGGAAATACAAGTTACTGGTAAGCACGCTTAGAATTACTTTTCAGGGTCAGTGCTGGGCTAAAAGATGCAGCACTGGGTTCTCTCCTGATAACAGGTGAGTAAATTCGAATTCGTACTTCGGCTGATTTTAGAGGAATATTTGTACGTTTCAAAAATGGACACTTAGAAACTTTTCTGGTGAAAACCACACAATGGATTCCTATGGAAGGAAATACAAGTTACTAGTAAGTACGCTTAGAATTACTTTCCAGGGACAGTGCTGGGCTAAAAGATGCAGCACTGGGTTCTCTCCTGATAACAGGTGAGTAAATTCGTAGTTCGGCTGATTTTAGAGGAATATTTGTACAATGGTGAAGGAAGGGGGCGGGGCCTGAGGTGACGTGTGCAAACACACCCTGTGGCGCGTTTTAAGTTGGGGAATTAATTCCTCTTCAATCCTGCGGTCCCCTGGGGGCCAACTAGCCCACCAGCTACCTCCAGAATGCACCAGGGAGCTGCGTTGCAGAGAGGTGTTCAGAGGCCACGCCCCTTTTTACAACACTCTGCAACGCAGCTCCGTGGCGCTTACTGGAGGTACCAGGGGACCTCTGGATTGAAGAGGAATTAATTCCCCAACTTAAAATGCTCCACAGGGCTTGTTTGCACACATATCACCTCAGGCCCGCTTCCTACCTTCACCACTGTGCAAACATGCCCCTTGGCGCATTTTAAGTTGGGGGATTAAGTCCCCTTGAATCCTGAGGTCCCATGGCAGCCAACTAGGCCACCAGTTACCTCCAGTAAGCGCCACGGAGCTGCGTTGCAGAGAGGTGTGAAAAGGTGCGTGGCCTCATTACACCTCTCGGCAACTCAGCCCCCTGGTGCATACTGGAGGTTCCTGGTGGGCTAGTTAGCCCACAGGGACCCCCCAGTATTCAAGGGGAATTAGTTCCCCCTCTGCAAAGGCGCCCGGGGGTGCGTTTGCAGAGTGGTGTAAGGAAGGGGCGTGGCCTCTGGCCCGATCCCGTCTTTTATCTTTTTAGTTTTTTTTTTAGAAGGTGGGCTATGTAGCCCCCTTTCTTTTTCTAATTTATTGGCCCTGGGGACCCCATCCCCCGGGGCTGGCTATTAATTTTTTTTAATAAATGGGGAGGGGGGCCACGTGGCTCCCCTCCCGGGCCACTTATGGCCCCGGGGACCCCATCCCCCGGGGCCTGGCCACCTCGTTGGGGACCGTGGGGGGTCCCAATCCCCCCACGGTCCCAGCCGGCTCCCCGCTTCTTGCGGGAGCCGGCATTGCTTTTCCACATAGGGAGCAGCTAACATGCTGCTCCCCATGTGGAAAAGCAATCTGCTTTGCTTCATTGAAGCAAAGCATTTTGCAATGGCAGGGTGGGAGCCGCGAGACATCAGTGATGTCATCAGTGATATCACTGATCATGTCATTAGTGATGTAATATGTGACGTCATCAGCAGTGCATTGCGGGTGCGCGAGTTATAGTTGTCTCTACTAACTATAACGGCCGAATTTCTCTGGTTTTGTACGAGTGAAATGTCCAACTAACTATAACGTCTTTGAAACCTGTGGTTTCTCAGTGAATTTCTAAGGTTTTTAAATGCGAATTTCTAACTATAACGTCCCTGAAACCTGTGCTTTTTCAGTGAATTTCTAAGGTTTTTCCAATGCTAATTTCTAACTACAATGTCCCTGAAACCTATGGTTTGTTCAGTGAATTGTTAAGGTTTATCTAAATGCTAATTTCTAACTATAACGTCCCTAAAACCTATGGATTTTTCAGTGAATTTCTAAGGTTTTTTAAATGCTAATTGCTAACTATAACGTCCCTATTAAGTCCCCTTGAATCCTCAGGGTCCCTGGGGGCCATCTAGCCCACCAGGTACCTCCAGTAAGCGCCACAGAGCTGCGTTGCAGAAAGGTGTTCCAAGGCCACGCCCCTTTTTACACCATGCAGCAAAGCACAGCTTCTGGCACACTGCTGCTTGGAGGATGAAGTCTACTAGTGTCCTGAGGTCCTCAGGACACAAGAGAACCTCATCACCCCACCAGCAGTGCACCAGAAGCTGCATTTGCAGAGTGGTGTAAAAAGGGGCATGGCCTCAGACCACCTCTCTGCAACACAGCTCTGTGGCGCTTACTGGAGGTACCTGGTGGGCTAGTTGGCCCCCAGGGACCGTCAAGATTCAAGGGGACTTAATCCGCCAATTTACAATGCGCCAGGGGGCGCGTTTGCACATTTGTTATGTCAGGCCCCGGCCCCTCCCTGCACCACTGCACAGGCACGTTGTAAGTTGGGGGATTAAGTCCCCTTGAATCCTGAGGGTCCCTGGGGGCCAACTAGCCCACCAGGTACATACAGTAAGTGCCACAGAGCTGCGGTGCAGAGAGGAGGTCTGAGGCCACGCCCCTTTTTACACCTCTCTTCAACGCAGCTCTGTGGCGCTTACTGAAGGTACCTGGTGGACTAATTGGCCCCCAGGGACCCTCAGTATTCAAGGGGACTTAATTCCCCAACTTAGAACGCGCCAGGGGGAGCGTTTGCAGAGTGCTGCAGGGAGGGGGCGGGGCCTCCGGTGAGTTGTCGGTTTCTTTTTTCTTCTTTTTTAATTCTTATTTTATGGGAGGGGGCTGCGTGGCCCCCCCTTCCCTGGGCCACTATTATCCCGGGGTCCCCATCTCCTGGGGCCTGGCCTGTTTTTTTTAATAGATTTGCAGGGAGGGGGCAGCAAGGCCCCCCTCCCCTGGGCCATTTCTGGTCCCGGGGATGCCATCCCCCGGGGCCCAGCCATTTAAAAAAAAATTAAAAACACGGAGGGGGGCCGCGTGGCCTCCCTCCCAGGCCACTCCTGGCCCCGGGGACACCATCCCCTGGGGCCGGCCCTTTGCGTTGGGGACTGTGGGGGAGCCCTAATGCCCCCACGGTCCCGCTGGCTCCCCGCCTCCAGCGAGAGCCGGGATTGCTTTTGAGCAAGGAGAACTGCTAACAAGCAGCTCCCCTTGCTCAAAAGCAATTCATTGAAGCGAGAGCAGGTTTACCTGCTCTTGCTTCAATCAAACAAAGCAGAGTTTGCTATGGCAGGGTGGGAGCCGTGCTCCCGCCCTGCCATAGCAAACAGCAATGTCCCAGGGGTGGGCACCCCGGGACATTGCAGGAGCTGGCCCTGGGGGGTGGCGGTCCCCAGGGCCATCAAGGGTTCCAGGAGGGGGCCCCCCTCACAGTCATTTCTAAAGCCCCGGGAGGTTGAGGTCGCTAGGGCCCGAGGTGGTGGTCCCTAGGGCCCGGGGGTCCATAACAGACTCCTGAATTTAAATATAGAATGCCCCGGGGAGGTGGTGGTCCCCTGGGGCAGCGGGGGGCCGCGTGCCCCCGTGTTTAATTTGCAAAGCTCAGAGGAGGTGGTGGTCCCCGGGGTGTGTGGGAGGGCTCGAGCCCCCCCACATTTTATTTTATAAAATATGAGAGCCCCTGGCAGGTGGTGGGCCCCCGCTATATCATTTGTGATTGTCCCCGGGACCTGGTCCACCCGGGGGCTTAACAATAACAAAGCGCGGGAGCCAGCGCTTTGGTTTTTTAAAAACATTTCTCTGCAGGATTCACGCACCCAGCATGAATTCTGCCATTTAAAAAAAAAAAAAAAGCTTTTTTTCAGCAGGCCTATGGGGTCAGGGTGTTTCATCCCTGCCCCCATTCTTGTTTTTTAACCTCTTTTTCACTGTTTTCTTGTGACTCGGTGATGGCTGCCAACACTTCCTGGTTTGGATTGTTGGCAGCCAATCAGAGTGAAGCTCGTGCCCGGGAGGAGTCATGACTCCTCCTCAGTGCTCACCTATCGATATTTTTCTTTTTCTAATTGGCATCCTAACTTTACTACTCCTAAATGCTTTTTATGAATACCAAAAGTCGTAAAGTTAGGATTTTGTCTCTGTTTAGGAGTAGTAAAGTTAGGAATCCTAACTTTACTACTTCTAAATGCCTTGTGTGAATACCGAAAGTCGTAAAGTTAGGATTTTGTCTCAGATTACTTATGTGAATCGTGCCCATTGTTATTAAATTTAAAAACATAAAGTAGCATAAAAATATTAAAACACTCTCCAACATCTATTTTTCTACATAGACTACCTAAAAAAATGACAATGTTAAAAACTGATAAACTGGCTGAAAATAACAAATATCGCAAACCAGAAAAAAGATATAAGAAAGCAAGTATACATAAGTTAATAAAAAACTATAAACTCCCAAAAATTGCAAGCAAAAATAAACCTAACAACCCCAAACTCTAAAAACTACCAATTAATTATCATTTAAAAGTAAACTTACATTTTTTCTCTGCTTGCTCACAGTACTGTGCCGCCATCTGGCCAGCGGGATTGTGTAGAGCTGATTTAGATGTTCCCATTGCCCTAGATGGAGTGAAGTACATGGGGGCATGGAGTCAGGTAAGTGCAAATTATTTCTATGTAAATACACATATGTGTCATGTTTGCATGCAATGATATGTAGGCAGTGTGTTTTGCCCCTACGTGTTACACATTGTATGTTCCACACACAACACAAGCCTATATCGATCGCCAACACACGATACATAGGAAAATTGTACAAGTAGCTTACTTGCCATCTCGGTGACAACGGAGTCGTTTGGTATCATGCTGAAGTCAGAGTAGCAAAAGAGGGACTTGGACAATGGCGTACCAGACAGATTCTGAAGTGGGATCCTGAACAAGGGTGACTTTCTCTCCTTTTCCTTCCTTTTCGCCAGCCTGAGCTTGGAGGTATCCCCATCACAGTTACCTTGGCAGGAAGGCTCTTCGTAATCTGAATGGTGGGAATCTCGGTAGGACTCCCTCCCAAAGCTGGTTCTGGCTCTGCTGCTATCGACACATGAGCAGGAGCCTCTGCGGAGTTGGTGGGACTACGTAGGTTTTCACTCTAGTGTTCAGCCAACATCTAAATCAGGCAGGTGGACCATAAAGCCAGCAGGCGGGAAGACCACCAAAAAAGCGATGGTGGGACCAGTTCGACCAAGATCTAAATCAGGCCCTAAATGAAATGGTCTACACCAACAGCCAAGAAAGTGCATCATCAGGATGTATGAACTCGAAATGCACAAAGTATCATTCTAATGCATGCTACGTGAGGGCACCTGCACAATATGATGTAATTCATGTATGAGAGCACAACCAGCCGCCAAATGTGACAGAAATAGAAGTACGGGAGATATTGCAAGATATAAGAGAATCAAGAACGACCTCCCAGGAACCCACAATCAAAATCCTTAAAGATCTACTAGCTAAAGTCCCCACAAACATAACAGGCAAACTACAGCCTATCCCCACTGTTTAATGTTTAGTTGCACAAACTAAAAAAGCCACCAGCAATACCCACCTGCCTCTAGAAGATAAACACATACCTGAATTTAACAGTTACACATAATGATGAACCTTTCCTTTTACATGACAACCTAAAGGTTGAGAAACATATTCTAATATTCTCTACAGCAGATAAGGGAGTAAAACGTAGTCAATGTCAAACATGGATGATGGATGGGAGCTTCAAAATGTGTCCCAAACCATTCACTCAGATATGCACCATACATAGTGATTATCAAAACACATATATCACTTTTATATATGCCCTACTAAACAAAGCAGCACTTACTACTATCTTAATATAAAACATAAAAAATGCCTATTATGCCCAAAAACAAATTATAGACTTTGAGCAAGCCATGATTCAAACCATTCTACAAATTTACCCCCACACAGTAATACTAGGCTGTTGCTATCATTTCAATCAAAGTTTATGGAGACGCTTCGAAAAATCTGCAGTAAGTGTAGAATATTCTACAAACAGACAATTTGCCTTTGAAATTGAAACAATGAAAGCACTAGCCTATGCCTCTGTCACAGAGGTAGCCAACCACTACATTTTATTAATAGAAAGCCCTTTATTCCATCAAAGTAAAGACAAACTCAGTCCCCTAACAAACTATTACGAAGACACTTGGGTTGGCAGACTGCAGAGCTCCAGACACAGACACCAAGCCAAATCCCAAATACCATGGTGGGATGTCTATGACAGCACCTTGGCACAAGAAGCAAAAACAAACAATGCAGTGGAAGGATGGCACAATGCCTTCCAATCTACACTAGACAGAACCCAACCTATACAAATGTATAGAAACATTACAAAAAGAGAAAAGCCATCAAGAACTATGAATGGAGCAATCCGTTAGACAAACTGGTCATAAACTTAGCAGACAATCAAAAAGAACATATGAGTTGCTATAATTTGAAGTCACACTCTTCATAAATAGCAAAGGATTAGATTACTTAGAAATCATAACCAAAAGAATATTACAAAATAAGTATTAACTTACCAATGTCCTCAAAAACGATGACAAATTCTCAACCAGGATACCAAATCTTTTTTATTTAAAATAATAAATATATTATTTTATTACATCATTAAAACAATTAACTCAAATTACATTGGCAATGTAGACTGATATAAAATTATATATACATTATTTTCTTTAAATGTAAGCATGCCCAACCAAGAAAGTTTAAAACAAACAAAATCCCTCACAGAAAATAATTACAGCACATAAACCAAGCAATTCCACCTAACAATCACAAAATGTGTACTCAAACAATATAATATTAAATTTCCCACCCAAAAGAAAAGATTTAAATACAACTTGCTATTTTGTAGCTGCAGATCTTTCTCTTCATCCATGTAATAAAAAAATAGAAATCTGCCAAAAATGGGAAACATTTAGTCCAAAAAGCCCCTAAAAATACAATAATAAAACAAGTCCAATAGAAATCACTCAAAGCAATCCAAAGTATCTAGGAATCATAAACAAACCAGAAAAAGCGTTTGATAAAAAGGAACACTCTAGGAAACCTGAAAAAATGAAATCAAATGCATTGGATTATTAGAAACCAAAAATGATTTTCTTAAATAAAAAGCTAACAACCAATGCAATTAGGACACCCTCATAGAAAAAAACGTGTTAATTCAATTAAAAAAAACCTGAAAAACACATTAGATTTCCAAAAAAACACAGTCATAACAGTTAACCATCTAAATATAACTAACATAATACGATTTAACATAAAATAGCGACACATTAGTAAAATAGTGTGCCAAAAGCCCAAACTACAAACTAGCGAAGACAGTGACACTAATGTGTCTAAATATATACAAAAACCCCACAAACAACACTATAACTAAATTGTAGCCCCCCCAAATCTCTCCTACCCTTAAAAAAACAGTTGAAAAAAGGACTTACCTTTTTCAGCGAACAGTAGCACCTTACTGCGAACTGGTTCTGGGAAAATAGACTAAAAATAACATAAATAGGTTACAAAATAGAAGGTAGCAGTAAAAATAAAATGCCTGCTAAATTAAACTAAAAGAAAGACTATCTTCCAATAGAAATGAATGGGAAATATTGTACAAATGTTGAATAAATGTATACAAACATGTTAAGAATTATTAAACATGTAAAACAATTTTAAAAGATTCGATAAAATGTAAAGAAATTGTAAAGTATAAATTAAATAATAGTGTAAAATATATGCCATTATTTAATATATACTGAAAAAAGTATGTTAAATTAATGTTGAAAAAACTTATATAAAAAAGTTAAGAAATGTTACAAATCCATTACACAATGGAAAATAACAGCGGCAAATATGCAACATACTTGTATTAAAATACAATGTATATGTTTTTATGAATAACAAATTTAAAAAGTTTTATTTACTTAACTTTATATGTTTATATTTAACTTGAAATATATAGGATACAAATGTAAAAATATTAGGGGTGGGCGGAATTTGCGAAAGTGACTTTCGCAAATTATCGCGAAAATGTTAAAAATCTCCGCAAACACGCGGAAATATCGTGAAGATGCGGAAGTTTTTTTCCCGCCTGTTCGCGGTATTTTCTGCGTGGTCGCGGCTCGCCAACTTACCCATGCGGTTGCTCGCGGGCGCGGCCCTCTTGTTTTCACTCTTCTCGCGGTGCATGATCACGAGAAGAAAGACGTGATCGCACGACCAATGACATTACTGTGGGCGCGAACTGTCGCGAGACAGCGCAAATGGCTACCAACAATCCAACTTCTCGTGGAAAACGCGACCGGATCGGGAAAACTTGTCGGCGAACGCGGGGATTCAGGTAAGGCGATCGCGCGCGTGCGAGAATATAATATTTTACAGCATTAGCAAGAAACAAATTATCGCTAAGCTGCGGAATGTGGAAATTTTGACATTTTCGCGCTCTCCGCGGAACGCGAAAATGTAAAATTATCGCAATTTCCGCGAGCGGAACGGAAATTTAGCCCAGGCCTAAAAAATATACAATAAATACATTTTGCAAACAAATAAAATTAGAAAATTCACATATCTTTATCATACTAAAAAATGAATTAATAATAGTATTGGGTTAAATATACCACAAACAACAACAAACATTGTTTTATTATATTTCTAATCACCAACAACACTAATAAAATAACACAAAGGGGCTTATCTCGATGTCGGGCGGACACCATCGCTGGTACAGGACCGACCGACCTCTGGTCGGTGGTCCCGACCGCCTAATACTATGCAACTGCACATGGTGCGGTTGAATACTCAGATGTCTCTATAGAAACATGTTCTATGGCCGTAAACTGGCCGTAGCACAAGCTCCCATAGGGATATGGGTGTTTGTGTTCAACCATGCACCGCATGGCAGGCACCTCAGGGTTCCTGCCACACAGTGTATTGATCAACAGAGGGGTACCATAGGTGCCACCTCGACCACCAACCATAGGCCGCCTCTTGAGGAGGGCCCTGCTAGGGGCCCCCAAACTTGCTTTCCGACAGGCTTTCCATGTCAGAAAGCCTGGCATGGAAAGCCTGCCGGAAATTCAGCATTGTAATCCGGACAGCATAAAACACTGTCCATATGGATTATGTGCAGATTCTGACTGGCCGACGGGCTCCTTGAGCCCATAGGAAGCCAGATAGAATGACTGGGCAGTTTACTTCTGGCCGTCTAAATTGTAATTAGGCGGTCGGAAGTGAAACCGACGATCTCAGTCAGAAAGCTTCCGAACTAAGGTCAGAGGCTTTCCGACCAAGATCGTAATTGCCCCCAAAGTATTTGTACTAGACCAGAAATAAAAGTAAAATAAAATATTTTATAATGGAAATTTAAACTAAAATATTCACAATCCAACATGTATAATTTAAAATAATTGTTAGACGCTGATAGGGTGACATTTACTTTTCCCACTCCAATCTAACCATATTGGGGGAATGCGTTGGACACTAAAAGTTGTGTTAAGCATTTTTTTATTTTATACTATTTTTTATTTTTGTATTTACCACTAGTAATATATATCTTTATTATTATAAATTTTAAAATATTAATATAACTAAATTGATTTACAAATTCTATTTTCTATTTATATTTCTAATTTTATTTCAACAATCAGTCAAGCATTGAGCAATATAAGAGAACAAAGAAAGTTCGAGACAAATTAAAACAAGGGATAAACAAACGGCAATAATACAGAAATAAAAAGGATACTTTAAATCCAATTAATAATTGGATCCCAAATTTTTATGCCTTGCATTTTTTCCCTTATCCCCTTAAGCCTGTACATAGCTATTTCAATATGATAAATATGGAGTAGTTTACATTGCCATTGATGAAAGGTTGGGGGTTCATTATCAATCCAGCGGGAGGTGATGCAGAACCGAAAAACAGACATACAAATGAATAGGAATGCTTCTTCAGCCCTGATCTGTTTGAAAACCAAAAATTACCAATTCGGGAGATAGTTTCACTACAATACCTAAAGTATTGTTAATAAAAGATTCAATATTAATAATAAAGCGAGGAAGTTTCTCACATCTGAAAAACATATGAATAGAGTCCGCATCCTCCTCCGCACAGCGATTACATCTTGAATCTCCCCCAACCTTCCATTTTGCTATCTTAACAGGAGAATAATAAAGATCAAAAATGGACATGTAATGTTGGCTTTGAAGGGATCCATTAAAAAGTACTTTCATAGATATTTCAATTGATCTTCCCATATCAATATTTAGTAAATCTAACTTCCTTTGCCATCTATTCTCAACCAAAAATAGATCATCTTTAATTAAATTAGTTGTCATTTGATAGACTGGGCCAATTTTCCTTGTTTTCCTAATGGCCTCCAGTATCTTATTAGCATTCATACAGGAATGAGCAAGAAGGCCTTTTGATTCTAGAAAACTCCGAATCTGAAGATACTTAAAAAAATGATGTTGTAATAGGCCAAATTTATTCTGAAGAACAATAAAAGAGGAAAATTGGGTATCTTGATATAAATCACCAAGAGTCTGTATACCTGAAAGAAACCATACTCTTATAATTTGATCATGAAAAACAGGTGGTAAAACAGAATTATTGAGCAGAGGAGAGTAATAGCTAATTGAACCCAAACCAAGAATTTTTTTCTTAAATTGTCGCCAGATTGCAGCACATGCTAGAATAATTTTAAATTTGTTTTTTTTATAATAGCTGGGTTCAATGATTTTCACTAAGCATTGGGGGGCCATCTGACCCAGTAAGAGTTCATAGACAGATGGATAAAGGGAATTTTCAGTGACAGTGTCCGAGAAAATAAGTATGCCAAAAGATCTTATTGAGATAAGCCAGTAATACAGCCGGAAGTTGGGGACTCCCCAGCCCCCTTTCAGTCTGGGTAAAAAGCACCATTTAAGCGCTCGACGAGAGCGACGGTACCCCCACAGAAATCTAGAGATCATCCTATCAATTTTTGTAAAATAGAGTGCAGAGAACAAGAGAGGTATTGTTCGAAATAAATATAAAAACTTGGGAAAGATTAACATTTTAATTATATTGACTCGACCATAGAGAGAGAAATGTAAATTATTTAATCTCTCCAAAGTTTTATTAGAAGAATTCAAGACAGGTTCAATATTCAAACGTACGATCTCATCAACCCTGGGAGAAATCGTAATCCCCAGATATTGAGCCTGAGCATCAAAAACTAATTCGTTAGGTCGACCAAAGTCAGAGTGAATTATTTGAGTTTTGGCCACATTTAATTTGTAGCCAGATAAGAAACCAAATTCTTCCGCAAGAAAAATAATTTTAGGTAATGCACGTCTAATATCTATAGTGGTAACAGCTACGTCATCTGCATATGCAAAAATTTTAAATAAGTTGGTGTTAATTTGTACTGGTATGATATCTAAAGCGGAGGATAAATTGCGGAGGTATGGTTCTAGGTATAATGCGAACAGGAGGGGTGAACAAGGACAACCTTGTCTAGTCCCCCTAGTTATTACAAAACCCCTAGAGAGAGAGTTAGTGATTCTGATAACCGCTTTGGGGTGAGTATATAAAGTTTTAATTACATTAATAAATGCGATGGGGAAGCCCATCCAGAGCATAACAGACCATAAAAACTCCCAGGAGACCCTGTCGAACGCTTTTTCAGCGTCCAACAGGGCCACCGCAACTGGAGATTCAGAGATCTGAGCCCAATCTAATAATGCTATTATCTTTTTAACATGGTCTGTAGTATCTCTTTTCAATATAAAGCCGTGTTGTCTAGGGGATACAAGAGTCGGCATTAAAGGATTAAGTCTATTGGCAAGAATTTTAGAATAGATCTTACTATCAGTAGAGATGAGGGAAATAAGTCGATATGAACCTAATTCTTCGCAATTTTTACCTTTCTTTTTAAAGATTACGATAATAGCATGGGACCATGATTCCAGTGAGTTACCTGTAAACGCAGAGCAAAAAATCTTAATCAGCTCCGGCTTTAAAATTCCTTTAAATTTGTGATAGAATTCTAGAGGAATAGAATCCGGGCCCATGGCTTTTCCGACCGCGAGACCAGTAATAGCTAGTTCAATCTCTTCCCAGGTGATTCAAAAAAATCTGATGACATTCCAGTAATATTGATCTGGTCGAGAAAATGTTTAATCTCAGGGCCGGATACTGTATCAGCTTGATGATATAGCAATTGATAGAATTCATTGAATGCTGCTAATATATCAGTTTTAGAGGTTTTAAACTCGCCATAGAGATCTTGAATTTTAAAAATCTCGTTAGCCGTGGATCTTTGACGTAGTCTTTGTGCCAAAACCTTCCCAGTTTGTTCACTAAGTTCATAACTTTCTGTCCGATGTTGATTGTGATGTTCGACGACCTGGTCGGCTATATGAGCATAAACGGAGCTACGTTTAATCGAGAGATCTTGTTGAGATTCCTCTATATCTTTATTTAGTTTGATACTCTCCGCAAGCCGTTTCTCTGCATTCAGAATCATATCGCAGTCGCTTTTAAATTTGTTACGCTTATTCTTTAATTGAAAGTTGGCATATTTTAAAGTCTCGCCCCGTACAACTGATTTAAATGTATCCCAAACTACTGGGGTTGAGGCCGTATCATTATTTAAATCAAAGAACTCCTGAATGACATTGGACATGAATTGAACATAGTCAGGTTGTGAAAGTAAATTCCGTTGGAATGTCCAGGTTGATTTATGTGTCTGTCCAGCTGACGGCAGACTAAACTTTAAATAGAGAGGATTATGATCGGATAACAATCTAGGCAGAACTTCAACCTCGATTTTATCCAGAAAAAACTGGGATAGAAAAAAATAATCAATACGAACAAACTTCGTATATGGGGCAGAAAAAAACGTGAAACCAGGCTCGTCTGGGTGGGTCGTATGCCAAGCATCGAATAGAGCATTGTCTAACAACAGAGACCTTAACGCCCTAAAAGACCGTGGTTTCAAGCCACTATATCTTGAATTTTGTCTGATATTAGAATCAGCATCAGAGTGGATATTAAGATCCCCACAAAAAATAATAGAAATGTTGCTAAGAGCTAGCTCCTGATTTAAGTAGTTAAATAATTCAGAGTCATCAATGTTAGGACCATAAACTGAATAAAGTAAAAACCTACACTGAAAAACAAGAAGTTCTGCCATTGCCCAACGGCCCCAATTATCAGCAGAGGTCTTGATAACTGTCCCCAGATTCCGGCGCATAAGTATGGCTACGCCTCGTTTAATGCCAGTCTGCCTGGAAGCAGTTAACAAGTCAAATCCAGGAAACTTAAGCAAATCTTTTTTCTCCCAAGATAAATGTGTCTCCTGGAGACAGAGTATATCAATCTGTGACAGATGAATCATTCTAATCAGCATAGCTCTCTTTTTTGAATCATTGAGACCATTAACATTAAGAGTACAAATTTTAATTATCTTATGCATTGAATAAAAAAACAGAAAGAGAAATTATAGAAATTGTGGTCTGTCACACATGACTTCCTATGAACTAGGAGACCACTTAAAATACAACAGAATTCCAGTGCTTTACCAGATAATACATTAATAGAAAACAGATCTGAATTAGACTCCGTAACCAAAGAATAACCAATCGAGCAATCTTGCTCAACTCTGACTGATGTTGAATTACACCCCCACCACCCCCTCCACCCCAGCAAACCTTCCCCTAGCATCATCCCCCCACCCCTACCCACCTTATGAGGCACAGGGACAGCCAGTCCCTGGGATCAGCGAGTGCCACCCCGCCCCCCTCCCAGATGACCCAAAGAGAAAAAAGGAAAAAAATTCAAAAATCAGCCTAATCCAGCCGACAAACAGTATCAAATTGACAGTTTGACCAAAAAACTAACACATGATGAACATGTTGAATGCCAGAAAAAGAAATACATAAAAACAATACTGTAATGACGTTAGCATTCAATTATAGAGAATCTAAATATTCTTTGGCCAAAATTTCAGAAACAAAAAATCTTGTTTGATTCCTAAAAATAACTTTAAGTTTGGCTGGATTTTGTAAATAAACAGTAGCGCCTTTTTCTTGGAAGCCGGCGATTAATTGTCGTAGCTGCCATCGCTTGATGACAGTTGATTGGCAAAAATCCGGCCTGACAAAAAAACAACAGCCATTAGCAGAGCGTTTTTTGTTGGGTCTAGCCAAATCAGAAATCGCTTCTCGAGCTAAAAAGTTAGTAAATCTAACCAAAATGGCTCTCGGGTACTCTCCGTCTTTAGGCTTGGATTTACTTGGAAACCGGTGGGCACGTTCAATACCTAGCGGCCAGTCCCAAGAAGTGAGTTCCGGAAATGCAGCAGAAAAAAGATCACAAATACATTTCCGGATATCTGTACCCCAAAGATTCTCAGGGACGCCTAAAATACGCAAATTATTCCTCCTCGAGTGGTTTTCCAACTCGGCAAGCTTGAAGCTGAGATCGTCCCGTTGAGCCTTAACCAAGGCAAGTTCCTTTTTTTGTGTAGCGACTTCGTCTTCTAAGATAGAGATCCTGGTTTCAGCCTCTGACACTTTAGCAGTTATATCAGTGCAGAATTTGGTGAAGCGGCGCACAGCATTTTTAACTTTTTGACAGGTACCTTGTGTACGGGCGATCTCCATTTTGGTGTTCGATCTGTGTGCCAGCATTGTTTGATAAATCATGGAGAGAGTCACTACTGAAGAGGAATCAGAGGGATCAGAGGGAGATTCTTCACAAATGGCTTCCTCAACTGGAGGATCAGGCTGTACAGATAAAGAATCCTCAGGACCGTTAGATCTGTTCCTATATGCAGGTGACCGCCTGACCCTGTGTTTCTTAACGGTTATGCTAGAGCCTGGAGAAGTCTCGCTTGCCCCCGTCTCATCACCCAAACTGCCGTTCTCAGGATAATCAGCCCAATCCTTATCCAAGCTTTCATCGGATGTTAAATCGGACATAGAAAAAAAATTCTCAGTGGGCTCCAGAGTAATATCTTGAAGAAAGGTTTCAGTAGGGACTGACACAGGTGACTCTGTAGGTTTCACAGGACTGGTGAAAGGATATACGTTATCACTTGATGGCTCCCCGCCAATTTCGGTTCCACCTAGAGTGATCAAGGTATTGGAAACTACAGGTCCCAGAATGCTGTGTGAAAGTGTTCTAGATATAGTTAAAGGGTCAGGAGCTTGGATCACAACTAATTCAGAATCAAGGTTTGATGCGATGTCATTAATTACAGAGTGTGTAACCGTATTGCCATCTCCTTTTTCTAGTAGTGCAGGGGGAATAGTTGAAGCCAAATGGGGCTGTTTAATGGTGTTTTTAACAGCGTGCTTCTCAAAGAGTTCGGGTACAGTTTGGGTTATCCCCTTGCCGAGAGGCTCTCCCCGTTTTTTTTGGGCAGAAAAAGCAGAGATAGACTTACCAGCTTTGGCGAACCCGCGAGGTTAACAGCTTCAAGCTCCTCTATATCGTTAGTTGGAGCATGTTTGCTCTTCCCACTCCGAGTATTCGGAGGTTTCGCCAACTGATTGATGTTTTTTGGCGGCATTATATGGAACCGCAGACCAAAGCAAGGCACCGAATATCTAGCCCGCCGGAACCAGAATGGAAAACACCGGGCAAAACAGCTGAGCCGGGGGAGCTGGAGGAGGGTGAACCACATGGAACTCGACCGAGATGAGACACAGGCAATCCTGAAACAGTCCGGGAAGATCGCAGCAACAAAGTATCAAATGGAGAGGGTCCAGCTCGGCGTCAGCGAGGAGGGGGAGGCGAGAAAAGCCAGCAGCCGCACGCCGCAAGCCGGAGGAAGCCCAGTCGGCAGTGTGAGAGTCAGCGTGGATACAGCAATAAGTGGATTTAGCGTTTTTCCTTAATTCCTTCTCGGGAGGCTCATAAATCTCGACCCTGAGCCCTTTAGCCTTACTGCGGGCCGGGGAAGAAGCCCAAATTGATCGGTCAGTCCTCCTTGGCGTCGTTTCTCTTCGGGTCAGGGAGCAGAGTAGCGGGAGCGGAGACGACTCACACCGCTAGGCTAGCGGTCGCCATCTTGCCTCCTGCGTCGTCATCCTTACAAATTCTAAATTAAAATATATAGGGCCTCATGTAGGTAGCGAAATACCAGTCGGTAACGGCCGATTTTCGGTAAATATGCCGTTACCGACCGGTATTCAGACAAGTGAGATGTAGGAGTCCAAAAACCACTTTTCGGTAAATATGAGGCGGTAAATACCGATTCATAGTTACCGAATTCTAAAATACCGATTCATATTTACCGAATACACATTTAACGAATCGGTAAATATGAAGTGGTAAATATGAAGTGGTAAAAATTTAAAATGACATGTAGGAGCAGTCGGTAATTAAGAAATCCAGGAAAATCGGTAAATAAGAGTCGGTAATTAACACGGATGGAAAGCAGGTGGTAACCATCAACAATGCACATAAGCAATCCCAAAATGCAACAGCGTGGACAACATGGCCGCCATGTACGTCATTGCAAGGCGCCTACGTCTACAGGCAGCAGGACTGAGGGTGTGGCGACGGGAGGAACAAATCTACAGACAGCGCATCACACTATTCCAGCTGACTGATGCAGAGATACATGAGAGGTACAGGCTACACCCCGAAACCATCATGGACCTGATAAGGGACCTGCACCCACTCCTGGACCAGCCAACAAGAAGGGCGCACGCCATACCACCACATGTGCAGGTGCTCTGCAGCCTACATCTACTGGCATCCGGCAGTTATCAGGTGGTGACAGCTGCGGTGGGTGGTGTATCCCAGAGTTGCCTGTCCCGTTTCTTCAGGAAGTTCCTGGATGCCATGATGCAGAGAATGCACCACTACATAAGCTTCCCAAACACACAGGCTGCACTGCAGAAAACAAAAACAGACTTTTATCACATGGCACAGTTCCCCCATGTCATCGGCTGTATTGATGGTACACACATCCCAATCTGTCCACCAGCTGATACAGAGCACATCTACAGGAACAGGAAGTCCACCCACTCCATCAATGTGCAGGTGATCTGTGATGCAGGGAACATCATCACAGATATTGTTGCAAAGTTTCCTGGGAGCACCCACGACTCTTACATCTTCCAGAATAGTGGGATCTACACACGACTGAGTGCCGGAGAATTCCGAGAGGGATACCTGCTGGGTAAGTAACAGTGACGCCCCTTGAAACCTGCAAATCAGAGTGTATAGAGGCATGTACCTGATGGTTCCCTTTTACTCATCCAGGCGACAGTGCATATGCATGCCGTTCATTCATCCTCACTCCCTACCTACACCCAGCAACCCAGAGTGAGAGACGATACAACGTGGCCCACAAAACAACACGCAATGTGGTGGAGCGCACGTTTGGACTACTGAAGAGCAGGTTCCGCTGCCTCCACAAGAGCGGAGGCGCACGCCAGTACAAACCCATCACCTGCTGCAAGATAATTGCCACTTGTGCAATGCTGCACAACCTTGCCACGAAAAAAGGTACAGATGTGGAACTAACATATTTTGAGGACAACGAGGATGAGTCAGGCCAGCCAGAGGGCAGCGCAGCTAGAGTGCCAACTGCAATCGATGGGAGAGAGAGACGGGCAGAGATCACATGCAACTATTTCTGAGTAAGTGAGGGGACACAGCGAGTTGTGAGAAGTCATGACGTAGTTTAATGTGGCACCACGCCATGAACACATGAACAGGCCAATCTTGCAATATGCCATCTATACAATGAGTATGTCCAGGGTTACGTCACCCAATGGCAAGTGGATAAGCAGGGCCACATCAATGTTTGCGCATACGCGCTGCAGTGGTGGATTGCACGGCCTGTGCATCCTCACTAGAGCCAACCCCAAGCCGCCTGCTGCTCCTGCGTGCTTCGGGGACGGGGGGTGTGATGCTGCTGCTGGTGTCGATGCTCTCCGCAGCATCCCCTGCAGCAGTTGTCGACGCCTGACTAGTCAATAGCACCCCTAGTGCACTTGTCACCTGCACCATCCCCCGAGACAGGTCGCTGCAGCACTGTGTTAGGCCCTCCTGCATCGTCACAGAGCGCCGGCAAAGTAGGGAAGTCGCAGTTGCCAGACGGTTGAGTGCCCTGCTGGTAGTGTTCCTTCTCTGGCGTTCCCGGCGCCGTGCTTCGATGTCAGCATCTAATTTGCTGCACAACTGCTGGATTGACTGGGACATGTCCCGAATGCCCGCAGCCATGCCGCCAATGTTTGTGTCCATGTTGACTAAGCTTGTCTTCATCACCCGCATGTGCCTCTGGACTGACATAACTGCCTTTGATTGCAGGCGCTGTTGCTTCAACATTTGGCCCTCGAGCCCCAAGAAGACACCATGGCCGTCAGTGGGTGCTGGTGGACTCTGGACACGCGACCTGCGGCGCCCTCTTGCCCCCGTCTGTGCTGCCTGTGAGGCGTGGGGCACAGTGGGATGGCTCCCTTCCTGGGGCCCGGTGCGGTCTTCTGGGCCCATGCTGTCGTCTGACGAGGTGTCTAAGGCTCGTAGCCTGGCTGCTGGACGCCTCCTCATTCTCACACCTGCAAGCGGAGATGTGGCCGGTGAATCGAACATGAGTGGCGATGCTGGCTCTGGTGGTGGTGATGCTGGCTCTCGGTGAGGTGATGCTGGCTCTGTGTGCGGCGAGGCTGGCTGCGTAGGTGGTGCGGCTGCAAGTGGGCCTGCTCCCTGGTCAGAACTCGTGCTGGCTAGAGGTGATTTTTGTGGCCGGTGTGCCGTCTCCCCTGCAGCATGCCCTGTACTGCATGATGTCACATCTGTGGACAGAAAAACAACATTGGCTCAGTGTCCCCGAAGGGCTGCATTGCAAGCGTCACAATAAATCATTTCCCATTCCAATCTGTCCTCTGTCTCCTTGTGCCTCGAGTGCGTGACATGCCTTGTTGCCCTGTAACATTTACGTCATGGTTAGTGTTGCCCTGACTACATCTCCCGGAATGCATTGCCTGTCTGCACTGACACGTGTGGACTGCAGTGTGATTCTCGTTTCACAATGGGGGATGTGGGATAGGGGTAGGGGAGGCTACATTGCTGTGCTTTCGTCTTACCTTGGTGTGTTGCGGCTCTGGCAGAGCTGTCGGCGTCCCCAAGACCCACGACGCTCTCTTGCTCGAGTGTGGCCGCCACCAGCTCCTCCAGTTCGGTGAGGGCAGGTGCCCTGTTGGTTCCACCTCCGGTCTGGCTGGCCTCCTTCTGGATGTCGCCCATCTTCCTCTTGGTCACAATCCTCAGGTCATACCAGCGCTTTTTGAGGACCTCAATGTCCCTGTGGGTCACTCCCACAGCATTGACCTGCGCCTGGATGGCCAGCCATATGTTGCGCTTTTCGGCCTCAGGCACTTGCAGGGATTGCCTCCCAAACAGCTTCTGGTGCTGCTTCACCACCTCCTCCACCAGCACCTGGAGTTCCTTGGGGCTGAATTTGAGCTTCCTCCTCCTTTCCCCTCCGTCTTTCTGTGTTCTCTGGCTGGACATGCTGTTCGTTTCCCGCTCGCACATGCAACTGCTCCCTGCCTCTCCTCTGCACTCCAAGCCTCTCCAGGGTCGGCTAATTATGTACACCTGCCTGGGTGTGGCCACTTCGGCTAATTGTGTACACCTGCCTGGGTGTGGGCAGTTCCTGGTTGGGTGGGCTGTCGTTGCACAGGATTAGCTGTTTCGTCAAGTCATGTGATGTTATTTACCGAATCCGTACGTACCGATTCGGTATTTTCCGATTCGGTAGATACCACCTCGGTATTTTCCGATTCGGTAGATACCACCTCGGTATTTACCGATTCGGTGGATACCACCTCGGTATTTACCGATTCGGTGAATTCCGATTCGTATTTACCGACTGTTACCGAATCGGTAACTGTTACCGAATTTTTACCTACATATAACTTACCGGTTCTAATTTACCGATTCGGTACGGCTCGGTATTTAAGAACCGGTAAAATTTATTTACCTACATGAGGCCCATATTGTTTTAAAATCTCCTAAACACCCTATACCCCACTACTAAAAATAATTAAACAATTATTTATATACCTAAATACAACTAAAAATACAAATTTACACAAATTCATTACTAAAAAATTATAAATGACTAAAAACACAAATGAATAAAAATAATAAACATGTACAATCAAAAACACTACAATATATGTTATACAAATTAGCACTTGCAAAAATATTACATGCAACAATATTTTTTACATTGATATTTATTACAACAATATTCAAAACAACACTAAGGGGCCGATTACTATGTCGTTAGGAAACAACTGTTCCGAATGAACCGGTTCCAGAATAGTTTCCAAACAAATTGGGTCCTGTGAGTCCGGATGACCGATTACGATGCTTCCCAACATCGTTCGGTCGGACTCGCATTGACTTCAATGGGAGCCTGTGCTCTGAACGAGAACACAGGCTCCCATTGAAAAAAGGCATGGTTGGGGAAAACGTTGCACCCTGTTGCGAGCACCCCATGGTGCCTGCCACATTGTGCATGGTTGGGAAGAGGGGTCCCTTGGGTACCCCTCGTGGGCCATATTCGTACGTCTCCAGATGAAGGGGGCCCGTAACAGGCTCCCAAAGACTGATTCCGGCTGCCGTTTTGTCTCGGGCACACTGAATCGGAACAGCTGTCTGAATCGGTCCTGTAATCGCTCGTCTGGAAAATGTGTCCAAAGAGCTGTACAAATCGGCTCTGAAAGACTCTGGCTGTCTGGATGCCTTTCAGAACCGATTCGAGCGATTTCTGGACATCGTAATCGATCGTTGGGAAATCTGTACGATTCAGTGGGAAACAACGGTTCGGAATCGGATTCTGTAATACCGAATCCAATGTGGAGCCCTTCCTAATGACATGGTAATCGGCCCCTAAAAATTATAATTTTACCTGAGATATTCCTGTTAGTTATATTTTTGATATCTCGATATTTTTGACACAATACTTTTGTTTCAGGATATTTGTTTATGATATTTTGTTCAAATACTGAAGGAGGCATGTCAAAGTCTGACAAGGTTCTGGATTTTCCACAAACTGCATCTTTCATTGTAACAGAACACATGATCTTACAAAGTGTCATGATGGTCTTCCACTTTCCACCTCTTGCTCCCTCCCTCCTAATGATCTTACTTTAGACAATGCGCTCTACCCTCACAGTTTATAAATCACAGTCCATACATTATTTTAACCTCCAAACAGCACATGCAAAGGAAGGACATCTTTCTCCGACATTTCATTGAAACGAAAGTGTAGTTGCAAGTATTCACACTACTATAAAAACACAGCCAATATATATGGAGAGTGACCACCTTCCTCCAGGCCATTACTGAGACTGTTTCCAGAAATAACTTTCACCTAATGCATTCTGGATTCCTTTGCTTCCATTTCGCTAATTATGTTAACACACCTATAATCAATGATTTGTTTGTAAAAAGTTCAACTCTGGAGACATTAATGAAAATAAAAAAAAACTTTACTTTAGGAGCTTTGGGAGCAGAAGATCAAGTCAATTGTCCGATTAAGCAACCTTGAAGAAGGAAGTGGTCCAGTTGACAAATAAGAACACAATGCAGAAAAAGCTAGTTACTGATGTTTCTTTAAATAAGATAATTTTAATGTAATTCCTACTTTAATATAAAAAGATTATTAATTTTGCACAATAATTGTATTAGTAAATAATTGTTTTTGATCAGTTTGAATATATCTATTTAAAAGGATTTGTTTTTAAGAATACATTAGTTAACATTTTTACGTTCATTTTAATTAATACACATGATTGATAACTGTTAGACCTGACACCATTGGCGTGAGTCTCCCTTCCATTTTTTCACTGTGCCTCCTCTGTTTTTCTGGTGATAGATGTTCTGGGTGTTGCGCCACTGCCGTTCAGTGCCGCAGCGCGGATGCTCCCTGTATAAAGATGACACATGGATTGGTGTATCCCTGATTGGCTTATTTGGTCTACCTGTTAGTCCCTAGTAATGTGGCCTGTGTGTGCCCAGGGCTGGTAACCCAAATGCTGCTGGTGGGCCTGCAGCGCTGATTTGCGCCACCCACAGAAGCGGCTTGTAAAGTATGTCTCAGGCCTGCCACTGCGGTGTCTGTGTGCAGTCTAGAGCTGCCATCTTGGCTGTGAAGTGCACCCACTTCCCAGTCCCTGAACCTTCCCTTGGCATCATGTAAGTCACCCCTATGGTAAGGTGCATTGTATGTGTAAGGTAGGACATGCTCTGATGTATGTAGAATGTCCTGGTAGTGAATTACACGCAATTTCGTTTTTCACTACTGTAAGGCTACCTGTTCTCCATAGGCCAGAATGGGAGGTTTTGGCTATTACATCCTGTAGTCCTAACTGACCCATAGAACATGGTAGAAAAACGAATTTAGTATGCCTGAGCTCAAAATATTAAAATACATCTTTTAGTGAAGGTTATTTTTATATCCTGTGTTTGAAACTACCACTTTTAGAATGTAGGTCCTTTCTTGCCTAAGCCTTCCAGTGTGCTCTGCTATTATGTGTATTGGCTGTCTGGTTTTGGAGGGACAGGGCAGGCTGAGTCAGACCTGGGTTGAATAGAGATATCTGCCTTGGACTGAGGGGAGGGGTAGCTCCTGCACTTGAATAGGGCTGTGCCTGGCAAGGTGAATGCTGGCTCCACCTCCCACTGTGCATCTGAGGGCAGGCCCCCTCTTTCTGAAAGGAAGGATGCAGCCTGGTAAACAAAGTGCTCCAGGGCTGGGCATAACTGGATATGGTTGGGTTCAGTGACCTGTAGCTCCTAAGAACAAAGACTTTGGGGGTATAAATATTTGTGCCCAAACCCCTACAATTTGTATTGCCCCTGGATTTCAAGACGAACCTCTGTCCGTGGAACTGAAGAAAAGCTGCAGGAGAGGACTGTCCTGGTGTTGTGTGCTGTTCCCTGGATTGGCCTGCAGTGGTTTTCATTGGACTGGAAAAAGGAGGGAAAATGAGCTGTAAGAGAACTTTTTAATCTTGACCCAAGGGCCAGAGAGAGAACTAGCCTCCTGACTGAAGTCTCAGGAACAGCAGACTTCATTTTCATCGCTAAGGCCTGTTAGCGAGCCACCGCAGCCGCCGCAGCCGAGGAGCGTGAAAAAAATTCATCGCTTGCTGAAGGCTCACTGGCCTGATCCTCTCTCTGCACGTTCGCGGCCAGAAAATCGTCGCTGCAACGGCTGAGCGTGAAGAAAATCGTCGCATCGCTGCCGCTGAAGGCTCGCTGGCCTGATCATTGCCCCGCACGTTTGCGGCCAGAAAATCGTCGCTTCAACGGCTGAGCGTGAAGAAAATCGTCGCATCGCTGCCATTAAAGGGTCGCTGGCCTGATCATTGCCCCACACGTTTGCGGCCAGAAAATCGTCGCTGCAACGGCTGAGCGTGAAGAAAATTGTCACATCGCTGCCGCTGAAGGCCCGCTGGCCTGATCATCGCCCCGCACGTTTGTGGCCAGAAAATCGCTGCTACAGCGGCTGAGCGTAAGGAAAATCGTTGCTAACCCCTGTTAGCGAGCGGCCACGACCAGAGCGTGAGAAAAAACATCGCTAACCCGCCAGAACGACATTTCTTGTGGATTATTTGCCAGCATCTCAGAACTGTGAGTAGAGGGGTCGCAGAGACCACTGTCCTGAACTGAACTTTCCCTTACCCCTTGAAAATATTTTTGCAGCATCCAGAGAGAACTATTTTTGTACATTATTGTAATTGCCTCGTTATTTGGGGCCTCATGTAGGTAGCATACCAGTTACCACTTCTAAAATACCGAACGTTACCGAATCGGTATTTTAGAAGTGGTAACTCGTATGTAGGTAATGAGTCGGTATTTTTTACCGATTCGTTACAATTCGGTAATTACCGAATCGGTATTTACCGATTCGGTAATGAGGCATACCTTCCCATTGATGGGAAGGTATGCCTCATTACCGAATCGGTAAATACCGATTCGGTAATGGTGGAGAAAATGCAAGGGTGGCAGGGTGTCACATTGACACCCTGTTGCACCCCTGATTCGGCCATGTGTGCACATGTGGCACACATACATGCCCTAAGGGCATGTATGTATGCCACATTGCACACTGCTACGCGCTTCAAAATGCATACACACATACATTAATTATTTACCACCAACTATAAGTTGGTGGTAAATACCGACTCCTAAACACACCCACACACTCCCCCTACATATCATTTCTGGAATCGGAATTTACCGATTCGGTGAAATTACCGAATCGGTAAAATTACCACATCGGTAACGTTACCGATTCGGTAATTTTACCGATTCGGTAGTTTTACCGAATCGGTAAATTCCGATTCCAGAAATTGACCCCCTACATACCAATAGCCAAAATACCGGTCGGTAACGGTATAATTACCGAAAATCGGCCGTTACCGACCGGTATTTGGCTACCTACATGAGGCCCTTGGTCTTTTGATAAGTCTCTATAAACATAATTATTTTCTTTGATAAACTACCTCTGTGGTGTCCATTTGTAGTGTTCCTCGCTGTATTTACTGTGTATGATTATCAACGCTTTATACACTGCCTCTGAGATTAGCCTAACTGCTCGTGCTACGTTACCACAGGGTGGAGCAGGGGTTGTCAAGGGGGTGCAGCCCTTCACTCTGACTAAGAAACAAGGGTCCCTGCTTGGACGGTGGCCATCCAGAGACCCCTATTTCTAACACTGGTGGTCAGCGGTGGGGATCTGGACTTGCGTTGGTGACCGCATACAGTAATTATAGTGTACACTACTAGTGATTGCAGACCATAACTTGCCACATACGTACTTGAGGATTTTTGTTGGATTTTTTTTTTTTTAAGTCTATTTTTGATAAGGAGCGCCAGTTGTTGTCACATTGGCCAAGCTCAGAGTTGTTGACCCAGAAGAGTTTTCCTGGGAAGAGGAGAAGATAGATACCTACACGTCCAAGGAGCTAAAAAGATTTTGTGAGAAAGTTACAGTCCCTACCACAGGGTTCACCAGGAAAGAGGAATTCTGCAAGGCACTGAAGGCCTGGCTAGCAGCCAGGGATGCCCCTACGAATGTGGGAGAACCTGTGGTGGAGGGAGAAAATGTGGATGAAGTGTTTGATGCAGTAGGTAGGAAAGCGCCTTCCAGCCCGGGCACAAATGTGTCGGCGAGGGGTCTGTCCCCAGAGGAGTTGGAGGACAGGGAAAGAGAGAGGCGCCATAATAGGGAAATGGCTAAGATACAACTAGACGGTCAGAAGGAGAGAGACCTTATGATCAAGAAGCTAGAATTTGAAATGATGAGAATGAAGCTTGAGCATTGAGGGAGCTGGAGATTAAGGCAACGAGTGGAGAGACCTCCAGTCCCTCTGGTGGCAGCATACCAGTAGTACAGACAGAGAACAGAGTATAAATTCCCAAAGAGGTTATTAAGGATTTCCACAAGAGTGAGGATATTGGGCAATGGTTTGCCGCTTATGAAATAGCTATGGTGTCCCACCGGGACCCTGAGAAGGATTGGGGAGCGGGGTTGTGGGGACGGTTTGTGAGTGAGGGAAGAGACCCCTTGTTGGATCTGCCCCCAGAAAATAGAATGGTTTATGAACACATGAAGGAAGCACTGATGAGACGCTATGGGCTGACCCCTGAGATGTACAGACAAAGGTTTAGGTCCTGTAAGAAGTTGGAAGGTACCACATGGGTGGAGTATGTGTCTTTTTTTTGCAGAGCAATGGAACGCTGGGTAAAAGGTAGCAAGGTTGAAACGTTTGAGCAACTGTATGACTTAATTGCCTGGGAGCATCTGTCTGAAAACTGTTTTCCTGAGCTAAGCCAACACCCCATTGATTGCAGGCTGTCTAAACCGAGGAAGCTTGCTGAGGAGGCGGACCGCTGGGTCAGCACCAGGGTCCACAAGGGTCCGATGGGAGACATCGCCAGGGGTAGGCAGGGTCCCCAGCAGAGAAGTGGGGGGACCGGGGTCCACCCAGGGAGTTTCACCGAGGGCCCCAAAGTAATCCCCAAGGGAACCAAACAGTGGTGTCCCAGCCTCCCCAAGAAAGGAAGCCAATGCCCCCGCCAGGTAGGCCTGGTCTCAGGGGCTCCCTACCTGTTATAATTGTGGCCAAGTGGGCCACCGGTCTATTGATCCCCAGTTCCCTCAGCGGGCTACTGCCACACCCCCATGGGTGCCCCCCGCCAGATGGCTAGTGTAGCATTAGAAGGAGAGGAGATGGATACCCAAGAGGGGTGGGACCCTGTACAGTTAACCCTTGTCTCCCTAGGAGACTGTGAAATGGTCTCTAAAACTGCACTGCCTGACAACACTAAAAATTACAGGCAGTGGGTGACCATCAATGGCCATGAAGTGGAGGCTCTCACGGACACAGGAGCGAGTATAACTGCTGTCAGCTCCCGGTTGGTGTCCCAAGAACAGATCATTCCCCATGCACTCTGCCCAGTAGTGTCAGCTGACAACTCAGATAGCCAATGTGAGGTGGCTCAGGTTCCATTCGAGTGGGGGGGTCTCAGGAACTCTTCAAGTAGCTGTGAGGCCCGCCATGCCTGTAGACTGTCTGTTGGGCAACGATTTGGAGAACTCCCCATGGGCTATGGTGGAGAGGAGTTCTCACTTGGAAATGCTGGGCCTGCCTGAATTGGCGTGTGCCACCACTCGGTCCATGGCAGCCAAAGAGGGTGTTGAGAGAGGCCTGGAGCCTTAGAGTATGGCACAGGTCCCTGCCTTAGAGAGAAGGGGCAGGGGGCATGGGAAGCTGGTCCCCTTGGTTCCCATGGCCCAGGAGGGAGCAGACCCTGAGGGGGATGCCCTTTAGCCTACTGGGGAGCAGGGTGCCGACCTGGGGGACCTGCCTGAGCTGACCCATTGGCAGCAGGAAGGAGGGCCCACCAGGGAGGAGTTTTGGGAGCAGCAAAGAGTTTGCGCTTCTCTTGAGGGTATGCAGCGACAGGCTGCAGCCCAGGCAGCAGGTGACATGTCTGGTTCACATCTGATTTATTGGGAGAACAGTCTCCTGTATAGTGAGCCTAAGGCTGCTGAGCCGGGGTTGGCCCGTGTGCTGGTGGTACCTGAGTGCTTCAGGGCCTACCTACTGGGGTTGGCTCATGACATTCCATTGGCAGGGCATCTGGGGCAGAACAAGACCTTTGAGAGGCTGGTCACCCACTTTTATCGGCCCCAGATGTGCAAAAGTACAGATACTTATTGCAGGACCTGTGAGACTTGCCAGGCAAGTGGGAAGAGTGGGGGGAAGATCAAGGCCCCACTCCAGCTCTTTTCCGTTGTGAGTACCCCATTCGAGCGAGTGGGAATTGACATTGTGGGGCCTCTGGACCCCAAGACAGCCATGGGCAACAGGCACATCCTGGTCTTGGTGGACCATGCCACTCGGTACCCTGAAGCCATCCTGCTCAGGACAGTGATGGCCCCTGTGGTGGGATGTGCACTGATGGAGATCTTCTCCCGTGTGGGGTTCCCCAGAGAGGTGGTGTCTGACAGGGGGACCAACTTCATCTCCCAGTCCATGAAGTCTCTGTGGGAGGAGTGTGGGGTAACTTATAAGTTCACCACTCCTTACCACCCCCAAGGAAACGGTCTGGTTGAAACGTTCAACCGGACCTTAAAAGGTATGATTATGGGCCTAGAGGAGCCCCTGAGGCGTAAGTGGGATGTCCTCTTGCCATGCCTGTTGTTCGCCTACCGTGAGGTAACCCAGAAGTCCTTGGGGTTCAGCCCCTTTGAACTGCTCTATGGGCACCCGGTCACAGGGCCTCTGAGTCTGGTCAGGGAAGGCTGGGAGCAATCTCCCAGGAAACCTCCCCAAGATGTATTTAGCTACATCTTGGCCTTCAGGAACGAGACTCGGCGTTTCAGAAAAATTGCTGAGGCAAATCTGGAAGCCAGCCAGGAGGAAATGAAACGTTGGCACGACCAGAATGCCACTCTGGTCGAGTTTCAACTTGGTCAGAAGATTTGGGTACTGGCCCCAGTGGAGCCCTGCACGCTCCAAGATAAGTGGACCGGTCCATTTGAGGTGGTGGAGTGCAAAAGTCAAGTTACCTACCTGGTGGACTTTCAGTCACCCAGGAACCCCCTGCGGGTCCTGCATGTGAACCGCCTGAAGCCCCACTTTGCGAGGTCTGAAGTGGGCATGTTGCTGGCCACAAATGCTGGAATGGAGGAGGAGAGTGAGCCTCTTCCTGATCTCCTATGCGCAGAAGAGAAGGATGGGTCAGTGGAGGGTGTGGTCCTCTCCACCACACTGGCCCCTGAGCAGCAGAGAGATTGTCACCAGCTGTTGGGGCAATTCTCCGATTTGTTTTCCCTAGTGCCGGGTGTCACTGACTGGTGCGTCCATGAGGTTGACACCGGGGACAGCCTCCCTGTCAAGCATAAGGCTTACCGGGTGTCTGACAGGGTCAGGGCCTGCATTAAGGAGGAGGTCTCCAAAATGTTTGCCCTAGGGGTGATTGAGTCCTCTAGCAGCCCTTGGTCCAGGTTTTGGTACCAAAGTTCTGCCGCGCCTGGTGAGGCCCCTGAACTAAGGTTCTGTGTGGACTACCGAGGTCTCAATTCGGTCACGAGGACCGACGCGCACCCCACCCCCAGAGCTGATGTGCTCATAGATCGGTTAGGGGCTGCCCGGTACCTCAGCACATTTGATCTAACGTCTGGGTACTGGCAGATCGCCTTGACTGATGGGGCAAAGGAGAGGTCCGCATTCTCCACACCAGATGGGCACTACCAGTTCCGTGTGATGCCCTTTGGGATGAAGAAAACAAGTGTTGGCTGGGCTGGAGGATTTCAGTGCCGCCTACCTGGACGACATTGCGGTACTCAGTTCCTCCTGGGAGGACCACTTGCGCCACTTCTCTGAAGTGTTGATGACACTGCGCAAAGCAGGCCTCACAATCAAGGCCAGTAAGTGCCGGATTGGGCAGGGTTTGGTGGTGTACCTAGGCCACCAAGTGGGGAGTGGCCAGGTGGCACCCCTGCAGCCCAAGATTGAGACCATCCTGGCTTGGGAGCCCCCAAGGACCCAGACGCAGGTGAGGGCCTTCTTAGTACTCACGGGGTACTACAGGAGGTTTGTCAAGGGTTATGGCAACGTTATTGCCCCCTTGACTGAGCTGACTTCCAAGAAGCAGCCCAAGATTGTGAACTGGACTGACACCTGCAAAAAAGCTTTTGATACCCTCAAGACTGCCATGTGTACCGCGCCTGTACTCCAGGCGCCCAACTTTGCTAAAGAATTTATTGACCAGACAGACGCTTCAGAGCATGGGGTGGGGGCTGTTCTGTTACAGATCAATGAGGAGGGACTAGACCAACCTGTAGCCTTCATCAGTAGTAGGCTACTGCCACGGGAACTGAGGTGGAGTGCCATTGAGCGAGAAGCATTTGCTGTGGTCTGGGCATTGAAGAAGCTGAGACCATACCTGTTTGGGACTCACTTCCGGGTTCAGACAGACCACAGACCCCTCAGATGGTTGATGCAGATGAGGGGTGAGAATCCCAAGCTGTTGTGGTGGTCCATTTCCCTACAGGGGATGGACTTTATGGTGGAACACCGCCCTGGGACAGAGCACGCCATTGCTGACGGTCTGTCCCTGTTTTTCCGCCTTAGTGACAAGAACTTCCCAGGAGATGCGTAGTCCTCCCCACATTTCAGCTGGAGGGGATGCGTGTTAGACCTGGTACCATTGGCGTGAGTCTCCCTTCCATTTTTTCACTGTGCCTCCTCTGTTTTTCTGGTGATAGATGCTCTGGGCATTGCGCCACTGCCGTTCAGTGCCGCAGCGCGGATGCTCCCTGTATAAAGATGACACATGGATTGGTGTATCCCTGATTGGCTTATTTGGTCTACCTGTTAGTCCCTAGTAATGTGGCCTGTGTGTGCCCAGGGCTGGTAACCCAAATGCTGCTGGTGGGCCTGCAGCGTTGATTTGCACCACCAACAGAAGCGGCTTGTAAAGTATGTCTCAGGCCTGCCACTGCGGTGTCTGTGTGCAGTCTAGAACTGCCATCTTGGCTGTGAAGTGCACCCACTTCCCAGCCCCTGAACCTGTCCTTGGCATCATGTAAGTCACCCCTATGGTAAGGTGCATTGTATGTGTAAGGTAGGACATGCTCTGATGTGTGTAGCATGTCCTGATAGTGAATTACACCCAATTTCGTTTTTCACTACTGTAAGGCTACCTGTTCTCCATAGGCCAGAATGGGAGGTTTTGGCTATTACATCCTATAGTCTTAACTGACCCATAGAACATGGTAGGAAAATGAATTTAGTATGCCTGAGCTCAGAATATTAAAATACATCTTTTAGTGAAGGTTATTTTTATATCCTGTGTTTGAAACTACCACTTTTAGAATGTAGGTACTTTCTTGCCTATGCCTTCCAGTGTGCTCTGCTATTACGTGTATTGGCTGTCTGGGTTTGGAGGGACAGGGCAGGCTGAGTCAGACCTGGGTTGAATAGAGATATCTGCCTTGGAGTGAGGGGAGGGGTAGCTCCTGCACTTGAATAGGGCTGTGCCTGGCAAGGTGAATGCTGGCTCCACCTCCCACTGTGCGTCTGAGGGCAGGCCCCCTCTTTCTGAAAGGAAGGATGCAGCCTGGTAAACAAAGTGCTCCAGGGCTGGGCAGAACTGGATCTGGCTGGGTTCAGTGACCTGTAGCTCCTAAGAACAAGGACTTTGGGGGTATAAATATTTGTGCCCAAACCCCTACAATTTGTATTGCCCCTGGATTTCAAGACGAACCTCTGTCTGTGGAACTGAAGAAAAGCTGCAGGAGAGGACTGTCCTGGTGTTGTGTGCTGTTCCCTGGATTGGCCTGCAGTAGTTTTCATTGGACTGGAAAAAGGAGGGAAAAAGGAGCTGTAAGAGAACTTTTTAATCTTGACCCTGCAATCACCCAAGGGCTAGAGAGAGAACTAGCCTCCTGACTGAAGTCTCAGGACCAGCAGACTTCATTTTAGTTGCTAAGGCCTGTTAGCGAGCCGCCACAGCCGAGGAGCGTGAAAAGAATCGCTGCACTTGCTGAGCGTGAAGAAAATCGTCGCATCGCTGCCGCTGAAGGCTCGCTGGCCTGATCCTCGCTCCGCACGATCACGGCCAGAAAATCGTCGCTGCAACGGCTGAGCGTGAAGAAAATCATCGCATCGATGCCGCTGAAGGCTCGCTGGCCTGATCATCGCCCGCAAGTTTGCGGCCAAAAAATTGGCGCTGCAACGGCTGAGCGTGAGGAAAATCGTCACAGCATTGCCGCTGAAGGCCCGCTGGCCTGATCATCACCCCACACATTTGCGGCCAGAAAATCACCACTGCAGCGGCTGAGCGTAAGGAAAATCGTCGCTAACCCCTGTTAGCGAGCGGCCGCGACCAGAGCGTGAGAAAAACCATTGCTAACCCGCCGGAGCGACATTTCTTGTGGATTATTTGCCAGCATCTCAGAACTGTGAGTAGAGGGGTCGCAGAGACCACTGTCCTGAACTGAACTTTCCCTTACCCCTTGGAACTATTTTTGCAGCATCCAGAGAGAACTATTTTTGTACAGTATTGTGATTGCCTCGTTATTTGGTCTTGTGATAAGTCTCTATAAATATAATTATTTTCTTTGATAAACTACCTGTGTGGTGTCCATTTGTAGTGTTTCTCACTGTATTTACTGTGTATGATTATCAAAGCTTTACACACTGCCTCTGAGATTAGCCTAACTGCTCGTGCTACGTTACCACAGGGTGTAGCAGGGGTTGTCAAGGGGGTGCAGCCCTTCACTCTGACTTAGAAAGAAGGGTCTCTGCTTGGACGGTGGCCATCCACTGCCAACCAGAGACCCCCATTTCTAACAATAACATTACACTAACATGTATTAGAATATACAACAAATTAATATTTAATAAATGCCAGGATATTTATCACATTTCATAAAATAAATATCTTTTAAGTTTATTTTTTGTTTAGCTAATAATAAAAATAAAAATGTGAATGGGTGTAATCATCAACAAGTCATGCATAACATGAAAGTAAATATGGTTGGATTTTTTTGTCCAACAGCCAACTGTGATGAAACACAGGGTGTGAAGGGAGAACCATACTTAGCAGGAGCTCCAGGGTGATCATCCAACCCGTATCTGGGAATCCTGAAAAGAGACGAAGGACAAAGTCAGACAAGGAAAATACACAAAAGTGAAAAAGGACAACAAAAGAAAAAAACAAGAGAAAGGGATGACACACTTAGGACAGGGGAGGCAGAACAAACAAACAGGAAAGGCAAGACGCAACAGTAAAAAGGTTCTGGATTTTCCAGGAGGAGGATATCAAAGGAGGAGAGAGCCTGAGAGGAAAGAAAGAGGGTGGGTGTGCGTGTCAACCAAAGCAAGTGCAGGAGAGACCAGATCAGGAGGCTGGCACTGATTACAGCGAGAGGGAGAGTGAGGATTACATTGAGGACGTGTGGATGGAAGACTGGTGGATGTCATTGATGGAAGCTCAATAGAATGTCACATTCCAGGAGGACTGTGACCACTTGGGTGAGTGTAAGAGGGACAGGGTAAAAAAACCTCACATGTATGTCTATTTTTCTTTCTTCTGTCTATGAATATATATATATATATATATATATATATATATATATATATATATATATATATATATATATATATATATATTACCTACTGGCGGTCGCCAGTAGGTAGTTATAGTTAGGACCCCTTTTCCATAGGAAATCCGCAACATTCTATTTTGAATAACTTTGGCGCCGGTCGACGAATCCTCGCGAATTTCTCAAAATAGGTGGGGCGCTACGCTCCGCTCCTACCCTGAAAGTCTCGGGGGGATTCGTCAAGCGGGGGCTGAGATAAAAGGGGGGTCCCAAAACGCGTTTTTCCCATGCATTTTTCCATAGGACCTTTAGACAGGGCTACAGCCCGAACGGCTGAACAGAATTACTAGAAATTTGGCAGAGAGGTAGTCCCTAGGTCAAGGAAGTGCCTTTTGTAGGTTTGGTGTAAATCTGTTCAGTAGGTCCTGAGAAAATAGCATTTAAATCAATATATATATCTGAGCCAGCTTACGGTACGCTTACCGTAAGCTTACCGTACGCGTACGGTGGCGTGCGCGAGCGCGATTCTGATTGGCTGTTAGATCTTAGTAAACATTCGAATCGGCCGAAACCAGGAAGCGGCGGCCGCCATTTTGTGTGTTTCACTCAGAAAAAAAAGAGTGAAAACAAGAAAAGGGGGCAAGGAGGAGAGTTACAGACCCCCTTACATTTGTGAGGGGGTCAAAGAAGGACAGAAAAGTACAAAGAAAACATTTATTGATTTTAAAAAAAATCACAGGGTACGCGTACGGTAAGCTTACGGTAAGCGTACGGAAGAAAAAAAAAATTAAAAAAAGAAATGAAATGCAGATTTAAGAGTTTAGATATTAGGGGGCTCTAAAAAGAGCTGTTGTGTTTATGAAGTGATTTTTTAAGTGGTACCTACAAGTAAGTACCGATGCAGAGTCTAAGGTTCAAGAGGAAGACTCTGTTCCCTTCATCATTGAAGTGCACACCATCTCCTCTATAAATGTCTTGCATGTCATAACGCAAGTTGTTGTGGTAAATGGCACCCATACCATAGTCACGGAGGAAAGCAGAAACAGATTTGTTGACGTGCTTTCTTGCTTTGTCAATTTGCGGACAGAAATGATTGGACCAGTTCCATTTTTGCCTTTGGCATATGTTGGAAAACACAAAGGCAGTTTTAGGGAAAAGTGAAAACAGTTGTGCAAAGGTGTCCTTCATAAGCATTTCCAGACCTACCCCAGTCAAAGTGCCTAGGTCATTGCCACCACAGTGCACTATTATGAGGTCAGGGTGTTGGATTTGCATGAAGGATTTCACCAATGGCATCAATTGGTGCCACTTTAACCCTCTCTGACCAATCCATTTATTGTCTACATTTGGCAAAGCAAGGTCTCTCACCATACCTGTTTTCTCTGCAAACTTTTCACTCCAGAAGACATAGCTGTGCCCTACAATCCACACTGTGAACATCTTCAAAGGAGAACTGGATGCACTCAGGAGGTGTCTTTCAGTAGAATGGCAATATGAAAAGAAAGACAGTTTGGAAATGGAGGCATACATATTTTTTTCAAAACAAAAAGAACTGATTGGCTGTTTCATATCATTCTAGAATAAAAACTAGGCTGTATGTGTAAATTAATAGAAGCATGTTTTGTATTGGTACAAAAAAATGTGTTACCAAAGAACAGTACTATGGATTTGCTGTTAGGTTTGAAAAGTCAAGCACTCTTGCTCTGTGGAATTGAAACATTGTGTGGCAAACTTCTGACCTAACTCCACACAGCAGTGTTCCATGAGCTGTTGCTATGGTAGCAGGCAGAAGTCAAGTTGGGGGAAGGGTACTAGGCAGAAGTCAAGTTGGGGGCAGGGTACTTTTGGAAAAGGGTTGGTTTTCAACCAATAGAAATGTGTGATTACATTTGAAAAAAAGGGGCAAGCACTGAGATTTGAAACTAACATGTATATGTGTGGAAAAATAGAGGGAAAGTTTGCCATTATCTGGTTCTGCTGAGAGGAGAGAGGTGTAGAGAACAGAGATCCTGGCTCTGATAATCTGCTGTTTGAGTGCCACATTTCTTTTACAGCTAACTAATTTTAAAGGTGAGTTTAGAGTTTGAGTTTATTTTTTGTTTAGCTAATAATAAAAATAAAAATGTGAATGGGTGTAATCATCAACAAGTCATGCATAACATGAAAGTAAATATGGTTGGATTTTTTTGTCCAACAGCCAACTGTGATGAAACACAGGGTGTGAAGGGAGAACCATACTTAGCAGGAGCTCCAGGGTGATCATCCAACCCGTATCTGGGAATCCTGAAAAGAGACGAAGGACAAAGTCAGACAAGGAAAATACACAAAAGTGAAAAAGGACAACAAAAGAAAAAAACAAGAGAAAGGGATGACACACTTAGGACAGGGGAGGCAGAACAAACAAACAGGAAAGGCAAGACGCAACAGTAAAAAGGTTCTGGATTTTCCAGGAGGAGGATATCAAAGGAGGAGAGAGCCTGAGAGGAAAGAAAGAGGGTGGGTGTGCGTGTCAACCAAAGCAAGTGCAGGAGAGACCAGATCAGGAGGCTGGCACTGATTACAGCGAGAGGGAGAGTGAGGATTACATTGAGGACGTGTGGATGGAAGACTGGTGGATGTCATTGATGGAAGCTCAATAGAATGTCACATTCCAGGAGGACTGTGACCACTTGGGTGAGTGTAAGAGGGACAGGGTAAAAAAACCTCACATGTATGTCTATTTTTCTTTCTTCTGTCTATGAATATATATATATATATATATATATATATATATATATATATTACCTACTGGCGGTCGCCAGTAGGTAGTTATAGTTAGGACCCCTTTTCCATAGGAAATCCGCAACATTCTATTTTGAATAACTTTGGCGCCGGTCGACGAATCCTCGCGAATTTCTCAAAATAGGTGGGGCGCTACGCTCCGCTCCTACCCTGAAAGTCTCGGGGGGATTCGTCAAGCGGGGGCTGAGATAAAAGGGGGGTCCCAAAACGCGTTTTTCCCATGCATTTTTCCATAGGACCTTTAGACAGGGCTACAGCCCGAACGGCTGAACAGAATTACTAGAAATTTGGCAGAGAGGTAGTCCCTAGGTCAAGGAAGTGCCTTTTGTAGGTTTGGTGTAAATCTGTTCAGTAGGTCCTGAGAAAATAGCATTTAAATCAATATATATATCTGAGCCAGCTTACGGTACGCTTACCGTAAGCTTACCGTACGCGTACGGTGGCGTGCGCGAGCGCGATTCTGATTGGCTGTTAGATCTTAGTAAACATTCGAATCGGCCGAAACCAGGAAGCGGCGGCCGCCATTTTGTGTGTTTCACTCAGAAAAAAAAGAGTGAAAACAAGAAAAGGGGGCAAGGAGGAGAGTTACAGACCCCCTTACATTTGTGAGGGGGTCAAAGAAGGACAGAAAAGTACAAAGAAAACATTTATTGATTTTAAAAAAAATCACAGGGTACGCGTACGGTAAGCTTACGGTAAGCGTACGGAAGAAAAAAAAAATTAAAAAAAGAAATGAAATGCAGATTTAAGAGTTTAGATATTAGGGGGCTCTAAAAAGAGCCGTTGTGTTTATGAAGTGATTTTTTAAGTGGTACCTACAAGTAAGTACCAATGCAGAGTCTAAGGTTCAAGAGGAAGACTCTGTTCCCTTCATCATTGAAGTGCACACCATCTCCTCTATAAATGTCTTGCATGTCATAACGCAAGTTGTTGTGGTAAATGGCACCCATACCATAGTCACGGAGGAAAGCAGAAACAGATTTGTTGACGTGCTTTCTTGCTTTGTCAATTTGCGGACAGAAATGATTGGACCAGTTCCATTTTTGCCTTTGGCATATGTTGGAAAACACAAAGGCAGTTTTAGGGAAAAGTGAAAACAGTTGTGCAAAGGTGTCCTTCATAAGCATTTCCAGACCTACCCCAGTCAAAGTGCCTAGGTCATTGCCACCACAGTGCACTATTATGAGGTCAGGGTGTTGGATTTGCATGAAGGATTTCACCAATGGCATCAATTGGTGCCACTTTAACCCTCTCTGACCAATCCATTTATTGTCTACATTTGGCAAAGCAAGGTCTCTCACCATACCTGTTTTCTCTGCAAACTTTTCACTCCAGAAGACATAGCTGTGCCCTACAATCCACACTGTGAACATCTTCAAAGGAGAACTGGATGCACTCAGGAGGTGTCTTTCAGTAGAATGGCAATATGAAAAGAAAGACAGTTTGGAAATGGAGGCATACATATTTTTTTCAAAACAAAAAGAACTGATTGGCTGTTTCATATCATTCTAGAATAAAAACTAGGCTGTATGTGTAAATTAATAGAAGCATGTTTTGTATTGGTACAAAAAAATGTGTTACCAAAGAACAGTACTATGGATTTGCTGTTAGGTTTGAAAAGTCAAGCACTCTTGCTCTGTGGAATTGAAACATTGTGTGGCAAACTTCTGACCTAACTCCACACAGCAGTGTTCCATGAGCTGTTGCTATGGTAGCAGGCAGAAGTCAAGTTGGGGGAAGGGTACTAGGCAGAAGTCAAGTTGGGGGCAGGGTACTTTTGGAAAAGGGTTGGTTTTCAACCAATAGAAATGTGTGATTACATTTGAAAAAAAGGGGCAAGCACTGAGATTTGAAACTAACATGTATATGTGTGGAAAAATAGAGGGAAAGTTTGCCATTATCTGGTTCTGCTGAGAGGAGAGAGGTGTAGAGAACAGAGATCCTGGCTCTGATAATCTGCTGTTTGAGTGCCACATTTCTTTTACAGCTAACTAATTTTAAAGGTGAGTTTAGAGTTTGAGAGGGGATGTATATGGTAAATTAAGAAATGAATAATAGAATTGGAATTCCTTTTGTAGAAGTTGTGTTTATTATTTTCTGTTTTGGGAGAAATTTAAATGTGAGGAACATGTAAAATAATATGGACAATTTTTTCATGATAAATTAAGGTGTACTGGTAAAAATAAGGAATACTTTAAGGGTTTGAGGTTGCAGTCAGTAATGCAAATACATTCAGCATCACTAAGGCTGGTTGCCCTTGCTGGAGTGTAGGCAGTCACCGAGGATACACATGGTGGTGGTCTGAAAAAGCAGTTTGGACATGGGCTTTTTAAAAAAATCTAAAAAGTGGATTCATAATGTGTCAGTCTGTAAAAGTGATTTTCACTTGCCAAAAAAAAAGAGCAGTAAGTGTGCATTTAAATTGGCAAAGAAATTTCGTTTTGTGACTAATGTGAAAACATGACTCTGTGTGCAAATAGGAATTACAGGCAGAGATTTATTGCGTTTTGCTCTGGTGATTTCACAGTTGCATTAGTAGGAAAAAGGGGGAGCGATTTTTTGGGGGAAGAAGCAGACTCTTAGCACACACCCAGCTCCTTTCCATGTATAATCATGCACAGTATTTACAAGCGAGTGGGGTTTTCAGGTTTCAGTCTGTAATGCAAATACATTCAGCATCACTAAGGCTGGTTGCCCTTGCTGGAGTGTAGGCAGTCACCGAGGATACACATGGTGGTGGTCTGAAAAAGCAGTCTGGACATGTGCAATTTAAAAAATCTAAAAAGTGGATTCATAATGTGTCAGTCTGTAAAAGTGATTTTCACTTGCCAAAAAAAAAGAGCAGTAAGTGTGCATTCAAATTGGCAAAGAAATTTCGTTTTGGGGCTAATGTGAAAACATGACTCTGTGTGCAAATAGGAATTACAGGCAGAGATTTATTGCGTTTTGCTCTGGTGATTTCACAGTTGCATTAGTAGGAAAAAGGGGGAGCGATTTTTTGGGGGAAGAAGCAGACTCTTAGCACACACCCAGCTGCTTACCATGGGGAATCATGCACAGTATTTAGAAGCGAGTGGGGTTTTGAAGTTTCAGTCTGTAATGCAAATACATTCAGCATCACTAAGGCTGGTTGCCCTTGCTGGAGTGTAGGCAGTCACCGAGGATACACATGGTGGTGGTCTGAAAAAGCAGTCTGGACATGGGCTTTTTTAAAAAAATCTGAAAAGTGGTTTCATAATGTGTCAGTCTGTAAAAGTGATTTTCACTTGCCAAAAAAAAAGAGCAGTAAGTGTGCATTCAAATCGGCAAAGAAATTTCGTTTTGGGACTAATGTGAAAACATGACTCTGTGTGGAAATAGGAATTACAGGCAGAGATTTATTGCGTTTTGCTCTGGTGATTTCACAGTTGCATTAGTAGGAAAAAGGGGGAGCGATTTTTTGGGGGAAGAAGCAGACTCTTAGCACACACCCAGCTCCTTTCCATGTATAATCATGCACAGTATTTAGAAGCGAGTGGGGTTTTCAGGTTTCAGTCTGTAATGCAAATACATTCAGCATCACTAAGGCTGGTTGCCCTTGCTGGAGTGTAGGCAGTCACCGAGGATACACATGGTGGTGGTCTGAAAAAGCAGTCAGGACATGGGCTTTTTTAAAAAAATCTGAAAAGTGGTTTCATAATGTGTCAGTCTGTAAAAGTGATTTTCACTTGCCAAAAAAAAAGAGCAATAAGTGTGCTTTCAAATTGGCAAAGAAATTTCGTTTTGGGACTAATGTGTAAACATGACTCTGTGTGGAAATAGGAATTACAGGCAGAGATTTATTGCGTTTTGCTCTGGTGATTTCACAGTTGCATTAGTAGGAAAAAGGGGGAGCGATTTTTTGGGGGAAGAAGCAGACTCTTAGCACACACCCAGCTCCTTTCCATGTATAATCATGCACAGTATTTAGAAGCGAGTGGGGTTTTCAGGTTTCAGTCTGTAATGCAAATACATTCAGCATCACTAAGGCTGGTTGCCCTTGCTGGAGTGTAGGCAGTCACCGAGGATACACATGGTGGTGGTCTGAAAAAGCAGTCTGGACATGGGCTTTTTTAAAAAAATCTAAAAAGTGGATTCATAATGTGTCAGTCTGTAAAAGTGATTTTCACTTGCCAAAAAAAAAGAGCAGTAAGTGTGCTTTCAAATTGGCAAAGAAATTTCGTTTTGGGACTAATGTGAAAACATGACTCTGTGTGCAAATAGGAATTACAGGCAGAGATTTATTGCGTTTTGCTCTGGTGATTTCACAGTTGCATTAGTAGGAAAAAGGGGGAGCGATTTTTTGGGGGAAGAAGCAGACTCTTAGCACACACCCAGCTCCTTTCCATGTATAATCATGCACAGTATTTAGAAGCGAGTGGGGTTTCAGGTTTCAGTCTGTAATGCAAATACATTCAGCATCACTAAGGCTGGTTGCCCTTGCTGGAGTGTAGGCAGTCACCGAGGATACACATGGTGGTGGTCTGAAAAAGCAGTCTGGACATGTGCAATTTAAAAAATCTAAAAAGTGGTTTCATAATGTGTCAGTCTGTAAAAGTGATTTTCACTTGCCAAAAAAAAGAGCAGTAAGTGTGCTTTCAAATTGGCAAAGAAATTTCGTTTTGGGACTAATGTGAAAACATGACTCTGTGTGGAAATAGGAATTACAGGCAGAGATTTATTGCGTTTTGCTCTGGTGATTTCACAGTTGCATTAGTAGGAAAAAGGGGGAGCGATTTTTTGGGGGAAGAAGCAGACTCTTAGCACACACCCAGCTCCTTTCCATGTATAATCATGCACAGTATTTAGAAGCGAGTGGGGTTTTCAGGTTTCAGTCTGTAATGCAAATGCATTCAGCATCACTAAGGCTGGTTGCCCTTGCTGGAGTGTAGGTAGTCACCGAGGATACACATGGTGGTGGTCTGAAAAAGCAGTCTGGACATGGGCTTTTTAAAAAAAATCTAAAAAGTGGATTCATAATGTGTCAGTCTGTAAAAGTGATTTTCACTTGCCAAAAAAAAAGAGCAGTAAGTGTGCTTTCAAATTGGCAAAGAAATTTCGTTTTGGGACTAATGTGAAAACATGACTCTGTGTGCAAATAGGAATTACAGGCAGAGATTTATTGCGTTTTGCTCTGGTGATTTCACAGTTGCATTAGTAGGAAAAAGGGGGAGCGATTTTTTGGGGGAAGAAGCAGACTCTTAGCACACACCCAGCTGCTTACCATGTGGAATCATGCACAGTATTTAGAAGCGAGTGGGGTTTTGAGGTTTCAGTCTGTAATGCAAATACATTCAGCATCACTAAGGCTGGTTGCCCTTGCTGGAGTGTAGGCAGTCACCGAGGATACACATGGTGGTGGTCTGAAAAAGCAGTCTGGACATGGGCTTTTTAAAAAAAATCTGAAAAGTGGTTTCATAATGTGTCAGTCTGTAAAAGTGATTTTCACTTGCCAAAAAAAAAGAGCAGTAAGTGTGCATTCAAATCGGCAAAGAAATTTCGTTTTGGGACTAATGTGAAAACATGACTCTGTGTGGAAATAGGAATTACAGGCAGAGATTTATTGCGTTTTGCTCTGGTGATTTCACAGTTGCATTAGTAGGAAAAAGGGGGAGCGATTTTTTGGGGGAAGAAGCAGACTCTTAGCACACACCCAGCTCCTTTCCATGTATAATCATGCACAGTATTTAGAAGCGAGTGGGGTTTTCAGGTTTCAGTCTGTAATGCAAATACATTCAGCATCACTAAGGCTGGTTGCCCTTGCTGGAGTGTAGGCAGTCACCGAGGATACACATGGTGGTGGTCTGAAAAAGCAGTCAGGACATGGGCTTTTTTAAAAAAATCTGTAAAGTGGTTTCATAATGTGTCAGTCTGTAAAAGTGATTTTCACTTGCCAAAAAAAAAGAGCAATAAGTGTGCTTTCAAATTGGCAAAGAAATTTCGTTTTGGGACTAATGTGTAAACATGACTCTGTGTGGAAATAGGAATTACAGGCAGAGATTTATTGCGTTTTGCTCTGGTGATTTCACAGTTGCATTAGTAGGAAAAAGGGGGAGCGATTTCTTGGGGGAAGAAGCAGACTCTTAGCACACACCCAGCTCCTTTCCATGTATAATCATGCACAGTATTTAGAAGCGAGTGGGGTTTTCAGGTTTCAGTCTGTAATGCAAATACATTCAGCATCACTAAGGCTGGTTGCCCTTGCTGGAGTGTAGGCAGTCACCGAGGATACACATGGTGGTGGTCTGAAAAAGCAGTCTGGACATGGGCTTTTTTAAAAAAATCTAAAAAGTGGATTCATAATGTGTCAGTCTGTAAAAGTGATTTTCACTTGCCAAAAAAAAAGAGCAGTAAGTGTGCTTTCAAATTGGCAAAGAAATTTCGTTTTGGGACTAATGTGAAAACATGACTCTGTGTGCAAATAGGAATTACAGGCAGAGATTTATTGCGTTTTGCTCTGGTGATTTCACAGTTGCATTAGTAGGAAAAAGGGGGAGCGATTTTTTGGGGGAAGAAGCAGACTCTTAGCACACACCCAGCTCCTTTCCATGTATAATCATGCACAGTATTTAGAAGCGAGTGGGGTTTTCAGGTTTCAGTCTGTAATGCAAATACATTCAGCATCACTAAGGCTGGTTGCCCTTGCTGGAGTGTAGGCAGTCACCGAGGATACACATGGTGGTGGTCTGAAAAAGCAGTCTGGACATGTGCAATTTAAAAAATCTAAAAAGTGGTTTCATAATGTGTCAGTCTGTAAAAGTGATTTTCACTTGCCAAAAAAAAGAGCAGTAAGTGTGCTTTCAAATTGGCAAAGAAATTTCGTTTTGGGACTAATGTGAAAACATGACTCTGTGTGGAAATAGGAATTACAGGCAGAGATTTATTGCGTTTTGCTCTGGTGATTTCACAGTTGCATTAGTAGGAAAAAGGGGGAGCGATTTTTTGGGGGAAGAAGCAGACTCTTAGCACACACCCAGCTCCTTTCCATGTATAATCATGCACAGTATTTAGAAGCGAGTGGGGTTTTCAGGTTTCAGTCTGTAATGCAAATACATTCAGCATCACTAAGGCTGGTTGCCCTTGCTGGAGTGTAGGTAGTCACCGAGGATACACATGGTGGTGGTCTGAAAAAGCAGTCTGGACATGGGCTTTTTTTAAAAACTGAAAAGTGGTTTCATAATGTGTCAGTCTGTAAAAGTGATTTTAACTTGCCAAAAAAAAAGAGCAGTAAGTGTGCATTCAAATTGGCAAAGAAATTACGTTTTGTGACTATTGTGAAAAGAAATGTAGTAATATATTTAAATAAAATAAAGGATTTTTTTTTTAGTTTTTTTCAGGTATTGCTGAAGAGCAGTGGACAAAATTTAAGATGCCTACAAAATCCAGAGTTCAAAAAACGCACAAAAAAAACCTATATTTGAAGACAACTAGAGGACCAAAGTTAGTAGAAGATGCTCATGTTGGGAAAAAGAAAAAATCTTCTGGTAAGCAGAAAAAACAATTTCTAAAAAATATATTCAAAAGAATGAAAAATGTACAAAATATCTGTACTCGAAAGGATGTTTTGAACAAAAAAGGAGAGGAAAAAATTGACAATTTAGTTAATGCAAATATACCTTCAGCAACTGAAAAGATTTATATAAATAGAAAAACAGCGTTTAAAGAGATACGTAGAAAAATGTTTCAGAGAAGAGTTATGTCCAATTTGATGAAGGATGTGAAGAAATATAAGAAAAAGACAAAGTTTTATAAAAGAAAAAAAGAAATAGAAGCCATTGCAGCAAAGGCATTAGAATTTAAAAGGAAACTATTCATTTTAATTTTGAATAGGATGCGTACATTAGACAAAATGGTTAATGTACTGAAATCACATAGCAAAAGGAAAAGAGTAGTGAACAGAACAAACTTTTGTAAAGTGTTTTTAGGAAAGTGGATGCATAGTTCAAGTAGTGAACCTTTTTTTAATGAAGAGAGCTATTTTCAAAGTAATAGTTTGCTGCATGCAGTTGACACCAGAGGTCGTTCTTACGAAGTAAAAAATGGTTGCATAATGGAGAAGGAGATAATGGTTCCAAGAGATGAGGTACAAGTGATGGCAGATGAGGCTATGGGGAGACGTCCTAAAGCCCCAGTGTACACTTGGAATTGTAGTAGTATTTGCACTGTGCGTCAGGAATCTATTGACAAATTTCGAGAGTTTCTAAGAGAATATAGTAAAAAAAGTATAAAACAGAAGATTAAGGTGCTTCAAAGTCTGGATCCATGCAGAGTGAGAGAGAATACTGGTTTGCAGGGTCATTCTCTGGCTTGTCTATCTAGAAAAGTGTGCAATAGTGTTTTCCATCATTTTAGGATGCTGGCTGTTCGTCATACTGAAATGAGAAAGTTTGTGAGACGGTTGTATTTTGCCAAAAGTCCAGCAATAAAGTTAAATGAATTGAATAGGGCTCTGTTCCGAGGAACGGTATCAGATGTAGAGAAGGTTGTTGATGAAATTCAGTTTTGTTACTTTGGTCCTGAACAAAACAGTGCAGAGAAGGACACAGTAAATGAGGAAGAAGTGGAAGAGAATGTAGAACCCTCTGTAAGTAACACATTTAATGATCATATAACAAAATTTGCAATAGTCTCTAATGAAAGACCAAATTTTACTTGTATTTGTTGCCACAGAACTCATTATAGAAAACAAACTAGGAATGTTGATCTCTACAGAAAGAGTGAAAATGAAGATAATTATAAGTGGAAGGATTTTGCCACATATATATTTCTAGAAAATTGTTTTGATTTGGGTGAAGATCAGCGTATTTGTAAATACTGTTACAACAAGTTAGAGGAAAATAGAATGCCGACCAGAGCTGTACATAATAATTTAGAATTGGATGCTATTCCTGCTGAACTTTCTGAATTAAATACATATGAGTCTATACTCATTCAATGTGTTCATCCGTTCCAGACCATAGTACGTATGGAGCCGAAAACTGGTAAATTACCTCCTTCTGATTTACTGAGAGGTTTAAAAGGAAGAGTGGTGTATTTGCCCTTGGATTTGAAAAAAAATATGGAAACTATTGATGCGGATACTTTGGAAACTGAACCATTAATTATTCTGGTTAATGGTGTACCTACAAAGAATAAGAAGATTTGGCAGGAGCTGGTAGATGTGCGGAAAGTACAAAGAGCAAATTTGTATTTGAAAAGGAATAACAAATGGTATGAATCAATTTATATAGAAGAAGAAGAAGAAGAAGATTTACAAGAAGACACAGAAACACCAACTGGACAAATTGAAAAAGTGGACAAGTCAAAGGAAGAAGAAATTTATGAACATTTTAGCATACATCCTCTTCATTCAAAAGAAGTTATGGGAGATAATATTGATCTCTTTCAGATGAAGAAAGCAAAAGGAACTCCCGTGAGTGTATGGGAGGAGAGCTTGGAAGCTCGATGTTTTCCCCAGCTGTTTCCTAAAGGAAAAGGAGGACGATACGATGAACGTCCAGAACAGATTCCAGCTTCTGAGTATCGGACTACAAGACTATATGCTGAAGATCCCAGATTTCGACAAAGTATTCCTTATTTGTTCCATCTTTTATTTGAAAGCGACTTGTCTGCACTGTCTTATGCAGTAAATCACATTTTAAAAAGTGGAGTACATTTACAAAATGTGTCTGCTAAGGATTTTATGGAGAAAGTGTAGCACCGAGATGATCATTTGGAAACACAACTGATCAATCTGATGGCTTGTCAGCGTGGGACAAATGAATATTGGTACCGACGCCATGGTGAACTAAAATGCATGTTACGGAATTTAGGAACACCAACATGGTTCCTTACCCTAAGCTGTGCCGAGTACGCTTGGGATGATTTACTGGATTTTCTACGAGAGGCAAATTCAAACATTAAAAACATTGAATACAAGACAGCAGGAGAACTGTGCTCATTGGATCCGGTTAATGTTTGCAGATATTTCAATCATAGATTTGAGGCTATGATGTCCTTCATCTGCAATAAAAAAAATCCACCTCTTGGAGAAGTAGTAGATTTCTTTTGGAGAAAAGAGTACCAGGCAAGAGGTGCTCCTCATATTCATATGCTGTTGTGGATCAAGGATGCCCCAAAGTTTGGAACAGATACTGATGAAGCAGTGTTATCTTTCATTGAAGAATATGCAACATGTGCTATACCAAAAAGCACAGAAGAGAAAAAGTTAAAGGAGCAAGTTTTACGTTTCCAAAGTCATCGGTGTGGAAAATACTGTCGACGGAAATACAAGAGCAAAGATAAATACTACACTAAATGTCGATTTGGATTTCCTAGACCTGTTCTTTCAAATGGAAGAGTCAACAGTTTTATGTCAGCTGTGAGACATACTATCACAAGGAAATCACCTAAGAATACCTACAACCTAAAAAGAAAAGAAGAATCCAAAAATATAAATGACTACAACCCAGTCATTTTATCCATGTGGAACGCTAACATGGATATACAGTATGTAGCTGACAATTCCATTGCTGTTGCTCGATATGTAACGTCTTACATTACGAAATCAGAAAAAACAGAATTGAAGGAAATGTGGGAAGAGATTTCTCACGAGAAGACTGTCAGTAAGAAGCTGTACAGTTTCAGTTTGAAGATGTTATCGCATCGAGAAATTGGATCCTACGAATGTTCAGATAGGTTATCTTCTGCAAGTCTCTACTCGAAGTCAAGAAGAATAATTTGGGCAAGTTTAGGCCTTGCAGCAATGAGAAATCGGGTACTGAAATCTGTTGGAGAAATTGAATATTTGGCCGAGAATGACCCAGAAAGTACAGATATTTTGAAATCAAACATGTTGGACACATATTATCCCAAGAGAAGTCAACATCTGGAGAACATGTGTCTCTATGAAGTGCTGCAGAACTACATTTATTCACGGAAAGCCGCAGAAGACATCAACAATGGAAAATATAAAGTCGTTGGTGAGGAAGGATGTTTGGTGAAGCAAACAAAAGGAAGTTTGATAAATCACAGGAAGCTGAGTTGCGACACTACTGACAAGAAGGAATTTTACTACTTGGCTCTTTTACAGTTGTTTAAACCATGGCGTACAGAGGATGAACTACTGGGAGAATTTCAAAGCTATGAAGATTCTTTTAATGCTTGCAAAGACAGCATACAATGCAGTACATTCTCAAGTTATCTGCAAATGTTAAATGAAGAAATTGAACAGGAAACTACAATTGCAGCAGAAATAGCTAGAGACAGTTCTCAGGACAGCCAAAGTTCAGGAACACTCAGTCAAGATCCCCTAGGACAACCAATCGTTGAAAATGAAGCATCAATAGCCATGAATGAAGTGGAAACGGCTATGAATCAAGCTCAAGAAGAATTTATAGACTTAGAAAATTTGGAAAGACAACTGAATCAAGAGCAGCAACACATTTATGAAGAGATCAGAAACAAAATTGAACACGGATTTCTACATGAAAAAAAAGAGTGCTCATGCACATCATTTCATCCAATCAGGATGTATGTAAGCGGACAAGCTGGAACTGGAAAAAGTTTCCTTATAAAAGTCATCAGAAGCTACCTACAGCAAAAAACAGATTCTACTTTGTCTTGTGTGGTTACTGCTCCAACTGGGTTAGCAGCATATAACATAAAAGGAATCACTTTACATCGTTTGCTAATGTTACCAGTGGAGCATGAGAACAAAATACAATACAACAAGCTAACTGGAGAAGCATCCTTGGAAGTTTCAAGAGTATTGAAGAAGATGCAAGTTCTCATTATTGATGAGGTGAGCATGGTATCAAACTTAATGCTTGCCTTTGTGCATTTAAGAATGCAGCAAATTTTGAAGACAGACTATGACATGTTATTTGGTGGAAAACACGTCATAGTTTTTGGAGATCTTTTGCAACTTACTCCAGTTAAAGGACAACCAGTGTTTAGTACTGTCACACATGAAGACACGAAGAAGTCATTGGGAAGCATCGGAAATACAAATATTTGGTCCTTCTTTGAGTACAAGGAACTTACTACTAATATGAGGCAAGCAAGCGATGAAGAATATGGAAGTATTCTGAAAGATATCAGAATTGGACTACTCACAGAAGTTGGCAAAAAAGCATTACAGAGTCGGCTGCTACATAATTTATTTCCAAAGGAAGAAATAGTTGCAGAGAAAATATACAAGAACATTGCAGAAAACAAAAGTGTCATCTGCTTAATGCCAACTCTACGTGAATGCTCAATATTTAATAAGGAGCTTTTGAAATTGGAAAAGGAAGAGATCAGGAAATTGGAAGCAGTGGACAAAATTGAGGATGGAAGAATTACTGTCACAGTAACAGGCAAACTGAAAAATAAATTGGACTCACTAGAGAAGAACATCTCCAAAACAGCTGGATTAGAAAAAAATCTATATGTTTGCATGAACTGTAGAGTATTTTTAAGAAGAAATTTGGATGTTGAAAAAGGTTTAGTTAATGGAGCTATGGGAAGAGTTGTGGGTTTTATTAATTATCAGAAAAAAGATGGAATTGAATGTTTAAAAATAAAATTTGATCAGATAGAAGAAGTTAAAGATATTTGTCGTTGTACAGTTCGTTTCATGCTTGTGAAAGACTTATATGTACGTAGGAAGCAGTTTCCGTTTTCTCTAGCATATGCTGTAACTATTCACAAGTCTCAAGGATTGACTGTAGATTGTGCATTTGTGAACATTGGTTCAACTGTGTTCAAAGAAGGTATGGCATATGTTGCTTTGTCACGAGTGAAAACATTATCAGGTTTATTCATGATAGACTTTGATGATTCAAAAGTTAGTGCTGATACAAACTGTGTAAAGGAGTATAATAGATTAAGAAGAAGCTATGCTCCTCATTTAGGTCAGTATCCTGTGTTGGAAAAACGTGTAGTTTCTCGTAAAAGAAAAAATGAGAATATCTGTAATGAAGATGTAGAGAAGAGGAAAAAAAAGAGGAGTGATGTAATTGCAAGCAAAAAGAAAAAGGAAAATGAAGAACAGGTTGTAGGATGTCATTTTGAAAATAGCTCTGGTGTCAACTGCTACGCAAATGTAGTGCTGAATGTTGCATTTTATCTGGAAAGTTTGCAAGAGCAGATAATAGTAAATCAGGGAAAAAGATTCTGTTCTGAGCTGAGTCTCCTTTTTCAAAAGCTGAGTAAAGATAAAACTCAAATAGAAAGTGCTACTGAAATTAGAAAACTTTTAGATATATGTTCAGGACGAACACAGTTTTCTCAAAATGTACAGCAAGATGCACAGGAATTCTTGATGTATTTTCTTCAGGTACTGGAAGAAGAAGGGGTTCCCATTGAAAATGTATTTGGTCTCTCTTATAAATGGGAACATAGTTGTGAAAACTGTTATAATATATGTGGCTCTAATGTTGATAATGAAAGGTTTATTTATTTGACATTGCCAGAGAGTAAAACAGTCACTTTTGCAAAATTAGTTAAAGATGCTAATCATAGCATGAAATGCGGTGAGTGTAAATCTGACATGTTTTCAACATTAATTTTAAACGAATACGGACAGTATGTAATTTTAATGATGCAACGATGTAGAGCTGATGGTTCAAAATTGGATACTTTAATAAAGAAGTTTACAGGACAGCAATTATCAATTTCAGTAAAAACTTTTATAACTGTTGCAATAATTTTCCATGATGGACCTACTGTTACTTCTGGACATTACACAGTTTATCTTAAATGTGAAAAAGGCTGGACACTGTGTAATGATTCCCAATTGATTTTCAAACAACGTTTGCCTTTTGATTTAGCAAATTCCTATCTAATCTTCCTGAAACCTAAATTTTAGAGAAACTTGGCAAGATCTGGACAAAATAATTTTACCATTTTACTGGATTACCATTGGAAATTTCTAAAAAAAAGATTTTTAAAATTATCATTTGGCCTAATGGAAAGATAACCAATTGTAATGTTGACTTTTTTAATTTTTAATGAAACTTTCAAAAACCAATAATTTAGAGATAATCGGTAACATCTGCACAATTTAAATTTTGGAATGTTATTGGAGTGCCATTGGAAATTTTTTCAAAAATGATTTTAAAAATTACTATTTGGCCATGTGGAAAAGTAACCAATTCTATTGTGGACTTATTAAATTATTAAAAAAAAATTCTTGAACCAAAATGTTACAGAGAATCGGTGAGATCTGGATAAATTAAACTTTAGAATTTTATTGGATTACCGTTGGAAATTTAATCCAAAGAAATTTTTAAAATTACTATTTGGCCTAAAGGAAATGGAATCAGATGTATTGTGGAGTTATTTGAGATATAATATTGTGATTATACTTCTGAAACAAAAATATCAGACGGTATTTTAAAGAAATAAGTATTGTTTTTTGATGATATTTTTTTAGAATATTATGCATTTCTGTAATGTTAAGTTTAAGTGAGAAGAGATTCTGGGCTTTTTTAATACAATCTTTGAGATTGTTATTTTTTTTTTGCCCACTGTTAAATGATGAATGCAATTGCTTTCACAATTTAAAGTGAAATGCAATATATTCTGAAAACAGCAAAAATAAGGCAAAAATATTTTTTTATAAATATGTAAATACGAGTACTGTATTTTAAAATGTTTAAAAAATATTAATACTTTTTTCTTTTTTTCAGATTGATATAGAAAATTTTCGAAAACTAGAACCATTTTTAAAGCAATTTAAAAAAAAAAAAAACAAATGAATAAATATTTTTTTGAGTGGGTATGGTAAGTCAATAATAATAATTGTAGTGTTTCAAAGTCCTTGTAATGTGATTATTGATTTTTAGTGTTTTAAAAAAAAAAAAAAAAAAAATTACGCGCACCGTACGCGTACGGTAAAAAAAAAAAAAAAGTTTTTAAAAACATCTATAAAAAAAAGATGAAAGATAAGGTTGGCTCTTAAAAGAGCCGTTGTGTTCATGCAGGGAGAGAGGAAAGAAAGAATGGGAAAATTAGTCTCTGTGACAAGTGTGCTGATCTATTTTGAGGTCCACTAGGGAAACACTGGTCTCCCTATGACAAATTAGATCATGACAAGAGGCACATTGAATATCAACCCTCAGAAATCGAGGGTTAATTTCCAGAGGGCCAGCAAAAGGAGATGCTCCCCCCACAGATGAAGGGCTCACCTGACCTGCAGAAGAAGGAGTCAGCCCTGCAGATGATGGTCCAGGCTGAGCTGCTGTGGATGTGCTTGGTTGACTTTCTGAAGGGTTACCTCCAAAAAGTCGAGCATGTGTCCTTCTGTGTACATCCCTGAGGTGCCTCATCATGGTATGATTCCCAAAGGAATACTTCCTGTCAGGATTACCTCTTGAAAGTACACGCTTACACAGCTTACAAGTTACTAAGGGTGCATTTACCTTTTGCTGGCCTTCAGGAAAAGTAAAATAATCCCATACATAAGAGGTCTTTTGTTTCCTCGCTCTCTGCCTCAAGGTAGTGCTGCTAGTGCTAGCCTCACTCTCAGAAGGGCTCTGCTGGTCTGCCATCGTATCACAAAGACAACCCAGCTCCTTCTCCTAAGGGATCACAAGCAGAAATGAGGGGAATGGGTGTGGTGTAGGAGAGTTCTAGAACTGAAAGTAGTTTCAACCAATCAAAAGTTGTGTTTCATGATCACATGACCTACCGTACGCTTACGGTACGCTTACGGTACGCTTACGGCAAAAGTGCGCATGCGCGTAAAAAAGACACGCGCTTGCGCGCATGCGCATAACAGTCACTATCCGACACTTCCGCGTAACGTGCGCGTGTAGCGTACACGCGTACGCGTCCCACGCGGAGTACGCGCGGCTACGCAAATTGCGTAACTATACGCAAACAGCGTAGATAAATTACGGCCGTTGCGTAAACCGTACGCTTACCGTAAGCTTACGGTACGCGTACTAAAAAATAAATAAATAAAAAAGGAAAAAATGTATTGCTAATAAATTTTACCTGTTTATTTTATAAAATATTTTTAAAAAAACATATTATAGAATTTTAAAAATTTAACCACAGTCTTAAAAAAAGGATAGAAAATTTTTAAAAAAAATATGTAAAAAAATATAAAAAAATAAAAAAATTAGCATTTAAAAAACCTTGCAAATTCACTGAAAAAACCATAGGTTTCACACACGTTATAGTTAGGAATTTGCATTTAAAAAACCTTGCTAATTCAATGAAAAAACCATAGGTTTCACACACGTTATAGTTAGGAATTAGCATTTAAAAAACCTTAGAAATTCAATGAAAAAACCAAAGGTTTCACACACGTTATAGTTAGCTGGACATTTTACTCGTAAAAAACCATTGAAATTCCCCCGTTATAGTTAGTTAAGCTAACTATAACTCGCGCGCCCGCAATGCACTGCTGATGACGTCACATATTACATCACTCATGACATGGTCAGTGACATCACTCATGACATCACTGATGACATCTCAAATGACATCACTGATGACATCACTAATGACATCATCCTTGTGATAGAGTGGCAGACCTCCTCTCACCCTAATATAACCTTAGATACACACATTCATAAATAGAGACTAAACTTTTCAAAACAATGGACATACCAATACCAGTTACAACAACCTCTTCAGTAATTCTAAGATCCACATACACATCCACTCATTCACCAACAGTCCTAAACAGTCACTCATACATGTACTCACTCATCATATGTACTCATACACCTATACATCCTGTTACACAATGCCACTCATCCGTAGAGTTACTCACTCACATAGTCACTCATGCTAATAAAGAATCAAATATCCATTTACTTGCATATACAGTTATACACACACCACCACACTTACTTCTACAAAAACTTACACATACTTAGTCTTTTAAACAATCACTTATAGAAACACATACTTATTCATACAGGAACTCTTTCAATCTCTCACTCTCACATATACTCACTTATATACACCAATAGTCACATATACTAGTTTAAAACATATGTAGTTACTCATAAAAACACTGTAGAGACAGTCATTCACTCACTAACACACCCATACACACACTCATCCACCCATGCAGTCCTGCACACATACTATCTTCAACACATACAAACAGTGAGTCACTCATTCATGCACCTATGCACTACGTAATACCCCCCATCGAACCATACAGACATCAGGCACTTATACTGATACCCAAAAAACCAACTAATAACCTATATAAACACTCATGTAGCTGCTCACCAACCCATGCAGCCACTTATACGCAAAGTGAAAGACTGATACAGATATATACATATTTAAACATTACTCACTAAGCCATGTATTCACTATGATACACCTAATCAGTCAGTTACACAATCAATTTTTCAAAAACAAATCATCCATTTAGACACTTATATACCCATTTATTCTTCCATCGACCTTGAGATATACATATATAAAACATATTTAATTTTCAGAAAAACACACATTCACGGGATGATGTCATTAGTGATGTCATCAGTGATGTCATTTGAGATGTCATCAGTGATGTCATGAGTGATGTCACTGACCATGTCATGAGTGATGTAATATGTGACGTCATCAGCAGTGCATTGCGGGCGCGCGAGTTATAGTTAGCTTAACTAACTATAACGGGGGAATTTCAATGGTTTTTTACGAGTAAAATGTCCAGCTAACTATAACGTGTGTGAAACCTTTGGTTTTTTCATTGAATTTCTAAGGTTTTTTAAATGCTAATTCCTAACTATAACGTGTGTGAAACCTATGGTTTTTTCATTGAATATATATATATATATATATATATATATACAACAAAGTTTGCCTGTTGAAGAGAAAGCCGCACTACAGCTAAGTTTATGCCAAACCATCATTTATTGAAGGATGCTGCGAGGATTTCGGCTGGAACAGCGCAAAAATGTTCGTCCAGAGCCTGACGCGTTTCGTGTGATACACTTCCTCAGAGGCGTGGACTTGCAAATTCAAAGGCACGACAATTTTGGCAATGTTTTATCTTGCTTTCTCCGCCCTGAATGGGCGTAGCCACTCCCGTGGCTTTCTGGTCTTGGTAGTGCCATTTCTTGCTTCAGTGAGCTGACATGCCGTTGATGCAAAATAACGTTCAATGATACCGCAGTGGGTTGAGATGTCAGGTATATATATATATATATATATATATATATATATATATATATATATATATATATATATATATATATATATATATATATATATGATCTACTGGCGGTCGCCAGTAGATAGTTATAGTTAGGAGCGTGTTTCCATAGGAAATCCGCAACATTCTATTTGGATTAACTTTGGCGCCGGTTGACGAATCCTCGCAAGATTTTCAAAATAGGTGGGGCGCTCCGCTCCGCTCCTACCCTGAAAGTCTCGGGGGATTCGGCAAGCGGGGGCTGAGAAAAAATGCAATTTTCCATAGGGACCTTTAGTCCAAGGTACAGCCCGAACGGCTGAACAGAATTACTTGAAATTTGGCAAAGAGGTAGTCCTCCGCTCAGGGATGTGCCTTTTGCATATATGGAGTCAATCTGTTCAGTAGTTCCTGAGAAAATCAAAAGTAAAATCATATATATATATCTGGGCGGAGCCTAACCACACATCTCATACTGAGATCTGATTGGCTGTCAGCACTTCATCCAAGAAGTGTTGGCAGCCATCTTGGGACCAATATACATGATAGCACCTCATTAAAAAGCATTGCAGTTAACAGAAGGTTTTAAGACTTTAGTTACATTATAAATCATTTGTTGATAGTACAATACTAATTTAAGGAATTTTGGTGTGTTCTAAGGTGATTTTACCATGTGAAAAAGCCTTCTGCTGTGATATCTTGAACCATGTTTTAGAGAAAACTATTTTCTCATGCTTTTCCCACGGAGGTTTGGAAGGTGATCTATAAGCTAAACTGAGAGCATATTTTCTGTAAATTCACATTATCTTTCTCAGTCATGTGAGAATGAAGTCTGACATTCTCAGTAAAACATGTACATCCAACAAGGGCAGAGACTGTCAGTTGATTCCTTTGTGTTCTACTGCAGCTTCCCAGAGTGTTCTAAAGAACAACTAGAGCGCTAACAGTCTTACTTATGACAAAAGTATGGCACACCTGAAGCCATCTTGATTGGAATAAAGTGGTAACACTTAAAACATTTAATGTACAAAGGAACAAAATGAGGGGGTTCATTTTGCCATATAAATTATGATTAGTGCTTTAGAAAGAAAAACACATTTTGACTTCTGAAATCCTCTTTTATTTCATAAAAAAATTCTGACATGCGGACTGAAACATGCACTTTCAATACCAGCAGCAGATTTGCCTGGTAAGCAGTAGCTTTACTACAGTGATCTAATGAGCAACTAGAGTGCTAACATTCAGAATTTATGGAAAATGTGTGACACATCTGAATGCCTTCTTGATGGAATCAAAGTAAAAAACTGAAAGTATTTCCTACTGAGGAGACTGCAGTAAATGAGGAAATTAGGAAACTTCATAACAAATAAATCTCCCAAGATGGCCACCAGAGACAAAAGAGCCCAAATGTAGCCCAAATGTAGTCCAAATATCACCTAGATGTAGCCCAAATGTAGCCCAATGACAGAACGTCCCAGAGTGTTCTTAAGATCAACTAGAGCGTTTACTGTCTTACTTATGACAAAAGTATGGCATACCTGAAGCCATCTTGATTGGAATAAACTGGTAACACTTAAAACATTTAATTTAAAAAGGAACACAATGAGGGGGTTCATTTTGCCATAGAAATTATGATTAGTGCTGAAGAAAGAAAAATTAGGGCATATTTTGAGTGACTTCTCAAATCCTCTTCTATTTCATTAAAAAGTTCTGATATGCAGACTGAAACATGCACTTCTAATACTAGCAGCAGACGTAAATGAGGAAATTAGGAAACTTCAGAACAAATAAATCTCCTAAAATGGCCACCAGAGACAAAAGAGCCCAAATGTAGCCCAAATGTAGCCCAAATATCACCCAAATGTAGCCCAAATGTAGCCCAATGACAGAAGTGTGCAAAACACTTATTTTTTGTGTATTTGCAGTTTTATATAGTGCAGACTTGTCAGGTATTGGAGTGCTTTACATGAGCATGGTTACATCACACAAGATCAAATTCATTTTGGTTGTAGACATGGGGAGATTAAGTGATTTGACCAGAATCACAGAATGTTGTGCTGAAGCAGAAACTCCAACCTGGTTCCCCAGTTGCAAAGTCTGCAGCTCTGGAAGTAACACCACACCCTCTCCCCTTGGATGCAACATTTAATCAAGTGGTCAACTGGATAAAAAAACTAAGATTACAAATAATTTAAAAGTTGTTTGTCGCTATTTGAAAACTCAGAAAATATGTCCTCATTTTAGTTTTTTAGAGCACTAATCATAATTTTGATGCAAATAAGACCATCTCATATATGTAATTTCTAAAGGAAATGCTCTAGGCATTACAGTTTTGATTACATCATGATGACGTCAGGCGTTCCACACTTTTGTAATAAATATAGAATGTTAGCAATCTAGTTGTTCATTGGGATACTGTTGAGAGGCAGAGGCCAGGGGCACGGACTCTGAAAATTGAAGGCAGGTAGGAGAGTGCAGAGGCAACAATTTGACCACACTAGGCAGGCAGGAAGGGCAGTGGCAGCACAACAGACTATGGAGGGCAGTGGAAAGGGGGGCAGGGGCTACAAACCAACAATACAGGACTGGCAAGAGAGGCTGTGGTGATGTAATAGACCATTGTGGGCAGAAGGAAGAGGCAGTGGTCATACAACCATACATGCCAACAGACCCGTTTCAGCCAGGAAACGTCCAAAGTTTTTAAGCTCAAATGGGCTTTACTTGATCTGGTTCCTGTCTACAATCTTCTCTTTTTCAATGTAACTCAAAGGGGAAAATCAATACCCCAGTTTTATTTCAAAATCTCCCTCTTACCAAGTTCAAAATGTTCGCAAGTATGGTACATTGGATCATGGTAGGCAAAGGAATTGGGGTAGGGACATGGACTCGGATAACAGAGGACAGGAGGGACATTGAGAGGTGCACCAAACTGACCCTACAGGGCAGGCATCAGGGTTTGCAGCAGCACAATACACCACACAGGGCATGCGGGACGGGAGTGCAGCACAACAATCCATAGAAAGCAATAGGGAGGGGACAGGACCATGCACATGGACAACAGACAACAGAGGGGAAAGAGGCAATGGTAGCTAGCTGACCATAATGGAAAGACAGGAGAGAAAGCTGCAGCATAACAGACCATAAAGGGCAGGAGGGACGGATCAGGGGCATTACAATGGAACGGACAAGCCAGGAAGGAGGGAATAGGGGTCTGCACATGGAAACAGAGGGCTGGGGGCAAGGGGGCAGGGCAGGAGCAGCAAGATGACCATGGAGGTCAGGCAGGATGGGCACTAGAAACAAGACACACCATGGAGAGCAACAGTGAGACTGATGGCATACACACAGACCATGGAGGGAAGGTGGGAGAGGGTCAGGAGCAGCTAGCTGACCACACAGGGAAGGTGGGAGGGGCCATAGCAGCACAGAAGACCATGCATGGCAAGCGGGAGGGTTAGTGGCAGCACAATGGCTATGATGGGCAAGAAGGAGGGTGCAGGGGCATGCACAAAGGACCATGGAGGATAGAAGGGAGGGTCAGGACCTGGGCACAGACAAGAGAGTTCAGGGGAAGGGGCCTCACAACAGACCGTGCGGGGCAGGCAGGAGGAGCAGTTGCAGCACAACAGACCAGGGAGGGCAGAAGGGTGTGGCAGTAAAATGGACCATGAAGGACAGGAGGAAGGGGATAGGGGCATGGCATGTGGACAGGCAGGGTGGAGGTGGCAGGGACAGGTTACAGTCATCTGACAATGCTAAGCAGGTGGGAGGGGAGTGGCAGCTCAACAGAACACTCAGAGTAGATAGGAGTGGCAGGTCCATGGAACATGGTGGTCAAAAAGGATGGAGCAGGGGCATGCACAAAGACATCAGAGGGCAGGGGGAAGGAGAATAGGGCCACAAGCTAAGCACAGAGGCTAAGATGGAGGTCAATGATTGCCCATAGAATTGGGCAATGGAGGGCAGGAGGAGTGGACTGGTACACCATGCTAAATGGAGGGCAGTGGCAGCACATCAGACCATGCATGGCAGGAGGGAGGAGGCTAGTCCATGGATTCAGACAACAGAGGATAGGGAGGAGGTGGATGGGGCAGCAAGCTAACTGTTCATAGAAGGTGGGTATTAGGAACTTTATTGTTTTTAAAATGTGTGTCTGTGCGAACTACTTAAAATATGAACAAGTATGCAGCATAATCTCACTTTTATTCAGGAAGAAGAGGACGTTTGGGACTGTGACTCCGGGCTCACTTGGCAGAAACATCCCCTGACCTTCCACCCCCATCGCAAAATGTAATGCCTGTGAAAAGGGTAGGTGGACGCAGTGTTATATAGAACATAGTCCTGAGAGCACGATTGAAAATGAAAACTAGATATAGTATATGGTATAAACTATGCACCAAAAAGTGTGATATAAGATGAACCGGGGCGTGAAATATAATATGCAATACATTGTGCGCAATGACAGATTCATTGGAGAGCGCGAGATAGCACAGGCACTAGCGCTTGCTATGTGATATGCGTCTTGGAGTGTAATATGCACAGGGCAGTGTTGTGTAACCTAAGTAGTCTCTAAAGTTGTAATATAAAATATGTGCTGGGTAGTGTAACATTGCATATGCACTGTGACAAAGATATGGATCCCAGATTGTAATAAGTATGGCATAGCGCTGTGCTTTATAACATAGGCATCGAGGAAGGCACGTTAGATGGGGCAATATAACCCGTGCGAAGGCAAGTGTGGCATGACATATTCACGGGGTGGTGTTACAGTGCACATGGGCTAGAGAGTGTCATAGCATAAGCACTAGATGGTGGAATACAACACAGAGGTGTGTGGCACACGGCAGGCAATGGTGGGTGTAACACAGCATTGGGCTCAGCCAGGAGCACGCTGTGACTCTCAAGTGAGGTTTGTCTCCTTTCCAGAGAGTAAAATAAAAAGTATTACACATCCGGCGGTGGATGTGTGTTTTATTAACCGTGAGGGGGTTTCTTGCATAGTTTGGTCGAATTTTTGTTGAATCCCCTTTGAATGGCTTGGTGTGCATGTGTATTAAATGTGCCCGTCAATAGCTACCCATGTTTGTATAAATAAACGACAAGGGTGTCTACTTGGAGAGTACCCACCAGCGGGGGCGCCGGGATTAGGCACGGTAGGGTGTCAGACATGTCAGAGCTTCACTAGCGGTGTGAATACATTCTACGTGGATTCATTGTATGCATAGTCGCCTTTTAATGAATATCACGCAAATCATCATGGTAATAGGTACATACGGTTTGTCCAGCAACACAGCAAAGAATAAAAAAGAAAAAAAAAAAAAAAGGCCATGACCCGGGGGTTGGGGTCCCCGGGGCCGATTAAGGCCTTGGGAGGGCCAAATTAATTTTTTTCAACAAAAAAAATTAGGGTGCAGGCCCTGGGGCATGGGGTCCCCAGGGCTAATAAATTAGAAAAAGAAAGGGGGCCACACAGCCCTTCTTAAAAGTAAATAAATAAAAGACCGGCATCGCGCCGGAGGCCATGCCCCCTCCTTGCAGCACTCTGCAAACGCGCCCCCTGGCCAGTTGTAAGTTGAGGAATTAATTCCCCTTCAATACTGAGGGTCCCCGAGGGCCAACTAGCCCAACAGGTATCTCCAGTATGCGCCAGGGAGCTGCGTTGCAGACAGGTGTTCTGAGGCCACGCCACTTTTTACACCTCCATGCAACGCAGCTCTGTGGCGCTTACTGGAGGTACCTAGTGGGCTAGTTTGACCCTAGGGACCCTTAGGATTCAAGGGGACTTAATCTCTCAACTCAGAACGGCCACAGGGCGCGTTTACACAGTGGTGAAGCGAGGGGACGGGCCCTGAGGTGACGTGTGCAAACACGCCCTGTGGCGCGTTTTTAAGTTGGGGAAATAATTCCCTTTCAATCCTGAGGGACCCTGGGGTCCAACTAGCCCACCAGGTGCTTACAGTAAGCACCACTGCCCTGTGTTGCAGAGAGGTGGTGCAGGCCGTGCCACTTTTTACACCTCTCTGCAACGCAGCTCTGTGGCGCTTACTGGAGGTACCTAGTGGTCTAGTTGGACCCTAGGGACCCTCAGGATTCAAGGGGACTTAATCTCCAACTTAAAATGGCTACAGGGTGTGTTTACACAGTGGGGAAGGGAGGGGACGGGGCATGAGGTGACGTGTTCAAACACGCCCTGTGGTGCGTTTTAAGAAGTAGTTTTCATCCCCTGCCCTATTATATACTAGGGGCTTACAGAGGAGGTCATGCTAATCACAGGGGGACCCCAGCGCATAGTGTGCCCTAGTGTATGTAGGTGTTTTCACTGTATTCTGAGTGTCTTTTAACATAGCACTGGCTCTACGACTGCTTAGGCAGACTCAGTTACCACCAGTATCCGTCTGAAAAAGTTGAGGGTACAGGATGATGTTGCAACAAGGCTTCTTTCTGCTCTTCTGTTTGTTCTTTCTGCACGTTATATTTCTTCCTGCACTTTTCTTTGTCTTTGAGGACTTCTGTTGCTTCTTTCTGCATTTCTTTTTTTTCTTTCTGTGCATTTTTCCTTCTTTCTTCACATGTCCTATCTCTGTAGGCATAGTTAGAAATTAGCATTTAAAAAACCTTTGAAATTCACTGAAAAAAACATAGGTTTCAGGCACGTTATAGCTAGGAATTAGCATTTAAAAAACCTTAGAAATTCACTGAAAAAACCATAGGTTTCAGGGGCGATATAGTTAGCTGGACTTTTCACTCGTACAAAACCATAGAAATTCCCCCGTTATAGTTAGTTCAGCTAACTATAACTTGCGCGCCCGCAATGCACTGCTGATGACGTCACATATTACATCACTCATGACATGGTCAGTGACATCACTCATGACATCACTGATGACATCATCCTTGTGATAGAGTGGCAGATCTCCTCTCCCCCTAATATAACCTTTCATACACACATTCAAAAATAGAAATTAAAATTTTCAAAACAATGGCCATACCAATACCAGTTACAACAACCTATTCAGTAATTGTAAGATCCACATACACATCCACTCATTCACCAACAGTCCTATACAGTCACTCATACATGCACTCACTCATCATATGTATTCATACACCTATACATTCTGTTACACAACACCACTCATCCATAAAGTTACTCACACACGTAGTCACTCATGCTAATAAAGAATCAAACATCCGTTTACCTGCATATTCAGTTATACACACACCACCACACTTACTTCTACAGAAACTTACACATACTTAGTCTTTTAAACAATCACTTATAGAAACAAATACTTATTCCTACAGGAACTCTTTCAATCTCTCACTCTCACATATACTCACTTATATACACCAATAGTCACATATACTAGTTTAAAACATATGTAGTTACTCATAGAGACACTATTGAGGCAGTCAATCAATCAATCAATCAATGAAAACTTTATTCGGATCATTGACAATCCATAAAAGTGCAAAAGAAAACAATTATAAGATCATACAATAAGATAAAATACTGTTTACACATGGGAAATAGTCCATCTAAACTTTAAGACATTGTAGACCGAGCACGAACCACAGTTTTTAGAAAAGAGCTCACACGAAAGACAAGTTCATCATCGTCCAGGGACAAAATCATTGAAAATGCGAGTTCCAGGCTGATTGGTTTTGATTTTTTAAAATACGGGGTTAAAAACCATTTAATATACTTCATATAAAATTTACAAAAGAATAAAAAATGTAGAGTTGTTTGCCTACTCTGGGAGTCACAGGGGCATGGCTCAACACATTGGTCATTAAAATTCCATAAAGGGAAGCTAAGTGCATATTTAATGGTGCCTGCCCTAAGGCGAAATATGAGGCCTCGCTCCCAATGACTCAACTGAAGAGTTAAATATCTGGGTGTGGGATATATTATAAAATTACAAGCTAAGTAACCAGAAACGCTAGATTTCAAGGACTCCCTTGCTACCCTTTCGACATCAAATGACGTATAAAGTGCTTTTTTGAGTTCACATTTGGTGGGGTGCTTAGTGGTGGTGGGTTTTAAGAAAGTGTCTTCAAAGTGCACGCTGCGAAAAACGCTATGCACCCCTGATAACCAGGGAATGGTCATGCCCCTATCGCAGCGGAGACAATCCTCGATGATGTCCCTAGTCAGTTTGGCGGCGGGATTTTTCCAAATTGACAGCCAAAAAAGGGCTGGGCGGGCACGAATAAAATCCCCTATAAAATGCAAACCAAATTCCCTATGACATATAAAATGTGGGGAAGTAATGGGAACACAGAGAAGTTTCCTACAAAATCTATGTTCTTCGGTAATTATGTCTAAACACCCATGCACACACTCATCCACCCATACAGTCCTGCACACATGCTGTCTTCAACACATACAAACAGTGAGTCACTCATTCATACACCTATGCACTACGTAATACCCCCCACCGAACCATACAGACATCAGACACTCATACTGATACTCAAAAAAATCAACTAATAACCTATATAGGCACTCATGTAGCTACTCACCAACCCATGCAGCCACTTATACACAAAGTGAGAGACTGATACAGATATGTACATATTTAAACATTGCTCACTAAGATACACTTAATCAGTCAGTCATACAATCAATTTTTCAAAAACAAATCATCCATTTAGACATTTATATACCCATTTATTCTTCCATCGACCTTGAGATGTACATATATAAAACATATATAATTTTCAGAAAAACACACATTCACTGGATGATGTCATGAGTGATGTAATATGTGACGTCATCAGCAGTGCATTGCGGGCGCGCGAGTTATAGTTAGCTGAACTAACTATAACGGGGGAATTTCTATGGTTTTGTACGAGTGAAAAGTCCAGCTAACTATATCGCCCCTGAAACCTATGGTTTTTTCAGTGAATTTCTAAGGTTTTTTAAATGCTAATTCCTAGCTATAACGTGCCTGAAACCTATGGTTTTTTCAGTGAATATATATATATATAATCTACTGGCGGTCGCCACGGTTCGCAGTGCGCGCTTGGTGCGCGCACCTCGCGATTTGAAAAAAAGAAATTGGTTTTTTTATCCTTGGGGGACGGTGTAAAACCTGAAAAAAAACACAAAAAAAACCATAACTTAGCATTTAAAAAACCGTACAAATTCACTGAAAAAACCATAGGTTTCACACACGTTATAGTTACGAATTAGCATTTAAAAAACCTTGCAAATTCACTTAAAAAACCATAGGTTTCACACATGTTATAGTTAGCTGGACATTTCACTCGTAAAAAACCAATGAAATTCCCCCATTATAGTTACTGCAGGCAACTATAACTCACGCGACCGCAATCCTCTGCTGATGACGTCAGATATTACATCACTGATGACATATGTGTCTTTCTGAAAAATAAATATTTGTAATATATGTATAGCTAAAGATTAATGGAAGAAGACATGGGTAAATAAGTGTCTAAATACAGTGATGTAATATCTGACGTCATCAGCAGAGGATTGCGGTCGCGTGAGTTATAGTTGCCTGCAGTAACTATAACGGGGGAATTTCATTGTTTTTTTACGAGTGAAATGTCCAGCTAACTATAACATGTGTGAAACCTATGGTTTTTTAAGTGAATTTATATATATATATATATATACATATATATATATAGATATATATTCACTGAAAAATCCATAGGTTTTAGGGGCGTTATAGTTAGCTGGACTTTTCACTCGTTCAAAACCATTGAAATTCCCCTGTTATAGTTAGTTCAGCTAATGCTAATGCTAATGCTAACGCCCGCAATGCACTGCTGATGATGTCACATTTTACATCACTCATGACATGGACATGGTCAGTGACATCACTCATGACATCACTGATTACATCTCAAATGACATTACTGATGACATCATCCAGTGAATGTGTTTTTTTCTGAAAATTACATATGTTTTATATATGTGTATCTCAAGGTCGATGGAAGAATAAATGGGTATATAAGTGTCTAAATGGATGATTTGTTTTTGAAAAATTGATTGTATAACTGACTGATTAAGTGTATCTTAGTGAATACATGGCTTAGTGAGTAATGTTTAAATATGTAAATATCTGTATCAGTCTCTCACTTTGTGTATAAGTGGCCGCATGGGTTGGTGAGTAGCTACATGAGTGTCTATATAGGTTATTAGTTGGTTTTTTGAGTATCAGTATGAGTGTCTGAGTGTCTGTATGGTTCGGTGGGGGTATTACGTAGTGCATAGGTGCATGAATGAGTGACTCATTGTTTGTATGTGTTGAAGACAGCATGTGTGCAGGACTATATGGGTGGAAGAGTGTGTGCATGGGTGTGTTAGTGAGTGAATGACTGTCTCAATAGTGTCTTTATGAGTAGCTACAAATGTTTTAAACTAGTATATGTGCCTATTGGTGTTTATAAGTGAGTATATGTGAGAGTGAGAGATTGAAAGAGTTCCTGAATGAATAAGTATGTGTTTCTATAAGTGATTGTTTAAAAGACTAAGTATGTGTAAGTTTCTGTAGAAGTAAGTGTGGTGGTGTGTGTACATAAGTATATGCAAGTAAATGGATATTTGATTCTTTATTAGCATGAATGACTATGTGTGTGAGTAACTCTATGGATGAGTGGCGTTGTGTAACAGGATGTATAGGTGTATGAGTACATATGATGAGTGAGTACATGTATGAGTGACTGTATAGGACTGTTGGTGAATGAGTGGATGTGTATGTGGATCTTACAATTACTGAATAGGTTGTTGTAACTGGTATTGGTATGGCCATTGTTTTGAAAATTTTAATTTCTATTTTTGAATGTGTGTATGAAAGGTTATATTAGGGGGAGAAGAGGTCTGCCACTCTATCACAAGGATGATGTCATCAGTGATGTCATTTGAGATGTCATCAGTGATGTCATGAGTGATGTCACTGACCATGTCATGAGTGATGTAATATGTAGGGGTGGGCGGAATTTGCGTAATCGCTAAGCAAACTTCATTATCATATTTAAGTTAGATTTCCATATCTAGAAAACTGCAGAATTTGCACATTTTTTCTATGTGTTTACATCTTTGCGTAATTTGCACATTTGAATATTTTGTAATGAATTTTAATCTACAATATTTGCACTTTATTGCGTTATTTGCACAGTCAATTTGATATGGACATCAATACAATAATGATCTTGGACAAATTGCATTATATGTCAAAAAACTATGTTAATATATATATGTTTTATGAATTTGTTCTACAAAAATCTATATAACCGAGCATTTTGCTTACGCTTTGTGATTTTGGATTCTAACCGATATATATGAAAACCAAACACTATGGTTTTTGTAGAAATGTTTGGAAAACAGACTATACGTTTCTTTGAGTAGTGTGTCTTCACTTTTTAAATGTCACATGGTGTTGAGTAAAAAAGTGAAAAAAATGTAACCAATTGTAAACCTTAAGGTATTTAATGGGCTTATTTTTATTAACTGACTGTCTGTGAGCAAGGGCGGATGCCCGAAACGCGTCAGATTGATGAAACTCGGCTTTAAATAAAGTAAAACAACTGTGCCTTACTTGGATTTGCGTGGCTTCCATTTCTCGTTGATACGGATCTTTGTGGAGCTACAACTGTGGAATTTAAATTTCGGAAGGTGATTGCGTCCGAGGCATGTCCACTCCCTGAAAGCTGGCTGCTGTGTTCAATCAACTCGTCTTATTTCCTTTAAGGGATTTCTTCAACGGCAGCCCCCGTGATCGTTTGGTTCGTGAAACTCAGGCGGAGGTGATTTATGAGCGGCGTCATTTTCAGCATCAAACGACGTCTTGCAAAAAAAGTAACCTTTGCGGTGATTGAACCGTAACTATTGACACGGTGGGGAGGTCTGTTTTTGGCACACAGCGTTAGAAGCCTGGAAGCAAACTTTGCTCAGGTCGAAAACATCTGATATACTATTAAGCAATTCGAGTGTTTCATCACAATGTCGGATGAAATTCTTCGTGGCAAAGAAGCGGCGGCGGCTGCACTCTATTCAAATCTGCCTAAAATAATGATGAACTCAGGAAAAAATAACATTGCTCAGCAGAGTGTGGGTGAGAATACTGATGAGAGCCAAATACGAGCGCCGCTGAAAAGATTGGAGAAAAATATGTATCAGTAAATGTCAAAGTGGTGGGAACACAAATCATTACCAATGTATTTGGAGGAGAAACTCGTACCTCGCAAGCTCCGTATATTATTGGCGCCAAATTATGAGAAGCCTAATCCAAACATGCGGAAAGAATGGGGCCATACAAATTTAGAATCCTCGGCGAAACTACTGCAAATTCTAGTCAAATATGCTAGCATCGACAGAGAGGTGCTAATGAAAGAAATTGAGGAAATTAATGACCTGCTGGCAAAATTTGAGCCCAATGATATAATTACTGAAACACGGAAGCAAATAAATGAAAAACTTGCCAAGCAGGAAGAAAAAATCAAGGCGCGCAAGGTATATAAATTCGCCCGTGATAAGGAGATCTATGCTCAGGGCCGAATTTATACCTTTGCCAGAAAATTTGATAATGCCAAAAGAACCAAATTTGCGCAACAGGCACAACAGGCAAAATCAACGAAGCCTATGAATCTGGCAGCAGCGTCGACTTCTGTGATGGCGAATGAAGAGAATAATACAAATCAAGAAGCAAGTGACATTGAATCACTAACGAGTGGGCCTTCATCGGATGAGGAAGGCTGTAGCGCATGGGACCCCAATACTATTGTTCTTGATTTGGATGAAGAGGTAGATTTTTTAGTGTCGGACAGGCTCCAGACACTCCGACCTCGGACCAAACCACCACAAAAGGGTCAACAACAGCAAAAAGAGCAAGATGCAATAAAAGGAGGGGTGAACGTCGGAAAAAATATAAAATCGCCCAAAAAACAAAAAAAGCAATATTGGCGAAAAAAACACTAGACAATAATGCAATTATAAATCTATCCACAATCACCCTGAGCGAAGCCGAGAAACAACTTTTAAGTCTTGGATTGACATATTGTCCGGTTTCGGATTTCAACTATACAAAAACGAGAGTTGACATTTATTTATACATCAGAAAATTGAAAATAAAAAAGTTCTTTTGTATCAAGGAGGGCCCAAATGAAAAGGATCCACCTATGAATACTGTTACTACAATGAACCCTTTGAACTTACCAGCTAGAGACACAAAAACTTTTTTGTCGCTGCATCAATTGGCAACTAATGACACTAATGATCATGACATGATATCCACACAGGAGGAACTTAGAATGGCTTCAATTGAGCAGGTGGGAGCCAACTTTAGTCCATTCAAACCAAAATCAAAATTCATTCCCACAATGCCAAGGGACTCAATTGATGTTTTTCAAGATGTAGTTGTGGATGATCTCAAGAAACTGTACCATAAAATAAAACATAGAAAAAGATACAAGAGCCAACATGAAAAGGACTATTTATTGCTGACTAAGAAATTGGGCAAAGATCATAGGATCATTGTTACCACCGCGGACAAAGGAGGAAATGTGGTGATTTGGCCTCAAGAAGCTTACATTGAGGAAGCAATGAATCAGTTGAACAATCCATCATGCTATTCTAAGAGTACCATTGAAATTTTTAATGAAGCCAAGGAGACATTAAAAAAGTTATTGTTGAAATGGAAAAGAGATGGCATGATTTCTAAACAGGAATTTGAATTTTTGCATGTTGAATATCCTATATTACCCAAACTGTATCTTTTACCTAAAGTCCATAAACAAGTTGTCCCAGTTCCTGGCAGGCCAATTATTTCTGCTATTGCAGGAGTAGCGGAACATGTGACAGAATATATCGACTACTTCCTGCAAGATCTGGTGAAAGATCTTCCTACCTACATTAGAGACACTGGGGATTTTATCAGAAAGATTAAAAATGCTATATGGAGCGACGACATGCTATTTATCACCTTAGATATCGAGTCGCTTTATACAAGTATTGACCATGCATCTGGGCTCAGAGCATTAAAATTTTTTCTGGGTAAAAGACCTATCAATTGGTATAATCATAATAACAAATTATTGTTGGAACTTACCAGTTGGTATCTCAATAACAACTTTTTCTTGTTTGGTAGTGATATTTACATCCAAAAACGTGGCGTTGCGAAGGGGGCATGCTTCTCTCCTAGCTATGCATGTTTACACATAGGCTGGTGGGAGGAGCATGTCCTTAGGCAAGCACACAATGATATTTACAACAAGCATGTGGTACTTTGGATTCGTTTTATAGATGATGTTTTTATTTTGTGGCGTGGGGATCGTGGAAGTGCAACCAACTTTATCAGTGCTCTTAATATTAACCAGGAGAATCTTAGATTCACTTAATCTATCAGCAAGTGTGAAGCAGAATTTTTGGATGTTAAAGTGTTTGTACATGATGATAAATTGGCCACTAAACTCTATCGGAAAAGCACTGCTGGCAATAATATTCTTCATGCCAGCAGTGCACATCCTAGACATATAATTGACAATATTCCGTTTGGAGAATTACTGAGGCTTAAACGGATATGTAGTACAGTCAGGGATCTGAAAATCTGTACTATGGAAGCCCTAGAGAGGTTCCGTCAGAGGGGTTATAGGGAATCAGTCTTGAGGGAGGCAGTTCTTAAAACAGAAGCCAGAACTCGGGAATCACTACTTTTATCTACATCCAACATATCTTTAGATAGTGATTCTACTAATACTGACCAATCCCCCAGACTAATTATAGCCTACAGTAAACAGGCAAGACAAATTAGGTCAATTGTCCAAGAGCGTTGGCCTGTACTCAAAACTGATTTAGTCTTAAAACCCAGATTACCGGATGGGCCTACGATAACTTACCATAAGGGACCCTCTTTAAGAACTCATGTCTGTCACAATTTTCCTGAGCTAAGAAAGCAGGAGGAGTGGTTGAAATCCCGGCCGGGATTTAAACGATGCTCCACATGCAGAGCGTGCAAATTTGGGAAAAACACCACCCAATATCACACACCATTTAGCCCAGATCTGTTTGATATACGTGGATCTTTTACTTGCAAAACTGAATTTGCCATTTATGTACTAACTTGTGCTTGCAATCTTAGATATGTTGGGAGTACCCGACAACCAGTCCATGTCAGAATTCTTCAGCACTTACGTGCCATTGTAAACAATAATGCATCATATCCGGTGGCGAGGCATTTTAAGATCTGCCACAACAATAATTTACAATGCCTCAATTATTTTGTTATCGCCTCGGTTCCAAAAACAAGAAGAGGCGGTGGCCGTGATAAAATGCTAAGAAGATTAGAATTTGAATTTATTCTGGAATTAGATAGCAGATTCCCCAATGGGCTGAACACAACGGAGGATCTGCACATGTTTCTTTAACATCTTAATATATACTATTTATGATCAGATTTCTTTAGAGTGTTATGCCACGCTTGCTTTCACGAAAACTTATGAAGAATTTCTTTGTTTTTAATATCCCATTTTTTCCCCCTTTTTTTCATTTATTTTTTTATATTTTTCCCTGTTTGTGTTAGATCACAGAATTCAGGGATACACATTTTCTTCACTTCATTTATCTGACATAGACTCATTGATTTGTCTGTTTAGACTTTAAATCTAAACCAATAGTGTATTCACTTATAGTGTTTGGTTTATGGAGTTTTAATTTTAACATCAAAGCGTTTAATATAAATTTTTGTGTAAATATTATAACTGCATTTTATGCAGCTAAGCAAACTTCATTATAATATTTAAGTTAGATATCCATATCTAGAAAACTGCAGAATTTGCACATTTTTTCTATGTGTTTACATCTTTGCGTAATTTGCACATTTGAATATTTTGTAATGAATTTTAATCTACAATATTTGCACTTTATTGCGTTATTTGCACAGTCAATTTGATATGGACATCAATACAATAATGATCTTGGACAAATTGCATTATATGTCAAAAAACTATGTTAATATATATATGTTTTATGAATTTGTTCTACAAAAATCTATATAACCGAGCATTTTGCTTACGCTTTGTGGTTTTGGATTCTAACCGATATATATGAAAACCAAACACTATGGTTTTTGTAGAAATGTTTGGAAAACAGACTATACGTTTCTTTGAGTAGTGTGTCTTCACTTTTTAAATGTCACATGGTGTTGAGTAAAAAAGTGAAAAAAATGTAACCAATTGTAAACCTTAAGGTATTTAATGGGCTTATTTTTATTAACTGACTGTCTGTGAGCAAGGGCGGATGCCCGAAACGCGTCAGATTAATGAAACTCTGCTTTAAATAAAGTAACACAACTGTGCCTTACTTGGATTTGCGTGGCTTCCATTTCTCGTTGATACAGATCTTTGTGGAGCTACAACTGTGGAATATATATATATATATTCACTGAAAAATCCATAGGTTTTAGGGGCGTTATAGTTAGCTGGACTTTTCACTCGTTCAAAACCATTGAAATTCCCCTGTTATAGTTAGTTCAGCTAACTATAACTCGCGCGCCCGCAATGCACTGCTGATGATGTCACATATTATATCACTCATGACATGGTCAGTGACATCACTCATGACATCACTGATGACATCTCAAATGATATCACTGATGACATCATCCAGTGAATGTGTTTTTTTCTGAAAATTACATATGTTTTATATATGTGTATCTCAAGGTCGATGGAAAAATAAATGGGTATATAAGTGTCTAAATGGATGATTTGTTTTTGAAAAATTGATTGTATAACTGACTGATTAAGTGTATCTTAGTGAATACATGGCTTAGTGAGTAATGTTTAAATATGTAAATATCTGTATCAGTCTCTCACTTTGTGTATACGTGGCCGCATGGGTTGGTGAGTAGCTACATGAGTGTCTATATAGGTTATTAGTTGGTTTTCTGAGTATCAATATGAGTGTCTGAGTGTCTGTATGGTTCGGTGGGGGTATTACGTAGTGCATAGGTGCATGAATGAGTGACTCATTGTTTGTATGTGTTGAAGACAGCATGTGTGCAGGACTATATGGGTGGAAGAGTGTGTGCATGGGTGTGTTAGTGAGTGAATGACTGTCTCAATAGTGTCTTTATGAGTAGCTACATATGTTTTAAACTAGTATATGTGACTATTGGTGTATATAAGTGAGTATATGTGAGAGTGAAAGATTGAAAGAGTTCCTGAATGAATAAGTATGTGTTTCTATAAGTGATTGTTTAAAAGACTAAGTATGCGTAAGTTTCTGTAGAAGTAAGTGTGGTGGTGTGTGTATATAAGTATATGCAAGTAAATGGATGTTTGATTCTTTATTAGCATGAATGACTATGTGTGTGAGTAACTCTATGGATGAGTGGCGTTGTGTAACAGGATGTATAGGTGTATGAGTACATATGATGAGTGAGTACATGTATGAGTGACCGTATAGGACTGTTGGTGAATGAGTGGATGTGTATGTGGATCTTAGAATTACTGAATAGGTTGTTGTAACTGGTATTGGTATGTCCATTATTTTGAACATTTTAGTTTCTATTTTTGAATGTGTGTATCAAAGGTTATATTAGGGGAGAGGAGGTCTGCCACTCTATCACAAGGATGATGTCATCAGTGATGTCATTTGAGATGTCATCAGTGATGTCATGAGTGATGTCACTGACCATGTCATGAGTGATGTAATATGTAGGGGTGGGCGGAATTTGCATAATCGCGTTACGCAAATCTCCGCGAAACGGTAAAAAATCTCCGCGAACACGCAGAAATTTCGCGAACAAGCAATTCCGCTTGTTCGCGAAATTTCTGCTTTTTCCCTGTTCACAATTGCTGCTTGCGTGCTCGGGGAGAAATATCTTGCGAACACGCCATTTTAGAATGGAAACAAGCAAAAAATTTCGCGAAGTCGCGGAATGCAGAATTTTGAGCAATTCCGCGTTCTCCGCGGAACGCGAAATTACCCAAATTCCGCAAATTCCACGAGCGGAACGGAATTTACCGCCCAGGCCTAGTAATATGTGATGTCATCACCAGTGCATTGCGGGCGCGCGAGTTATAGTTAGCTGAACTAGCTATAACGGGGGAATTTCAATGGTTTTGTACGAGTGAAAAGTCCAGCTAACTATAACGCCCCTGAAACCTATGTTTTTTTCAGTGAATTTCTAAGGTTTTTTAAATGCTAATTCCTAACTATAACGTGCCTGAAACCTATGGTTTTTTCAGTGAATTTCAAAGGTTTTTTAAATGCTAATTTCTAACTATGCCTACAGAGATAGGACATGTGAAGAAAGAAGAAAAAACGCACAGAAAGAAAAAAAAGAAATGCAGAAAGAAGCAACAGAAGTCCTCAAAGACGAAGAAAAGTGCTGGAAGAAGGATAACATGCAGAAAGAACAAACAGAAGAGCGGAAAGAAGCCTTGTTGCAAAATTATCCTGTACCCTCAACTTTTTCAGACGGATACTGGTGGTAACTGAGTCTGACTAACCAGTCCTAGAGCCAGTGCTATGTTAAAAGACACTCAGAATACAGTGAAAACACGTACATACACTAGGGAACACTATGCGTTGGGGTCCCCTGTGATTAGCATGACCTCCTCTGTAAGCCCCTAGTATATAATAGGGCAGGGGATTAAAACTACCTCTTAAAATGCACCACAGGGCGTGTTTGCACACGTCACCTCAGGCCCCGTCCCCTCCCTTCCCCACTGTGTATACACGCCCTGTGGCCGTTTTAAGTGGAGAGATTAAGTCCCCTTGAATCCTGAGGGTCCCTAGGGTCCAACTAGACCACTAGGTACCTCCAGTACGTGCCACAGAGCTGCGTTGCAGAGAGATGTAAAAAGGGGCACGGCCTAGACAACCTCTCTGAAATGCAGTGGCGCTTACTGGAAGCACCTGGTGGGCTAGTTGGCCCCAGGGTCCCTCAGGATTGAAGGGGAATTATTTCCCCAACTTAAAAAGTGCCACAGGGCTTGTTTGCACACGTTAACTCAGGCCCCGTCCCCTCCCTTCACCACTGTGTAAACTCGCCATTTGGCCGTTTTCAGTTGGGAGATTAAGTTCATTTGAATCCTGAGGGTCCCTAGAGTCCAACTAGCCCACTAGGTACCTCCAGTAAGCTCTGACGTGTCTGACGCCCTACCGTGCCTAATCCCGGCACCCCCACCGGTGGGTACTCTCCAAGTAGACACGCTTGTCGTTTATTTATACAAACATGGGTAGCTATTGACGGCCACATTTAATACACACAAAAATTCGACCAAACTATGCAAGAAACCCCCCTCACGGATAAGAAAACATGCATCCACTGCCGGATGTGTAATACTTTTTATTTTACTCTCTGGAAAGGAGACGAACCTCCCTTGAGAGTCACAGCGTGCTCCTGGCTGAGCCCAATGCTGTGTTACACCCACCAGTGCCCGCCGAGTGCCACACACCACTGTGTTGTATTCCACCAGCTAGTGCGTATGCTGTGACACTCTCTAGCCCATGCCACACTTGCCTTCGCACGGGTTATATTGCCCCTTCTAACGTGCCTTCGTCGATGCCTATGTTATAACGCACAGCGCTATGCCATACCTATTACAATCTGGGATCCATATCTTTGTCACAGTGCATATGCAACGTTACACTCCCCAGCACATATTTTATATTACAACTTTAGAGACTAGTTAGGTTACAAAACACTGCCCTGTGCATATTACACTCCAAGGCGCATATCACATAGCACGCGCTAGTGCCTGTGCTATCTCGCGCTCTCCAATGAATCTGTCATTGCGCACAATGTATTGCATATTAGATTTCACGCCCTGGTTCATCTTATATCACACTTTTTGGTGCATCGTGCTCTCAGGACTATGTTCTATATAACACTGCGTCCACCTACCCTTTTCACGGACATTACATTTTGCGATGGGGGGTGGAGGGTCAGGGGGTGGTTCTGCCAAGTGAGCCCGGAGTCACAGTCTTCCTGAATAAAAGTGATATTATGCTGCATACTTGTTCATATTTTAAGTAGTTTGCACAGACACACATTTTAAAAACAATAAAGTTCCTAATACCCACCTTCTCTGAACAGTTAGCATGCTGCCCCATCCACCTCCTCCCTATCCTCTGTTGTCTGAATCCATGGACTAGCCTCCTCCCTCCTGCCATGCATGGTCTGATGTGCTGCCACTGCCCTCCATTTAGCATGATGTACCAGTCCACTCCTCCTGCCCTCCATTGTCCAATTCTATGGCCCATAATTGACCTCCTGCTTAGTCTCTGTGCTTAGCTTGCTGCCCCTATTCTCCTTCCCCCTGCCCGCCGATGTCTTTGTGCATGTCCCTGCTCCATCCTTTTTGCCCACCATGTTCCATGGACCTGCCACTCCTATCTACTCTGAGTGTTCTGTTGAGCTGCCACTCCCCTCCCACATGCCTAGCATTGTCAGATGACTGTAACCTGTCCCTGCCACCTCCACCCTGCCTGTCCACATGCCATGCCCCTATCCCCTTCCTCCTATCCTCCATGGTCCATTTTACTGCCACACCCTTCTACCCTCCCTGGTCTGTTGTGCTGCAACTGCTCCTCCTGCCTGCCCCGCGCGGTCTGTTGTGAGGCCCCTTCCCCTGAACTCTTTTATCTGTGCCCAGGTCCTGATCCTCTCTTCTATCCTCCATGGTCCTTTGTGCATGCCCCTGCACCCTCCTTCTTGCCCATCATAGCCATTGTGCTGCCACTAACCCTCCCGCTTGCCATGCATGGTCTTCTGTGCTGCCATGGCCCCTCCCACCTTCCCTGTGTGGTCAGCTAGCTGCCCCTGACCCCCTCCCACCTTCCCTCCATGGTCTCATTGTTGCTCTCCATGGTGTGTTTTGTTTCTAGTGCCCATCCTGCCTGACCTCCATGGTCATCTTGCTGCTCCTGCCCTGCCCCCTTGCCCCCAGCCCTTTGTTTCCATGTGCAGACCCCTATTCCCTCCCTCCTGGCTTGTCTGTTCCTTTGTAATGCCCCTGATCCATCCCTCCTGCCCTTTATGGTCTGTTATGCTGCAATTTTCTCTCCTGTCTGTCCATTATGGTCAGCTAGCCACCATTGCCTCTTTCCCCTCTGTTCTCTGTTGTCCATGTGCATGGTCCTGTCCCCTCCCTATTTCTTTCTATGGATTGTTGTGCTGCACTCCCGTCCCGCATGCCCTTTGTGGTGTATTGTGCTGCTGCAAACCCTGATGCCTGCCATTTAGGGTCAGTTTGGTGCACCTCTCCATGTCCCTCCTGTCCTCTGTTATCCGAGTCCATGTCCCTACCCCAATTCCTCCTGCCTACCATGATCCAATGTACCATACTTGCAAACATTTTGAACTTGGTAAGAGGGAGATTTTGAAAATAAACTGGGGTATTGATTTTCCCCTTTGAGTTACACTGAAAAAGAGGAGATTGTAGACAGGAGACAGATCAAATAAATCCCATTTGAGCTTAAAAACATTGGACGTTTCCTGGCTGAAACGGGTCTTTTGGCATGTATGGTTGAACTACCACTGCCTCTTTCTTCTGCCCACAATGGTCTATTGTATTGCCACAGCCTCTCTTGCCAGTCCTGTATTGTTGGTTTGTTGCCCCGGCCCCCCTTTCCACTGCCCTCCATAGTCTGTTGTGCTGCCACTGACCTTCCTGCCTGCCCAGTGTGGTCAAATTGTTGCTTGTGCACCCTCCTACCTGCCTTCAATTTTCAGAGTCCGTGCCCCTGGCCTCTGCCTCTCAACAGTATCCTAATGAACAACTAGATTGCTAACATTCTATATTTATTACAAAAGTGTGGAACGCCTGACGTCATCTTGATGTGATCAAAACTATAATACCTAGAGCATTTCCTTTAGAAATTACATATATAAGAGGGTCTTATTTGCATCAAAATTATGGTTAGTGCTCTAAAAATCTAAAATGAGGACATATTTTCTGAGTTTTCAAATAGCGACAAAGAACTTTTAAATTCTTTGTAATCTTTATGTTTTTTATCCAGTTGACCACTGATGTGGTGTTACTTCCAGAGCTGCAGACTTTGCAACTGGGGAACCAGGTTGGAGTTTCTGCTTCAGCTCAACATTCTGTGATTCTGGTCAAATCACTTAATCTCCCCATGTCTACAACCAAAATGAATTTGATCTTGTGTGATGTAACCAATGCTCATGTAAAGCACTCCAATGCCTGACAAGTCTGCACTATATAAAACTGCACATACATAAAAAATAAGTGTTTTGCACACTTCTGTCATTGGGCTATACTTGGGCTACATCTGGGTGATATTTGGGCTACATTTGGGCTCTTTTGTCTCTGGTGGCCATCTTGGGAGATTTATTTGTTATGAAGTTTCCTAATTTCCTCATTTACTGCAGTCTCCTCAGTAGGAAATACTTTCAGTTTTTTATTTTGGTTCCATCAAGAAGGCATTCAGATGTGTCACACATTTGCCATAAATTCTGAATGTTAGCACTCTAGTTGCTCATTAGATCACTGTAGTAAAGCTACTGTTCACCATGGAAGTCTGCTGCTGGTATGTGCATGTTTCAGTCTGCATGTCAGAATTTTTTTATGAAATAGAAGAGGATTTGAGAAGTCAAAATGTGCCCTAATTTTTCTTTCTGCAGCACTAATCATAATTTCTACAGCAAAATGAACCCCCTCATTTTGTTCCTTTGTAAAATAAATGTTTTAAGTGTTACCACTTTATTCCAATCAAGATGGCTTCAGGTGTGCCTTACTTTTGTCATAAGTAAGACTGTTAGCGCTCTAGTTCTTTAGAACACTCTGGGAAGCTGCAGTAGAACACAAAGGAGTCAACTGACAGTCTCTGCCCTTGTTGGATGTACATGTTTTACTGAGAATGTCAGACTTCATTCTCACATGACTGAGAAAGATAATGTGAATTTACAGAAAATATGCTCTCAGTTTAGCTTATAGATCACCTTCCAAACCTCTGTGGGAAAAGCATGAGAAAATAGTTTTCTCTCAAACATGATTCATGATATCACAGCAGAAGGCTTTATCACATGGTAAAATCACCTTAGAACACACCACAATTCCTAAAATGAGTATGGTACCATCAACAAATGATTTATAATGTAACTAAAGTCTTAAAACCTTCTATTAACTGCAATGCTTTTTAATGAGGTGCTATCGTGTATATTGGTCCCAAGATGGCTGCCAACACTTCTTGGATGAAGTACTGACAGCCAATCAGATCTCACGATGAGATGTGTGGTTAGGCTCCGCCCAGATATATCTATCTTTTTAACTCTAATTTTCTCAGGAGCTATTGAATGGATTTACACCATTTAAGCAAAAGGCACAAGTCTGAACTGAGGACTACCTCTTTGCCAAATTTGGTGTAATTCCGTTCAGCAGTTCTGGCTGTAGCTGCAGTCAACAGGTCCTATGGGAAAATGCATGGGGAAAATGCGTTTTGGGACCCCCCTTTTTTTGCGGACCCTGCTTGACGAATCACTGTGAAATGTTCAGGATAGGAGTGGACCAGAGCTGGCCAAAACTTTGGAAAATTTTGCGAAGATTCGTCAATCGGCGCCAACATTATTCCAAATAGAATGTTTCAGATGTCCTATGGAAAATAGGTCCTAACTATAACTACCTACTGGCGACTGCCAGTAGGTCATATATATATATATATATATATATATATATATATATATATATATATATATATATATATATATATATATATATATATATATATATATATTCCAAAGAAGCACGAGGCGTTCCCCAGTTACCGGAGCTTCTGGCTCTTCGGGGCGGTCTCACAAATGGGCATGGGGAAGCCCATTACTTTTTCTCACCGAAAACACACGAAGTGAGGCCCAATGCATTTGAAGTGCTTTTATTTCATTATTCCTTGCTTTTCATGCGCTTGCCTCCATTTGCCCAACGTTTCGTCGTGATGCCTTGTTCACGGACTGGAAACACAAACGCCCAGGTGCGCTTGAGTGTGCTTTTAACCTAGTGCAGCACGAGACTGTGAATCTCGAACTACTGATCCCATAGTGCTTTGTGCAAGTTGGTATAATGCGTGGTGAAAGTCACAAAAGTTCTCATCCTTGGTGGTAATGTTAATCATTTTGCACAAGCCCGATGTTTATAGTGGAATTATTTTCCGTACAGTCATGTGGGTATAATTTCGCCGCTGCTTCTCAAGTGAGTATCAGAATTTTTTTAAAAAAGGACATCTTCAAAATGCACGATCTCGACAGCCTGTTGTACTGTCAGAATCCCTTTCACGCACCAACCTTTTTTTCTCCAGTGGCAATCCTTTGTAGGCTGGGAGGTGCGAGTGAGCCTAGCTCCTCAATTAGTATTCCAAAGAAGCACGAGGCGTTCCCCAGTTACCGGAGCTTCTGGCTCTTCGGGGCAGTCTCACAAATGGGCATGGGGAAGCCCATTACTTTTTCTCACCGAAAACACACGAAGTGAGGCCCAATGCATTTGAAGTGCTTTTATTTCATTATTCCTTGCTTTTCATGCGCTTGCCTCCATTTGCCCAACGTTTCGGCGTGATGCCTTGTTCACGGACTGGAAACACAAACGCCCAGGTGCGCTTGAGTGTGCTTTAAACCTAGTGCAGCACGTGACTGTGAATCTCGAACTACTGATCCCATAGTGCTTTGTGCAAGTTGGTATAATGCGTGGTGAAAGTCACAAAAGTTCTCATCCTTGGTGGTAATGTTAATCATTTTGCACAAGCCCGATGTTTATAGTGGAATTATTTTTCGTACAGTCATGTGGGTATAATTTCGCCGCTGCTTCTCAAGTGAGTATCAGAATTTTTTAAAAAAAGGACATCTTCAAAATGCACGATCTCGACAGCCTGTTGTACTGTCAGAATCCCTTCCACGCACCAACCTTCTTTTTCTCCAGTGGCAATCCTTTGTAGGCTGGGAGGTGCGAGTGAGCCTAGCTCCTCAATTAGTATTCCAAAGAAGCACGAGGCGTTCCCCAGTTACCGGAGCTTCTGGCTCTTCGGGGCGGTCTCACAAATGGGCATGGGGAAGCCCATTACTTTTTCTCACCGAAAACACACGAAGTGAGGCCCAATGCATTTGAAGTGCTTTTATTTCATTATTCCTTGCTTTTCATGCGCTTGCCTCCATTTGCCCAACGTTTCGGCGTGATGCCTTGTTCATGGACTGGAAACACAAACGCCCAGGTGCGCTTGAGTGTGCTTTTAACCTAGTGCAGCACGTGACTGTGAATCTCGAACTACTGATCCCATAGTGCTTTGTGCAAGTTGGTATAATGCGTGGTGAAAGTCACAAAAGTTCTCATCCTTGGTGGTAATGTTAATCATTTTGCACAAGCCCGATGTTTATAGTGGAATTATTTTTCGTACAGTCATGTGGGTATAATTTCGCTGCTGCTTCTCAAGTGAGTATCAGAATTTTTTTTAAAAAAGGACATCTTCAAAATGCACGATCTCGACAGCCTGTTGTACTGTCAGAATCCCTTCCACGCACCAACCTTTTTTTCTCCAGTGGCAATCCTTTGTAGGCTGGGAGGTGCGAGTGAGCCTAGCTCCTCAATTAGTATTCCAAAGAAGCACGAGGCGTTCCCCAGTTACCGGAGCTTCTGGCTCTTCGGGGCGGTCTCACAAATGGGCATGGGGAAGCCCATTACTTTTTCTCACCGAAAACACACGAAGTGAGGCCCAATGCATTTGAAGTGCTTTTATTTCATTATTCCTTGCTTTTCATGCGCTTGCCTCCATTTGCCCAACGTTTCGGCGTGATGCCTTGTTCACGGACTGGAAACACAAACGCCCAGGTTCGCTTGAGTGTGCTTTTAACCTAGTGCAGCACGTGACTGTGAATCTCGAACTACTGATCCCATAGTGCTTTGTGCAAGTTGGTATAATGCGTGGTGAAAGTCACAAAAGTTCTCATCCTTGGTGGTAATGTTAATCATTTTGCACAAGCCCGATGTTTATAGTGGAATTATTTTTCGTACAGTCATGTGGGTATAATTTCGCCGCTGCTTCTCAAGTGAGTATCAGAATTTTTTTTTTGAATTTTTAAAAAAAAGGACATCTTCAAAATGCACGATCTCGACAGCCTGTTGTACTGTCAGAATCCCTTCCACGCACCAACCTTTTTTTCTCCAGTGTATATATATATATATATATATATATATATATATATATATATATATATATATATATATTCCAAAGAAGCACGAGGCGTTCCCCAGTTACCGGAGCTTCTGGCTCTTCGGGGCGGTCTCACAAATGGGCATGGGGAAGCCCATTACTTTTTCTCACCGAAAACACACGAAGTGAGGCCCAATGCATTTGAAGTGCTTTTATTTCATTATTCCTTGCTTTTCATGCGCTTGCCTCCATTTGCCCAACGTTTCGTCGTGATGCCTTGTTCACGGACTGGAAACACAAACGCCCAGGTGCGCTTGAGTGTGCTTTTAACCTAGTGCAGCACGTGACTGTGAATCTCGAACTACTGATCCCATAGTGCTTTGTGCAAGTTGGTATAATGCGTGGTGAAAGTCACAAAAGTTCTCATCCTTGGTGGTAATGTTAATCATTTTGCACAAGCCCGATGTTTATAGTGGAATTATTTTTCGTACAGTCATGTGGGTATAATTTCGCCGCTGCTTCTCAAGTGAGTATCAGAATTTTTTAAAAAAAGGACATCTTCAAAATGCACGATCTCGACAGCCTGTTGTACTGTCAGAATCCCTTCCACGCACCAACCTTTTTTTCTCCAGTGGCAATCCTTTGTAGGCTGGGAGGTGCGAGTGAGCCTAGCTCCTCAATTAGTATTCCAAAGAAGCACGAGGCGTTCCCCAGTTACCGGAGCTTCTGGCTCTTCGGGGCGGTCTCACAAATGGGCATGGGGAAGCCCATTACTTTTTCTCACCGAAAACACACGAAGTGAGGCCCAATGCATTTGAAGTGCTTTTATTTCATTATTCCTTGCTTTTCATGCGCTTGCCTCCATTTGCCCAACGTTTCGGCGTGATGCCTTGTTCACGGACTGGAAACACAAACGCCCAGGTGCGCTTGCGTGTGCTTTTAACCTAGTGCAGCACGTGACTGTGAATCTCGAACTACTGATCCCATAGTGCTTTGTGCAAGTTGGTATAATGCGTGGTGAAAGTCACAAAAGTTCTCATCCTTGGTGGTAATGTTAATCATTTTGCACAAGCCCGATGTTTATAGTGGAATTATTTTTCGTACAGTCATGTGGGTATAATTTCGCTGCTGCTTCTCAAGTGAGTATCAGAATTTTTTTAAAAAAAGGACATCTTCAAAATGCACGATCTCGACAGCCTGTTGTACTGTCAGAATCCCTTCCACGCACCAACCTTTTTTTCTCCAGTGGCAATCCTTTGTAGGCTGGGAGGTGCGAGTGAGCCTAGCTCCTCAATTAGTATTCCAAAGAAGCACGAGGCGTTCCCCAGTTACCGGAGCTTCTGGCTCTTCGGGGCGGTCTCACAAATGGGCATGGGGAAGCCCATTACTTTTTCTCACCGAAAACACACGAAGTGAGGCCCAATGCATTTGAAGTGCTTTTATTTCATTATTCCTTGCTTTTCATGCGCTTGCCTCCATTTGCCCAACGTTTCGGCGTGATGCCTTGTTCACGGACTGGAAACACAAACGCCCAGGTTCGCTTGAGTGTGCTTTTAACCTAGTGCAGCACGTGACTGTGAATCTCGAACTACTGATCCCATAGTGCTTTGTGCAAGTTGGTATAATGCGTGGTGAAAGTCACAAAAGTTCTCATCCTTGGTGGTAATGTTAATCATTTTGCACAAGCCCGATGTTTATAGTGGAATTATTTTTCGTACAGTCATGTGGGTATAATTTCGCCGCTGCTTCTCAAGTGAGTATCAGAATTTTTTTTTTGAATTTTTAAAAAAAAGGACATCTTCAAAATGCACGATCTCGACAGCCTGTTGTACTGTCAGAATCCCTTCCACGCACCAACCTTTTTTTCTCCAGTGTATATATATATATATATATATATATATATATATTCCAAAGAAGCACGAGGCGTTCCCCAGTTACCGGAGCTTCTGGCTCTTCGGGGCGGTCTCACAAATGGGCATGGGGAAGCCCATTACTTTTTCTCACCGAAAACACACGAAGTGAGGCCCAATGCATTTGAAGTGCTTTTATTTCATTATTCCTTGCTTTTCATGCGCTTGCCTCCATTTGCCCAACGTTTCGTCGTGATGCCTTGTTCACGGACTGGAAACACAAACGCCCAGGTGCGCTTGAGTGTGCTTTTAACCTAGTGCAGCACGTGACTGTGAATCTCGAACTACTGATCCCATAGTGCTTTGTGCAAGTTGGTATAATGCGTGGTGAAAGTCACAAAAGTTCTCATCCTTGGTGGTAATGTTAATCATTTTGCACAAGCCCGATGTTTATAGTGGAATTATTTTTCGTACAGTCATGTGGGTATAATTTCGCCGCTGCTTCTCAAGTGAGTATCAGAATTTTTTAAAAAAAGGACATCTTCAAAATGCACGATCTCGACAGCCTGTTGTACTGTCAGAATCCCTTCCACGCACCAACCTTTTTTTCTCCAGTGGCAATCCTTTGTAGGCTGGGAGGTGCGAGTGAGCCTAGCTCCTCAATTAGTATTCCAAAGAAGCACGAGGCGTTCCCCAGTTACCGGAGCTTCTGGCTCTTCGGGGCGGTCTCACAAATGGGCATGGGGAAGCCCATTACTTTTTCTCACCGAAAACACATGAAGTGAGGCCCAATGCATTTGAAGTGCTTTTATTTCATTATTCCTTGCTTTTCATGCGCTTGCCTCCATTTGCCCAACGTTTCGGCGTGATGCCTTGTTCACGGACTGGAAACACAAACGCCCAGGTGCGCTTGAGTGTGCTTTTAACCTAGTGCAGCACGTGACTGTGAATCTCGAACTACTGATCCCATAGTGCTTTGTGCAAGTTGGTATAATGCGTGGTGAAAGTCACAAAAGTTCTCATCCTTGGTGGTAATGTTAATCATTTTGCACAAGCCCGATGTTTATAGTGGAATTATTTTTCGTACAGTCATGTGGGTATAATTTCTCTGCTGCTTCTCAAGTGAGTATCAGAATTTTTAAAAAAAAGGACATCTTCAAAATGCACGATCTCGACAGCCTGTTGTACTGTCAGAACCCCTTCCACGCACCAACCTTTTTTTCTCCAGTGGCAATCCTTTGTAGGCTGGGAGGTGCGAGTGAGCCTAGCTCCTCAATTAGTATTCCAAAGAAGCACGAGGCGTTCCCCAGTTACCGGAGCTTCTGGCTCTTCGGGGCGGTCTCACAAATGGGCATGGGGAAGCCCATTACTTTTTCTCACCGAAAACACACGAAGTGAGGCCCAATGCATTTGAAGTGCTTTTATTTCATTATTCCTTGCTTTTCATGCGCTTGCCTCCATTTGCCCAACGTTTCGGCGTGATGCCTTGTTCACGGACTGGAAACACAAACGCCCAGGTGCGCTTGAGTGTGCTTTAAACCTAGTGCAGCACGTGACTGTGAATCTCGAACTACTGATCCCATAGTGCTTTGTGCAAGTTGGTATAATGCGTGGTGAAAGTCACAAAAGTTCTCATCCTTGGTGGTAATGTTAATCATTTTGCACAAGCCCGATGTTTATAGTGGAATTATTTTTCGTACAGTCATGTGGGTATAATTTCGCCGCTGCTTCTCAAGTGAGTATCAGAATTTTTTTAAAAAAGGACATCTTCAAAATGCACGATCTCGACAGCCTGTTGTACTGTCAGAATCCCTTCCACGCACCAACCTTTTTTTTCTCCAGTGGCAATCCTTTGTAGGCTGGGAGGTGCGAGTGAGCCTAGCTCCTCAATTAGTATTCCAAAGAAGCACGAGGCGTTCCCCAGTTACCGGAGCTTCTGGCTCTTCGGGGCGGTCTCACAAATGGGCATGGGGAAGCCCATTACTTTTTCTCACCGAAAACACATGAAGTGAGGCCCAATGCATTTGAAGTGCTTTTATTTCATTATTCCTTGCTTTTCATGCGCTTGCCTCCATTTGCCCAACGTTTCGGCGTGATGCCTTGTTCACGGACTGGAAACACAAACGCCCAGGTGCGCTTGAGTGTGCTTTTAACCTAGTGCAGCACGTGACTGTGAATCTCGAACTACTGATCCCATAGTGCTTTGTGCAAGTTGGTATAATGCGTGGTGAAAGTCACAAAAGTTCTCATCCTTGGTGGTAATGTTAATCATTTTGCACAAGCCCGATGTTTATAGTGGAATTATTTTTCGTACAGTCATGTGGGTATAATTTCGCCGCTGCTTCTCAAGTGAGTATCAGAATTTTTTTTTTGAATTTTTTAAATAAAGGACATCTTCAAAATGCACGATCTCGACAGCCTGTTGTACTGTCAGAATCCCTTCCACGCACCAACCTTTTTTTCTCCAGTGTATATATATATATATATATATATATATATATATATATATATATATATATATATATATTATCTACTGGCGGTCGCCAGTAGATAGTTATAGTTACAACCTAGTTTCCATAGGAAATCTCAAAATTCTATTTTGAATAACTTTGGTGCCGGTTGACGAATCCTCGCGAAATTTTCAAAACTAATGGGGCGCTCCGTTCAACTCCTACTCTGGAAGTCTCGGGGTGATTCGTCAAGCGGGGGCCGAGAAAAAGGGGGTCCCAAAACGCTTTTTCCCCATGCATTTTTCCATAGGACCTTTAGTCGCAGCTACAGCCCGAACGGCTGAACAAAATTACGTGAAATTTAGCAGAGAGGTAGCCATAAGGTCAAGGAAGTGCCTTTTGAAGGTCTCGTGTAAGTCTGTTCAGTATTTCCTGAGAAAATAGCATTTAAAACCATATCAATATCTATACGCGCGCACCATGCGCGCACTGTGCGCGCACCCTGCCGTGCGCGAGCGCAATTCTGATTGGTTGTTAGATGTCGGTAAACATTCGAATCGGTCGAAACCAGGAAGTGTCGGCCGCCATTTTGTCTCTCGCAGTCTGAGGGGGTGAAAACAAAGGTGGAGAATGTGAAAAGGGGGCAGGGTGGACAGTTCCTGACCCCCTAGCCTTTGTCAGGGGGTCCCAGAAGGACTCCCAAGGGCAAAAAAAAGATTATTTTTTTTTCAAAAAATCGCGGAGTGCGCGCACCCTGCGCGCACCCTGCGCGCACGGTGAAAAAACGGAAAAAATTTCGCGAGTTCTACACACGGTGTGCGCACGATGCGCGCAAGCTGAAAATTCCATAAAAAAAAAATACATACATTTAGCATTTAAAAAACCTTTGAAATTCACTGAAAAAACCATAGGTTTCACACACGTTATAGTTACGAATTAGCATTTAAAAAACCTTGCAAATTCACTTAAAAAACCATAGGTTTCACACATGTTATAGTTACCTGGACATTTCACTTGTAAAAACCGATGAAATTCCCCCGTTATAGTTAGTGCAGGCAACTATAACTCACGCGACCGCAATCCTCTGCTGATGACATCAGATATTACATCACTGATGACATATGTGTCTTTCTGAAAAATAAATATTTGTAATATATGTATAGCTAAAGATTAAGGGAGGAAGACATGGGTAAATAAGTGTCTAAATACAGTGATGTAATATCTGATGTCATCAGCAGAGGATTGCGGTCGCGTGAGTTATAGTTGCCTGCACTAACTATAACGGGGGAATTTCATTGGTTTTTTACGAGTGAAATGTCCAGGTAACTATAACATGTGTGAAACCTATGGTTTTTTAAGTGAATATATATATATATATATATATATATATATATATATATATATATATATATATATATATATATATATATATGACCTACTGGCGGTCGCCAGTAGGTAGTTATTGTTAGGACCTAGTTACCATAGGAAAATGGCAACATTCTATTCCCAATAACATTGGCGCCGATTGACGAATCTTCACAAAATTTTCAGAACTAATTCTTTGTTGTGATAAGCTCCTATGTTGAAAATGTGGGGGTGATTCATCAAGGGGGGGCCGAGAAAAAAGGGGGGTCCCAAAACATGTTTTCTCCGTGTTAATTGCCTTAGGAAACTTTAGACAAGGCTACAGGTCGAACGGGTGAAAGGAATTACCCCAAATTTGGCAGGGAGCAGGGTCTTGGTCTAGAAAGCACACTTTTATTTATTTGGTGTAAGTTCGTTCAGTAGTTTTTGAGAAATATCGAAATGTACAGATATCGATATTTGGGTATTCTGCCATCTGATTGGCTGAGGCGTTATGAGCATGAGCTTGCTGCCGATTGGCTGCGAGCGGTTACAACTAGGAAGTGTTGGCTGCCATTTTGTGATTCAGTTGAAGCGAGTAAGGTGAAAAAGGGGGAAAAAAGTGGCAAATAGGAGGGTAGGAGCACTGTAACCTCTGTGGGGTGTTTAGGGTGTGCTATAGAGGGGGTGCAAAGTGAAGTATTTACCCCTACCGGTGTGTATGTGGTGGGCTATGGAAATTAAGTGAGGTATTGGGTAGAGTCTGATGCGGGTAAGGTGAGCTGGTGCGGGACTCGGGGATTAAAGCGTGAGCCCAAATTGTGTGTCTTATGCTGTGAAGTCATGTGCCGTGGCCGCTGCACTACAGTTGTAGAAGTAGTGTCCGGATGTGTTTATATCTACTAGGACGAACTACTGACCCGTACTGGTATGAAAGTCCTGGGGTGCGGAATATATGTGAGGTATTGTCTAGAGTCTCATGTTGCTAAGCTGAGCTGCTGCCGGAGTCAGGGATTAAAGCGTGAGCCCAAACTGTGTGTCATATGCTGTGAAGTCATGTACTCTGGCCGCTGTGCCACATCTGTGCAAGTAGTGTCAGCAAGCAGTTATAGGTAGTTGGATGAACTTTTGTTTAGAACATTGTAGCTTGTGTATGGTGCTTAGGTGGTGTTGTATAGGGAGTGCGAAGGTAAATCAATATGGTATTTGTAGAGCGCAAACTACTCACCCCTATGGGTGAGTAGAGCTGGGGATCAAAGCGAGAGGTCTGTGCTGCAAAGTGAGATGGTCTAGCCGCTGCGCCACAGCTGTGTGGAGATTACATTTTGGTGAGGGTGCGAGAGTTGGCGTTATATGGCCCTAAAATACGGGGCCTACGTTTTAAGTAATAGGGTGGCTCTAAATAGAGCCCTTGTGTTCATTAGTTGGAGCTACATATAAGTGCGGATGCACAGCTTCCAGTTATTCAGGACAACTCGGTTTCCCTGATCTGTGAAGTGTACTTCATCACTTCTGTATATATCCGCCATATCAAAACGTATGTTGTATATGGACCCCATTTTTTGGTCTCTGAGGTATGCAGAGACAGCTTTGTTGACTTTTTTCCAAGATTTTTCAATCTGAGGACAAAATTGTTTGGACCATTTCCACTTCTGTCTTTGGCATATATTGGAATATACAAAGACAGTTTGAGGCAAAAGTAACATCAATTGTCCAAAGGTGTCCTTCATAAGCATTTCCAAATCTACCCCAGTCAATGTGCCTAGGTCGTTTCCACCACAGTGCACAATCATGAGGTCTGGGTGTTGGAGATGCAAACAGGTTTTAACCAAAGGCAACAATTAGTGCCACTTCAATCCTCTCTGTCCAAACCATTTGATGTCCACATTTTGTAAACCTAGGTCTAAGTCAATACGTCTCTGTTCTGCATACCTCTTGCACCAGAAAACATAGCTATGTCCTACGATCCAGACTAGAATTTTGAAGGTATGGCTGGAAAGATGTCTGTAGCTCATGCAGTTCCTTCGTCGAATAAGAGATATGTTTAAAGATGGGAACTAGTTTCTTTTCGCATACAAAACGGTACCTGATTGGGAGATGAAATCCATTGTTTTTTAAAAGTAGGGTGCACATTCATTTTGTGGAAAAGTATGTTTGTGATTGGTTAGGAAAAAGCAGTTTGCACGTACATATTATAGTACATATTATAGGATAACATTTTCTCAACTCAAGAACACCTGCTATTTGCATTCGGAAGGCATTGTTCGAACTTAAAATAATCGTGAATTTTAACCTGCATGTGCCGTTAAATGTTCGAGAAAATGTTGCAGAAAATAATGTTAGGTTTAAAAAAATTGATGAACTTTTAACCTCCACGTGTTATAGAATGTTCTAGAAAGTGTATTGATTGAATACGTTGCATTTCTGACTTCGATGTGTACTTGAATATTAAAAAAACTATTTATATGGAACAGTAGAAAGACAGTAATAGAGAGAATTTTTTTAAACTAAAAGAATCAAGGAACTATTGTAATTTTTTCTTGATCACCTATTGGCGGTCACCAGTAGGTAGTTATCACTGTTAACGGTCTGAAAGTGCGGTGTTGCTCAGAGTGGCATGGTGGTGATATGATATGGTGCTACACTCTGGTATGAAACTGAGAGTCTAAACCGTGAGGTCGTTGTTGTAAAGTGATGTGGTCTGGTGTTTGTAGCATACGTGTGCAAGTAGTGTTAGTAGGCATTTATACCATACAGGGAGTGGGAAGCGAACTACTGACCGCTACTGTGTATTGATAGTATACCGGAAGCGGGAAGCGAAGTAGTTACGCCTACCGGTGTGAAGACTTGGGGATGAAACCGAGTTGATTGCTGTAAAGTGATGGGCTCTGGGCGGTGTAGGATACTAGCTGCTGTAGTATAAGTGTGTAAGTAGTATTAGTATGCGTTTATAGTATATAGGGAGTGGGAAGCGAACTACTCACCCCTACTGGTGTGAAGACTCGGGGATTAAACCGTGAGCCTAAACTGTGAGCTCATTGCTGTAAAGTGATGTGCTCTGGGCGCTGTAGCATACTTGTGGAAGAAGTGTTAGTTTACGTTTATACAATAGAGGGAGTGGGAAGCGAAAGTCTTACCCCTACCGGTGTCAAGACTCGTGGATGAAACTATGAGCTCATTGCTGTAATGTAAAGTCATGTGCTCTGTGCAGTATTCCATTGCAAGTCATAGTAGAATGTTAGTATGTAATTCTACTAGAATCTAAGGGGCATATTATCAAGGAATGGTGTTAAAATAATCGATGCTTTAGCGGCAGGAAACTGCCACAAAAACGGCGATAATGGGCTTGATAATATGCCGTAGAGAATTCCAATAAAAGCCCATGTTAACACGAGAACATGGGCTTCTATTGGAATTCTCTACGGCATAGTATCAGGCCCATTATCGCCGTTTTAGCGGCAGTTTCCTGCCGCTAAAGAGGCGATAATTTTAACGCCGTTCCTTGATAATATGGCCCTCATTATGTAATGTTAGAATGTAGGGCTTTCATGGGGGAACCTTGCGGAGTTTGTACACGGTGCTGGATTAGACAGTTGCTTTGCTGTCTGATCCTGTTAGTGGTTGTTCCAGGTGTCTTGTTTTCTTGTAATAAATCTACTTATTGGATTTACTGCTGTCTGCCTTTTCACTACATAAATTTGGCGACGAGTGGGAGAAGGCAAAAAGAAGGCACCATGCAGCAATATTTCAAAATTCCTTGCGTTGTGCTGAAGACCCATTTTGTTCGTGTAGCTGTGTCTACTCATACCAGGGTCGTCGGCTCATTGAACTGTCATCCGACTTCTGGTAGGATTTATATTTTTAGATTTTGCGCTTCCTCTGCTTCTTCACTACATTCTGGTTGCTGTACTACACGTGTGTGAGTAGTGGTGTTAGTATACGTTTATACTAACAAATGCATCATGGTAGTAGGGAGGGCGACCTTTCAGGCGCAGCTCATACAATGTCCCGGGGTGTGCATTCGCTGGACATTTGTGATTGCTATTAGAGGGTGGTGCATGGCTTCCACCCTGTGATAGCAAATACTTGTTCGACTACTTGAAGCGTGAGGAGGAAAACCTTGTATCGCTGTAATAGAGGGGATGCGGATGGAAAAATGGAGAGAAAAGAACAACAAAAAAAGAAAGTGGGGTCTCACCCGTTCTTTTAAATGAGGTCCCTGGTGGGTGGGTAATGTTCCGTGGCCAATCCAATTATTATATTGAGGGGTCTCTGTAGGACTGGGGATCTTAATGTTACATGTAAATTAGGCGTGGAAGGGCAAAGAGACGTTTTGCTGCCTAGGGGAGCACCACCTTCCTGGGTATTGTTTACTAATTGTTTGGGGGGTTCGAGGCCAACAGAAGTCCGGAGTTTGCCACAGTCCGGGTCTTTATTTAAATATGCAGGGTGGGCCTCGGCAGTCCCTGAAGCCTCGGTGGTCCTAGGCAGTGCCTTATTTGTTCTGTAATCACACGGGCAGTACTTATGGTGTTATAAAGTGATACACTCATAGAACTCTTGCAGTTGTACAATTACCCAGGCTTCATTTGTCTAATAGTCAGTTAGATTATGTTTGGTAGCTGCACTCTAATATTAAATAATCTTGTCCTTAAAATCTCCTATAAACAGATGATTTTCACAATAAACAATAGCCAAGTGTCATCAGAAAAAGAAGACCTAAACACACACTTATTTATTTGAAAACATAAGTAACCTTTATTAAAATAGAAATATATAGAAATTTAACTTTAATAGAACAGTATAATAAAATAAACGTGGGTCGGACTCCAGTGGAAGCAGCGTAGGAAACCTGACAAAAATGAAACATAAGTATGTGTGCTATGTGGAAGAGGTAAAGAAAGGTAGTCCGAATGAAAGGACCATAGTGCGAATGGAAGGGAGGGGGAGTAGGTGGAAGGGAGAAGGGGAGGGAGAGTCAAAAGAAGAGAGGGAGGAGGAGACAGAGCGTCGACCTATTGCACCCAGCCCTTAGTGTTTGCCCTCCGTCACCCGTTTGTCTAGGACGCTGGGGTCTGCGAGAAACAGTGTGGTTCAGCAAGTGCTTAAAATTAAATACATGAGGCCAGAGATTATGGGCCATATTATGAAGGAAGGGGAATAACATTATCATCGCTTTAGCGGCAGGAAACTGTCGCTAAAGCGGCGATAAAGGGTTGATAATATGCTCATGTGAATTCCCTTAGAAGCCCAGGTTCTGGTGTCAACCTGGGCTTCTATGGGAATTTACAAGGGCATATTATCAACCCCTTATCGTCGCTTTAGCTGCAGTTTCCTGTCGCTAAAGTGGTGATAATGTTATCGCTGTTGTTTGATAATATAGTCCTACTTTATTAGCTACGGGAAAATCGCTTGCATGCACCTGTGCACCCAGGGTGCTGCACCCCAACTCCTTCCCCCGCACTGTGTTAAATTGTAGGTCTTGCACACCGAGGCTTCACTGCTCACCTGCGACCACTGGTGTGTCCCACGACGTGTTAGTGCAAGCTCCTAGTCCGGGGTATGTTTGTATGATAGACCTGGTCTCCGGTCGGAGACGGTGTCTTGATACCACGATGGAAGGTGTCAAAATGCCAGGGCATCATTGCGGGGTCAGCTCCCGCTCCGCCCTTCTTGTGGCAATCAATGGAATGTCTGAAAAGGGAGAAATAATTTAATGGTGGAAACGTCTGGAGGTAAATGAAGGTTTATTTCAAGCTTGATAGAAAATAGGAGTTGAGTGCATCCTTTGTTTTTGAAGTACGATCTGCCAACTGTTAGTGGTAATCGTGGTTCAAAGAGGGGTTGGAGTGCACAAGAATACACAAGGTTAAATAATAATATGTTATGCCAACGTTCACATACAAAGGAACAGAGCGCATGCTAGAAGCATAATGTGCGCGTGTAATGCAGTGGCGGGAGCCTGTGTGCATGTACACTTAGTAAGGAGCTCACTACAGTGTCCTAAAAGCCAACACCACGTGTCTGTAGGGCAGCGCTGCCCGCTGGCTCAAGCCTACAGTACGGTCCAGCAGGTACTTAAAATTAGACTGATGTGACTGAATGAGGTCAGAGATCACATCATTACGCACGGCAACATTGCTTTTTCGCACATGCGCACTCAGGGTGATGCACACCACCCCTCCCGCAGAACCGCCCTCAACAGGTATCTGTAGGGCTGCGCTGCCCGTAGGTTCAGGCCTACCTTATGGTATAGCAGGTCTTTAAAATGAGACAGAGATGTGACTGAATGAGGTCAAAGATCACATCATAACACATGGCAATATCGCTTATTCGCACGTGCGCAGTCTGGCTGATGCATCCCATCCCTCCCGCAGCACCGTGCTGAAGATGTGTCTGTAGGGTAGCGCTGCCGCTGGCTCAGGCCTACAGTGCAGTCCAGCAGGTCTTTAAAATGAGACAGAGAGGTGACTGAATGAGGTCAAAGATCACATCATAACACATGGCAATATCGTTTGTTCGGACCTGCGCAGCTAGGCTGAAGCACCCCACCCCTCTCGCTGCAGCACGCTCAATTGGAGGCCCTGTGCACACAGGCCGCTCTGCTTACCTGCTGTCATTGTTGTGTGAGCAAACACTACGGGCAGCAGTGCTCACAATTCAGATGGAGTGTTGATTGAAGGAGAGTGTACACCTCATGGATCCCTTTCGTAGACGACGGGCAGTAGGGCTCACAATTTGGAGGCCATGTTGATTGGCAGGATGGAGTACACCTCATGGATCCATTTCTTTTTTTTTAAGCGCATTGTGATATGCGAGGTGGATGCAGCAAATCATTTGAGGTAGTGTGGAAGAAGAGGGACGTGTGGGGTCGTGGTTATCCTATTTGTACGTACGCAAAGTGGGCTGGGTTTGCGTATGCCAGGCCAGCGTAGGGGTGTGAATAATTATTCCGGAGACTTGAGCATTGTTCAGTTCCTGCCTGGCCAGGAAGTGTACTTATGTGTGTTTCTTTTGTAGTTTTGACCTCGCAGAGTGTGCAATTTAGATTAGTGTAGCATGTGTCGGGAGGGCGGAAACTATCGTTAATGAGGTGGCATGTGATCTAGGATGTGCAGTCTGCCCGTGGCTGATGATGCTCCTTAGAGCCAGCAATACCCAGGCTGAAAGACAGCACAACAATGTGCAGACACACACACCAGTGGCATTGTGTAACACATATTTGTTTTTTGATGGAACGTTTGGGATGCATGGCAATCACACGTGGAAGGCTAATGTACAGAGCATGAATATTGATCAGGATGATCGTTGCATGTTGTGTGTAGTATAAGATATGTGTATACAGGAAAACACTTTTCAAAAAAGCTTTCTAAGCAGAATAGGTGTCTCTCATCAAACGCTGTAGAGAGAATGAGTAAAATGGGTGGTGTCGTACAAATGTTACAATGGGAAATGTTATGAACCAATCAAATGCTTTTTTTTAAGGTCACATGGCAACCGCACACCGAGCGAGCAAGGAGGCCGCACCCAACGTGATTTTGACAAAATAGATTTAACATAATATAAGTTTATTAAATATATAAATGTTTAAAATAATTTAGATTTTCGTGTGCTCTCATATACTGTTTAAAGTTATTTAGATATACTTTTGAGATTAAAACAAAAAGGGAATGACGTACCCGGCGCGATACTATATGTCTGTGACGTAACACAGGTCCTGGCAGCATGTAGTCGTCGAAAACGCAACGCGCAGCAGGTGCGACCCCATACGCACATGACGTAACGCGTGGCTTGGTACTGCATACCCGTCGGATACCAAAGTAGTACCTGGGGTGACTTCATGCGTATATGATGTTACGCGGGACGCCGTGCCACAAACTCGTCAGATACCAAATGCGCATCATTTACGAGTTTAGCAATATGGCGGATAGGATTCGTGTGGTGATGGAGCTTGGTACGCTACCGGTATGGGAGCGCAGTTTTCTCCCCCCCCCCCAAAAAAAATATACATATTGATTGGGGAAGATATAAAACATTACATGATTTTTAAGGTTCAAAACAAGAAGTATAATAGATTTCCAAAATATTTAAAAATATAACAGAAAAAAATATAGGTTTTATAAACATTAAAATATGAAATTAACATTTAAAAAACCTTCAAAATTCACTGAAAATCCATAGGTTTTACAGACGTTATAGTTAGGAATTAGCATTTAAAAAACCGTAGAAATTCACTAAAAAAACCATAGGTTTCAGGGACATTATAGTTAGTGAGGACTCATATAAAACCAGAGAAATTCGCCTGTTATAGTTAGTTGAGCTAACTGTAGCTTGCGCTCCCGCAATGCACTGCTGATGATGTCACATATTACGTCACTCATGACATGGTCAGTGACATCACTGATGACATCACTGATGACATCTCAAATGACATCACTCATGACATCACTCATGACATCATCCAGTGAATGTGTGTATCTATAAAATGTAAATAAGTTTTATATATATATGCCAAGGTGTATTGAAGAATGAATGCATTTACAAGTGCCTAAAGGAATTATTTTGTATGTGTGTAACTGACTGTATAAGTGAGTGATTGGACGTGTCTTACTGAATGCATGGGTTAGTGACTAAACTGTGTAAAAGTCTGTATTAGTCTCTCCATTGGTGTGTAAGCAACTGCAGTCTGGCACTTCATTCTATTATTATTATTATTTATTATTTGAATTTGTAAAGCGCGCGGCTACTCGACAGAATGTCCCGGTGCTGGCAGAGGGAAGACAGGATGCTAGGACAAGGCTAATCATTAAAAAGATGTGTTTTTAGTTTCTTCTTAAAAAGTTCTTGATTGTCTATCAGCCTCAGGGACATAGGAAGACTGTTCCACGCACAGGGACCCAGGTAAACAAAGGATCTCCCACCCATCCGAAGATGGGTACATCGAGGGACCTTTGCCATATGAGTTGAGGAGGAGCGAAGAGTGCGGGCAGGGACGTAAGGGGTGATACTCTCCTTAAGATAGGCAGGACCCTTCACTTTTCAGGGCTTTATGCATTAGGACCACGGCTTTAAACATCACCCTCTGTTTCATGCGAAGCCAACAGAGGGCCCGTAAGTGCGGAGTCATGTGGGATCTCGAGGGGAGAGAAAGCAGAAGTCTAGCTGCAGCGTTCTGCACCCCCTGGGTTCTGTTAAAAAGGTAGTCTGGAAGGCCCAGGTATAGTGCATTACTGTAGTCCAATCTTGATATAATTAGGGCCTGTGCCACCTTTCTGCCTGCTGCCTCGGAGAGTAGAGGTAGAAATGTTTTCAATGTGCGAAGTACATTGAAGCAGGTCCCCGCCAAAGCTAGGATCTGTGGGAGGTAGGATGTAGAGCTGTCAATTTGAATTCCTAAGTTCTTCACACAGTTTTTGGGAGAACCTGGGTGAGGGCAATTGCTTGGCCAACAGTCCACCACAGCGTTGTGTGGGACATCTCCAAATGTCACAATTTCCGTTTTCTCTGGGTTACATCAAATGTGGTGCAATTCCATCCACTGGAAAACTCCGGTGAGGCACTTGGCTATTACTTTATCGTCTAAATCCTTGAGAACAGTAGCTGATTGTCGTCTGCATATGAGACGACTTTAGCGCCAAGAGATTCTGCTAATGTTGCAAGAGGGGTCAAATACACGTTAAACAGCAAGGGGCTGCGTGCCGACCCCAGTGGCCTAGCCTGCGCTGTAAACGGAGGCACCCACACTTCTATGGACCGTCCGTCTATGAAAAGATGCCAGCCAGTAATGGGCCTGATGTCTGATTCCTATTTCATGTAGTCGTTAAAGCAGCTTATGGTGAGGAACCGTGTCAAATGCTGCTGTAAGTTCGAGCAGTATCAGCATTGCCTTTCTCCCTCTGTCCAGAACGCTACAAATGAACTCCGTCACCTCCAACAGTGCGGTCTCAGTGCTAAATTGAGGGCGGAATCCAGATTGTGTGGCATGAAGGATGCCATTGATCTCCAGGTAAACAGACAATCAGCGGTTTATTTCATTCTCAAGAATTTTGTAGAAGGCTGGGAGCAGTGAAATGGGCATATAGTTGGTAACTAACTTAGGGTCTGCGGTAGGTTTTTTCAACAGTGGCAGGACTTTCACTTTTTTCCACAGACAGGGAACCATCCCTGATGCCAGAGAAGAGTTAAAAATATGGTTTAGCACTAGATTAATTTTCGCTGCCACCATGTTTAAAACTGACATAGGGCAAGGGTCAAGAGGGGAGCCCGATTTAAGGCTTTTTAATGCTGCTAAGGACTGAATAAATGGAATCAGGGTAACAGCGTTGAGGGTGGCATAAGTAAGTGAGGAGAAAGTAGACTTCCACTCCAGATTCAGTGTCCCAGGAGCAGCAGTCCCAAAACTTTTTTTTGTGTCATGATCTTCTCATGGAAAAATCGATCAAGCTCTCAAGGTGACCAACGGTCGCATGAAAGAGTCGACTATTTTGAAGATAGCATTTGCTTTATTCTCAGCTTCCATAACGCTGCTGTCAAAGAAACTTTTTTTAGCAAGATGCAGTTTCATTTGATATAACTTTAAAATAAATAAATCCGTATTTGTAAAGCGCGAACTACTCACCCTTACGGGTCTCAAGGCGCTGGGGGCCGTTGTGGAAATTAAGTGAGCTATTGCCCAGAGTCACATGGTGCTGGGCGGAGCTGTCGCTGGAGCCGGGGATCGAACCGTGAGCCCTGTGCTCCGAAGCCAGCTGCCCTGGCAGCTGCACCACACCTCTTCACTTAAGCTTTATCCTTGTTGGAGTATCCACACCTCCAAATTCTTTCCAGCTTCTTACACTGACTCTTACACAGATTCCACTCTGTATTAAACCAAGGGGCCGTTGGGCCAGCTCTAGCTTGAGAGGCCTTCTTTATGGGTGCCTGTGTATTCACAGTTTAACCAATCCAATTATTCAGATGGGTAATGTCTAGGGGTGGGCAGAATTTGCGTAGTCACGCTACGCAAAGCTCTGCAAGACAGTAAAAAATCTCCACGAGCACGCAGAAATTCCGCGAACACGCGGAATTTTTTCTTCGTGATGCTTTTTTCCTGTCCGCGAACGCTGTTTGTGTGCTCGGGGGGAAATATCTCGTGATCACGCATTTTGAGAACGCGAACAAGCCAAAAATTCCACGAAGCCGCGGAACGCAGAATTTTGGGCAATTCCGTGTTCTCTGCAGAACGCGAAATTATCCAAATTCCGCAAATTCCACGAGCAGAACGGAATTTACCGCCCAGGCCTAGTAATGTCACAGTCTATGTTCCCTGTCATAACTGGGGCAGAGGAAAGTAAGGCTTGATTGATATCTTCTGGTTGCAGTTTGTGGTAGGCCCGATAAGTGACAGGGCCATTGCTGCAATATATTGGCGATTTACTATACATCTGATCCCACGTGAAGGAGATCAGATAATGGTCTGTACATGGGAGAGGGGCGAACACAGTGGTAACAGAGTTCAGATTTCAAAAAATCTGATCAAGAGTATGGCCCGCTGAATGGGTGGGTCCAGAGACCTCCTCTTTTCTTCCCAGGGGGCTCATAATCTCATGTAAGGCCACGGTTTCTGACCCTGTGGTGTTATCTAAGTCAATATCAAAATCTCCCAGTACCATGAAGTTGGTATATCTCACTGCCCACGCAGCCATTGTATTTTTCAATGAGCGGAGGCATTTGCTGGCTGGGCCCGGGGGTCGATAGACCAACACCCCAGCTAGTGACTGATTTGGTGTGAGGGTCAGGCAGAAACCTAAGGCTTCTGTCTCAAGGAGGTCAACCAATTCAAAACAGGCACGGTCATATTCTTTTTAAAATATACTAGCGATCCCCTCTTCTCTACCGCCGTCGCGGTCCTTCCTAAAGATTCTGTAATTGCAGAGAATGGCTGCTGCTATTATGGGATTAGATGTCTCCGACAACCATGTCTCCGTGAGGAACAACAGATCTAGTTCCTCATCCTTGAGTAGGTCATATATAAGCTCTAGCACATAAAGATGTGACTCCTTTTCAGGTCGTTCCATCAATTATGTATGCCTTACCCCAATGACACTTATTTAATTCTTAGGCTGGGTAGAAACTCTAACGAGGCCACCTGCATTTTCAAACAAGCTTTAATTCAATTGCTGACTGGATGTACAAAAACTGTCTGAAGCTAAACTCAGATAAGATTAACAATATGGCATTGTTTGGACCACCTTTTATCTGGTCATAATCATGATGGTGACATGACACAATTGTCAATTGTACATATCTGGGTGTAATGCTTGATGATGAGCCATTGATTTAAAGCTCATATTGTTGGAAGCCTATTTTCGCATCTAAAGGTTTTTAATGAATATCCTGTCATTTTGCTGGAAACAACTCTGTATCCTATTTTCCAAGCAGTGGTAGGTGCACAAACGTATTATGCTAACACCTTGTATTTCGCCACTTGTCCATTGCTGGTCATTTGTAAGTCTCACACTGGCATCCTGTGAGCAAACACACCCTTTATAAAAGCTTCTGCCTCTGTTTCAAAGGCCTTCAAATGAAAGGTCCTTTTTTCATCAAAAAGCAATTACCTCTTTTAAATGCCTTGTAGGAGCTTGCGTTCTTTGTGGCGTTTCCTACTAGAGGTTCCCAAGAATAGGAATTGTTGCGGGCGTGACAGGAGTCTTGCTTTCCAGGTGGCAACTTCTTTCAATACTCTCCAAATGGAGTTCAGGCAACTATGGAACTATTTTGAATTCATGAGAACAATTAAAACATACCTGCCTAAGTTTTGAGATAGTGCTTATAGGCTGTTATACTTACAGAGAGTTCTAGTGCCATGGGGACTAGTAATATTTAGATGCTTTAAACATACTATTAAATTAGAGATAGAACCTTAAATTAAATAATATCTTACATGGCCATAAACTCAAAAAGGACTTTCTGGTGAATACAAATAGGGGTGGGCGGAATTTGCGAAATTGCCTTTCGCAAAATTTCGCGAAACGGCAAAAAATCTCCGCGAACACGCGAAATTTTGCGTGCTCGGGGAGATTTTGGGCTGATTGATGCGTTACTGAATTTGAGCTTTATTTATATCTGTAAGTGCTTCCAGTTGAGGTTTAACTTTTGTGACAGGAGCTTCGTGCCAGAATGAATACTGCCCTGCATATTTACCCAAGAAGATGCCACCATTTTGTGCAATACCTCTACTCAACTGGAGTACTTTCTACTGGCTAATCAGTAAGTGAATGTATAGTGCTTTTTCCAACACTACAGCTGTGTAAAGGGCCAGAAGAGTCTACAGCGACCATGTGTCTGTAACGTTGCCACCGCGCTGACGGGCGCTGGGGTCCCTCGAGTGAGCTTTCCATCATAGTGGGGGAAAGGGCGGGAAGACATTGCACACCGCTGGTGTGTGGGCCGGGGCCAAACGGGCGGGGCTTCCATGCAGTTCATGACCCGGAGGAGCGGGGGGAGGAGGGGGGGAGTTTCACGCAGTGCCCTAGAGCTCCTCCCGCCCTGGGGAGAGTCCTGACTTCTGATATAAATCCATTGATGGCGGTTCTAGCACCGGGGCAGGATGTCTACATAACCCGACAGGGAGCTGCAGGATGCGTCATGGCTGGCGCTATGATTCTGCTGTATGATTCGCTACAATAAATTGATTTGTTGCATCTCGTCATCCCCAAAGGCGGATTTGCACCCCGCGGTGCAGCCAATGAGCAGCCAATGGTGACCGATTCGCAGATCTGTTCCGCTGTCAGGATCCCTAATGTGAGTTCCAAAACGAAGCGCAAGGAATTAAGTTCAATGGGTGCTTCAGTTTTGAATGGGTTTCAATGGTCGAGTTTGTGGCATGCCCGCATTTCCAAGATGGCCGCGCAGACGCTGGGGTCGGCGGTCTAGTTGTTAACAGATCCAGAGAGAGACGATGTGACGCGCGCGCGCCTGAGGTAGTGCGCACTTCACCAAGACTTTTCCTCAGAGAAGACGTGTTCGAGAGAGTTCCCAGTTCTGAAGAGAATATCTAGTGTAAGAAGTTTTCCAGAGTAACGCAAGAGAGTAGTGTCGAGTTAGGTAACCGATACTCACCGAAGAGGACAGAAAAAGCCGCAGAGTCCGTAGAGGCAACTTACTGAGAGTCGAGTTCGAAGTTATTTCCTCGTCGCTCCAGGAAACGAGATATGACTTCTGCAGCACCTGAAAAGAAGACAGAAGAAAGCTAAGTGAATTACTGAAAGCTTTTAAAGTCACATTAAAATGATAAGTAGTGTTGGGTGACGCAATAAGTAAAGACTTACCAGGGTCAGCAGAGATCAGCATACCGAGTCCTGTAAAAGAAAAGAAGTTTATTGTAGTATATACTGAAGAGGTTACTAAGGGAGAAAATAAAAAGACATATAGAAAAGTCAACTAGGAAAGTAAGGAGAAAGACTTGCCTGAGCTATAACAGTTCGCAGTAACCTAGGAGAGGAAGCAACTGGAGAAGTTAAAGCACAAAAGAATCATCTAGAAGACAACAGTTGTTAGTATAGCTAGAAGCAAGAAAAGAAAGAAGAGAAACCACGAGAAGAAAGAGAAGGCAACTATCGAAAGATTGATGGTAGGTCAAAAGAGAAAAAGTTAGAAGATATAAAAACTACAAAGATAAATAGGTATAATTTAACGAATATATGTTTTACAGATAATTAGTGACATCAATAACAAGAAAGAAGAAAAAAGGCAGAGTTGAACAAGAAGAGAGGCACAGAGTTCAGGATACTGGGTAGGTATAAAGCACCATTAGAGAAGAGAAGAAAAGAGACAGAATAGAGTAGAGGAGGAATAATAATTATGTTGTGTGCTTAGTTACCTCAGGAATCTTCAGTCGCAGAGTGATAGCTGAAGAAGAATTCCAGATAGGAAAACCAGAAGGTCCAGAACCAGTCTCTTCTCTCGTTTGTTATTTTATCCAATTTCCCCCTTCCCCCTTGCTGATCAGTTAGAGCCAAAGACATTTCTTGGGGCTGAGTGATTAGTAGTGGGAGTCGGGAAGCTAGCAGCTTCCGTTCCTGTGCAAGACAACGGTAACCAGCGAGAAGCTGAAGGTGAGCTCTGACATCCGCAAATCAAAGACTGCAGGCAGCACACAGACACACTTGTCTATTCCTGGTCCAATGGATCGAGCGCACAAAGATACACACACACACACAGACACACACACACATCTGGAGATCAGTAGGCAGCACACAGCCACGAGGATGGGTACACTATATAAAAACACACTTTCCTATATGTGGGTTACTATACGCAGTACACAGAAAGACTTGTCTATTCCTGGTCCAATGGATCGAGCGCACAAAGACACACACACACAGACACACACACATCTAGAGATCGGTAGGCAGCACACAGCCACGGGATGGGTACACTATACACAAAGTGAAAGTTGTGTGGGTACACATTGTGGAATGGCAAGATATTAACAAGGAGTGACATTGAACAAAGGTGTTTAAGGTCCAGACGGGCACATGTCATGGGAAGCAACGCGTATGTATGGGCAGGATTGTAGCGCTTTTGTAGAGACAAGGATGATTTTAAAACTGCCATGAATAGACACGGGGATACGAAGTGCGCGTTAGAGTTTTGGCATTCTGCTTGAACAGAGATTAAAGGGATCAGGAGCAGACAAGCAAGATCGGACGTTCAGATTTTACATATGGTTGACAGGAGCATCGTGCCAGAATGAATCCTGCCCTGCATATTTCCGTTACGCCGCGGATCGGGGAAGTTTCGACATTTTCGCGTTCCACGAGGAACGCGAAAATGCCGAAATTTCGCAAGTTCCGCGAGCGGAACGGAATTTATCACCCACCCCTAGAATACATATGCCCAAAATTCAAAGGTATCCTTTTTGACAGGATTAACATTAAGGTGGCTTATTAGGATATTGGGTGGACTTGCGTCCGTCCGATACCGTCGCTGATGACCAATCACTCACATACTCCCATTACTCTATACGAGCTGATGTTACAGCCGGTTTACAGCCATAACACAATCTCCCATAGAGGAATGGGAGTCTGTGTTCATCCCTGCAACCCACGGCAGGCACCTTGAGTTGCCTGCCCCAAGGTGCAGAGATCAGCAAGGGGGAACCTATGGCACCTCCTCGGCCCCCAACCGGAGGCCAAAAACAGAAGGGGGCACTGCTAGGGGCCCCCAACATGCTTTCTGACAGGATTTCCAAGTCGGAAAGGCCATCATGGAAACCCTGCCGGATACCGTGCATCATAAGCAAGAAGGCGGTAACGCCTTCCATTTGGATTTCGGGCTGGTCTCCCACTGTCAGATGGGCTACAGGAGCCCGTCGGATGCCAGTTGGAATGACCTTCCGGTTTCAATTCCGACCGGTTGTAACCTAATCAGCGGGTCGGAATTGAAACCAACAATGAGCGTCGGGTCAGAGGCTTTCCAACATTCATCGTAATCGGCCCCTTATTAGAGAGAACCACAGTGAAATAACAATAACAACAACAAAGAATTACTTAGTATCAGAAAGCAAGTAAATTAAGGAAAATGTGAAAAAGAGCAACTGTGTTCCACAACATTATTTTCCTCATGGACTCGAAGATGGTAATTGTGGTAAAGATTTAACGGCTTGTTTAATCCTGGCTTTATCATCCACCTCTGAAGAAAGACAAAGAGAAAAGCAAACTTAGGCTTCTGAATTTATATTATTTAGCAATTGTTCAAATAAATTTAAATACACCTAAGCAATGCTACACATTTCATAGGCAACAACCAAAATTGGCATTGTACAACTACTCTTATAATCAAAAGCAAGACAAAAGTGAACAGCACAACATGTTATATTTGTGCTTAAGATAAGACATCGCAAGAACAGATCAGCCCTGTTAAGGAAAGTATGTAGACAAAACATGAAATCAGCTAAGAAGAAATGGAATAGTCAGTAAAAGTTCATTGTTTTAATAATTTCTGTTGTTAATAATTACTTTAAAATTGTTTTTTAATGCTCAGTGAGTCAAAGGAGTCAAAAATCATTCAGAAATAAATATGTAGATAAAGCTTAGAATGGTAGTATCATGATAAGTTTGATGTCGAGCATGGAACCAAGTAAGATGCATAACTACTCAGAAGTAGGTTAATGAAATAAATTAGTTTAAAATACTTTCCTAAATGAAAGAAAATCTGGAATCTGTTTGAGATGAACAGACACTCATTCAAGACTAGCCAAATTATCTTATTCTTTATGACCTCAATAGAAGCCGGGGCCAGATGAGGGAAATGAAGATTGCAGATTCGTTTGGTGATTCAGGAAACCCCTCCCTATCCTACCTCTGTGCAGTTTAGCAAACCCAGTAAAATGTAACTTCAGAAATGCCTTCTTTTAATCAGTGACACATCAACCCTGTAATCCGAAGGCTTTATTTACCCTCTGCCCTAATTTGTTCCTAAAAGGAATGTACCACTTCCACGTAAAGAGATAAATGTTGCTTACAGGTTTTACCAAGAGTCCAATCACAACCTCATTGAGGCTGGCAACGTAAATGTCGGGAAGGGTCATCCCGATGTTCTGCAAGGGTCTTAAGTATCCATTCCGTCTGATGAACATTATTTGAGGTCTGGCTGCAATAAACTTCACCTGTTGGGCTGATCTCATGACATCAACACCAGGGACATAAATAAAGGACTTTGGGTCTGCACCTTCACATTGAATAATTTGGACTAGTACCATTAAGCGATTATTAAAAGAATGTGGAATTCACATTGTGGATGAGGCCAAAGGAGTATTTCAGTATCACCATTACCTATTGATTACCTGGGCCCATATTACGAGATAGGGTAGTTAGGTGCAAAGATACGGGGTGGCCAAATTAATGATCCCAGGCACTGTCTTTGCACATAACTATGTATAGCTATGAGTTTATTCCCCCAGAATGAGGAAATAACAGTGTGGCATAATTTCTTTCTGGGCTTGACTCAGCCTGGAATTCCCAATTCCATGGGGCTTAACCTTCATTTTCCCCACCACACCTGCTCTAAGCAGGTGTTGAGTGTGCATGTGGTGCATGTTGGGAGTAAGGGGATAGGGAGGGTGGCAGTGAGAAAACTGGAATGTGGCCTGAACAATGGGAGCATTACATGCTCCCCTGTGCCTTAGAAGGAGGTCAAGCAGGGGCCAGGTGTGAGGGTCTGGCTGCTCTTTCAGCCTGAGCCTGATGTGATTTCACTAGCTAGTTTTTCTGGCTGGAAAATAGGATCCGATGTTCCTGCACTTGGATAATCTAGGCATAAGAACACTCATTCATGATTGGGTGGCGATGTGGTGAAAATTAGCTTAGTTGTTACCCTCAGTGACATTTTCCTCTTGTATAACTTTATTTGCTGTCATTGTGAAGCTTGACATTTTGCAAAACTAGTACACACTAAGCATTAGCCTTGTACTAATGTGTGAGTGAGGTGTTTTCTACTAAGGGGCAAATTACGATGCCGTAGTAAACGTCTCCGACCCTCGGTTGGAGCTGTTCCTACGGCATCGTATTCAGCTGTTCGGAATCATTTCTGACCACCTATCCCCGCACCCCGTGGGGTGCCTGCCACGGGGTTCAGGGATGAACTGTACCTCTTCCCTTTACAATGAGAGCATGCATTCTGGTCGGAATGCATGCCCCCACTTTAAAGAATAGGAGTGAGACCGAACAGTGTTCAGTTGCAACCTAATTGCTGGGTTGAGACCAGCCACAGGAGGTCGGTCGGTCGCAGTACTGAATCGACCTGAGTCCGTCCGACATCGAAATCGGGCTCTAACTTGGGTAGTTGAAACATTAACAGAAAATAATTAATAAGAACAAGAAGTATTTACCTGCTTGCCGACTAAATTCAGTGTGTTCCTTTCCTGGGCTTGCTATGGCTGTTTTGGCTGCTATTCAAGTAGCCAGTAGCTTCCTGCCAAGAAGCATGACCAAGAACATGCACCAAAAGCTTTATCAATATAAAGGCATCCCTGCATCTTGAGTTATGTACCAAGAATTGATGTGACACAGGTGTAATTGCTGATCAAAGTCAAACACCAGGACTAAAGAGACATAACAAGTCCAGGTCAAGCCTGCAGATTGACCTGCATTATATCATACCTAGGTCTTCATCTGGTCATATAAAGTTTTTGCCACTTCTAAGCAGGTGCATAATTAGAAATTATACCATCTCTGATTGCTTTGATTCTAAGATGAGAACTTGGTAACTGGACCTGAAGCATTGAGAATTTCCTTGGGGTGTTTGTCCATAGTAAGATTTCAGAAAACCTCCCATCCCACCACATATAATGGACATGCAGATTTGGCAACCAATAAGACCTACACCCTGTTGGCCTAAATGAGATGACGTTGTCCTACCTCCCTTCTAGATCAATGGTGTTGAATTGGGTTATTAGTTATGCGAGGGCAGGGGTGAGGGGTTAATAAGATTGACTACCTTCCAACTGATTATTTTGGTTTTTACACTCTGATAGTTCAGACTGATCACAAGTCTATTGATTGCACATCTTAAAATGGAATGCCTGATTCAAAAACAAAATAAAGAGAACCTGAATATGAATTCAGCTCTAGATATAGAGGAAAGGAACATGGATGGAGGTTTCACTTAGACATGGGACTACCACTGATCGCATAATTTTCTGCTGCAAGACTTCTTAGGAATCGAAGTTTTCTTAAGATCCCTGAAACTGGATGAGTAATGCAACTTTTCCCCTCATCGTAGTCTCTTTGGATCAATGAGTGGAGTGAGCATTTGGAATACACGGACGTACCTCACATAGCCTTTTTTATCATGATTCACTAAACAGTGAGAACTTGCAAACCTTGCGTAATTTCTGTAGTTTTTGCAACAATTATTGGTATGCAATTCAAATCTCTGCGACATATAACACCTTTATTATAAATTATGCGTTATCCTTTTCAGCACAATGCCTCATTCCTAAGCCAACACACCTAATTAAGGAGTCGGTAAATGTGTTCATGTGATATATAATTAAATATTATTGAAATCCTCTGGAAGTCTGTATATTCCTGGGGGAAAACATCCATTACAATGTAGTCATTAAAACACATTACCTTTACAACACGGCTGTTACAATGCAACAGCCTTTACATCGCATGCCATTACAACGCAGCCATTGCAACGCATGTCACTACAATGCATGCCATTACAACGCATATCACTACAACGCATTCCATTACAACGCATTATAAGGTAAGTAATGGGGATTTTTTTTAAGTTTTAGGGTGGGTATGGGTTTTGGGATACATGAAAATATTAATTTTTACCCCTACACTATCAAACACTTACCCTACTGTTGCACTCACTGGATTGGGTATAGAATGTTTTACCCCTACACTATCCAACACTTACCCTACCGTTGCCCTAAAAGTATTATGCGTTGTAATTGTATTCATTGTAATGGTATGCGTTGTAAAGGAATGCGCTGTAAGTGTAGTTTCTAAAAATGTGTTGTGATGTCATTGTTGTAAAATCATGCATTGTAATGGATGCTGCGATGTAAAAACCATGTTGTAAAAGCATGCGTTGTAAATGTTCACATTGTAATATCATACATTCGTTCCTGGGTATGTATTTAGTATACAGCTTCCATTAGAGTCCTCCACAATCTGCTGGATCATCAGTGTCCAACAGTGTTTATTCAAGAAAAACTCCAAGATGTATGGTACCATGAATTACTTTTAATAAGCAGAGTGTGACCCAAGTTCACCTCCATATGGGTGGAGGAATTTCATATGCCAGTTTAGTAAAGAAGACTTTATGAATCAACAGTCTTGGAGTTCCTTTGGGCTCATATGCAAACTGTACTTAATACCATGTAAAACGCTTGTGCCTTTTAAAATAACATGCATACAATCATACAAATGATTAGTGTGTCAAACAGCACAGGTAAACAGTCGCATAATTTTGTGTACTATGCAAAATAAATTATTAATCTGTTATTGTATGCTCCCTCTGTCACTGAGTTGAGCTAATTTTAGTGGCTGGATGTGATACTGCAGGGAAGTAATTTAATTCTGCATGAAATTCTCTTAAAAACAATTCAACATACTGCTTATAAAAGGTGCCATTCCTCCATTATCTCCTCTCATATCCACTGCACTTTTTGTAAAAAAATGTTTTCCAGTTGAGGAGGCAAAACTTGATTAACTATATGATCCTTATTAGCTCCTCTTTTAGGGTCACGCTTCTACAGCCCTCCCCTTCCCCTACCACTTCCTCTGGGGAGCATCAACATTTCACTGGATTGACATAGTGGTTTCCTGTACCCGGCTGCATTTGCACACTTTGTGTAGCACTGCGAAATCCAAAACCTGAGTCTTTTAAATTGAATTGCGGCGAAATACCTCACGTGGCTTGTGTAGCTGCTTATACAACATCATAATGTGTACACACAAAGGGCCCTCTCACACTTTGCGATGGGTTCACATTTCAAAGCACTTTCATGTCAATAACATTTGCTCAGCCCATGATTTCTCACTAGATTCTCAGAGGCGCTTACAATTCCAACCATTAAAGGGAAAACTAAGCATTATTGTCAGAAAGAGCCATTAAAATGTCTCTTTATGGAAATTACTCAAGAGTTTCAAACTCTAGTAAACTCATTTATGTATTAGTAGTTTTAATAAAGTGCAGCACGCTGTGACGTAGCGAGGATGCCAACGCCCTTAATGCAAGCCAATGAAAATGCTCCCTCTGATCAACACATTTGTGGGGATGTGACGGAGAGCTATGCCTGGAGTGAAGAGGTGTTCTCACAACAATGGACCCGGTGACACTGCACCTGCTGCAACATGAATAGCTATGCTCCAGCTTCAGAGCTCCGTGTGGGGGTGCGGAGAAAGGATGTCTTTGTTGCGTTAGAAATTATGGCTCGCTGCTATGGTGTATCTACCATGTGCATTTCAAAGGCTTTTAATTGATGTAAAGCAAGAGGGGCCTACAGGGAAAGCTGCAGATCCTGCATGGCTGCTGCATCGGGTCAAACGTAGGCTATGAATCTTGTTAATTTTTAAATTCACACTCGCTTATGGGGATTAGAGGCGTGTAAAGTGTTCCAGAAACAATCTACTAGAATCAAATTGACTGGCAAACCAAAGTGCTTGAGGAGAATAAATGACACTACCATTATTGAAAGTTAATTGGTACCAAAACAGAACTGTTTGCCAAATGTCTTCATGAACTGTGGGAAGGTGCAGAGGGAATAAATATGTTGAATCGATTAGTACAGGTCGCTGTCCCTTTTATGTCTCTCTAGTCGTGATATATGGATTACTGTCTCAATAAGTGCTATGCCTTCTTAGTCTCAGGAGGTGTGATATATGAAAAGGATTACAAATGTCTTCTAGACGATCCCTTTCATTGCCTTTGATATAAGTGCGGCACCTTAATCACTTCCAGTTTAGTCTACCCTTCTCAAAAGTGGTTGAAGGGGTAGCATACTTCTTAATATATCACTTCCAACCCATGAGTAAACACAAGAAAAACAGCCTGAGACCCATGAACTAAGCATTTCACAGGCTGTGTTTATTATTTTTAACAAATAAAACAAGGTAATCCCTTGATTTACTTACAGATATGTAAACACATTTTAATCACATCAAATTATATCTGAGAGAAAACTAGACCTTGAATCTCCTAACCAACAGTTGCCTGGAGTCATGGTTGAGCGTGATCCAGCGGAAGCGGTGTCAATTTTATAATCATTCACAAATATCTAAAATACCATGAACCAAACTAAATAATCCTTTTCTATAACCAAGATTTTGGGCCCATTAAACTCTGCAACCACATATAGATCATGAGGTCCTCCAATGGATCTTTGTAAGAGCTAATAGAGACTCAGATAATTAGAGATGGATGCCATTCCTTCATGAGGACCTGTAATGAAGAAACAACAATATTCAGAACCATAACATGTCAAATACTTATCGTCAATAATAAAGACAAACTCAGAATATATATCAAGGTACTTTTATGTATGCTTCTAGATGAATGGTCAATGGACAAAAACACATTTGAATTATCAGTACTTTGGTTATTTCAAACGAATGTAGGTAAATTCACAATAAAATTACAGAACACAGCAAAATGCATCATAAATAAAACTGCTGTGAGGGTAGAGAGAGAGAGATAGAGAGAGAGAAAAGATACACATTGCAATTTCAGTATGTAATTCGAGATTTCATACAAACCTAAGATCAATGAGCTAATGCACAGCGTGCAATAGTCTGAATAGCCAACCCTTCAACCGAAAAGATATATCTTGTTCAACATCACCAGCTGCTGAAGTGCAAGAAAAATTCAGTAAAGTTCAGTTCAGGAAGAGTTTGGACCAACAGCATGTTACGCCCAAGAATTGCAAGGAAAAATATCCAGCCGCTGTTCTTTTTTCTCATGGGGTAGTTATACCTCAAAATGTTCACAATTAAATCCCCCAAATATGGCTTCTTCACAGTTTTACACATTTCCATTGGTTAGGATCCATAGTGTGATCGTGGCATGATCATTCTCCAATCTACAATCATCCGGATCTCTAACGTAAATGCTTTTGTTCATTTGCATAACATCAAGTCACCTCGAAAATAGGAAGCACATTGCATCTTTTCGTATCCATGCGCTCGCTTCCATGTTAGCTTGCAACAAAGGGCCCGATTCCGATCTCGTTTGGAAAGGAAATCGAACGACTTGTGTCTGGAATTCTTTCCATATGACTCATGTCAGGGGAGTCCGACTGAACAAGTACGATGCATTGAATGCATCTGGATACGATTCGGTCGGACTCCCATTGACTTCAATGGAAGCCTGTGTACCAAACAAGTACACAGGCTCCCATTGAAAAAAAGGGGTGGTTGGGGATCATCGTGCACCCTGTGGCGGGCACCCCTTGGTACCTGCCACACTGTGCATGGTCTGAATGGGGGTACCCATGCGACTGTTCACCAAGGGCCACATGCATCAGAGAAAAAAATGGTCGCAAACAGACAGATTTGCAGAATCTGCCCCTTTGCGACCGGTATTTTTGTATTTATGATCCATCATCCCAAATGAAAAAATCGCAATTTATGTAATCGCAAAATTTGCGATTACTTAAATTGCAATTGCATTTAAGGAATCGCAAATTATAATTCCTTAAATGCAATGCATTAACCAGTAAAAATGTGTGATTTTGCAAATAGGAATCGCAAATTAGCATCAACTTCAAGTTCATGGTAATTTGCGATTTCTTTCCCATGTTACACACACACATGCCCTTGGGGAATGTGTGTGTGCAACATGTGGATACATTGAAATTTCAGAAGTGCAACAGGGTGTCCTTTGAGCCCCATTGCACCCTTGAAATTGCATGCGCAATTTGCTACTACCTATTGGGTACTCGCAAATCGCGCATTCAATTCCCATTCATTCCTATGGGCCTGTAGGCCCATAAGAATAAATGGGAAGCAATTCCTTAAATGCGAGTCGCAATTTGTGAGTTTCAATTAAGGAATGTGTAAGAATCGCAATTTTTTTTGCAATGCCTACATGCCTAGGCAATAGCGATTTTTTTATTGCGATTCCTTAAAAATCGCAATGAAAGAATCCCGGCTGACTATTTTGATGCATGTGCACCCAAATGTGCTCACGAGCTGCGGGGAGATGCAGAAGGAATATGTTGAAAAAACTGATTCAATTACTAGAGGTCGCTATCCCTTTTATGCCTCTCTAGTCCCGATATATGCACTACTGTCTCAATAAGTGCTATGCCTTCTTAGTCTCAGGAGGTGTGATATATGAATAGGATTGCAAATATATTCTAGACAATCCCTTTCATTGCCCTTGATATAAGCGTGGCACCTTAATCACTTCCAGTTTGGTCTGCCCTTCTCAAAAGTGGAGGAATGGGTGGCATACTTCTTAATGCAACACGTCCAACCCATGAATACACACAAGAAAAACAGATGAGTGCACACAAGAAAAACAGCCTCAAAAGGCTCACAATTCCAGGCCCCAAATGTAGCTTCTTCACAGTTTTACACAATTCCTTTGGTTAGGATCCGCGGTGTGATCGTGGCATGATCATTCTCCAATCAACAATAATCTGGAACTCTAAAGTAAATGCTTTTGTTCATTTGTACAACATCAAGTCACCTCGGAACTAGGAAGCCCATCTTTGCACTAGCTCCCTTGTTAGGTTGCAACACAATTATTCATTCAGAGAATACTCTAACCATAGGAGGAAAACTCCAGTGATCAAACATTCATAAATGAAGCAAATAGATCAGCATTTTAGAAATAATGAAGGACAAAATACATTTTCTGAGGCCTATGTTAGGAAAGAAATACTACAATAACATGCTTTGAGGCCTACATGGAAAACCACAAAATCATCATTTTCTAAAGAATAAAACACACAATTATTACAAACGTATGAGAAAATAGAGAATGTATAAGAAAAGATATAAAAAAGCCTAATTTCAATAAAACTTATAAACATAGTATGATTGTGATTTACTAAAAGTATAGGCAAACACTGTTTTTCTGTTTAGATTTTCATGTTCAGGGAAAAACTATAAGCAAGAATCATTTTACTTTGAGCATTTTCCTAATTATATTTCTATATTACTACTTACAATTTACTTTTACACAATATTTCTTAGTAGATTTAGTAAATGACTCTCATTACTCCAGTTTGCAACCCTTCTGCATGGTTTTACGATGCAATTTTGGAACTCTAAATGTGTCGTGTCACTCCTGCATGCCTTTACGTTGCACTTTAAAAACTCTCCTGTGTTTTGAAAAGACCATACTGCTAGTCATAACTTATTAAATAAATATTAGTTCACACTTAATGAGCCGACTTGATCAAGCAAAATTATTCTCAAATAATCATGCTTCATCAAGCACCTAGGTGACCCTTACAGTATCAGTAAATCATCTTTGGACCCTAGGTAAAACCCAGGGTACCTCAAATATATTTCCTCACAGGACGAAGTCACTTGCAACATAATACCATGAGAGACTGATAAAAAACCATGCCAGAGTTTACCCAAAAGGATTCCCCTAGCCGTATTTTTGCAGATTGTCCTGGGCAACTGGGGCATAGCTTGGTCCCCTGGCTCAACCAACAACTCCCCAAATATCCCCAGAGCAGTTCTACAGAGCAGCAACGAAGTAAACCACTGTAGTTCCCTCCCACACAACCCCACCTGAACATCGCAGTACCACTGCCCTTGTTACGGATAAGATTTTAAGCCAATCAATTCAGAATTCACTTGACTTTTTATTATCTTATACTAAGATGTCTACCTGCACCACAAAAGCCAGTAGAGTCTCAACAAGAAACTCATTACCCTGAGGGGAGGAATGCACACCATCTTTGCAAAAATACAGTTCCTTTCTAAGGCAGCCAATGGGAACTGTCTTCAGCAAGGATATATTAAGTAGCCTTTTTGAACAACTATTTACCTGTTTCCGAAACTCATGAAGGCCCTTGGCAGAGGAACATCATCTATACTCCCTGGGGTAGGACATGGGACCAGGCAATCACAGTCATAGGAAACCTCTTAGCCCTATACAAATCTCAATCTTGAGTTAGTAAAAGAGCCCCTCTCCATTACCGATGTGGAGAGTTGAAGCACAGACAGGTGCAGTACCCTGCCTGCCACCTCTTCGGCATGTCGTCTCAGACCATCCAGGTGAAGCCCTCGTAAACTAGTCCGATGCACCTGCAGGCCTGCATCTGCTGCACACCTATGAAAATTGCCTCGATTAAATGTTGTTTCTGCTCTTCCCACATATAGAAGCATAGGAATCCATATAAAGACTGAAGGAATGTGACAGAGTGCAGAGTTAAAGGGAAAAAGTGATGCAGTTAATGAACAACATCTGCCATTTTTTGGAGCGCACAGTCTAAATCAGGTTGAGGTGAACAAATCGTTCTTAGCAGCTGGACTTCTAGCTCCCTATCTTTTTAGCTGTTCCGACATTGAACCCAACACCTGCTGCTGACATAGTAGCAACAATCCTTAATGAATGAGAGCTAAAGTATTATTTATTGTTGCCGCCACCTGCAGGGCCATGGACAGTACCCTGCTGAATGGGTATCTAGTAAAAGGGATACTACTACTGTGGACCAGTAGCGAAGTGGTTGGGCCAGAAGGCTTTATAATTCTTTTACTGTGGCGCTTGCCTCAGAATCACCTGATCCCCCTTTCTTACTTGGTCTGTCTTGGAATTTGGAAGGTTAACTACCAAGTCCTCTGTCAACCAGGTAATGTGTTCCGGCGGTATCCTCCGATGAATGTCCTTTTTGGATCCTACCACCAATACAAAGATCGTAAATGCTCCATAAAAGGTGGAAAAAAAGGTCCTAAATATTGACTCCTCATGGATCCTTCCATATGTATTCAAATCGATGGGCCACCCTCTGTCTTGTCCAGCCCCCTCGACCCTTTCACAACCTTTGAGGGCATTCTTCATGAGGAAGGAATGAGAATGAGGAAAACAGCTTCCTTCCATAGGCTACATCTGCAATGTACTGTTTTGCAAATGCTGGCGAGCTCCAGGAATCCCACCCAGCTGTTCAGTGAGAAACACTTTGCTTGAGGGAGCCATGCATTAAAGGCCAGATAAGAATGAAAAGACCTTCTACATGCACTTTTTGTTTTTGGTACCAGGGTAGCAGAACCTAGGTCTGGTAGGGATGAGCACCAAGACTCCATACTTGCTCCGGAAGGAGGATGGGCTCAACTTCTGCCCCTAGTGGAAGGGTCAAAAATCCTAGGAACTCAAAACAAGATAAGGTATTGACTGCATATTTAGATTACCAGGGACAGGTTTAGCTGTAAATAAAATATCGATCTTCAAACAATTCAGTACCAGCCCCGTAAGAATTTTCAGTACCATTTTGAACTTAGCATGCTGAAAGTTATTGGATTTTGGAAATTTTCTCCAAACATGCAGCACAACTAAAATGGAGAACAACTCTAGGAGGGTAAGGTTCCTCACCAGACCAGTCTCGGACCAGACCAGTATTGCGCTCATGGGGGGGCCCACCACTAAGATTTGATTATGAAAACAAATCCCACACTGCCTGCTGCATCTGTAAATAGACCGAAGTCCTGTCTTGACTTAACAGGTGCAGACCAAACTTTTGTACAATTGAAGTTTTATTGCAAGCAAGATTCTGATGACTTGGTTCAATTCTGCTGATAGGCTGATTAAATTGTGTTTTTCTTACATCTCTGACATCGCCTGTGACAGAATTCTATGGTACTCTTTTAAATTCCCTCACCTTCTCCTGTGGTAACAGGCATACTCCCTTCTCATAGTCAATCTCAATCCCCAGAAATATCAGGGAAGTATCTAGGCCCAAGGTTGTGTCCTCTGCCAGCGGTACACCAAAACTTGTTCATGAACCTAATGAAAGAAGACAGCAAATAATTTTACCTCCTGCTGCCCCAGGGCCCCCAAAATAAGAAATAATCCAGGTGATAACACACCTGAGTGCAGACCCATTCCAGAAAAGATGTGAACTGTTTAAAGTAGGTACAATGTACTGAGCACCACATAGATGTGCATTTGTCATAAAAGAAACTACCCACAAATTGATAACCCAGCAGATTGAAGTCATCAGGGTGGACTTGAAGAAGGGGAAATGCTGATTCTATGTCCACTTTAACCTCACTGGCCCAAGTCTCAACTTCCTCAACTTGATAAGGGCCTCATCCAGAGAAGATTACTTTGCAGAGCAAAGCACAGGGTCAATTGCATCATTGACTGACCTGCCCCTAGAGCAGTAAGGTTGTGTATGAGGCTGAAGTAGCCTGAGTCTTTCTTGGGAAATACCCTTCTTACAAGTGAACACATTAAGTCCTCAATGGGGATGGCTGCCAAAAGGGTCTGCATTCAGCAAGGACTTTCTCTCTTTTTTCAATCTTTTTCTGAGCGACCCCCTCTTAAGGCCTAAGGATTGCTTTTTTTTCCCCAGAACCTGTGATCCTGAACCTCTACAACCAGTGTCTTAGAGCCGTAGTGGAAGCTGTTGGTGAGCTAATTTGGATTTTGGGTAAAAGTTTAGCCAAAGGTTCAAAGCCTGAAGAGATACAAGAGATGGGGCTTTAAAAGCTGAGATATTTACCAGCTGATGTCAGCCTTTATTTTCTTTAGATTTTCTAAAGCACTTGAACACAGGGTGTCATGCAGTGCTCCAGAAGCAGCAATTGTGTTTGAACTTAAAGGTGCCAAAAGGCCACGTGCAAGCTTTTGTTTTAAATGCCCAACATGTCACCTTTTTATCACCTCCCACTGGTGTTTTCCGAATGACTATGCCATACCCTTACTCTTTTGAGCATCATGTAGTGCAACCAAGAATTAATGTCAGTTTGGTCTCAGAACATATTTGGGTTAGATACTTTATTTAACCTAAGAGCTTTGTCATAATCCTTCTAACAAGTTACACTGCTTTTCCTCATATCCACCCACATATTTGTTCTGGTGAAATGCCATCCTCAATACCAGTTCAGTTCAGGCCTTTTCTCTAGAATAACTGCATGGCTCTCCTGCCCTAGCCCTTTTCTGTTTATGGGTGCAATCTTTAGACTCATGCGAATCCTTCTCTACTGTTTTTTCCATAGTGATCTCAAACAGATCCACTTTAACTCTTTCCAGATTGTGTCCTTCATCTCCATGGTCGAGTGCAAACCCAACTGATGCCTCAGAGCTATTACCTGATCATGCAATTTGCTAGAGGGCCACAGTTCCTCACCTTTGCCATCCTTAGTCCCTATAGCATTAGCGGCAGCCACGGAAATAGGGACTGTCACAGGTGTAGCAGCCATGGAAGAGGCTGAATTCAGAGCTTGAAAAGTAGAAACAATCTGAGGCTGCAGGGTTAACTGCCCGCCTGGTGGTCCTATCCTGCTAACAGTGGTATTCTGTTACTTCTTTTTGCAGGATCAGAAAAAAGGGGGGGGAGGTAGAGGTATACTCTAGGTCCACCCTCCTAGTACAATAGTAGACCTACAGAACCCGAGATGTCGGGTGAAGAACCTAGCAAAAAAGGAAAAGATTTCGATCTGAGTCAGAAAATCAGCAGGAAAGAAAACATTTCTCACTCACCAGGGTTTCCCCTTGGTGACATGCTTCATCATAGGGGCCATCTCAGTCCGCTGCGACTTGCGAAATTATGTAGGAGCACTTTTGTAAGGATTATGTGTAGTGCAGTGGTGTTGTGGAGTGGGAGATGTGAGTTAAAAATATCTAACTAGTGGGCGAAATACCTTTACTCTAGCTCCTAGTCGGTATGTCTAAAAACGGGGTAAGATACTGGGAAAAACCTAGCTGTGATGGGTCAGGGGTCCCTAGTATACGTCAACATGTTTCGAGCATTCCCCAGAGCTCTTCTTCAAGACTACACAGGGTCTCGCCCTGTGTGTGCCACTCCAAAATAACCTAAATTGAGGTAAATAGTGAAACATAATCAAGATAAAACGCTGCAACTAATAAGCATGCGTTAATAAATACGATAAACCATTGTCACGTAGTAGCTGTGGGATAAAGAGAGACATTGTTATGGGAACAAACGCCCCCCAATCGAGATTGGTGGGTAAATTCCATTTAACCATTGGCTTCTCACACATAATGCTCCTCTATGGCGTGTGAATCTAGCAGTACTCCGTGTTTCGCCATGCCTGTTAAAACATAAAACACAATGCTGCTTTGCTCGAGAGGCGGTAGTGAGTGACATTAATAAAACATACACCACGTGGCTGAAAACACATGACACACAACACATCCAGTATGTACAAAGAACGTAATCACATACTCATATGTAGGCAAAATTGTACCCCATGGTCTTGAGGGGATGAGGCCTCTCGTATTCTAATTCTGAAAGGAAGTACAAAGCCTGGTTAATGGCCTCTCTCTCTAGAAAACGCTAGGAAAAACAAGCGGTGACTGCCATTATCGAGACTGCATTTTGCCGGTTTTCATCTCCCCCTGAAAAGGAAAGGACTTACTTGATGGGAGTTCTCCTCACGGTGTGTTACCTAGTAGTTCCCCTCGAGACTGCATGTTAGTGTGTCTCACATTGGGTGCCCGTATTCAAGCTCGTGTTTGCACCCGGTCATTGTAGAAAAGATCGGAGCGGAAACCCTACCAAAATGGCTGCTGCCATTGGCCAATCGTTTCCGCCCTCTTGGAGGTATGGAGTTGTTTAAAATGCTTGTAAATTCAAATGGGACATGAAAACCGTAACTAACAGCTGAGTCTCAAATCATGGAATGTTATGGATATCTTTATGCAGTGGGCCCTTTTATCTTAAAAAACCTTGTGGCCGGTTTTGTGATTGAGGTGCCGGTTTTTTTATACGCTGTGTTTCTATTAGCGAGTCGGTGAGAAAAATATATATATATATATACTAGTATCTCAAAGGGCTGGTGTGTCATCATGGTGTATAGGGTGGCACTATCTTAGACACCCAAGATGGTTTAAATCGCCTGTCGACCTATCGGAGAGTAGCGTAAAACTGGAGGTCCAGGTGATTAAAAATGATTTAGACTGCAAGAGGAAAGTGTATGTTGTGACACAATCCAATGCACCCAAGGTTAGTACTGATCGCCTGTTGACCTGCCAGAGAGGCGTTAGATATGGAGGTCTTGTTTCACAGTCTATGGTATTGATCAAGGGGATGTATATGTCCTGCGCATGCGACACGCATTTCCAAATTTCCGTTTTACTATTTGCGCAGATACTGCATATAAATCAGTTCAGTTCATTGGGTAGTACTTTATCTGGTTCATTGAGTAAATTGGCCCCAAGGGATATTATCATTAAGTCCCTGGCTATCTGAGTGTAACTGAAAGACCCAATGTTGTTCTTTTTCGAGGAGCCTTTTTACTCAATTTTCACGACTCTTAATGTGTTCCAGGACCACCCACCTCATGTCATTGTGGTTGTGGTGTTTCTCTAAGAAGGGAGATGTCATTTTTGTATTCACTTGCTTGCACCTAATGTTGCTTCGGTGTTCCACTATTCTAGTGCTGACTTTTCTGGTGGTCATCCCTACGTAGTGGAGGTTGCAGATGCATGTAATCAGATACACGACACCGGCTGTGTTGCAATTGGTGAAGTTTCGTAGTTCCCAAGTCATTTTGTTGTTAAACTCCACTTTTTTAGTGGCTGAAGTGAGGTGACAAACGCTACAATTACTGCACGGGTAGTGGCCCCCTGGTAGTGTATGTAATAAGCGTTGTGGCCCTTCTGTCTCAGTCGTGCTTTTAGGGCGTGTGTGTACAAGATAGTTCCTTAGGTCCTTGCCTTTCCTGTGGCTGAACAAGGGCCTTGGTATGTCCAGGTTACCACTGTTTAAGGTCCGCCAATGTTTTTTAACTATCTTTGAAACCTTGTCAGATGCGATATTGAATTTGGTTATACAGATAGGTCTCTTATCTTGTGCGGTCACTTCTTTTTGGTTTGGTTCCAGGAGTGCTTCTCTGTGATTGTTAGAAGCTCTTTTTCTAGCTTTGGATACTAGATGCTTTGGATATTGTCTTGATATCAGTTTTTTAGACAGTTCTTTTGCTTGAGTGTTGTAGTCATCCCTCTTGGTACAATTCCGTCTGAGTCGTAAGAATTGTCCAAAAGGGAGGTTGTCTTTGAGTTGTCTGGGGTGAAAGCTGTTGTAGATTAGGAGGCAGTTCCTTGCTGTTGGTTTGAAGTGGGTGGTCGTTGCCAGAGTTCCGTTCCTCACGATGATATTCAGATCCAGGAAAACCAATTGCGACCGGCTAATTGTGAAAGTAAACTTAAGGAAAGGGTCTTGTAAGTTCAACCAGTCTATGAAGGCCCTAGCTTCTGTCTCGTTTCCTTCCCAAATGAGTAGCACATCATCGATGTACCTTTTCTACAAATGGACATGCTTGATGTGCGGGTTGGTGTTGTTAAGTATTTTCTGTTTCTCTAGATGATGGACGTAGAGCCTTGCTACGCTTGGCGCAAAGGTGCTCCCTATGCTGATTCCGTGCTGTTGTTGAAACAGGGTCTCTTCAAACTTGAAGAAGTTCTCTGTCAGGGCCAGCCTGCAGCATTCCAGAACCACATGTCTTGGTGTTTGATATCGCCACTGGTCTTTGAAGAGTACTTCTTCCAGAATTTCCAATGTTTCCTTATGTGGTAGACTTGTATATAGGCTTTCCACATCCAAGCCTATCAAGATGCTAATCATGGGATTGAAATGAAGGTTCTGAAAGAGACAAAGGACGGCTTTTGTGTCCTGTAAGTAAGTGCTAGTGCTTTGAATAAGGGGACGTAAGAATGCATCTGGAAACTTAGAAAGAGGTTCAAGAATAGAACCAATGCCGGATACAATCGGTCTCCCCGGTGGATTATCCATAGATTTGTGGATTTTTGGGATGGTGTAGAAGTTGGGGACTGTCGGGTTGGTATTCTCCAAGAAATCAGCTTCTTTTTTTGTTATCCAATTGTTGGCTGTGGATTCCTCCACCAAATTGGCGATTTCAATGCGTAGGCGCTCAGTAGGGTCTTCCCTTATTTTTATGTAGTTCTGTTCGTCAGCTAGTAGTCGTAGGCATTCGTTCCGATATGCTGTAGTCTTTTGCAGTACGATGGCACCGCCTTTATCTGCCGGTTTTATAGTTATTCTTCTCTCATTGGCCAAGAGTTGTATTGCTTCTTGTTCCTTTTTGCTGGTGTTATGAAAGACTTTTATAGTTCTGGGATCGATCTCCGCCACTTCCTTCAGTACCGCTTTTTCAAACGCTAGAAGTTCCACAGGGAGGCTCGCTACTGGTGGTGTAAGGTTGGATTTCCTATGTAGTCCTGTGTCACTTTCACGGGTTGCGTTGGGTGGTTTGTCTTTGAAGAATACCTGTAGTTTTATTTTCCGGATGAACTAATTTAGCTCACAACAGAGGGCAGGGCATTTCAACCAGCCTCTTTTCAGATTCTAGGGTATTCCCTTCACTTCTAGGCCAGCCCTCCCTGCTGCGAATTTAGAGACCTAGGGCAAAACACATACAAGGCTGGACACCAGCTCGCTATTGTTGTTGTTACCCACCTATTTTGTTGGCTTTGCATAGGCTCTGCCTCGTGTTCCTACACTGAATTTACTGTGCTAGGGCAAAACTGCAGCTTCCGTGGGTCAATGGTCTGGGGAAGAGCTGCATAAATCCTTCCTGTCCTCTCCCTCACCCTGAGGGTTCCCTTTTTCCTGTATGCTTTAGAACTAGAGGGAATGCCCTTCTATGATGCTCCCACCATCCTTTTCCAAAGAAGTTGGCCCAGAGGCTGGTTGGGGGTCCTGCAGTGCACTGGACCCTGCCTGTGTTGAGCCCCAGCCCCCAGAGTTGGTTGCAATAATGCCAGTAGCTCCCCAGTGAAGTCCAAATGCCCCGTTGCCAGCATCATATCTATATCCCTCTCCCGCCTGTCTCTTAACTTGCTTTGGAGCCATCCTACCGAAGCTAGTTTAGGGCACCTGCACCTACCCATTACCCTCGAATAGAGTAGGCAGACTCAACAAATGGCAGGGCAGTAATAAACAGACTGAAAACATGGTAGAGAGGTACGTCCTGCAGCCTTTTTTTAATATTCATCTCCCAAAAACACCTTCACCATTGACAAAAATTTCAAAAATAAAGCCAATAACACTGTAGAATATGTTTGGTATATTAAGCACCAGTTACACAATGCTCCAGAGCACCGACGCAACACAGTTCCACATTGCTGCCAGGGTGAAAAAAGAACAGGAGAAGTACAAACAGTGCCCCAGAGGTTAAATATAATGAGTGCAGCTGCTTGGTTAAAGTTCTGCAGCCTCTTTTGCACTCCGAAAACATTGTATCCCAGCCCCGAAACCCACCCAAAATACTGCATCTAAAACTGAAAAGGATGGAGAAATCAGCCACCACTGGCCACTGCTAGCCAATCACCTTTCCTCTCCTTGAAAAAATACTCTGCCCATGGACCATCTGCAACAGTGCAGTCAGGCCCTGTCACCAACAGTAAAGGTAGACCTTCCCATCATATCTGCTCTGTCAGTCACCATCAAGACCACCCAGGGAAGAAGAGGCTCTTGGAGAGGCTACTGTGGGACAGCAAAATATTCTGGTCCAAACAAAAACAACAACAAGGATGGTGGGAAGCAGAAAGCGTACCAGAGGGATGAAGGAGCACCAAGCAGTTACAATATGACACCACTCTGCCCTAACCAGCTTAAACCAACAACTCTGCAGTCCCCACCAGCCACTTCAGAAGAAGCCTGATTTATGGGTTTTTGTCCCACATACACAGCTCCCATCAAACTCCAGATTCAAACCCAAACAATTGCACAGGCCATCTGGAGTTCTCTCTTTTCAGGTGGAGCTACAACTACCCAAAGGGGGCCTCCATTGCAGTAGTTGCCTTTGTTCATTTATTGAATTACATTTTTATTTTGTTATTACAGAAAGGAACCAGTGGCTCTGTCACAGATTTCCCATATAAATGGTCTACTCCACCCTCTGTTACCTTGTAACCATAGATGTGTGCATAGTACATCGCATTCTCTGAATTCATCTCTTGAACCACAGATAAACCACATATTAGAGGGAATGGCAAGCATGTCGAAATAGCCACATTGCTAATACATCCAACAGCGGAGACACATCAGGCATGTTCGGTGGAATTGCTCTTAAAGGGGGAGGGACGGGACTAGATCAAAATGGTAGGTACCCTTTCAAGGAGAATACAAGGGGAAGTTGTTAAGTTGATGAGTATGCATCAGTCTGCACATGTGTATATTCAATGGCGGAGCAACCAGTGAGATAATATTTTGTCCTTTGCTTTGGGAGTTCGGCATAAGAAAGACTGTTAAAACTATTTCAAATAGCTACATATGAAAGCAAAGCCAACAGACAAAGAAGAAAGGTAGGGGACAGAGGAAGTCAAATATTCAATAAAATAGCTTTCTTAAATCCTAGTAGTTGAGTTGGAAGTTTAATTCAGGAAAAGTATACCAAGCAATCTCAAATGTCTCCACTCCAGCTTATTTTGAACTGTGTAAGAATCCTTTTCTGAGCATATTAAATGCACTATGTGCACAGACTACGTTTCTATTGATAATGGCCATCCAGTGCCAAAAAAGTTCACTCAGTGGAGTGGTAATATTAATTTTGACCCCTACACTATCCAACACTTATCCTACTGTTGCCCTAAAAGTATTAAGCATTGTTATGGTATGTGTTGTAATAGTATGCGTTGTAAGTGTATTTTCTAAAAATGTGTTGTGATGTCATGCGTTGTAAAATTATGCATTGTAATGGATGCTGCGATGTTAAAACCGTGTTGTAAAAGCATGCATTGTAAATGTTTGTGTTGTTATACATTCGTTCCTGGCTATGTATTTAGTATAAAGCTTCCATTAGAGTCCTCCACAATCTGTTGGATCATCAGTGTCCAACAGTGTTTACTTAAGAAAAACTCCAAGAGGTATGGTACCCTGAATTACTTTTAATAAGCAGAGTGTGACCCAAGGTCACCTTCACATGAGTTGAGGAATTTCATGTGCCAGTTTAGTAAAGAAGACTTTATGAATCAACAGTCTTGGAGTTCCTTTGGGCTCATATGCAAACTGTACTTAATACCATGTAAAACGCTTGTGCCTTTTAAAATAACATGCATATAATCATACAAATGATTAGTGTGTCAAACAGCACAGGTAAACAGTTGCATTATTTTGTGAACTATGCAACTGAGTTGAGCTAATTTCAGTGGTTGAATGCGATACTGCAGGGAAGTACATTCGTTCTGCATGAAAATCTCTTAAAAACAATTCCACATACTGCTTATAAAAGGTGCCATTCCTTCATTATCTCCTCTCATATCCACTGCACTTCTCGTAAAAAATGTTTTTCAGTTGAGGAGGCAAAACTTGATTAACTATATGATCCTTATAAGCTCCTCTTTTAGGGTCACCCTTCTACAGCCCTCCCCTTCCCCTACCACTTCCTCTGGGGAGCATCAACATTTCACTGGATTGACATAGTGGTTCCCTGTACCCGGCTGCAGCTGCACACTTTGTGTAGCGCTGCGAAATCCAAAGCCTGAGTCTTTTAAATTGAATTTCGGCGAAATACCTCACGTGGCTTGTGTAGCTGCTTATACAGCATCATGATGTGTACACACAAAGGGCCCTCTCACACTTTGCGATGGGTTCACATTTCAAAGCACTTTCATGTCAATAACATTTGCTCAGCCCATGATTTCTCACTAGATTCTCAGAGGCGCTTACAATTCCAACCATTAAAGGGAAAACTAAGCATTATTGTCAGAAAGAGCCATTAAAATGTCTCTTTATGGAAATTACTCAAGAGTTTCAAACTCTAGTAAACTCATTAATGTATTAGTAGTTTTAATAAAGTGCAGCACGCTGTGACGTAGCGAGGATGCCAAAGCCCTTAATGCAAGCCATGAAAATGCTCCCTCTGATCAACACATTTGTGGGTATTTGATGGAGAGCTATGCTTGGAGTGCAGAGGGGTTCTCACAACAATGGGCCCCGGTGACACTGCACCTGCTGCACCAGAGATCGCTATGCCCCAGCTTGACAGTGCAGGGAAAGGATGTCTTTGTTGCATTAGAAATGTTGGCTCGCTACTATGGTATATCTACTGTGTGCATTTCAAGGGCTTTTTATTGATGTAAAGAAAGAAGGGCCTACAGGGAAAGCTGCAGACCCTGCATGGCTGCTGCATCGGGTCGAAGGCTATGAATCTTGTTAATTTTCATTTTTAAATTCACACTCGCGTATCAGGATTAGAGGCGCGTTAAGTGCTCAAGAAACAATCTAGGAGAATCAGATCAGAACTGTTTACCAAATGTCTTCATGAATTGTTGGAAGGTGCAGAGGGAATACATATGTTGAATAAAACAGATTCAGTTAGTACAGGTCGCTGTCCCTTTTATGCCTCTCTAGTCGTGATATATGGACTACTGTCTCAATAAGTGCTATGCCTTCTTAGTCTCAGGAGGTGTGATATATGAAAAGAATTACAAATGTCTTCGATCCCTGTCATTGCCTTTGATATAAGTGTGGCACCTTAATCACTTCCAGTTTAGTCTACCCTTCTCAAACGTGGTGGAAGGGGTAGCATACTTTTAAATGCCACACTTCCAACCCACGAGTGCACACAAGAAAAACAGCCTCAAAAGGTTCACAATTCCAGCCCCCAAATGTAGCTTCTTCACAGTTTTGCACAATTCCATTGGCTAGGATCCATGGTGTGATCGTGGCATGATCATTCTAAAATCTACAGTCATCCAGAACTCTAACATAAATGCTTTTGTTCATTTGTACAACATCAAGTCACCTCGGAAATAGGAAGCCCATTCATTTCATACGCTTCCATGTTAGCTTGCAACAAAGTCGACACAATTATTCATAGAGAAAATACTCTAATCGTAGGAAGGAAACTCTTATGATAAAACATTCATAAATGATGCAAATAGATCAGCATTTTAAAAATAATGAAGGACAAAATACATTTTCTGCGGCCTATGTTAGGAAAGAAATACTACACTAAAATGCTTTAAGGCCTACATGGGAAACCACAAAATCATCATTTTCTAAAGAATAAAACACACAATTATTAAAAACATATGAGAAAATAGAGAATGCAGAAGAAACAATATGAAAAAAGCATAATTTCAATAAAACTTATAAACATAGTCTGATTACGATTTACTAAAAGTATAGGCAAACACTGCTTTTCTGTTTAGATTTTCATGTTCAGGGAAAAACTATAAGCAAGAATCATTTTACTTTAAGCATTTTCATAATTATATTTCTATATCACTACTTACAATTTACTTTTACACTATATTTCTTAGTAGATTTAGTAAGTTTCTCTCTCATGACATAAAAGACTCTCATTACTCCAGTTTGCAATCCTTCTGCATGCTTTTACGATGCAATTTTGGAACTCTAAATGTGTTGTGTCACTCCTGCATGCCTTTATGTTGCACTTTAAAAACTCTCCTGTGTTTTGAAAAGACCACACTGTTAGTCACAACTTATTAAATAAATATTAGTTCACACTTAATTAGCAGACTTGATCATGCAAAAATTATTCTCCAATAATCATGCTCCATCAAGCACCTAGTTGACCCCTACAGTATCAGTAAATCATCTTTGGACCCTAGGTAAAACCCAGGGTACCTCAAATATATTTCTTCACAGGTCGAAGTCACTTACTACATAATACCATAAGAGACTGGTAACAAACCATGCCAGAGTTAACCCAAAAGGAATCCCCCAGCCACCTTTTTGCAGATTGGCCTGGGCAACTGGGGCATAGCTTGGTCCCCTGGCTCAACCAACATCTCACCGAAAATACCCAGAGGAGTTCTACTGAGCAGCAATGAAGGGAACCACTGTAGTTCATAACCACACAACCCTACCTGAACTTCCCAGTACCACTGTCCTTGTTAGGGATAAGATTTTAAGCCAATCAATTCAGAATTCACTTGACTTTTTATTGTCTTATACTAAGATGTCTACCTGCACCACAAAAGCCAGTAGAGTTTCAACAAGCAACTCATTACTCTGAGGGGAGGAATGCACACCATCTTTGCAAAAATACAGTTCCTTCCTAAGGTAGCCAAGGGGAACTTTCTTCAGCAAGGACATATTAAGCAGTCTCTTCAAACAACTATTTACCTGTCTCAGATACTCATGGAGGCCCTTGGCAGAGGAACTCATCATCCATACTCCCTGGGGTAGGACAAGGGACCAGGAGGCAAACACAGTCATAGGGAACCTCTTAGCTCTATACAAATCTCAATCTTGAGTTAGTCAAAGAGCCCCTCTCCCTTACCGATGAGGAGAGTTGAATCACTGACAGCTGCAGTACCCTGCCTGCCACCTCTTCGGCATGTTGTCTCAGACCATCCAGGGGAATCCCTCGTAAACCAGTCTGATGCATCTGTAGGCCTGCATCTGCTGCACACCTTTGAACATTGCCTCTGTTAAATGTTGTTTCACATGGAAGCCTAGGAATCCATAGAAAGACTGAAGGCATGTGACAGAGTGCAGAGTTAAAGGGAAAAAGTGATGCAGTTAATGAAAAACATCTGCCATTTTTTGGAGCGCACGGTCTAAATCAGGTTGAGGTGAACAAATCGTTCTTAGCATCTGGACTTCTAGCTCCCTATCTTTTTACCTGTCCCAACACCTGCTGCTGACATAGTAGCAGCAATCCTTAATGAATGAGAGATAAAGTATTATTTATTGATGCCAGCCACTTGCAGGACCGTAGACAGTACCCTGTTGAATGAGTGCCTAGTAAAAAGGATACTGCTACTGTGGACCAGTAGCGAGGCGGTTGGGCCAGAAGGCTTTAAAATTCTTTTACTGTGGCGAATGGGCAACCTTGGAAACCACCCGCTTGTCTCAGAATCACCTGATCCCCCTTTCTTAGCTGATCTGTCTTGGAATTGAGGAGGTTAACTACCAAATCCTCTGTCAACTAGGTAATGTGTTCCAGCGGCATCCTCTGATGAATGTCCTTTTCAGATCCTACCACCAATACAAAGATCTTAAATGCTCCATATAAGGCGAGGAAAAAATGCTCTAAATAATGCCTCCTCATAGATCCTTCCATAAGTCAAATCGATAGGCTACCCTCTGTCCTGTCCAACCCACTCCACCCTTTCACTTCCTTTAAGGGCATTCTTCATGAGGAAGGAATGAGAATGTGGAAAACAGCTACCTTACAGAAATAGGCTACATCTGCAATGTACTGTTTGGCAAATGCTGGTGAACTCTAGGAATCCCACCCAGCTGTTTAGAGAGAAACATTTTGCTTGATGGAGCCATGCATTAAAGGCCAGATAAGAATGAAAAGACCTCTTACATACACTCTATGTTTTTGGTACCAGGGTAGCAGAACCTAGGTCTGGCAGGGATGAGCACCAAGACTCCATACTTGCTCCAGAAGGAGGATGGGCTCCACTTCTGCCCCTAGTGGAAGTGTCAGAAATCCTTGAACTTAAAACAAGGTAATATATTGACTGCATATTTAGAATACCAGGGACAGGTTTAGCAGTAAATAGAATATTGATCTTCAAACAAATCAGTACCAGCCCTGTAAGAATAGCATGCTGAAAGTTAATGGATTCAACCATGGACATGCTGTGAGACCAAAATGGGATGGACTGATTTTGGAAATGATCTGTCCAAACATGCAGCACAACTAAAATTGAGTACAACTCTAGGAAGATAAGGTTCCTCACCAAAGCAGTCTTGGACCAGTATTGCGGCCATGGGTGGGCACACCACTAAACCAGATTATGAGACTAAATCCCACCCTGCCTGCTGCATCTGTAAATAGACAGAAGTCCTGGCTTGACTTAACAGATACAGACCAAACCATTGTACAATTTAAGTTTTGTAGCAAACAACATTCTGATGCCTGTTTCAATTCTGCTGATAGGCGCATTCAATGGTGTTTTTCTTATGGCTCTGACATCGCCTGGTCAAAGGATCTCAAGAAGGGGTGACCCACTGCAATGATCCACAAGGCAAATTGATTTGCCCAACTAACACCTGGAGCTGGTGCATAGTCACCCTGCATGACCTGTGGCAGAATTCTATGGTACTCTTTTAAATTCCAACACCCTCTCCTGTGGTAACATGCATTCTCCCTTGTCATAGTCTAACTCAATCCCCAGAAATATCAGGGAAGTATCTAGGCCAAAGGTTTTTCCTCTGCCAGTGGTACGCCAAAACTTGTCCATGAACCTAATGAAAGAAGACAGCAAATATTTATACCTCCTGCAGCCCCAAGGCCCCAAGAATAAGAAATAATCCAGGTGATAAATGGCCAAGTCAGTTCCACACACCTGAGTGCAGACCCATTCCAGAAAAGAGGTGAACTGTTTAAAGTAGGTGCAATGTACTGAGCACCACATAGATGTGCATTTGTCATAAAAGAAGCTACCCACAAATTGAAAACCCAGCAGATTGAAGTCATCAGGGTTGACTTGAAGAAGGGGAAATGCTCATTCTATGTCCACTTTTACCTCGCTGGCACAAGTCTCAACTTCCTCAACTTGATGAGGGCCGCATCCAGAGAGGATTACCTTGCAGAGCAAAGCAGAGTCAATTGCATCATTGACTGACCTGCCCCTAGAGCAGTACGGTTGTGTATGAACCTGAAGTAGCCCGAGTCTTTCTTGAGAAATAACCTTCTTACAAGTGAACAAATTAAGTCGTCAATGGGGATGGTTGCCAAAAGGGCCTTTCCTTTAGCAAGGACTTTCTCTCTTTTTTCAATCTTTTCTGAGCCACCCCCTCTAAAGGCCTAAGGATTGCTTTTGTTTTTTGCAGAACCTGTGACCCTGAACCTCTACAACCAGTGTCTTAGAACCGTAGTGGAAGCTGTTGGTGAGCTAAATTGGATTTTGGGTAAAAGTTTAGCCAAGGGTTCAAAGCCTGAAGAGGTACAAGAGATGGGGCTTTAAAAGCTGAGACGTCTGCCTTCTTTTTCTTTAGATTTTATAAAGCACTTGAACACAGGGTGTCATGCAGTCCTCCAGAAGGAGCAATTGTGTTTGAACTTAAGGGTTCCTGAAGACCGCGTGCAAGCTTCTTTTATTAAATGTCCAACATGACACTTTTTTATCACCTCCCACTGGTGTGGCCCAAATGACTATGCCATACCCTTACTCTTTTTGAGCATCATGTAGTGCAACCAATAATTAATGTCAGTTTGGTTTCAGATCAAATTTGGGTTAGATGCTTTTTTTAACCAAAGAGCTTTGTCATAATCCTTCTAACAAGTTACCCTGCTTTTCCTCATATCCACCCATATATATATGTTCTGGTGAAATGCCATCTGCGATACCAGTTCAGTTCAGGCCATTTTTCTAGCATAACCGCGTGGCTGTCCGGCCCTAGGCCTTTTCTGTTTATGGGTACAGGCTTTAGACTTCTGTGAATCCTTCTCTTCTGTTTTTTGTATAGTGAGCTCAAACATATCCACTTTAACCATTTCCAGATTGTGTCCTACATCTCCATGGTCAAGTGCAAACCCAACTGATGCCTCAGAGCTATTACCTAATCATGCAATTTGCTAGACGGCCACATTTCCTCACCTTTGCCACCTTTAGTTCCTATAGCATTAGAGGCAGTCACGGAAAAAGGGGCTGCCACAGGTGTAGCAGCCAGGGAAGAGGGTGAATTCTGAGCTGGGAAAGTAGAAACAATCTGAGGCTACAGGGTTAACTGCCCACCTGGTGGTCCTATCCTGCAAACAGTGAGATTCTGTTACTTCTTATTGCAAGGCATTTCAACCAGCCTCTTTGTAGATTCTAGGACGTCCCCTTGGCTTCTAGGCCAGCCCTCCCTGCTGCCAATTTAGAGAGCTAGGGCAAAACACATACAGGCTGGACATCAGTTCACTATTGATCTTGTTACCCGTCTGTTTTGTTGGCTTTCCATAGGCCCTGCCTCGTGTTTCTCCACTGAATTTACTGTGCTAGGGCAAAACTGCAGCTTCCGTGGGTCAGTGGTCTGGGGAGCAGCTGCACAAATCCCTCCTGTCTTCCCGCTTACCCAGAGGGCGCCTTTTTTCCTGTCTGCTTTAGTACTAGAGGGAATACCCTTCTAGGATGCTCCCCCCATCCTTTTCCAAAGAAGTTGGCTCAGAGGGTGGTTGAGGGTCCTGCTGTGCACTGGACCCTGCCTGTGTTGAGAGTGGAGAGTTTGAACAATTTTTCGGAGAAAAGTTGGGTTGTCTTTCAGATTATACGCACAGAATCACACCTAGAGCCAATGCTGTTCCTGTCTCTTGCAAAGTGCGCAGTGTCCCTTTGGCGTTGAGAGACTCCATGCGCAGTGAGCTAGAGAAATTAAAAAAGAAAGCATCATGGTGGAGACTGAGGCTAGGGATTGGTTGACCCCATTGTTCCTGCACGTAAGGCTTTTGATGGGATAAGTCTTTGTGTTGATCTTCGCGGCCTTAATCGTGCAGTTATTGTGGACAAGTGTCCTCTCCCGAATATCACAGAGATGGTGACCCAATTAGAGGGGGCTGAGGTTTTTTCAACTTTAGACCTGAGAGCAGCATACCATCAAATCAGGATTGATAGGGATTCTATGAATTTGACAGCGTTCATCACTCCATTTGGGACTTACAAATTTACACGCCTTCCCTTTGTTCTCAATTCATTTTTCCAACGAGCTATGGAAGACATCTTACATGGGTTGTCTGGTGTAAAGATATATCAGGATGATGTTCTGATACATGGTTCCTCACAGAAAGAACCTGATGAGAGGCTTAGGGCTGTCCTGGTAAGGTTTAGGTCTCGCAGACTGACCCTACGTGAGAGTAAGTGCAGGTTTAATCTTTCTGAAATTGACTACTTGGGACATAAGTTGATGAAGGAGGGTGCGAAATCAAGAGATCATTTAGTGAAAACCATTGAAAGTCTTTCAGAGCCACAAGCCAGGGATGAGTTGGTCACTTTCCTAGGAATGGCCGAATATTATAATAAATTTGTCCCTCAGTTTGCCTCACACACGTTTGTTCTAAGATCACTTTTAAAAGAAGTTGTAAAGTTTATATGGTCGCCTAAGTGTCAGGTTGATTTTGAGGATATAAAAACTGCTTTGAGCAGTGCCCCTTCACTCCGCAGTTTTGACACTACAGCCCAGTCCATTTTACTCACTGATTCTAGTTCAAAGGGGCTGGGTGCTGTTCTTAAACAAGTGAAAGATGGAAAAGAAGTGACCATTATGTTTCTCTCTAGAACACTGGTAGGACCGGAAGTTCAGTACTCCGTCATAGAGAAAGAGACTCCGTGCATTTATTGGGCTATCAGGAAACTCAAAATATTTCTTTGGGGAAGCTCATTTATTGTACACTCAGATCACAAACCATTGAAAGACTTGTTCACTAAGAAGTGTCTGGAAGCTGTTTCCTCAAGAATTTGTAGGTGGATTGTTGCTCTTCAGGACTATGATTTTGTTGTAAATTATATACCTGGGGTAGAAAACAAAGTGTCAGGTTGTCTTTCTCGTCTTGTTCAGACCAATTCGAGTTCTACTCCTGAGAGATTGGACGACCTGTGGGATGATAATGAATGCAAGGTATGTGACGTAATAACAGATGTTTTGAGCGAAAAAGAATGGATGGATTCAATGAGCAATGATGTCATAATTTTGAAAGTATGTGAGTTGGTGACTGAAGGGTTGAAAGATATAAATGGACTTAGTGAAGAAGTCCGTAAGTTCTGGAATGTTCATGATGAATTGTCTATTAGCTCTGGCTTACTATGGAGGGATACAAAATTGGTTCCTCCATCTTCTGTCAGATCAATAATCATTCATCAGGCACATCAGGGACACTAGGGTATTTCAAAAACTAAAGAGAAGATTAGTTTACATTTCTGGTGGCCTGGTGTTGATCTTCAGGTTGAACGAATGGTGAGGGTCTGTGCAAGGTGTAATACGTGTGACAAAATGTTTAAGACTAGAGTTCAACCTATGATGATACGTGAGGAGCCCACCAGGTGTTGGGAAGAAGTAGCTTTAGATCTTCTAGGACCCATTTCTGTGTGTTCTGGTCAGTGCTATGTGTTGGTCTTAATGGACATGTTTTCTAGATGGCCAGAGATCAAAATTTCACGAAACACAGAAACAAAGGACGTTATTTAGTTCCTGGATGAGATTTTTGCTAGAGAGGGTCTTCCTGACTGTCTTTTCACAGACAACGGGGTCCAGTTGGTCTCAAGGAAAATGGAAGAGTTCTTGTCAAAGAGGGGGATCAGACACAAACGGTGTGCCCTCAATCATCCCGAGACCAACGGGATGGTAGAGAGGTTTAATCGTGTCCTCAAAGAATCCATTCAATTGGCTAAGCTCCAAGGTAAGGACTGTAAATCAGAAATTGCAGAGCGTGTAAGAGTTTATCGTCTCACACCCCACTCCACCACAAATAAAGTTCCCTTTGAACTGTTCAGGGAGCATAGTCCAAATACACGACTGTTTCGATCTTGGATGAGAGACAAGCGTGTTGATGCAAATTCAGAGGTGTTTTCTGATGCTGGTGCTGTGCTTTCTAATGCTGTTCCTTGTCATGAATCACAAAAGTTGAAGGCTTTAAAAAGAAAGGATTACTTTGATGTCAGGCATGCTGTTTCACACACACACGAGCGTGTGGGTGACAAAGTGAAAGTTCATTTACCCCAGAAGTCTGGGGGTCTTTCAAAATGTTCCCCTCCATTTGTTGTTAAAAAGCATTTTCGAAATGCTGTGAAATTAAATGATGGTCGTATTTGGATCTTGAGTAGGATTGCCCTTTTGCGTGCCAGAGGTTCCTGAAGGGTCGTCCGAACCAGCATCTATGTTGCGCAGAAGTTCTCCCTATAAGAAGAACCCGGTGTTACTTCGTGACTTTGTTTTACATTAGTTTTTTTTATTTGTTCTTATGTAGAGGGGAAAGGTGTGTAATAACCTGGGGGCATATGTATCAACCGAATTTTTAATCGCAAACGCTGCGATTCGCAAAAAACAGCGTTTGCGATTAAACATTCGCAAAACGGGATGTATGAGGCAAATTCTCATCGCAAATTTAAGGAATCGCTAATTTAGCGATTTCTTAAATTAGCGTAAGCATTTAAGAAATCGCAAATTGCGATTTCTTAAATGATATGTAACACGCACCACAGCATTGCGAATTATCCTTAAGAAATCGCAAATTACCACCAACTTCTAGTTGGTGGTAATTTGCGATTTCTGTTAAAAATTTACTTTTTGGAATTTTACAAAGTGCCACGTGGCGCACATACATGCCCTTAGGGCATGTATGTGCGCCATATGCACACACATGCTCATTTCAGGGGTGCATCAGGGTGTCATCATGACACCCTTGCACCTTTGAAATTATTCTCAAATTGCGATTCGCAAATTGCGAATCGCAATTTGAGAATTACTTCCCATTCATTCCTATGCGTCTCCTGGCCCATAGAAATAAATGGGAAGGTATTCCTTAATTGCGATTTCGCAATTTGCTAATCGCAATTAAGGAATTTTAAGAAATCGCAAAAGTTTTGCGAATTTTTAAATACATCCCGTTTTGCAATTCTCAAATAGCGATTCTTTAAAAATCACAATTTGAGAATCGCAAATGGAGATGTTGATACATATGCCCCCTGATGTTTAACATGTAATTCATTTCTGTGTATGTGTATTGATTCCTTTCGCTTAGTTCTAGAATGTTATTCACTGAAGCTCTTTTAGAATTCCCAGTTGTCAGATGCTGCTTAGGAGTTAGGAGTTGCGTGGATAGGACGTTTCTTATACAGATGTTACTTGTAAATAAAGATTATCTTCCTTCAACCTTCACTTCGTGGTGTGACCAGCCTTATTACACCCAGCCCCCAGAGTTGTTTGCAATAATGCCAGTAGCTCCCCATTGGAGTCCAAATGCCCCATTGCCAGCACAATATCTACATCACTCTCCCTGCCTTTCTCTTAACTTGTTTTGGAGCCATCCTACCGCAGCTAATTTAATGCACCTGCACCTAACCATTACCCCCGAATAGTGTAGGTAGATTCAACGAAATGGCAGGGCAGTAATAAACAGAGTGAAAACATACTACAGAGGTACGCCCTGCATCCTTTTTTTAAATTGACCCCAAAAACACGTTGACAATTGGAAAAAAGTTCAAGAATAAAGCCAAATAATACTGCAGACTATGTTTGGCGTATTGAGCACCAGTTATAAAATGCTCCAGAGCACCACCGCTACATAGTTTCAAATTGATGCCAGGGTGAAAAGAGAACAGGAGAAGTACAAACAGTGCACTAGAGGTTACATATAATGAGTGCTGCTGCTTGGTTAAAGTCCTGCAGCTGCTTTTGCACTCTGAAAACACTGTATCCCAGCTCCGAAACCCACTAAAACGACTGTGTCTAAAACTGAAAAGGATGAAGAAATCAACCACCACTGGCCACTGCTAGCCAATCGTCTTTCCTCTCCTTGAAAAAATACTCTGCCCTCGGACCATCTGCAACAGTGCAGCCAGGCCCTGTCACCAACAGGAAAGGTAGACCTTCCTATCCTATCTGCTCTGTCTGTCACCATTAAGACCACCCAGCGAAAAAAAGGCTCTTGGGGAGACTACTATAGGACAGCAAAATATTCAGGCATAGGCATAGTTTGGTCCAAACAAAAACAACAAGGATGGTGGGAAGCAGAGGGCTGAAGGAGCACCAAGCAGTTACAATATGACATCACTCTGCCTTAACCAGCTTAATCTAACGACTCTGCAGTCTCCTCCGGCCCCTTCAGAAGGAGCCTGATATGTGGGATTGTATCCCACATACATAGCTCCCATCAAACTCCAGATTGAAACCCAAACAATTACGTAGGTCGTTTGGAGTTCCCACTCCTCAGGTGGGGCTACACCTACCCAACGGGTTCCTCCATTGCAGCAGTGCCCTTTGTTCATTTCTTGAATTAGATAATATTTTGTGATTACAGAAAGGAACCAGTGGCTCTGTAACAGATTTCCCATATAAATGTTCTATTCCACCATCTTTCACTTTGTAACCATAGTTGTGTGCATAGTAAATCCCATTTCCTGAATTCGTCTCTTGAACCACAGATAAACCATTGATGAAATACTCTGATTCAGAGGGAATAGCAAGCATGTCAAAATAGTCACATTGCTAATACATCCAACAGTGGAGACACATCAGGCATGGTCTCTGGAATTGATCGTAAGGGGGGAGGGCTAGATAAAACTGGTAGGTACTCTTTCAAGGAACCCTACAAGGGACAGTTGTGAAGTTGACGAATGTGCATCAGTCTGCACAGGTGTATATTAAATGCCAGAGCAACCAGGGAGATAATATTTTGCCCTTTGCTCTGGTAGTTCTGCATAAGAAAGACTGTTAAAACTATTTAAAATAGCTACATATGAAAACACAGCCAACAGACAAGGAAAAAAGGTAGGGGACAGAGGAAGTCAACCATTCAATAAAATTGCTTTCTTAAATCCTAATAGTCGAGTTGGAAGTTTAATTCTGGAAACGTATACCAAGCAATCTCAAATGTCTCCACTCCAGCTTATTTTGAACTGTGTAAGAATCTTTTTCTCAGCATATCAAATGCACTATGTCCACAGACTATGTTTCTAGTGACGACTGATAATGGACATCCAATGCCCAAAAAGTTCACTCTGAACATATCACTGCCCTTAGCACCTGCATTACTACATTATCTGTCAGACTCAAGTATTTACTTGTACCTCCTAATATAAGATTTATAACAGAAAGTAGAGACTTCGGGTCATGATAGAAACAAATGTTTTACAAGTACGAACTTCCAGCATGCAATCCCCAAAACCACTTGAGTCTAACAGTTCGGACTTTTGTATTTTCTTCTGTGGACGACATAGCCTACAAATAATGTTTTGCTGCATCCAACAGATCTTAAGATCTCTAGAGCACCCATGGGTTTTGGCATGTGTTCTGGCCATACTCCTGCTTTTCCCACAGGCTCGGATTATGATTTTATTATGCTCTATAACTAAGTGAGTGGGCCATTCACTGAGTCATCTTATGTTATGCATTTCTCTCTCCCACCCCATTGACTTTTCACATTGCTCATGCGACAAACCTTTTGTGAATATTGTGAAATCAATGAATAAAGCAATTGTTCTGGACTCTATGCTTTCAATTGTCCAGCCACAATGTGCAGAAACTGCACAAAATCCATAACCAACGGTGGGGGGAGTGCACACCCAGTGCCTAACTGTTGAGAAACTCATTATATGCCCTACAAAAGAAGCCATTACTTTAAAGATGGAGTATATTGTTGCTAAACCTCAAGGTTTTTCGTAGCCTACATTATATTTTCAAGCTACTGGGTCTTCTTGCTTAGTGTAAAAAGAATCCGGTTTAATTGTTGTTTTTTTTCTTCAAAAAATCCATTAATATTACGTCATAACATTTCCTCAAAAGAGAAGACCGTCTCAGATATTTTAGAAAGACAATAAATAATATATCAAAATTCATTCAGAGATATACAGAGAGAAACAATATTAACATAACCACATGATTTACACTTAACAATTTCCTCAACTAATATATCATGCATAAAGTGACTGTGCGTAAAAGTTATTAGGTACTCGTTTACTGCTTCACTAAGGGGCCCATATCTTCTGCCCAAGCTCTCTTTTTTCTTACCCTTTAATGGATATACTGCAGATTCTATATTATAGATAGCGAATTGCCTAGGTCTCCGATTGGAAAAAGAAGGAGGATCTACATTAATCCATTGAGAAGTAATACAAGAGCGAGCAATGGCCATGGCAAAAAACAAAAACCCTATATTTGCTCTATTTCTTTTATTTGCTTCTATATTGTCTAATAGCACCGATATAAGTAGCATAGGAGTGATTAAAAATGGGAAACCTAAGGCCTTAGTTAAAAAGACCTTTAGTTCCTGCAGGAAGCTTTCCAGTTTGGGACACGTAAAAAACATATGTAAAGAATCGGCTGCCACTAAATCGCATCTATTGCATTTTCCTCCTCTTCCCCCTTTTACCCATGTCACAACTTTCGCTGGAGAATAATATCGATCGAAGACTGACATATAATGTTGGCTTCTAAGACCACCTGTTAAAATCATCTGATTTACGAGCTCCAAGGAATCCTCTATATACACTGAATCCTCCCCTAAACATTTTGCCCATTTCCGGTTCTGAATTTCCAAATCATCCAGGAAAGATTGTATTAGATTTTGATAAATCTTCCCTATCCTAGACTTGTTCCTCATTAATTCAACCAAAGGAACCTTTTCTGATATTCCCTTTATCCTGTTCTCATTGTTGCCAAGATTCTTCTTATGTGTAGGAATTTCAAAAAGTCCCTGTTATCCACCCCAAACTTTTCATGTAAATCCGTAAAGAACATAAGTTGTCCTTCCATACATAAATCACCGAGGTTACAAATGACTTTTTCCCTCCATCTGAAAGTAATTTGATCCTGAAATATTATTGGAAGTATGCCTGGTGCCGAAAATGGAGTCTATGCATTTAGATTTTGGATTTTTAGCTTCCGTCGCACTTGTCTCCACACTGCATAAGCTGCCGTTATGATTTTAAATTTGGTTTTTTCATAGTAATTTGATTCTAAAACCTTAACGAAGCACCCTTTAGCTTCCTCCCCCAATCCTATTTCATATATTGTTGGACTGACTTCCCTTGATACTGATGCTGTATCTCCCACCAAAAGAATACCCATATTTTGCAGCATTGCCGCCCAATAATAAAGAAAAAACTAGGAATTGTCAACCCTCCCAGTTGTTTTGGGAGGATCGTCCATTTGGCCCCTCTGCTTGGCTTACGGTACCCCCATTAAAATCTCTGACAAATTCTATCGATCTGGGGTAAGGTAACTGAGGAAAATTGTAACAGGACCATTCTAAAAATGTATAAAAACTTTGGGAGGACCGAAATTTTAATGACATTACTGCGACCACACAACGAAAGGTGAAAATGATCTAACTTCTCCAATGTTTTACTAAGATTATAAATTATTGGAGTGATGTTTATATCAGGTATTTTATCTATTGCAGCTGTAATCCTTAACCCAAGGTAAATTGCTTCCTGAACAACCGGGAAATTCATTGTTTGAGCAGGTCCAGAACATAAAATGTGTGTCTTCTCGATATTTAGTTTATAGCCTGAGAAGATTCCAAACTGTTCTGCCAGCAGCTTTACCTCTGGAATAGCCGAGATAACATCTGTGGTGAGAACTGCGATGTCATCCGCATATGCTAGTGCTCTATAATTAGTATCACCCACCTTCACAGCCTTAATATTGGTATCCAACTCTATTTTTTGTAAGAAAGGATCCAAATAGAGGGCAAACAGTAGAGAAAAGCACGGACAACCCTGCCTCGTACCTCTACTGATACTAAACTCCCTTGAGCTTTGACCTGAAATACGGATTACAGCCTTTGGGGAGAAATATAATGTCCTGACAGCCTGAATGAACTCTTCACCAAATCTCTTCCATTGTAGGGCATGCCATAGATACCGCCAGGAGACCCTGTCGAACGCTTTCTCTGCGTCCTACAGGGCTATCCCCAGCGGTAATTCTGTGGCCTGTGCTCGATCTAATAAAGCTATGACCCAGCGCACATGGTCTGTTGTATCCCTTCCAGGGATGAATCCATGCTGATGGACCGATACTAGAGGGGTGATGACCTTACCCAATCTGATTGCTAGTATCTTAGCATAGATTTTACTATCGCAGTTTATAAGTGAGATAGGTCGGTACAATGCAGATATGAGCTCGGATTGCCCCTTTTTGCCATGAATCTGGAGAGTGTCCCCTCTGAGCCCTTCAACATATTTGCAAAATCCACTGCTGACAAGATTTAAAGAATTTTCTATAAAACTCAAGTGGAATACCGTCAGGGCCAGTGGCCTTCCCGAGGGCTAGAGAGTTTAAAGCTGCTTCTAGTTCTTGTAAAGAAATTGGTAATGCAAGAATTTTATTTTGTGCATCTGTAACCCTCTTTGTTTCTAAATCTTTGAGAAATGCTACCTCGGGCTCTCTATCTGCTAAAATCCCTCCCTCAATATAGACTTGTTAATAGGAGTCTTTAAAACATTTAACATTTTTATTGGGGATTCTTGGATCTTTCCTAATCAATCGTTAATTTTAGTGATTCTATTCACAACCTCTTGTTGACGCAGGTGTTTTGCTAAAATTCGACCAGTATTCTCTACTAATTCATATTGTTCAGTTCTGTATTGTACATACTTAGCCGCCACTTCAACACCAAACTGTTGATATATTCTAGCTTTGATAATTGATATTTCCTGCAGGCAATCCTCCTTATTCAGCCCTTTGTTAACCCTTTCCATTAGCTCAAGTTCCGCCAACTCTAATTGCGTAAACCATTACCCTTTTCGGTTTCGCAGGGCTTTATGTCGGGATATTGAGAAGCTTTAAGGTCTCACCTCTAATCCCCGCCTTGAATGTATCCCATACAGTAGTATCGATAGATGATCCTCTATTTGTATGAACAAATTCAGCAATCCATTTTAGCATATGATCTTTGTAAGGCTGATCATATAGGAGTTTTCTTTCAAAGGTCCACGGCCTCTGAAGCCTAGCATTGACTGCCAAGAGGATTTCAATTACCTGGGCGTTATGATCAGAGACTGTTCTTGGGTAACTTTCCAATTTAATTATCTTAGCTGATTGGTCAGAGACAAAGAAATAATCCAATTGGACTAACATGTGGGGGGCAGAGTAAAACGTAAATCCTGGATCCATTGATCTATACTCAAACCAGCTATCTGGAAGGCCTTGTTCCCTTACTAGGCTTTGCAGAGCTTTATAAACTTTCACTTTCCTGCCCTGATATGGTAAATCAGTGTTCAAATTGAAGCTACTAGCTAAATGAATGTTGAAGTCACCACAGAAAACCAAGGGACGTGGCCATAAAGCAAGTTCTATTCTCAAAAAATGTAATATCTCAGGATCATCTAGATTAGACCCACAGATAGAACATATTGTGATGGGGTAACTACCAGCTATCTGTTCAAACTCCACTATAACCCATCGCCCCATCTTGTCTTCCCTAACTTTCTTACAGAGGGGGGGAAAGCTTGCCAGGCTTAAAGATGGCTGCTTAGTGCATTAGCTCCGCCGACCGCCGGAATCATCCGACAGGGATTTGCTGCTCCTGATGCTGAAAACCTACAGACAGGATTAAGGCAACATTGCCTGAGCAGCGGCGATTCTAACAATACCTTTCTGGGGCTTGTGGCTGCTTGGCCATCTGATTTGCCGGCTGCACGGGGTGGCTGGGACTTACCTGCTGTGTCCCTTCAGTTCTGACGCTCCAGGCTTGAGGCGATGTGCTAGCTTGGAGTGGGCTGCTTGCCTCACATCGGCCCTGCTTTTTGTGGGCCCCTTGCTGCATATTCGGGCCCATCTACTGTGCCCCGTGGTCCTGGTGAGGAGGACTATCCCTCTGTGGATGGCCTTGCTTGGATACTGACTGACCCGCTTGGTGGACGGCGATTGGGGCCTGTCTCCCCTCCGGTCTTCAATCTCTTTGGCAGGTTGAAGTTGCGCTGTGGAGTCTGGCGTGATGCTGAGATCAGACTGGACGCTTACCACTTGCAGCATATGTCACCACACTGTTTTTAGGCCCTGTATTACATTATGAGCTGCACATATTGCAGAGGGAGTCTCCTGTGCTAGCTGGTCTATCGAGGTTGAGCTACACGCACATACCAGTTGCAATGGGCAAACCGGATAAATCGCAGCCTAAGCTTAATTTCGAACAGGGAAAATCTAGGCGTAATGAAGATACAGCGGAGTCTGCATTATCTGACACTGAACGCCCAGCAGAGGACACAATAGGGGATATCAAGTCAATTTTTGCATCAATGCAAAAAGGTCTAACAGCTATAGACGCCAAGATCGACGCCCTTGCTTAGAGAATGGACAGGATAATGGAACGGGTTGATAAATATGCAGTACAAAAAAAATATGAAGAAAACCCTCATTGCCCTACAGGGTAGAGCTGAAGATTTAGAGGTGAGATCGAGGCAGAGCAATCTCCGCATAACGGGCCTTCCAGAATCTACTGCGACAGGCAATATGGAGTTGTTCATTGAAAAACTACTCACTACACTACTGGGAGCCGAGGTCTTTTCGCCAATGTTTGTGGTAGAGAGAGCACATTGCTCGCTTGGCCCTAGACCATCTCCTGGAGCCCCCCCCTCGCCCTATTATAGCCAAACTTTTGAATTACAGAGACAGAGATACTGCGCTCCATAGAGCTAGGGAGCTCGGCTCGTTGCAATATGAAGGCTCACAGATCTCCTTGTTCCCTGACTTCACCCTGAAAGTCCAAGCGGCCAGAAGGCAATTTGCACTTGTGAAACGTAAACTACGTGATCTGAACATGGACTATGTAATGCCATATCCAACGCGGCTTAGGGTACGTCGAGATGGCAGACAACAGATCTTCACGGACCCTCGCTCCCTCCAGAGGGCCCTCAAGGAGTGGAGCAGGACAGACGGGTCTGCCAAGCCTCGAGATAGTGATACACAAGTTGATGCTGCATCTGGAGGCCTAGATGAGAATGACTGACAAGGAACAGATGCTGCGCCCATTTGCAAGTAGTGTCTATAAAACTGCCTGTAATATTTGCTATGTGATATATAACTGTACTGTCAATAGTCAAGTTACGGTCAACTGCTTTACTATGCAAACAAAGTGACTTGTTGTTTACTGCCTTTAGCCTCTTGACCCTCATAAGTTCCGTTAAGTAAATAGTAACGCCGCTAGCAATCTGCAAAAGGGGTTATATAACCTATGAACCGGTGGTTTGGAGTAGATAAGGACAGATGATGGACTGCTGGGCAACATCTGCCCCAATGCGTAGCACGCACTTTCTCAATGTAGCCACCTACTTTAATTTTTGGATTGTGATTTCTATTGCTATGTTTTATCAGGGAGGGATGGGAACTCGACTTTGCATTGTTGGGGTGCGCAAGGTGTGGGTGGGGGGGTATGGGGATTGTTTGGAGAGTTGGATGTTTTTTTCTTATTCTTTCCTTTTATGGATCACATGCTTTATTCTAGCACTCATGATGGGAGGAGTGGGGGGATGGGATTTGGGCGGAGAACACAATTTGTGCAATTCTTATTGTCATGACGGAACTGCAGACTAGGGCACGCTTGCCCAAACAAATGACTTTTATGACATGGAATGTCCGTGGTCTCAATGACCATCGCAAGGTGCAGAAAGTTATTGCCTATCTGAAACGAAAAGAGATTGACGTTGCGTTGTTGCAGGAGACTCATCTACCCCCGGGCTCTGCGCTGCTTACTGGTGGCAGGTTGGCAGGTATTTCACATGTGGCTGGCTTCACTTCCCAATCTAGGGGTGTTTTGACTTGGCTCAACCCTAAGGCAGGTCTCCAATTAGACCTATTAATGACAAACTCTGCGGGCCGATACGTATTGTCCCGGTGCTACAGCCCAGAGTGGGAATTTCTGGTGGTCAATTCATATGGTCCAAACTATGACGATCCGGGATTCTATCGTTCCTTGCTTGCCTTACTTAAAGACCGCAGTTCCCTTCCGATATTCTGGGGGGGTGATTTTAATTGTATAATGGATACGATGCTAGATCGCTCAAGGGGCCCTATTCGCCCCCTTTCAGCCTCGGCGAGGGCAGTGATGGATATCGCTTTGCAACTTCAGTTGACAGATGTCCTGCGGTCGCGTTCGGGAGAACGTGGGGGGTTTACACATTACTCCGCGCTACACGATATTCATACCCGCATTGATTACTGGTTTATTTCGCAATCCTTGCTGCCCAAGGTACAGACCTGTTCTGTCTTGCCCCGCTCATATTCGGACCACTCCCCGGTCACGATTGCAGTTGCTGTGCCCAATCGTTTCCCTCCCCCTTTTTTGTGGCGCTTTTCCCCCTATTCGTTGTTAGATTCCGTTTTCCATTCAGAGCTCAATGGTGCGATCTCGGAATACTTCGAGATCAATGTGGGTCTCGGTCGACTCCTTCACCACGGTATGGGAAGTGTTCAAGGTCTTCATCAGAGGCGTAGCCATTAGTAAACATGCAGGGGTTCTTCGGGCTATTCGAGTTCATCTTGCTTCTCTGGAGTCCTGTCTACTGGATCTGGAAGCCCGCCTCTTAATCACTAATGACCTCGAGTTGCGGGAGCAACTTAAGACCACGTTGGCTGACTTCCACGAAGAGGCTGACAGCGAGGTCAAATATATGGGCAAGTATGCTTCTGCTAGAGCCTACGGAGAGTCTGATCGGCCTGATTCAGTGGTGGCAGCTATGGCCCGGCGCCGACTTGCTGCTGGAGATATCATTGAATTGGAGGGAGAGGATGGATCGCTCCTGACCGGTCGCACGGCATTAATGCTCAGTTCCGCTCTTACTACCAAGAGCTGTATAGCTCTAAACTTGCCCCTAGCGATGAGGATATCTCTACCTATCTAGAATATATTCAGCTTCCCTGGGTACAGAATTGGCATTGGGAATTTTTGATGCGCCCTATCGATGCTGCAGAGGAATGCCTCGCGTTGGGATCAATGCGGGAGGGCAGTGCTCCAGGGCTCGATGGCCTTACGGTTGCATTCTAGAAGGGCTTTAGCGATCTCCTAATTCCTCATCTAATCTCTCTATTTCATGAGATGGCTGCGGACGGTATTATTCCTCCGTCTATGCGAGAGGCGTTGATCATTACTATGCTAAAGCCCAATAAAGACCCCCGTAAATGCCCCTCGTATCGTCCGCTTTCCCTGATCAACGTGGACACGAAGCTGTTTGCGAAGGTCCTGGCCAATCGTCTGTCGCCACTTCTCCCTCGGCTTATAGGTCCTGAACAAGCTGGGATCATCCCGGGTCGCACGCTATCGCACAATCTCCGCATGGTTTTTGAGGCTCTCCAGTAAGTCCGCCCAGAGGTAAAGGCCGCCGCGTTTTTTTTAAATGCCAAGAAGGCTTTTGACTCCATCGAATGGAAGTTTATGTACGCGGTGCTGCGGCGCATGGGTGTCGGTGAGGTATTTCTACAACTGATCTCGGTACTCTATAATTCTCCACTGGCTCGACGGCGCACGGGTGATGCGGTCTCTGCCCCGCTTCCTATCATGCGGGGCACCAAGTAGGGGTGCCCACTATCTCCGTTGCTGTATGCTATTGCTGCGGAGCCTCTGCTGCGGGCATTGCGAGAATATCACGGGAATAGAGGACTTTGTTTTCCTCAGTACAATCTCATTACCTCTGCTTATGCAGACGATACTCTTTTATATATCAGAGATCCCGAAACCTATCTGTCTCCTGTGATACGTGAGGTACTGCATTTTGGTGGCCTCTCAGACCTTAGCATAAATTTGGATAAATCCATTCTGTTCCCCCTGACTCCCGCCACCACTCAGTTTCCACTTGATTTCCCGCTACAATGGACCACTGAACCGGTGCGATATCTGGGCATTCAGGTGCATTCAGACGCTGACGCGATAATTAAAGCCAATTACGGTAAATTGATTGATAAGCTTGGGGATGATATAGATAGATGGATACGACTCCCACTGTCCCTGGCTGGTAGAGTCTCTTTAATGAAAAAGGTCGTACTTCCACGCCTGGTCTTTCTCTTCACTAATATTCCCATAGTAGTTCCCCAACACCTGTTTCGCGAGCTCCGCTCCTGAAGGTTAAATTAGCATGGGCTGGTAAGTTCCCTAGGGTCAGCCTGGACACCCTTATGCTTCCGTATACCGCTGGTGGACTGAATGCCCCAAACTTAGAACTTTATTACAGGGCCGCATAGGCCTTTCATGCGCACAGTTGGGTACACCGGCCCCATGATTTGCCCCATCTTCACATTGAGAAAGTAGCTGCGGCCTCGCACTCCCTTCCTCGTTTCCTTACCCAGACCCCCTCGAGGTGCTGCGGAATACCAGATTCGATTAACTCCGTCATCCACACGTGGAATGTGTTACTTAGACTGTATGTTGGGGCGCAATTATACTCTCCCCGAATGCAGGTCGAATGGTGCCAATGGTTCATACTTAGCTCGGTGAAAGGGACCCTGGACCCTCTTTTAAAAAACTTGGCAAACAGAACATGGGTGACCTCTTCAGACATGGGCGGTTGGGTACATGGGAGCAGTTGGAGGGAGTAGATAGTACACATTCGCCCCTGACCAGATTTCACTTCTTTAGAACTCGACATCCTATGGGGGCGTTGCTGGGGGAAGACTTGCAGGAGCCCGTGGTCATCCCTCTATTTACGGCTCTGTTGAGTGCGCAGTCCCCATGTAAGCTGATTCCAAATTCTACGCTTCAGCTCTGAACACGAAGACTTCCTCCCTTAGCAAGGTTAAGCAAGCATGGCAATTAGATGTAGGTGTCCCCATTACTGATGACATATGGATCTATTGTTGTGAGAATACTCGCAAGATCTCTATTAATGGTCGTCATCGTCTCGCTCATTTAAAATTTTTAAATAGAGTGTATTATTCCCCCCTACGTTTATATGGACATGGATTAAGGGACTTGATAATTGTGAGCGGTGCCATATGCCGCAGGCAGGTTTCTTTCATCAGGCATGGCAGGGCCTGCTGATACAACTCTATTGGGGATTAATATTCCAGAAGCTGAATGATATTCTGGGGTTATCTCTGGCTCCGGATCCCCTACTTGCGCTCCTGGGCTATACTAAACCTCTTAAGAAAAGTGTACGTAAATTGGTTGCGATGGGCCTTCTCCTTGCCAAGCGTCATCTAGCAATGCGCTGGATGAGAGGTCCAGTGCTGACGGTAGCAGAGTGTGAACACAACAAGGTTTATTGTAACACCCAGTCTGACGTCTATAATGAAATGCTTCCTCCTACCAACCGCCCGAACAGTTTCTGGGGTATGTTTGCTCAATATCAAACTAAACAACAGGCAGCTGGGCACTCTCCTGATGATTAGCGTATTATTGTATATATCTGTTGTCTTCTTCTCCCTGCAAACTCATTGCCTTAGAATGTTTCCACTTATTTATTGTATTATTTTGTGCTGTTTTTGCATCCGCCAGCATTCTTTGTAATCGAATTGACCCCACCTGAGTATCATACTGGCAGCTTCGCATTTCTCCGCTCACCGTGTCTCGTGTCCCTCACTTTTCCTCCCTTTAATTGCTGACATGCTCTGTATCGATATTGCCATGGTCTTATTTGCTTTTGTTGCCAGTGATCCATATTGGTGTTATATTATTTTTTCATTTTTATCATTTGTAGTATGTATGTTTAGTTTCTTTGTTTTTTCAAAAACGCAATAAAAAAAATAGAAAATAAACTTTCTTACAGAGGCCTACCCCATTATTTGAGAGGATAGTTACTCCGTTTGTGGTCGTCCCCTGATGGGTACATGCTAAAACGTAAAAACCCAAGTCTTGCAGCCACTCGCGCTTGTTCCAAGGTATATGAGTTTCTTGAAGACAAGCAGCTTCAATCTGCATATAGCTTAGGTATTTGGCAAGTATGCCCCTTTTACTCCTATCATTAAGACCACATACATTTAGAGAGCAAATTCGAATTTTACCCATTGTCCTTGTATTGAAAGGTCTAACATTACATTATAAAAATCTATGCATAGTATTTCCGTCTTCACAAAACATATGAAAGTATTATGACCTGTAACATCAAAAATTGTCTCAATCTTTGCTGCCCTCCCCCACCCTCTCCCTCCTGCTTACCCTTGAACCACCCTCCCGTGCCTCCCACCATCTCCCCCCAGTGCCCCACCACCCTTCACTAACGTCAAGACCTACCAGGTCCTGTGATGTAAAGGGAGCCCTCCCTCATTCCCACTCCATTCAAAAGAACCAAAAAGGTGAACAAGGTGAACAAGCCCAGCAGACCCAAAAAAAAGGGCCACCACAGCCCTCCTCTCTCGAGTCTCCCATACAGTAAATTTATCTATTTTCCCTATAGAAGAGAAGAGAAGAGAGGAAATAATATAGGTTTACTCAAGAGATTGTAAAAACTCCTTGGCCTGTATTTCTGAAGAGAAAAAATTACTTTCAGTTTTGCCGGGTTCAATAGAAAAACTTGCGCCCCCTTATTCTGAAACAGTTGTATTAGCTGTCAGAGTTGCCAGCGATGCTCTGCAGTTGTATGACAATAATCAGACCTTACAAAAAAAGTATGACCGTTAAAAGATTGCTGTCAATCTGGGCGGGCCAGATCATAAATTGCCTGGCGGAGGAGTAAATTACCTACAGAAATTAAAATAGCGCAAGGTTTATTCCCTGCAGATGCTGAGGATTTCCTCTTTTTACAAAGGAACCTGTATTGCTTGCGCCCAATTCCAATCCCCCAACACAGGCAATGCCCCATTTTAGTAATTCCACAATAAACTTTAAAACATCACCCCCTCAACCCCCTCTGGGATGCCAAGGACCCTCAGGTTATTGCGTCTCTTCCGATTCTCGAACTCCTCCAATTTCCTATGAGTGTCCGACATTTGATTTTCTAGTGAAACTGTCATATTTTTGTGGGCTGAGGCTTCGGTTTCCAGCACATTTACTCTGCTTTCTACTTCCTCCATTCTTCCCATAAAGTCAGAGCAAGTCTTTGAGACCTTCCGTATTGCACCTTTCATTTCTCTGCATGCAGCCTGAACCCTCCGACTCTCGATGTGCGTCTCATCTCCACGCGCCATAATACTTTTATTTATGACGTTGAGGGAGGCAGGTTCATCTTCTCCTAATTTACTTCCAGCTAGGGGATTATTCCCTTCTAACTTTGAGGAGGCAGAGTAATCCCATAAGAGATCTCTAGTTTTCTTTTCCCTTTTACTGTCCTTGTTATGAGGTTTCTTCCCCTTTTTGACTGTGTCACCATCAATTGGAGTTCCATCTTGCCCCTTGTCTGACTCGTTAGAATCTGACAGCTGACCCTAGCTGTCTGAGTCGGACCAGTCTGAGACATCTGATAGGGAGAAAAACTTGTCAACAACTTCAACCCCCACGTCACCATCGTTACCAGCTTCTTCTTTTGTCTAGCACTGGGATCAGCTGTTAGAGGTATTTCATTGCCTGCCATTATCAGTTCATTATGATTTTTCTGATTTCCCCTTTACCATCATGGCTCTCTATGACTTGTCCTGCCATTTGCCCCTCTCCACTGTGAATTATTGGAATTTGGCTCTTCTCACTAACCAAAGATTGATGTGTCTGTGTCCTGGAGAGAGCACCTTCCGTCTGACAAAAATTGCCGGATCCAATGTCTGGTGGAGGAGAAGCCAGTCTTAGGGAAGAGGGTTGGTCTTGCACCCGTGCCGTTTTTTTTAATGGGGGCTTTGCCTACGTCCTTCAAACTGGTGCGGGAAGGTTTCTTGAAGAATTTCAACGAAATGCCTTCTGTTTCGCCTGTTAGGATCCCTTTCACTAAGGGTCCCCAGTCTGGTTTTGGTATAGGCTTCTTAGGCACTGTTCCTGTCTCTGCTCGGGGTTTTGAAGTTATCAATTTGACTGGAGACATTGCCAGCAGCGAGGTCTGAGTGGTTTCGCCAACAATAACAGCAGCTCCGAAGGCGGAGAACAGCGCCTGCAGGGCAACGCGAGCTGAAATTCGCAAAACCAAAAGTGCCCGAAATGAAAGGGCGCCTGCAACCTTCAGGAAGCGTTTTGCACGGCCGACTGCAGCTGCCGCTTCTCCCCGGAGCATGGTGGAGGTAAGCTGGAAAACCTGATACGGAGCGGTCAAGCTGGAGGGCTCCCAACGGCCGCAGTTACACAGCCGCCATCTTGCCGCTTCTTGTGTTGCTGTTGAATTCTTTCTAAAGATACACTATACTGTTTTCTGCAAACACCTGTTTTGTAAACCTAAGGCCAATGAGCATAAATAAGTGTAAGGTAGTGAAATTACCAGTGTGACACCCACCATGCTAAGACCACTAGGCTGATGGTTACAGACACGGCTTAAAAGAAACAAGCAGCCTGAAAGGTATTTTATTTTCATGCCTAACAGCAGCAAGGCACGGCTCCCATAATTAGAACTCCTTTTTAATACAAAACAACCCTCCCAGGTATATTTGGAATGTTTGAAAGGCATATCAAAATGATTTGTGGTGATGTAGAAAGCAAACTATCTTCTTAATCAGATGACCTTCTGTTCTTTATATTACTCCCAGGTCCCTTCTGTCCTCATCCCAAACATAAACAAGTGAGATAATCCTATCTCACCAATAGAAAAAAGAATGAAGGAATTCTGGCCCTAGCCCACCCCCTCCCACCAGGAGTTTATAAACTTACATTACCCGGCATTCTCTCCGTTCTTTTTTTCTGTCTGCCGACAGAATGGGATGAGTCAGGAGCTGGTGGGCTCCTGGTGTACTCATGTCTCTGCTGCTTGGCGATGGAGATGTTGCTGGTGTTCGTGTCTCCCTCCCTGCCAGGCTTGGAGGCAGATATGCTGGGATCCTCCTGGTTGGTACAGTGTTACTGCAGGTGGGGTCCTGGCTGTGCCTCCTGGATTGCCGTGCACGTTGGGAGGTGCAGCGTCATCTCCTTTCAGCTGCTGTTCCTCGGGCAGTGTCCTGGGCAGGTGTTGCTCCCTAGAGGAGGTTCCAATCCGGGTTATGTTGCCTGACTTCTGGCGTGGGTGCAGTCCAGAAAGTGGATGCGGTCAGCTGCGGGAATGTTTTTGGAGTCCTTATTTGCGGCCGCACTGGGTGAGTACCGCATAGCGGTTTCATTGCTCCTGTGGTGCTCCTGCCTTCCTACCCTGAAAACACATGGTATAATCTGATTTCTGATGTTCCGCAGAATCGGGCCTAGTTGATGCCTCCAGGGAACCAGGTGCTATGGACTGCCTAGATTGCTCCTGTTCTTGCCTGTCCTCTGCAGTTACTCAGGATTGGGTTTGGTTAATTCCTGTTTTGGACACTCCTGGGTATTCGGAGTGCTGTAGACTTTGGGAGCAGTGGCTGGTTCCTGGTGTGCCCCTGTTCCGGTTTCTATTTCCTGTTTGGGCTCCTGGTGATGAATTGGTGTTGACTGGAATGGGCAAACGTCCCAGGAAGCACAAACATGTGGAGCACTCCTCCTCTTCAGAGACTTTTTCCTCTGCTTCTCCGGCGTGGTCTAAACACCGTAGGGAGAGTGATGGTGCGAGAATCCAGAGATTGATTAAGGAGACATTGCAGGAGATGGGGGGTAGGGTCCCCATCCCAAATTCTCTTTTTCAGGTCAACCCACTCATTCTTTCAATTCTGAGGACGATTGGCTGGGCAGTGAGGAGCATAAGAGTAAATACATTGATAAGGACATGTTGCCAGGCTTGCTTAGGCATGTCAAGTTCAACATGGGTTTTCCTAGCAACAAAACTCCCAGCACGTCTGGTGGTTCATTGCTGCACCAATTTCAGAGTTCGACGGCAGTGGATTAGCTGGTCCATCCCTACATCCATGAGGTGTTGAAACGGGAATGGAAGGACCCTGAACGTATTATGATTCCCAGGTTCATGACCAAACTGTATCCTCTTCAGGACATGTCGAAGGACTTGCAGGACTCCATTCCGATTGATTGTTTTGTGGCTAGTTTGGTGGGTCTGACTTAGTTGGCTGAGGATGCAGTTATTAGCGATCCTGTGGATAAGAAGGCAGATGCTTCCCTTCTGAAGGTTTACTCAGGTTTCCATCTGGCCCTGCGGGCTATCATTTATGGTTCTTATGTTGCACAGTCTCTGATTTCGGATATCAAGGCTATGTATCAGTCACTGGACGATACGTCTGACTGTTCTGGGCTTATACAGTATTGAACGGGAAGTGGAATTCCTTGATGTGTCCTTTGACGTGGTTTGGGCCTCAGCCCTTTCTGGGGGGGCTGCTGTGGTGGCTCGCCGCAAATAATAGTTTTAAAGGACTGGAAGACTGATTCCACTCAGAAGGCTTCTGCCCTAGGCTTGCTTTTTCAGGGGACTATGATGTTTAGGGAAGAGCTGCACAAGCTTTTTAAGGACAAAAAGCACTCTTCTTCTTTTAAGCAGTCCTCCGCCGCGGTTGTTTCTAAATCACTTTTTCATCCACCCTCTCGGAGGCAGTTTTCTAGCGGTTATGGGAGGTTTTCTTCAGGCAGGGGTCGGTACATGAAAGCTAAATCCCCCCGCTAAAACCTGGTTCCTGACTATATGGCAGCTGATTCCGGATTGTTGGTTGGAGGTCAGCCTCAGTTCTTTCTTCTGGCCTGGTTGCAGTCATCTTTCAATGTGTGAGTGCTGGACATTGTTCACCTGTGGTATCGCATTGAGTTTTCAGAGCCTCCTACAAAATTAGGGATTCGTCCAACTCTTTGGCCGTCCTGTCGAACCAAGAGAGCCGAGCTGCCTCTGGGGATCATGTCCCTCTTGGCGAAGGGGGTGATTTAGGAGGTGCCTCCTCCGGAGATGGGGAGGGGATTTTACTCCCTGATTTTTCTTGTGCCCAAAGTGACAAGGGGGCTCTGTCTGGAGATAACTTAAAGGCCCTGAACAAGTTTGTGGTTCATCTGCCCTTCAAAATGAAGACTCTTCAGAGGGTGATTCTGTTGGTTCTCTTGGACCATTTCTTGTGCACCCTAGATCTGCAGGTCATAATACTATCAAGTCCTGGTTCAGTCCTGCTCTTGCTAGTTTCTGATGTTTTGCCTTCGGGCCATAATTTTCAGTTTTCTGGTTCCTACACTTTGGCCTGAGGTCTGCACTGAGGGTGTTCACCAATGAGGTGGCGCCATTGGTGGCCTCATTCCCTCTTCAGGGTGTCCTTATCTACTCATACCTCGACGATTGGCTGATCCATAATCCATCTCGGGATCAGTTGTTGCTAGATCAGGAGTTGGTGGGTTTTGCTTTGCGGCCTCATGGGTTTCTGCTTAACCGTCCCAAATGTCAACTGGAACCCTCTCAGCACCTGATTTTCATCGGGGCTTGATTTTGCACCGATCTAAACAGGGTTTTCCTGCCTGTCTCTCAGGCAGTGACCTGGGGTTTCCTTGCTTTGGAGTTCTTGAGGGGGATTTCCCTCCTGGCCCGTCTGTGGTTGAGGCTTCTGGGTCTCATGGAAGCAGCAGTATTTACGTTGCCTTGGGCATGGTTTCATCTCCGGCCTCTATAGGTGCATCTGTTGGCCCTTTGGGATCCTTTGTATAACAATCTGGCCCTTATGGTTCTGGTGTCTCCTTCCATTCTCCCTGCCTTGTGCTGGTGGACGGTGTCAGCCAATCTTACTAGGGGTCTGACGTTGCAGCTCTCTCCTCCAGCAGTCCTGATGACTGATGCCAGTGCTTTTGGGTGGGGGGCAACATTAGACTCTGGCTCGCTTAAGGGTCATTAGTTCTTTCTGGAAAGAATGCGTTCTTCAAATTGGCAGGAGTTGACGGCGGTGTTCCGGCTGTTCTGGAATTCTGCAGTAGGTTGTTAGGACACAATGTGGTGGTGCGTTCTGACAACATGGTGACCGTGGCCTACCTGAATCATCAATGACGTACCAGAACCAAGTCTCTTAATGCAGTGGTGATTTCCTTGTTTTGTTGGGCTGAGGGGCATCTGTTGCCTCTGACGGCTGTTCATATCCGGGGAGTGGGCAATGGGGTGGGAGATGTCCTCAGTAGTTAATTCCCTGACTCCCAGGAGTTGTCTGACTCTGGAGGCTTTTTGGCTGGTGTGCAGGAGGTTTTGTCTTCCCTTTCTCGACCTATTCGCTTTCCGGCACTATGCTCAGCTGCCTCGCTTCTGCTCCCACATCCATCAGGAGGGGGGATGGGGGTGTGGATGCTCTAACCGTTCATTGGCCATCACGCCTCTTGTATGCCTTCCCATCCCTTACACTGATCCCACAGTTTTTGCCTCACCTAATGCTGCCATTTCAGCCTTGCCTATCTTGGTTTCCCACTCTGGGGCCGATTCCGATCCTGTATTTTTTTTTCCCGTCCGACTCGTATCGGTAAATTTTTCCATACAAATCGTACAAGTCCCGTCCCACCCGTGAAGTAGGATTCGTACGGGAAAAATACAACTTTTCCCGATCCGATTTGTACGGATCGGCCCGATCCTTACAAGTCGGATCGGGAAAAGTTGTACCAGACGGACCCAGACACTTTTCCGTACAAATTGTAAAAATGCAGTCCAACCGTACTAGTACGATCCGGACCGGCTTTCCGATTTACGATTTGTACAGAAAACGTCCCGTACACGGGGAATGCCATTACCCGCTACGAAGCGATCTTTGTACGACTCGTATCCCGGGAAAAGTTGTTCCCGGGGTTTGAGTCATACAGGGGTACGAGTCGTACAAGCATACACCCCTGTGCGTTGTGTATGTACGGTGCGTACCCCAACATCAGGTATGTACTGTGCGTACCCCCAACATCGCGTACCCCAACATAGCATACCCCAACATCGCATACCCCAACATCGCGTATGTACGGTGCGTACATACGCGATGTTGGGGTATGCAATGTTGGGGTAGGCGATGTTGGGGTTTTGCCGATGACTTATTTGCAAAGATGTAATACTTTTGCAATTGAGTATCATGTGTTGGAGGGTAAGATTATATTCTCATCATGTAATGTTGGATTGGCAGAATGCCATGTGTCAATAGGGGATTGTCAGGAAATGGCAGATCAACATGATTTGTGCATGCTACTGAGTATAAACCTAACTTTAGAATTTCTATCTAGGACAGGGTCATGCATTTAGTTGACATCTCCACTAAAAATAAAATATTTTCTATTAAAGCACAATAATTACTTAGTCTTCTCATGCCAAAATGTATTATTACCTTTTGTGGGATCATAGATATTAAACATAGTAAGAGAAATTGTATCTATCAATAAATCAACAACAGTTCATCTACCTTCATTATCATTAGATTGTGCTACAAGCATAACATTAAATCACTTATTAACAAGTTTGACTGCTCCAATCTTTTTCTGCATTGCAGAAGAAACAAAAACCTGTGCAACCCAACATATATTAGGTTTTAGTACTTTTGGTTCAACCAAATGTGTTTCTTGCAAAAGTGCAATGTCTGTATGAAGATTAACAAGATGTGAGAGAAGTCTCTGTTTTTCAATTGGGTTACCTAACCCAAAACATTCCGCAAGATTACTCTGAATTGTAAAACAACCTAAGAAATATAAGTAACAAATGCTTACAACAATGAACAAAATATGGTGGCTTATAAAATTGACATTTTGTTGAAAAAAAAGAGATAGTTGAAAAGTACAAGAGTAAATTGAGTGGGGCAGAGAAAAGAAGATAGAAAATCAAGGAAAGAAGAGAATAAAGAGAAAAATAGAAAGAACATAAAACATGCAAAAATAGATAGTACAAGTCAAATACATGTCAACAGTAGGACATACCTAAATAGGAAGATCCTCAAACAAACAAGGGTTAGGGAACGTGTAGTCAAAGACTAACACTGTAGACACTCCTGATGGTGAAGGCATCAGAAATATATGTCAAGGCTGAAAGGGAAGCTGCAAGTAAAGAGAAGAAAAATAGTTTCTGTATAAACCAGGAAGTATATAGCTCACTAACATCACATTATATCTCATATAATAACAATCATGACATAGTTAACTCCATTGTTTCTTTTCTGCTCTGGTGAAGAAAGCTTTTGAGTATTGCAGGGTCATCATATATTATGGTTTTGTCTTTGTATGATACTTTGAACCTGCAAGGATGAAGGTACCTGAATCTTGCATTGATAGTCCTCAGCTAAGGATGCAGATTTAAAAATAGTTTCCCTCTATCCGCTGTAACTTTTACCACATATTGAGAAAAGTACAGTTTATGGGAAGACGATACAATTTGCTTCTTTAACTTAACAGAATTTAAAACTTTGAGTAAGTCAGTATGCTCCAAAAATAAGAGTCACACCTCTGATCCTAGATACATATCTCAGACCCATTCTATGTGCATGTTGAATATTTAAGGCTGGAGAGGAAGGGAACTCCAAGACCTTTGGAATAAACTCCTTGAAAGTTGAAGTGGATCAGGTCCTACCACGTATTCTGGTAGACCATAAATGCAAAGGCTATTTCTATGATTTGTGTTTTCCAAATCGTCTGTGTGCCTCCTCAACTCATTAATTCCCTATTGCATTTTGTCTATTTTAGGTTGTTATATCCTGTTTATCACTGACTCTTAGGTCTAATTCTGACTCTTACTTATTCATAATTTATCATTTAGCTTCTAGATTATGTAGAGATTTAGTAGTGTCTTTCAGAAATGGTTTTAATGGTCTTATTTTCTCCAAAATGAATTAACTCCGTTGAGATAGGCACACAAGACTTAACTGGAGAAGGAGGATCTTGTATAGGTATTTTATGAGAGGATAATGGGATTCTTTTCACTTATAGTTAGGATTTTGCAATTATCACATTAGGATCATACACTTTGGAGACTGGAGCCTCTGCCACTAAGGCTGTCAGTTGTTTATCTTTTGCGGTATACAGGTGCATATGAAGACTAATAGACTTTGCATGCACAGGTTTCCACTGGCATAACCTCTCTATAATCTGGTATGTGACTAGTGTTTATGTGAAAACCTATACCTCAGCTAGGAAAGCAAAAAGCATAATCAGACTTGTGGACTGGCTATAACAATGCAATACAACAAATCCTATCTGTAAATAAAGGCTCTCAGTCATTAACCTCTATATCAGATATGATGAATAGAAGTGAAATATGGGTAAGGTTCCCTGTTTTTCATTTTAACTGATTTTTACAGATGAACAAAGACAGAAAATCCTTTATTTTCCTGTCTGTGTTTGTTGTTAAATGTGGATAAAACCAGAAATTAGATTCTTTTTTTAGTTATTCTAAATGCTGTCATTCGTGTCTTCCAGGCCAATAGCTGTGCGGATTAACAGGTAAGGGGTTAAAAAATAGAAAGGAATTTTAGTAAAGAGGCTTAAGTAGCAGTAGATATGCACAACCTTGATACTAAAATGTTTTCATATAAGCGCATTGATTTATTATCTGAGGGTATTTATATCTTTGAAAGCTATCGGGTTGAATGAATGCATATTTTTGGGTTAAATAAATGGGGAAATATACTAATTACAACCTCATTTTTTACAAAACCCAAAATTAATATAGGTAAATTCAGATAACATTGGGGAAAAATAAATATGGATAAATACAGACGGAATGTCAAAAAAATAAATACCATAAAACCGGGAGCCCTAACTATAAGTACCTTAATACATAATGTCATGAAGAGGTGTTGGTCCTTCTGAATTGAAGACAAAATGGTGGCCACAAAACCTGCATAAGTGTGGAGGACATAAAAGGCTGCAGAATGCTTCAAAGGCAGGTTGAGAATTAGTAGGTCACGAGGAAATAATCCGTTTTTTGAAGAAACAGGCATTGTTTCTAAATTGTAGCAGCAAAATCTCAAAAGATTCTCAGCGCACAGAATTTCAAAATGGCAGCCACGATTGCTGACAGAGTTATGGAAATTACCCTTTGCAAGTGTTGAAGTTAATCTGGCGATGGAGGAACAAGAGGAGAGTAGTGACGCTCTTCCATGTTAAAGATTTCTGCTTCCTGGCTGCGAGGTGCCCAACATCTGGACTGCAGCATGGAGCTCCTCAGGTTTGTGGCCTTCTCTTTCGGCATTCAAGCCACACCCCTCCAGGATGGTGTTGAACCACTCGATTTGCACAGAGGTGAAATCATTCTCCCTCGAGCCTTCTCATTGTTCCTAGATGTATGTGCGTGTAGAAAATAATTGATGTAGTTTATATTGCGACAAATACCTCCTTTCCTGGATATCAATTTAAGCCTGCAAGAGGTAGTGTCTGAGAGTGATGACCACATTCATTGCATCATCATCAGAATTATGGGTTGCAAACAGTGCCCACAGCTGAAGAAGGAGGATTTCTGTTTCTGAGGCATTTAGCGCTTGGCATCAATTAACATATTAGACCAAAAAGTGGATTTTAACAATGTCATCCCAGATAAATTAGCTGTACAGCGTTAGCTTGTAGTCAATTGTAAGGGAAGCTTGTGAAATCATCGCACACCCCAATGTCTGCCATAGAACACAGGAGTGTTATTCCTCAGTGGAAAAAAACACTTTCAGAGGCCATGGGGCCATTGGAAACATTGGGCCCCGAACAGACGAATGTTTATGACCTAGAAGAAATTATATGACCTATTATCCTGTGCTCCAGAAGACAACATTGTCATCATTAGGTTTGTGATAGAAGAAACTGCAGCATTTATGAATACAATGCAATTAGTGGTAATGAACCAGGGGTTCTGTTCAGTGTGCCAATGTAATGATGAATATGCCAGTGTACTTCCAAGAATACTATGGGCGACCCCATGATGCATGGTTTCATACCCTTCGCGACCGTTTTGATCCATGTTAATTGTGTGACTGTAGAGGCGTGCGTTTTGGAATAATTGACACAGCCTAGCGTCCGAGGGCAATGATGCTGAAAATTCTTACACCTGCGTGAGTGTGTTCCTTGCCGCGCCATAATCGAGACATGAACACCTCAGGGATGTAAATAGCACCAGGTACTGTTAGTTCTTATTTGCGCCCTATTCCTCTCCCATGGACGGTCAGTTCTCAGACTCCAGTCTTTTGATCTGTCCCTTTTCCTTCTTTCCTGTGACGTTCTTAACTTTTTTCAGACAGCCCTGCATGGACTGGACCGGATTCCAAACTTTCTGAGTAAAGTGTCAAATTTTAACAATTTCTGTGACAGGAATGAATGCATCAGCTAACCACTTTCAGCCAAGAGGGCTTTCAATGCTTGCTTCAAATCTGTCCTGGCTGCATTTTCTCGGAGTTTATGGTTTCCATTTTGCAAGCCTTGGGGCTTGTTTTAGTGGCTGCTTTCAATAAAATCGCGTTTGATTCTAATTTCGTATGCATACGTATTTTTTTACAAACAATACTCGCTCTTTAGACGGCCTCGAACATTTTCTTCTTGAAAAGTTGCATATGTATCGTGAAAGACTATAAGCTCTATTTTTTCCACCTTTAGGGAATTTTTGCAGTTTTGATATAAATATATAAATCACCATTGACTTGAAGCTCCTCTTGAAGCTTCAAGGGTGTTAGCTAGTTGGTGTGGGCAATGGGTTTTAGTGCGAAATGATGTAGCTCAGCTGGACAGATTGACTTTATTTTGGCCAGATGGTGTGCTGGTTCTGCCTTATAATGTGCGTGTTTGAGTTATTTTGTCTTTAGTATTGTATTGTAGTATTGTAGTTGCCCAAGTCCTATGACGGATGGGTAGCGCAGTACTTTATACATTGCACTTGGTTGGAAGGGTGTGGTTTTGTTATGTGGCTTGTTTGGGCAGTTTTGTTGTCGTGCTTGATGCCAAGAACAGTGCTGTTATCACGTTATATGTTAGTGTGCCTGAGCAAATTACCTGAAATGAGTGAGTGAAAGGACACCGGAGCCGGTAATGGGATGTAATGCCTGGAGAGAAGATTACACATCTACTTGAAGGGATCAGACAAAACAGTTCAAGAGCAATTGGCTGACTGGTGGAGTTGGGTGGAAGAAAACCCAAAGGCACCTGATTGATGTCTCGGTTTCAGAGGAGAGAGGCCCCCATCACAGTGCCCTTTTAAGATCTATCTTGAAAATGGTGTAACACACAATTTTGTGATCTCCCTGCAGGGAGGATGTAGCCTAACCACTAGGGCAGTCGATCTTAAATCTGGGTAACCGGGTCGAGTCGTAACATCCTGTGATTCTGGGCAAATCACTTAATCTCCCTGTGCCTAACAAAAATGAATGTGTCCTCCTTGTGTAACGCAACTGGTGCTGATGTAAAGAGCTCTGATACCTGATACCTTGAGGTCAAGTTCACCTTCTATAAAACTACGATTTTTTTTTTAAGAATGTAAGGCGGGCCTCTGAGTATCCCATATTTCACAGATATACATTAACTTTGGTCTGAAGGGGCCCCCTGAAATGTCAAGGGGGACATGAAGCCGTGGGGCCCTCCTGCACCACAGGGGCTGCATGAGCTTGTGTTACGCCCCTGTGATGATCTTTTTCTCTCCTGACAGACTCAGCGGCGTACCTTTTGCTGCTGCCTGCCTCCAACGTCTCATCTCGTCGCGCCACCTCTCCTCTTTCTGTCTGGTCCCAGAAGCCCCTGGCACAGACTCCCTGTCCAATCCCTGTGCTGCTTTGCAGCACGGGGATTGGTCTGAGTGGGCAGGTAAGTCACCCTGCTCAGACCAGGGAGTCTGTGGGGGTTTCTCCAGCCTGGCTGATCAATGCAGCTGGGCTGGAGAAAACCTAAGTGTGCATGTGTGTTTTGGTCAGCTGGAGATGACAGGCCAAACACACATGAGCACTTAGGGAGTGAAGTGCACCAGCACTCATCACCCCCCCTCCCATGTCTCTGCCCCTCCCAACACTGCTGGCTAAGAGTCTGCAAATTTAAAATAAAACAATGCAAGAACATTGTTTTATTTTACATTTGCTGTGTCTGAGCCAGGCAGTGGGGCGACGCTCCTCTGCCATTGTGGAGGAGCCTCCTCTGGACCGACTCCAAAGTGAGATTAAACTGCTGAAACCACTGGACAATATGAATGTTTAATGAGACTAAGCCTTATGAATCCAGATGAAGAGCTATAAAAGTCACAGAGAGAAAACTACATCCCTCTGGCCACTCCAATCCATAGAGCCCTTCCCACAAGGCATCGGCCCCGGGGACCATTTCCACTTTGTTTGGCTCATCCCCATCCTCCTTAGCTAGAATTGTTTTAGAAGCATGGGATGCATGGCATACACTAACACATCCCTTACTAAAGGGGGGAAGGGCTCATGAGACTGGAAATGTGAACTGTACCAGAGGACTACAAATTGAGACAAATACATGATATTTTATGTGAACTTTCTAGGTGTGAAGTATTGTCCATTATTGGATGCATTTTGCTCCTATTCATGTCATAAGTCAGAAAAAAACTTTATTTGTTTTTCAGATTTAAAACCATTAAAGGACATAAATAATGCAGCCAGCACTTTTGCATGTTACAATTTGATACAATAAAACAAATTGATTGAAAAGACATAATTAAAACACATAATCAATGTGTTAATCAAAAAAAAGAAAAAACTTAAACAAATCATAAAAAAGTAAAGCAATTTAAAAACACCGCAATTTCTACTCCCTGCAGATGTTTTGGGGAATAATTACTAGTCTCGAAAACTCTTACAAGTTCCTATAAGTGGCAGACTAAATGTAGAGACTGTAAAATAGGCCTCTGCTGACTGTGATTGTTGCAAAAAAAGTTAAGGCTGGTCTCCAATATCTAAAATGGCATTTCCACAATAAAGGTTTTATGAAAATTGAATGGGGACATCAAAAAATGAGAAGAAAAATAGAAACTGCATCAGATGGACAGTCTACAAACCCTTTTAAACAATCATTGTGATGTGGCAATGTCACAATTCGGCGCACCATGTTCAAATGAAGCTGGTGAGTATAAACCTATGTTGACTGTCTGTTGTGTAGTCAAGGCAGGGTTGTATACCTTAATTAATTAGCAGGTGAAATAACACTTACTTCATTACAGGCTATTTTATATCTTTCTTCTTGAAGGGCTCAGGACACAAAAACTTGAGTTCTACCTCGGTAACCTGGGTTAGCATCGCTGGATCTTCAAGCAGGTTAGATCTACCTAGCCTCTCACAGAGAGTCTTGATATGCCTAAGCCGGGGAATATGTGATGCTAGATAACGTGCTAGGCAGTCCTGAAGGATCAATCTATTCAGATTGGCTACTTGTTGTGTCCGAACTGTGTGCAACAAAAGAGGGCAGGGCCTAATTAGAACTTATACACATGTCACACCCAAAGTCTTTGTGGCTCATCAAGCAATTAAGAGAGACTGACAGAAATCTCCTTAAATAAATGTTTTTGGAAACCTGTAGCCTTGCAACATTAACATATCCCCAAATGGTAGCCCCATAAGTCGCCATCGAAAAACACTTGGCCCATAAAATGTGCCCAGTTCCCTCAAGGGTTTAATTCCCAGTTTGGACAAGAAGGAGAACAGGGCTATATTTGCAGTCACAAATTGATTGTTCCTGACATTTATTTGCTGTTTATATGTGTCTCCTCAATATAATTGTACCTCCAGATAAGAGAAGGTGCCTATCTGTTAAAAACGGGCATCCTTCACTCTAAAGTGTGTAGCTTGTTCATACAAGGTGAAACTCTGTGCAATAGGATACATTTATTTCACGCAGAGCTACCACAAATCAAACATTGTCTCACCACCATTAAGCTTGCTCAGCTGACACCAACCTTTCAAATATCAACATTCCAGTGTTGACCTCATCCCATTCCATTGAATGCTCATAGAAACCTTCTTACACTGCAATACTACATTACATTTCCCCTTAAAAAAACAACTAAATCAACCAGAAAAAAAAAAAAAAACACATGCAAAAAAATCAAAATGTATCAACATAATAAATGACATTGTATACATGTTATATGAGAATAAAAACATTAATAACATTATATATTTCTAAACATTTTAACAAGAATACACCTCAAGAGTCATAATGTAATTCTTAAGGATTAGGGAGAAATGAACTCAGAACACTGTCACAAACGGGTAATATACAATTTTCAAAACATCTCACAACCTATCTAAGCTTAAATGGCAAACGTCTAATACGTTTGCTTTTCCGCACTCCTCCTAGGATCATCCTGAGAGCCGTAACTACCAGAACTGTTACAAACCACACCACTCTTCCCTTGGGACATGAGAACGCCAGGGTCTGCCCTCCTGCATTTTACCACTCTTGCTACATTCCACCAATTGAATCTATTAACTCGGATAACATGCAAACTTTGTCAATCACAAAAATCCACGGTATTTCTCACCACCTTTTTTAACATACATCACCTTCCTGATGCAAACTACATTACCCTTTTCAAACATAACTTTACACACATGGTTATGGCTGTCAAACACTTTCTTATACTTGGTCTTAGCCCCAGTTACATTCTCCTTGACTTTGATATGGTGCTGCTGCGACACTGCCATTCATATTACGGGTTTCAGGACCACCAACGGTGTCCTGAAGGTCTTTCCTCTATGAAAAGGCTGGCGTTCCAGAAACAAAGTAGACCCTACAGGGCCCCCTTTTGCCCAAATGCAATGGGATTCATGCAGGGGGGCGTGCATGCACCCCAGTTCCTGCACAGCAGAACTGTTTTTGGCGTTGGACCGCCAAAAACAGCCCACCAGACACAAGGAAATTCATAATTTGCCTGCAATACAACCACAGGTTTGGGGGTGCAGGAGCAGACCCCCAGCCTAGCAGTCTGCTCCCACACCGCCAAATTCATGATTAGGCCCTAAGTGTTCTTCATGCGCTATTAAGAAGTCTATGCCTCAACCCAACAGGAGGTATTAACCTCTCTTTCCTTACCAACAAGCCATCTTCCACTGACAACTCATCACACACCTTCCAAAATGGTTGACACAATTGTTTGACTCTCTTTTTAGTAGGCCACCCTGCAGTCACATACTTGATAATTTGCTTCTCATCAGCAAGTTCCTCTGTCCTCTATTCCAATCCTGAGACCGCACACATGTCCTCCAAATCAATTGCTACAATCAAACAACTCTCATCTCCCGTGTCATCTACGTCTTCTACACCCACCCCGTTCTGATGGAGACCTGGACAGGATATCTTCCCTCGCATTCCTTGCTTCCTGAATGTGGACAAAATCAAAATGACATTGAAATAATTTTGTTGATAATTTAGTAATACGAGGAGTCTGGTCTTTGATTTTGTCACCACACAAAATCGGCATCAAAGGTTTATGATCAGTTTTAACAGTAAACCTTGTTCCCCAAACATATGCCATACATTTTTTAAAAACCCACCAACAGGCCAACAATTCTTTTGCAATGCAGGAGAAGTGGGTTTCTGTATTCCTTAGCATTCTAGAAGCATAGCTAATTGTGGTCTCCACAATACCATTACACTGTGTGAGCACAACACCCAGACCATGATTACTCGCATCAACAGTAATGCAACACGACAACCTTGGATCAAAAGGTTTGAGAGCTTTAGAACTTGCCAACTGTTTCTTGATCCAAACAAAAGACTCTGGGCAATAAGCATACTTAAAAAAGGTACTATTTTTTAACAATGCAATGAGAGGTCTTATGTGTGACTCATCATAATCAATGATAAAACAAGCATAAAATTCACACAAGCCTATGAAGGATTTGAAACATGTTTTATCTATGGGTGCCACAGTATTGATAATAGCCCTGATCGAACCAGGTCTTGGCTCAATCCCATCACCTGATCCCTTGTTTTTCAACAACTCTCACTTTTCCATTTTCAGTACCACACATCTCTCCTGCAAAATACCAATTATTCAGTTTAAAATGTTATCATGTTCTTCTTTAGATACTGCAAAAATCAGTGATACATCTTGGAAAGCAACTACTTCTTGAATGCCTCTAAACAATTGGCAATAACTGATATATAATTCTGTTGAACACTGATAATTCCAAGGTTAATCCAATGGCATCCTACTGTACTGCACCATGACAATTGAAAAACAAATGCTGTATATTGTCTACATTCTGGTCCCAACACAACCTGGTGGTACACAGAGGCTAAATCTAATTTGCTAAACCACTTTACCCCAGACACCAACATCATCAAATCAGAAATTGCTGGTGGGGGATGAGAATAAAATAAACCCAAATGCCCTTGTTGTCATGGCGAAGGTCTATTAAAATCCTCAGCTCGCCACTGTGTTTGAGTGCAACCACCAGTGATGATAATCAAAGGGAAGATTCAATGGACTTAGTAATACCCTTATCACACAAACTCATCAACTCCTTTTCAAAACCCCCTAATAAAAAATGAAACACTATACAACATGTGTTTAACTACAGTGGATACCTCCTTGACTTTTATTTTGTGCTGGAACACTTTAATGGTACCCAATTTCTCAGAGAACACAGAAGGAAATTTAGTTTTAACTTCTTCCACTAGACCCACACTAACCACTGATATCTGATCTTTGGTACCAGGTCTCAAAACCATGTGGAAAAGACTCTGATGGAACTATCCTAAAATGCACAATCTCTTGACTGCCATATATATTTTCCCAAAAATCTTCCTGACCTTAACACTGAAATCTCTTCAAAAAATTCAGCCAACTCAATTCTCCTTTCCTGATATGACACAAGAGCACAATCGGGAGGCTCCAATACTCTACCTGGCCATTTTTAATTGAAAAGTTCCTCAGTAATCATAGTTATTCTGGCACCCGAATCCACTAAAAGTCTCACATTTTTGTCACCAACCATCACCTCAATATATGGATCAACAAACATGGTTTATGGATAAAAGCCATGTCTTTAAAATCATCCCAAAGTTTGCCAAAATTGTTGTCATTTCCCTCATCTGACATATCAGTGACCACATTGATCAACCTTCCAGTTTATCTCTTCTCACCTTGACATATCTTCTTAGCAAAGTGTCCTACTTCATTACAATTCCTGCATGTGACATTTTTAGCTGGATACTGTTTCCCACTATTGAAATTAGCAGAATTCCCATACCTGAAACAGACATTTGTTTCATTAGTGAAATTCCTTGTTGACTTACCATAATCTCCAGTAACACTAACATTCTTGCTGTTACTATTCTCCTTTTGGCTCAGAACACTGAGTACATCAGTGTTTTTGTTGTCTAGCTCTTTTACCGAGATTTGAGAGGTTGTAATACTTTTATTAATGCACAACGTTTCTTCCAAAGTCGAATTTCTTCTTGACAACAGTTTTTGTTGAATAAACTTGTTAGTACAATGGCACATTAATTGATCACAAACCAACTGGTCTGTAAAATCTTCAATATGACGCTCAGCTACAAGACCCCTGAACACCAACAGAAACGTTTGAACATTCTCCCCAAAATATTGGTTCCTCATAAAAAATTTGTGACATAAAACACTATACTAGGTTGAATATAGAATCTCGTCTTCCTTATAGCTTCCATATATTCACCCATGACTTCCTCCCCCACTGTTTCCACATCTGGTAAGTGTTTATAGATTGCACATCCCTCAAAGCCAATTGAATGCAATAGTAAAAATGGGTTTTTTTCAGGTCTGAACCTGCAGGCACCAACCACACCAAGATAAGTTTGGAAAGCATCAAACCAACTTCTCCATCTTACTGGGTGTTCCCCATGTTATTCTTAAAATGGAGGCGGTAGATTGAGTGACTGCTTCATAAAAAATCTCTATTAAGACAGAAAATATTGATTTTAAACTAAGATGAAAAATGTACTTGCAATAAGTACTACTGAAAAGGATGTCCAAACTGGATTAGACTTAATAAGTGTGCATATAACGCAGTATTGAATATTAGGCAATGATACACTTTGGACTAAGCGTGTGTTTCACTGACTCCCGCAAACTTTACTGTGGACAACTGTGTGCATCACTGAATGAAAATCCCACCACATACCTGCACGCCAAAAGTAAAGTGTGAGCATCACTGTTTTCACCCTTGAATCAACAGAGGATGTTGTTTTGAAAGAAAGGCAATTAAACAGTCTGGACTTCCCTCGAAAGACAAGTAAGTCCAAAAGCATTATGGCACCGGTGCATAAATTGCAATGAAAGGTGAAGATGGTGAGCTGACACCTGCAATCACATAATTGAACCACCATTAAAACTAACCAAAAATGGCGGCTTGCAGCCAAATAGCAGTTAATGAGACAGCGCAGCTTCAAATCCATCTTAGCCTAACTCAAAATGGTGGACATCAGCATGACATTAGGTCAGCTGGAACACAAAGAGCGCTGTCAGACTTCATTTTGTGTGAGCAGTATGCCCACACAGATCGTAGCAAAGTTCTTACCAGCGAGTTTCCAGCCGGAACGAGTACATTAATCCATAGGTAGGAATTTTCGAGTAAAAAATAAACAGACGTGCAGTATACAAGGTTCCTGCAGACCGTAACAAATCCCACCACTCATGTGTCCTATTGGGAGCTCCAGCTTCATTCACCACCAAGTTGTAGTGTCTTCATACAAGGAGGCACACTACGAGATAGTGTAAATCAACAGGATACATTTATTTCGTGCAGAGCTGCCACTAAACAAACGTCGTCTCACCACCAGTAAGCCAGCTCTTCAGACACCAACATTTCAAAAATAAGCTGTCCACCATTGACCTCTTCCCAATTCCATGGAATGCTCACATAAACCTTCATACACTGGAATACTACACAATGACATAGAGTAAATGGGTGAGACCCACAGATCATAATGAAAGTCTTACTCAAGTTAATTCTGAGATTCAGATCGTTCATAAACTCAACAAAGTTGTTCAGAAGAGAGTGAAGGATTTTCAGTGTGTGGGCCATTAGGCCCTCATCATCCTCATAATGAAGGACGGGAACAGAACAATGCCCTATCTTAGGCATGTCCCTGTACCTCTCCACTAACACTCTCTCCAAATTGTTCTTATAAAAGGTGAGGAGGAAAGGCGCAAGGACATGCCCCTGCCTATCCCCCCTTGCTCTCCATAACTCATCAGAGCTGAGCATTTGTTCCATTATAGCTAAACCTATCTTAACCTTTGATGTGGTCCCAGTATAAATTTCTGTCAGTAAGCAGCAGTGTTTTGGATGAGAGGCACAATCAGAGGTGCTAGACAAACAAAGGAAGTCCTTTTTTGCCACTGTTTATTTGTTGATCAATGAATTGAAGCTGAGGCTTTGTTCAACTGTTCCAATGCCTCTACGGAACCCATATTGGAAGTCAGCTAGTATACAATGTTGCTCTGCCCAGCTTTCCAGCTTCGCTGCCAGTATTCTACCCAAAATCGTGATCAGAGCATCCAATAGAGAGATCAGACCATAACAGCTCGGGTTGCCATGATTACCTTTTTTTAAAATAGGAATATTTAAAGACCAACTAGGAATCCAAATTTTCTGTCTTGCAAACTGACCTCAAAACATTTGTTAGTAGAAGGCCCCAGACCTCAATATTGGCCTCAATAGGTTCATATTTGATATCTTTGGGGTTTGACACTTTGGCTTTGGAGTTTTAAACAGTGGCAGTAATTACCTCATGTAATGCAATATTTGAGGTAGTTACAGACTTAGGAGCTAATTATGAGTCTGGTGGTCCATTGACCATCAGACTTGTGGGGGTGCAGTGGCAGGGGTCTTCCGACCACCCTACTACAACTAGGGCCGCCCTAGGACTGCCTCAACTGCCAGGGATCAGAGATCCCAGGTGGTGGCACAGGGGTCTTAAGGATGCTGTGGTCCTGCCATGAAAACAATGGCGAAGAGGAAACAAACAATGCAGGGCCCCCTTATGCCTCTGGGCCTGGGGATGCATGCCGTGCGGAACATGTTGTGCCCACCTGTATGCATGCACTAAGGGTGGGCGTAGTGCTCCGCTCCGCCCGCAGAGTGTATGTAGTGCTGCCAGCTTCGTGGTCCACGAAGTAGGCGTAGCAGGCAGCGCTACGCACACGCCACGGCGGAGCAGAGCTGCCCACCACCCGCCTCCTGCTCGCCCTCATTTTAAAACAACTTAAAGTATTTAAAAGTAAGAAAATGCCCTACCTGAGGTGCAGCGTCCTGGGGCTCCCTCTTCCTGGTTCAGCGGCAACTTCTTCCTCACAAATGCACGTGCGCGGACGCCCACGCATGCGCATTTTTTGCGAGAAATGCGCGGACGCCCGCTCCCCATGGTGATGCCGCTTCCCACCTCCCCCCTCCCCTACTTAATGGAGGCCGCTACACAGAGGAGCGAGTAAGTGCCCTGACCTCCTGGTCTAGGACAGCTCTCCCTCCACGCAGCACAGCCCAGCCGTCACCACCGCTGACACAGGAGAGCAGGGTTCGAGACCGCTCACAACCCGCTCCCTGCACCTGCTTGCCTGATTGTCTTGGTTCTCTGTGTTAATTCAGCCTCCCTGTTCCTTTTTTTTTTCTTTTCAGTGCCTGCCTCATTGTGGTTCATTCCTCCCTGCCACTTTTTCCTGTATTTGTCTCTTGTGATTTTTGTTTCTCTCAGTTTTTTTGCTGCCCCCAGAGCCTGCCCACCTCCTGATCACCGCTTCCCACCTTCCCGCCTCCCCCCTCTCCTACTTAATGGAGGCCGCGCAGCAGCCGCGCCGCCCACGTGCCAAAGGCAAGCCCATCTGCGCCCATCCACGACCCGACCGCGATCAGCACCAGGGACCTTGCATCTCTGACAACCCACCATTACAACTCGGCCGCCCTCCACTCATTCAACCCCGGAAAACGCAGACACTGCCAACAGGCCACACCTAACACAACCCACAGCCAGTTCTCCTACCTCCACTGCCGCCAGACCTTCACCTTCACCACCAACCCTGCCCCCAGCACCACCAAAACCAACACCAGCGACGCCCTCAGGTGCATCCTCTTCAACGTGTGCTCCGTGCACAAACACGCCATGGAGATCTGGCACCTAATCGACTCTCTCTCACCAGACATCGCCTTCTTCATGGAGACCTGGACCAATACCTCCTCCAGCCCTGATATCAGCACCGCCATTCCAGAAGGGTACAAGATCCAGAGGAAGGACTGCCTCAACCACCTGGGAGGGGGCCTCAACATCGCCCACAAGAACACCCTCTGCCTCACCACCTCCAGCTAAACCTTCCCCTCTGCCGAGCACCTGCACTTCCAGATCCATACCAGCCCCAACTCCACGCTCTGCGGAACCCTCATCTACAGACCCCCCAGCCCCCGGGCCCCCTTCGCCACAATCATCACCGCACTCATCGCACCCCACTCCATAGCCTCATTGAACTACATACTCATCGGTGACCTGAACTTCCACCTCGACAACCCCAGCGACCCCAACTCCACCACCCTGCAGGACAACCTCACCATCATTGGACTTCACCAACTCGTCACCACACCGACACACAGGGCAGGACACACCCTTGACCCCATCTTCGCAACAGGAAACAGCGTCCACTTCAGCCACACAATGCAACCCCCATGGACCGACCACCACTGCGTACACTTCACCATCGACAAACCGAAAGCACCCAAACCAACCCCATGCCCACCACAAAGAAAATGGAGCAAAGTTACAGACGAGCAACTCAACTCCACCCTCACCCAAGGCAACCACACCCCGGCATCCGACGCCAACGCAGCAGCCAGAGAACTCCACAATTTGATCACCAACTGTGCAGACAAACTCACCCCACTACACAACACCAACAAACAGCGCCCCAGGAGAGCCGCCTGGTTCACCACCAATCTCCAAGAAACAGACACACCTGCAGACACCTGGAGAAGAACTTGAGAAACACCAAGAGACCTGAAAACTACACCACCTACAAGGACGCCATGACGAACTACCAGAACTAAATCAGAACTACCAAAAGGACTTTCATCCACAACAAAATCCTCGTGAACTCCACCAACTCCAAGGAGCTCCTCACTGTCATGCAGAAATTCACCAACCCCCGCAGTGAAGCCACAGACATCACCCCGTCCCAAGACCTCTGCAACAAGCTTGGAACCTCCTTGCACCTCAAGATCAAAAACCTCTACGACAACTTCGCCAACGACTCATCAGACACCACAGCTGGCCTGTCCCCCATACACACCAGCCAGCCCGCCATCACCACATGGACTCCAGTAACAGCCAAAAACACCGCCTCAACCATGAAAGGCATCCACTCTGGAGACCCCACGGACCCCTGCCCCCCCACATCCACCACAGAGCCACCACCGCCATCGCACCCAAACTACAACACATCATCAACACCTTCCTTGAAACAGGCACTTTCCCAGATGATTGAAAACGTGCAGAAGTCATGCCCCTGCTCAAGAAGCCCACAGCCAACCCCACCAACCTCAAGAACTACCGGCCCATCTCGCTCATTCCCTTCGCAGCCAAAGTTGCTGATAAAACAGTCAACAAGGAACTAGCATGATTCATCGAAGACCATGCCGTCCTCGACCCGTACCAATCCGGATTCCGGAGCAACTACAGCACCGAGACCGCCCTACTCACCGCCACAGATGACATCTGCACCCTCCTGGACCAAGGACACTCCGCCGCTCTCATCCTACTCGACCTATCAGCAGCCTTCGACACTGTCTCCCACCATACACTCATCGCCAGACTACATGATGCCGGCATACAAGGAACAGCGCTAGACTGGATGCGATCATTCCTCACCGGAAGAAGCCAACGAATCAGACTGCCACCCTTCCTGTCTGACCCCATGATCATCACATGCGGAGTCCCACAGGGGTCGTCACTGAGCCCAACCCTCTTCAACGTCTACATAGCCCCCCTCGCAGCCATCGTCCGACAGCAAGGTCTCAACATCGTTTCCTAAACCGACGACACCCAGCTCATTCTCTCCCTCCCCAAAGACTCAGCCACCGCCAGACTAAACTTCCAAATAGGGATGCAGGAAGTAGCAATCTGGATGACCAACAGCTGCCTTAAGCTCAACGCTGAGAAGACAGAAGTCCTCATCCTTGTAACTACCACCTCAGCATAGGACAACACCTGGTGGCCGTCCACCCTCGGAAGCCCAACAATCCCCTCAGACCACGCCAAAAACCTTGGCATCGTACTCAACTCATCCCTCACCATAAACAGACAGGTCAACGCCGTCGCCTCCAGCTGCTTCAACACCCTTTGAATACTCCACAAGACTTTCAAGTGGATACCCCCTGAGTCAAGAAAGACAGTCACCCACGCACTCATCACCAGCAGACTGGACTATGGAAATGCACTCTATGCCTGCATCAACAAGTCCCTACTCCGCAAACTCCAGATGATACAGAACCCCGCCGCCAGACTCGTCCTCGACATCCCCCGACTCGAACACATCTGCTCACACTTATGTAGGCTCCACTGGCTCCCCGTGGAGAAAAGAGTCACCTTCAAAATCCTAACCCACGCCTACAAATGCCTGCACAACACCGGACCAGAATACCTCAATGACAGAATCAAGTTCCATGTACCCAAAAGGAACCTCTGAACTTCCAACCTCACACTGGCTGAAACCCCATGCATCCACAGAGCAAGAGCAGGTGGAAGATCTTTCTCCCACATCGTGGCCAACACTTGGAACAAACTCCTGGCAGACATCAGGCACACCCCCTTGCTGAGCACTTTCAGGAAAACTCTCACAACCTGGCTCTTCGGCTGAATGGATCTGCTGCACCCCCCCCCCCAGCGCCTTGAGACCCTCACGAGTGAATAGTGCGCTTTACAAACCCCCTGATTGATTGATTGACCCACACTGTGCAACCAGAGATCCGCAGACTCCAGCAGTGGTGGAGGCGGCAGATATTGACCACAGGATATTCCTCGTTCGACAGGGGTGCATTGATCTGGATCAGGCCAAGGACTTTATTCACACCAAAAGAGACCAAAGTTGACCCACATGGTCATTATGTCCTGCCCAAGGATCGCTTAAATGGGAGACTCCTGGTATTGGGCTCCATATATGCCACAAATACAAGCCAAAATGAATTCTGGCAGGCACTCTCCGGCCAACACTCGCGTAGGTGTGACATTCCCTGGCTGTTGGGAGGGGACTTCAATGCAGTGCTTGACACCACCTTAAATAGATTCTTCCCACCACTGACACAGATGGCAGCGTCTTCTAATGCAGGTGGACTGGGGGATTGGATGCACCACTGGATACTGTCTGAATGTTGGAAGGCACTGAACCCACAAGCGTGCTTATACTCTTATTTCTCCCACCCTCATGGCCTACATGTCCGCATTGACCGCTTCACCGTGAACCAGTTGATGTTAACGCAGTGTGTAAGTGCAGATTACCTGGACAAGACAGTCTGAGATCACAACCCTCATGTACTGAAGCTGCGCGGTGATGATGAGGGACTAATCACACACGTATGGAGGCTGCAACCCTTTGCACTAGAAGATCCTCTGTTCAGAGAGGCTGTAGGCACAGCAATGGACACGTATTTTGCAGAAAACACTGGCTCTGTAACTGATGTGGGACTGTTATGAGAATCCGTTAAGGCAGCAGTCTGGGAACAGTGTTTAGGCTTGACTTGGTGTTTTTGTCGTCAACTCGACAGAGAAGTGACGGTGATCAAGAACACCTTACTGCATTAGAAGCTGATCAAGAATGCTGCAGAGACACACAACATGCAATAGATGCACAACAGCGAAGGCATGCGGAGGTCTTGGAGAGACTGCGTTGCCTAAATTATGCATCACACGCGGCACACACTCATTCAGCAGCAGATAGGGCCGGCAGGCTGCTCACGCATATCATCAGGCAAGAACAAGCTCAGTCTCCTATACTATGTCAAATCCTCACCAAGCAGCAAGAAATACATGCTGAATTCACAATGCATTACACCAAAGTATACAGATCTGCGCGTTGTGAGGAGACAGCTGAACCGGGCTCATTCCTCTCTCAGCTGACTCTGCCACTAATCACTGCCAAACAGCGAGATGAATTAAATGAACCTATTACACTGCCAGATATACACTTTGCAATTTTTTCCCTAGCCACGGGTAAAGCGCCGGGGCCTGATGGCTTCCCGACTGAATAATACAAGTCCTATCAACAAGCCTTAGTGCCACAGCTCCTCACTGTGTATCGCCATGCACAGGAGACAGGGATATTGCGGGGCACACTGCGTGAATCGCTGCTGGTGTCACTACCAAAACCGAATAGGAATGCGGAGCTACTCGGCTCATACCGCCCGCTAGCACTCCTGAATAAAGATTCTAAAGTACTAGCAAAAATGTTGACATGCAGGTTGGCCCTACTAGTTTAGGCGCTTATTCATTCAGATCAAAACGGGTTTGTACCTAATCGCAGCACATCATTAAACCTACGTGGTTTTTTCAGAGTGGCGCATTATTCCAGGGCCACCTGGGAATATTCTGGATGTCTAGTATTAGACTTAGAAAAAGCGTCCAACACCTTGGAGTGGAACTTCTTATTCGCCGCACTGCATAGATACAGCCTATCCGATGACTTCATAAGTCTAGTCTGACTACTTTATACTCAGCCAGTGGCCACAGTCAAAATTGGCCCATATGTATCAGACCAGATCCCCATTGAGCGAGGCAAGAGGCAGGGATGCCTGATTTTCCCGCTCCTGTTCACGCTAGCTCTTAAGCCTCTGGCTGAAGCGCTGCGTAAAACACAAGACGAGTTGGGTATCTCTCTAGGAGATGGTCTAGACGGAGTTTCATTATATGCAGAAGACCTGCTCATTTATCTCAAGGACATCAGGCTGCCCTGCGTGGCAAAAGAGACAACTCTGCTAGAATTCGCCACCGTTTCAGGGCTCCGCGTGAATTGGGATAAATTGTGCCTGTACCCTTTCGCGGAGGTCACTTCAAATCCACGCAGGACTATTATTGTCAGTTCGGTACACTGGCAATTGTCAGCATTCCGCTATCTTGGACTACATATAGGACCTCCTTGACAGTAACTTGGTGTGTGCCATCACTGCGGTACGAGCGCAGATGTCCTTTTTTGGGGCACACTACCGTTGACGGTCACGGGACGCATAGCACTACTAGATGATAGTACTCCTGTGCCTTTTATGCCATTTTGTGAATTTACCATCCTGTCTTAAACTGGTACTATTCAATAGTCTGGAATTCGACATGAGGAAATTCATCTGGAACGGGTCGCGCAGTAGAGTGTCCTTGGCCAAAATGTGCCCCTCGGCAACTAGTGGAGGCCTATCGCTGCCGAATATGGAGCAGTATTACTTGGCGGCCCAACTCCAGTGGGTGGCGAGATGGCTGAGTGCGTGTCACATAGAAGACTCAGTGACTCAGCTGCTGGGCTTTACACATACATAGATGTTGGAATTGTTCCACCCCAACAAGAAGGGTAGGCAGCCACCTCAATTATTGTTGGACAGAGCCCACTACTGTTTCCGCCGTAGCCTGCGAATCACGCATGGGGTAATCCCATATGCGCCGTCCCTCCCCATGGTAGGTACGCCCAGAAGGCACCAGGCTATCACCAGCACAGAGCTGCTGCAACGGTAAGAAGTAGGCATTTTAATGCTGGGGAACCTGTACAGTGACGGGCAGCTCCTGCCTTTTGATGCCATTGCGGAAAATACAGGTCTACAACGCGGACAGTTCCTGTTACATTCGGCAGTAGTCCGCATGCTGCAGGAGGCATGGGGCAGTATGGCGCAGGAACCTACCACTCATGTAACCATACAATATCTGCATGAACTAGGGACAGGCTGCCACCTTGTCAAATCACAGAATGTTGAGCTGAAGCAGAAACTCCAACCTGGTTCCCCAGTTGCAAAGTATGCAGCTCTGGAAGTAACACCACATCCTCTCCCCTAGGTGCAACATTTAATCAAGTGGTCAACTGGATAAAAAAACATAAAGATTACAAATAATTTAAAAGTTCTTTGTCGCTATTTGAAAACTCAGAAAATATGTCCTCATTTTAGTTTTTTAGAGCACTAACCATAATTTTGATGCAAATAAGACCTTCTCATATATGTAATTTCTAAAGGAAATACTCTAGGTATTACAGTTTTGATTACATCAAGATGACGTCAGGTGTTCCACACTTTTGTAATAAATATAGAATGGTTGCAATCTAGTTGTTCATTGGGATACTGTTGAGAAGCAGAGGCCAGGGGCATGGACTCTGAAAATTGAAGGCAGGTAGGAGAGTGCAGAGGCAATAATTTGACCACACTGGGCAGGCAGGAAGGGCAGCTGCAGCACAACCTATGGAGGGCAGTGGAAAGGGGGGCAGGGGCAACAAACCACCAATACAGGACGGGCAAGAGAGGCTGTGGCAATATAATAGACCATTGTGGGCAGAAGGAAGAGGCCGTGGTAGTACAACCATACATGCCAACAGACCCGTTTCAGCCAGGAAACGTCCAATGTTTTTAAGCTCAAATGGGCTTTATTTGATCTGTCTCCTGTCTACAATCTCCTCTTTTTCAATGTAACTCAAAGGGGAAAATCAATACCCCAGTTTTTTTCCAAAATCTCCCTCTTACCAAGTTCAAAATGTTCGCAAGTATGGTACATTGGATCATGGTAGGCAGGAGGAATTGGGGTAGGGACATGGACTCGGATAACAGAGGACAGGAGTGACATGGAGAGGTGCACCAAACTGACCCTACAGGGCAGGCATCAGGGTTTGCAGCAGCACAACACACCACACAGCGCATGGGGGACGGGAGTGCAGCACATCAATCCATAGAAAGCAATAGGGAGTGGACAGGACCATGCACCTGGACAACAGAGAAAAGAGGGGTAAGAGGCAATGGTAGCTAGCTGACCATAATGGACAGACAGGAGAGAAAGCTGCAGCATAACAGACCATAAAGGGCAGGAGGGGCGGATCAGGGGCATTACAATGGAACAGACAAGCCAGGAGGAGGGAATAGGGGTCTGCACATGGAAACAGAGGGCTGGGGGCAAGGGGGCAGGGCAGGAGCAGCAAGATGACCATGGAGGTCAGGCAGGATGGGCACTAGAAACAAGACACAATATGGAGAGCAACAATGAGACTATGGTGGCATACACACAGACCATGGAGGGAAGGTGGAAGGGGGTCAGGGGCAGCTAGCTGACCACACAGGGAAGGTGGGAGGGGCCATGGCAGCACAGAAGACCATGCATGGCAAGTGGTAGGGTTAGTGGCAGCACAATGGCTATGATGGGCAAGAAGGAGGGTGCAGGGGCATGCACAAAGGACCATGGAGGATAGAAGGGAGGGTCAGGACCTGGGCACAGATAAGAGAGTTTAGGGGAAGGGGCCTCACAACAGACCGCGCGAGGCAGGCAGGAGGAGCAGTTGCAGCACAACAGACCAGGGAGTGCAGAAGGGTGTGGCAGTAAAATGGACCATGGCGGACAGGAGGAAGGGGATAGGGGCATGGCATGTGGACAGGCAGGGTGGAGGTGGCAGGGACAGGTTACAGTCATCTGACAATGCTAGGCAGGTGGGAGGGGAGTGGCAGCTCAACAGAACACTCAGAGTAGATAGGAGTGGCAGGTCCATGGAACATGGTGGGCAAAAAGGATGGAGCAGGGGCATGGGCATGCACAAAGACATCAGAGGGAAGGGGGAAGGAGAATAGGGGCAGCAAGCTAAGCACAGAGGCTAAGCAGGAGGTCAATGATGGGCCATAGAATTGGGCAATGGAGGGCAGGAGGAGTGGACTGGTACATCATGCTAAATGGAGGGCAGTGGCAGCACATCAGACCATGCATGGCAGGAGGGAGGAGGCTAGTCCATGGATTCAGACAACAGAGGATAGGGAGGAGGTGGATGGGGCAGCAAGCTAACTGTTCAGAGAAGGTGGGTATTAGGAACTTTATTGTTTTTAAAATGTGTGTCTGTGCAAACTACTTAAAATATGAACAAGTATGCAGCATAATCTCACTTTTATTCAGTGAGGAGAGGACGTTTGTGACTGTGACTCTGGGCTCACTTGGCAGAAACACCCCCTGACCTTCCACCCCCATCGCAAAATGTAATGGCCGCGGAAAGGGTAGGTGAACACAGTGTTATATAGAACATAGTCCTGAGAGCACAATTGAAAATGAAAACTAGATATAGTATATGGTATAAACTATGAACCAAAAAGTGTGATATAAGATAAACCGGGGCGTGAAATATAATATGCAATACATTGTGCGCAATGACAGATTCATTGGAGAGCGCGAAATAGCACAGGCACTAGCGCTTGCTATGCGATATGTGCCTTGGAGTGTAATATGCACAGGGCAGTGTTGTGTAATCTAACTAGTCTCTAAAGTTGTAATATAAAATATGTGCTGGGGAGTGTAACGTTGCATATGCACTGTGACAAAGGTATGGATCCCAGATTGTAATATGTATGGCATAGCGCTGTGCGTTATAACATAGGCATCGAGGAAGGCACGTTAGATAGGGCAATATAACCCGTGCGAATGCAAGTGTGGCATGACATATTCACGGGGTGGTGTTACAGTGCACATGGGCTAGAGAGTGTCATAGCTTACGCACTAGCTGGTGGAATACAATCCAGAGTTGTGAGGCACTCGGCGGGCACTGGTGGGTGTAACACAGCATTGGGCTCAGCCAGGAGCACGCTGTGACTCTCAAGTGAGGTTCGTCACCTCTCCAGAGAGTAAAATAAAAAGTATTACAAATCCGGCGGTGGATGTGTGTTTTATTAACCGTGAGGGGGGTTTCTTGCATAGTTTGGTCGAATTTTTGTCGAATCCCCTTTGAATGGCTTGGTGTGCGTGTATATTAAATGTGCCCGTCAATAGCTACCCATGTTTGTATAAATAAACAACAAGGGTGTCTACTTGGAGAGTACCCACCGGCAGGGTCGCCGGGATTAGGCACGGTAGGGCGTAAATACATTCCATGTGGATTAATTCTATGCATAGTCGCCTTTTAATGAATATCACGCAAATCGTCATGGTGATAGGTACATACGGTTTGTCCAGCATGTCCTAGGTGTTTCTATAAATATATATATTTTTAAAATAATAAAAAACAAAGGCCGGCCCCGGGGGATGGGGTCCCCGAGGCCATAAGTGGCCTGAGGAGGCGGGCAACGCAGCCCCCTCCTAAAGGGGATTTGAGATGTAATCAGTGATGTCATGAGTGATGTCACTGACCATGTCATGAGTGATGTAATATGTGACGTCATCAGCAGTGCATAGCGGGCGCGTAAGTTATAGTTAGCTGAACTAACTATAATGGGGGAATTTCAATGGTTTTGTACGAGTGAAAAGTCCAGCTAACTATAACGCCCCTGAAACCTATGGTTTTTTGACTGAATTTCGAACGTTTTTTAAATGCTAATTCCTAACTATAACGTGCCTGAAACCTATGGTTTTTTCAGTGAATATATATATATATTACCTACTGGCGGTCGCCAGTAGGTAGTTATAGTTAGGACCACGTTTCCATAGGAAATCCGCAACATTCTATTTTGAATAACTTTGGCGCCGGTCGACGAATCCTCGCAAATTTTTCAAAATAGGTGGGGCGCTACGCTCCGCTCCTACCCTGAAAGTCTCGGGGGGATTCGTTAAGCGGGGGCTGAGATAAAAGGGGGGTCCCAAAACGCGTTTTTCCCATGCATTTTTCCATAGGACCTTTAGACACAGCTACAGCCCGAACGGCTGAACAGAATTACTAGAAATTTGGCAGAGAGGTAGTCCTCAGGTCAAGGAAGTGCCTTTTGTAGGTTTGGTGTAAATCTGTTCAGTAGATTCTGAGAAAATAGCCTTTAAATCAATATATATATCTGAGCCAGCTTACGGTGCGCTTACGGTACGCTTACCGTACGCGTACGGTGGCGTGCGCGAGCGCGATTCTGATTGGCTCTTAGATCTTAGTAAACATTCGAATCGGCCGAAACCAGGAAGCGGCGGCCGCCATTTTCTCTCTCCCACTGAGAGTGTGGATTAAAATACAAAGCACAAAAACATGTAAAGGGGATGTTTGGACAGCTCCAAAACACCTAGCCATGTTGAGGGAGTCCCCAAAGATCCCCCAAGGCCAAAAACGGAATTTTTATTTTTTCGCTAATTACGCCGATTACGCTTACCGTACGCGTACGGTAAAAAAATATTTAAAAAAAAAAATTAACCACACTCTCCCCACCCCGTGTGCAAATGGTGCCCGAAGGGCACCATTTGTGCATGGCTTATAAAATTTGTGAAAAATTAAAATATTACCTTTCAAAACGAAGTGCATCATATGTCCACCATGTGCGCATGGTGCGCGAAGCGCATCGTGCGTACATTGCCCATCTAGCGTAACGTGGGCACGCGGTGCGCGTAGCGCACCGCGTGCCCACCGCGCGTGCACGGCACTAACTGCGTAAAGTAGGCGCGCGGTGCGCGAAGCGCACCGTGCGCGCACGGAACGAACTGCGTTAAGTGGGCGCGCACGCCACGAATGGCGTAAAGTAACTTAGCATTTAAAAAACCGTACAAATTCACTGAAAAAACCATAGGTTTCACACACGTTATAGTTAGGAATTAGCATTTAAAAAACCTTGCAAATTCACTGAAAAAACCATAGGTTTCACACATGTTATAGTTAGCGGAAATTTTACTGATAAAAAACCAATGAAATTCCCCCGTTATAGTTAGTGCAGGCAACTATAACTCACGCGACCGCAATCTTCTGCTGATGACATATGTGTCTTTATGAAAAAAATATATTTGTAATATATGTATAGCTAAAAATTTATGGAAGAAGACATGGGCAAATAAGTGTCTAAATACAGTATTAGCATCAGCAGAGGATTGCGGTCGCGTGAGTTATAGTTGCCTGCACTAACTATAACGGGGGAATTTCATTGGTTTTTTATCAGTAAAATTTCCGCTAACTATAACATGTGTGAAACCTATGGTTTTTTTCAGTGAATTTGCAAGGTTTTTTAAATGCTAATTCCTAACTATAACGTGTGTGAAACCTATGGTTTTTTCAGTGAATATATATATATATATATATCCAACGTAAAAGTTTCCCCAACGAAAGAGCCTTCATACAAGTGGTTTCTGTTTAGGAATTCATTTACTGGAGGCTGCTGAAGCGAGGAAAGGAACATCTTACAGCACAAATAACAACAAAAGCCTGACGCGTTTCATGCGTAGAGCACTTTCTCAAAGGCAATGTTCAAAGATCAGCGCCGCCTCAGGTGCAGCAAAGTTCTTAAATCAAGTCCAGCCCCAGTGGGCGTGGCAGACCGCACGGCCTTCTGGACTCTGTAGTTGCACAAAGTAAAACTCAAGTGAGCTGGTGCGCTGTCTCTGTAGTGAATTAAAATAAATCCCAAGTGGGTTGCTGTATCGTTGCTCGTCCATCGTACAGCCTGTAACGGCCTTCAGCTTCCATCACTTGTCCCTCAAAGCGCATGTCGTTTGGCACGCACGAGGACTGCATCGCAGCGGGGCTCTTTCACGGCCGGAACCAGCCGTACACATCCAACGTAAAAGTTTCCCCAACGAAAGAGCCTTCATACACGTGGTTTCTGTTTAGGAATTCGTTTACTGGAGGCTGCTGAAGCGAGGAAAGGAACATCTTACAGCACAAATAACAACAAAAGCCTGACGCGTTTCATGCGTAGAGCACTTTCTCAAAGGCAATGTTCAAAGATCAGCGCCGGCTCAGGTGCAGCAAAGTTCTTAAATCAAGTCCAGCCCCAGTGGGCGTGGCCGACCGCACGGCCTTCTGGACTCTGTAATTGCACAAAGTAAAACTCAAGTGAGCTGGTGCGCTGTCTCTGTAGTGAATTAAAATTAATCCCAAGTGGGTTGCTGTATCGTTGCTCTTCCATCGTACAGCCTGTAACTGCCTTCAGCTTCCATCACTTGTCCCTCAAAGCGCATGTCGTTTGGCACGCACGAGGACTGCATCGCAGCGGGGCTCTTTCACGGCCGGAACCAGCCGTACACATCCAACGTAAAAGTTTCCCCAACGAAAGAGCCTTCATACAAGTGGTTTCTGTTTAGGAATTCATTTACTGGAGGCTGCTGAAGCGAGGAAAGGAACATCTTACAGCACAAAGGCAGTTACAGGCTGTAAGATGGAAGAGCAACGATACAGCAACCCACTTGGGATTTATTTTAATTCACTACAGAGACAGCGCACCAGCTCACTTGAGTTTTACTTTGTGCAACTACAGAGTCCAGAAGGCCGTGCGGTCGGCCACGCCCACTGGGGCTGGACTTGATTTAAGAACTTTGCTGCACCTGAGGCGGCGCTGATCTTTGAACATTGCCTTTGAGAAAGTGCTCTACGCATGAAACGCGTCAGGCTTTTGTTGTTATTTGTGCTGTAAGATGTTCCTTTCCTCGCTTCAGCAGCCTCCAGTAAATGAATTCCTAAACAGAAACCACTTGTATGAAGGCTCTTTCGCTGAGGAAACTTTTACGTTGGATATATATATGTAAATCTTTCAAAGTCAAAGAAAAGAAAACTATGGAAACGGAAGAACAGAAGGGGTGGGCATGGAGCTTCGATCAGGCAAAAAGAAGAAAGAAGTATACCAACGCAAGAACTGGAAGAAATGGCATCAGTCATTAATTTGACTGACTTGACTTTAACACCTGAAGAAATCAAGGTATTGTCAATGGGATTTTCGTTTTGCAAACGCACAAATTTTAACTACACTCAGACACGTGTTGACTTTTTTAAATACATTAGAAAGCTAAAATTGAAAAAGTTTTTTAGTGTTAAAAATAGTACTCGTAAAGAAAACATGGAAATTGCAAATAAAGATCCAGGTAATTTGGAGGTTGGAGATATGGAGGTACAATTTGCATGTCAACAGTTGATGAGGGAAGCAGAAGGGTTGGATGTGGTTGATTCAATTAGTCAGACTGATGACCTATTTTGCCTGGATGTTTTTGACAGACCAATTACAACCTTTAAAACAAAATCCACGTTCATACCGAATACCCCAAAAGATTCAATTGACATGTTTTCTGAGCTTGTGGTGAAGGATTTGATGCAATTATCGGTACTGTCTAGCAAAGAATTTTTCAAAGATGAGAGTCTGTTTGAAAAGAGGTATAAGGCTGTGATAACTAAGGTCCAAAATAGGCAAGATATTGTTGTAAGACAAGCAGACAAGGGAGGGAACCTTGTTTTGTGGTCTTTAAAGGCATACAACACTGAAGCCAAGACACAGCTAAATGATAAAGATTGTTATCTGAAAGTCCCACAGAGTAATCTATTAGAGATTAAACACAAATATGCAAAAGACTTGACCAGGTGGCGAGATCTAGGCCTAATAAGTAAGACAGAGTTTCTGTTTTTGAAGGTTGACAACCCGGTAGTACCGATTTTATATCTGATCCCAAAAATCCATAAAAACAAAGATACACCTCCAGGGAGACCTATTATTTCAGCGATTGGCAGTTTATTTGAACCGACCTCCAGATATCTTGATGTGTTTTTACAAACCTATGTGAGGGCTCTCCCCGCATACATACAAGATACAAGGGACTTTTTGAATGAAATAGCAAATTTGAAATGGAGTGAGTCGTATTTATTGATCACTTTGGATGTGGTCAGTCTATATACTAGTATCTCCAATGATGATGGCATAAGGGCAATTAGACACTTTTTAAATCAAAGATCTATTAACATGTACCAACACACAAACATGTTGATTGAAATGTGTAGACTATGTCTCAGTAACAACCATTTCCTGTTTGGTGGCGAACCTATAGGCAGCTACAAGGGACTGCGATGGGTACCTGCTTCGCCCCCAGCTATGCTAATTTGCATATGGGCTGGTGGGAGGAGCAGGTGCTCAAAGTAAACTACAAGAATGAGTGGGAGACCCATGTAATTAAATGGATACGTTTCATAGACGATCTATTTATAATATGGAATGGCTCCAGGGAATCGGTACAAGAATTCATTGATCAAATTAATGTAAACAATCTCAATTTGAAGTTCACTGAGCACATAAGTGATACTAGTGTCACTTATTTAGACCTGGAGGTATTTATCTCTCAAGGCGAAATGCATACAAGAACTTATCGTAAGCCAACTGCAGGTAATACGATATTACATGCGGAGAGCTTCCATCCTCCAAGCCTTATAATGAGTATTCCCTATGCAGAAAATCTAAGGATGAAACGAAACTGTAGTGATATAGAGTCTTTGGTAGAAGCACAGGGAGCACCTACCAAGAGATTTCTACAGCGAGGATACACTCCTACAGTCTTGAATCAGGCTAAAGAAAAGGTAAACAGCATACGAAGAGAAACATTATTAAAACCAGATGAAGTGAAGGCAAATGAAAAGAAAAAATGAGCACAAGATCAGCTCAGAATGATTACTGGGTACAGTGCCTACCAGACCAATGTGAGAGATAGCCTGTGCAGGCACTGGCACCTAATCAAACATGATCAGGTATTACATGATCTTGTGTCAAGAAGACCCATGATAACCTTTAATAAAGCAAAATCAATGAGAGAGGACTTATTTAGAATTAGTCCGAGTGTGGCGAAGCGGGGAACGACTTGGTTACAGACCACCCCAGGCTTTCACAAATGTTTTAAATGTAAGGCCTGTAAACATGGCAAAAATGAAAGACAAGTAGTATCTCCCCTGCTGAATAGTCCATGGAAAATAAGAACTTCACTGAACTGTAAAAGTGAATATGTTGTTTATGTTTTACAATGTTCATGCCCGAAAATGTATGTTGGGAGTACAATACACATGGTCCACATTCGTATACTCCAACATTTGCGAGCAATTAAGAATAATGACAAAAGCTATGTGGTAGCGCGCCACATTAATGAAATACACAAGGGGAACATCAGTGACCTGGCATATTTTGCAATAGATCAAATCCCTAAAAACATGAGAGGTGGCGACAGAGAAAAAAAGTTGCGTAAACTAGAATCTAACTACATACTCTTATTTAATACCAAAATTCCAAATGGTTTAAATATTGAGGAGGATTTACATGTACATTTGATATGAAGATTTTGTCAATGGTCCATTTCATGACTTGATTTTAATAAAAAAAAATGTAATTTTTTTTTTAAATTTTTTTAAAAAATATTTACACCAGTTAGTAAACACCTAGAAACAACATGTAGGTCACAAAGCAGTTATCTTTTATCAAACAACAAGTCTGCAATATTATGATAAACTACAGGGTTATATTGAGTTATTTGATATAAATATTTTTTGAAACATTAATGTTTTATGCCTATATTAATATTGAATTGTGGGAACATATTGAATTTTTGCACTAGCAATATAATGCTCTTTTATGCTCTACATAACTCCATAGAGGTGGATTGAGATACTCAAATATTTGATGTTATAGACACTAAAGCAGTTTTACATAATTCATTTAGAACATCTATAGAAATATTTTTAACTTTTGTAGTTTTTCTAACCTTTAATCTTGTACTGTAAATGCTAATTTGCACAGTAATCAAGAATGTTGCACTAGTGATCAGATGTACTGTAATGCACTTGCACTTTATCTACAATGACTTGCACTAAATTACAATATGTTTTTATTTCTATTTATCAACAGAATCTTGGATTGGATATGACATAATTGTAGGGCACTTGCCCGTTACCTCTTTGCTTTTGAATATTGTGACCGCTTCCATAATGACAGATTAAGGTGAATCATAGTATATCATGACTGATATGTGAAACCGCATGCTATCCTAAGAACCTATTAGGAAGCAGCAATTAAGTATGTGAGTTTTAGATTTTGTGAATATAACACCATTCAGTTGTGTTAAAACAAAAACAATTTCTCTCAAATGATTCATATCTCGATGTAGTAAAGAGTTTTTAGGTATATATGCAATATGGAATTTTAAATATTGTGTATTTAAACCTATTAGTGATTTTAACTAATGAACTGAAAGTCGGTCTGAACAAAGTTAATGACGATATTCATTTATGTAGTCTGTTTTCCATATCCATTGTACCAAACAAATCATGTGACCTTTCCTGGTGTGTTTAAAACTGGTGTTTCTTATTGACTTCCCAGTGTGAGAAAGGCAAGTGTGCCGAAACGCGTCAAGCTCATATAATAAACTAAAGCTGAATGGTGAAGCTCACCCGAGTGTCGGAGTCTGATTTCAGCAAGGAAGTCAGAGTTGGTTTGGATATATATATATATATATATATATATATATATATATATATATATATATATATATATATATATAAGCAGTTAAGGAAATATTTTAGGAACTTTTCACCACGTGACTTTTGACTGCCGTCGCCTTTGTTTTATTTGAATAACGGTATGTCCAATTTGCATGATATATTATCATTATCATTATTATTGCCGGTACTATGTCTGAGCTGATTATATTGTTTTTCAATTGCTCGCTTTTTAAGCTTGTGGGGATTGTATAATCAGTTGATTATTTAGTCCGCTTGGGTTATGTTGATAGTACTGCAAAGCTATGCAAGCTAAACAATACGCTGTTATAACTGGTAAAACTGGTATGCTGTACGCTTTTCTGATTGATGTGTGTAAGAAGACACTTGATGTTAAAACACTCATGCAAGAACGCTTTCATGTCAAAACTTTCTGCTCTTTCATCATTGCTAACAATGCAATTTTTTCTGCAGTTTTCTGTAGCCAAATTAAAGGCAATTAAAGTTGTCTCTTTATAGAATACATTTAACTTCCTGGTGTGACATAAAAATCTCTATAGTGTGCAGGTCTGCTACAGTTCTAATACCTTTCTACATCAAGTCAAGTTTTCTGAGTCACCCTTGGTACCCTTTTGGTGGCCCATGATTTTGAAGAGGACGACAACCACGTACAAAAAGTTCCTGTCATAATTTAACCCAACCGCCTGGGCGACTATAAATATAATTATCCTCTCCATAGATAAGGATACACAGTTTTCACTGATAACTTCTATTTCAGAGTATGGGAGCTTAAAGTAGGCCTATTGTTATCACAGGATGTGTGTTTGTTTCTCCCTCCTGCAAAACAATAATGAGAAGGAAAAGTAGCCTTTTGCAAGTGTAGTGCTTCTTCTATGCCTTTTCTCCGCTGCGTAGACTGTTGGAACCTTAAGGGGGAGATGGTGTAGTGTTTCTTCTATCCCTTTTCTCCACTGCAATCAAAGTTGGAACCGTACCCATGTAATAATGCCTGTTTGAGTTTAATCTATGTGCGCTGACTAGACCGTCAGTTGACAGTTGGTTCCTGGAGCTGGTGGTCCTGCTGCGCGTCTGGTTGTGAATAAACACTTCAAAACTTACCTTTTGTCTAGTTTTCACTACACTTTCAGGGTGACAATTCACGATCAGACGGGACCCACGCCACTTCATCTCGTTGTGTGGACCTGTCTCCTCTGACTCCTGAGGTTGCTGTTACCGCTGATGCTGTTCTTTACACGGATGTCTGTCGTTTTCGCCCTGAGGCTGCTGCGTGACTCCTGAACGACTGCATGGTGCCTCTGCCCATACCTTCACCCTGAGACTGCTTCCTCCGTCAGCGTGCGGTCACGTGAGGCTGTTTCTTTTCATTTTAACTGTATTGTGCCATATTTATGACCCTGCCTTGCCAGTCCTCCATTTCGTGTCTCTGGAGTTTTTCTGCCTTCCGCCCATTGGCCACCTTCCTCTGCCTCCCTTGGTCATTGGTTGCTTGCCTTGTCTCCAGTTCAGACGTGCAGGTCAAGCAAGTTCTTCCAGCCTCATTTGTCGTCCTCTCCAGCTTCCCCAGGTCATTGGTTGAGTCACTCATTTTCACGCGGGCCAGGCAAGCAAATCTCTTGCTTCACGTACCCAGGCAGTGTTGCTTAGCAACCGAGACGCCCTACTATGACTCGCACAGAACATTTTCAACTGACTTCTTCACGTTATCACCAGCTTCATTTTTGTTTGGTCTGTGCAACCTTCCCTTATGCTGATTAACACAGTTATTCCTGGTTGACTGCTTCAAGCTCAGCATTGCTTTTGTTTACTGTGCGAATTCTATTACGCTGATTCGCACAGCATTTCATTGGTTACGCTGATTTGGGCAGCTATTGGTGTGCTGAATGATTCAAGCTCATTGTTGCTTCTGTTTATTTTGTGCAAGTTCTACCACACTGATTCTCACAGCATTTCATCGGTGTGTGCTTCTTTACTTGGTCTGTGCGATTTTTACACGCTGACTCACACAGCATTGCATTTCTACTTCTTTTTTTTTCTGTATAGATTTCTTTGCTTTTTCTGCTAGTTTTGAATTTCTCTCTCTTTAGTTCCTGCCCTGATTTGCACAGCTTTTGCTCTTGAATTGGCAGTGTGTGGTGAATCAGCATTAATTGTTCATTTACATTCCACATATTACATTGCTATTACACTTTTGGTTTTTGATTTTTTTTCTTTTTCCTTCAAATATGGCATCTGCTACTTTAAACTTCACTGTTAATCCACCAACATAATTTTGTGTGTTCCTAGAGATCCACCAGTTCCTTGGTTACAAGGGAAGGATTATTTTGTGAATTATTTAATTACTATTGACCATGCTAATAAGTTGTCAACAGAAAGGAAAAAAAATGTTGTTGCACTCTTTAGGTCTTGAAGGCTTAAGAATGTATGGTCAATTGAAAAAAGAAACCGTTGCTGATGAAAACATTGTCAATGAAGCCATTAGCCATTAGCTATTTAAACAATTATTTTTCTCTTAAAGTTTGTATAGGTATAACTCATTGTAAGTTTTTCCAAAGGAAGCAAGGTTAGAGTCAATCCATTGATGAATATGTAACTGCCCTAAAGAACATTGCATTAAATTGTTGTTTCGGTGTCATTCCAGAGAATTAGTTAGGGATCAGGTAGTAATGCATACTTATGATGCGTCTTTGAAAAGAAGGGGACCCCTACATAAGCAATGAACTTGCTATACGCAGGGACAAACCACATAAGGTAAAGAAGACTATAGCAAGCTTCAATAACAAATGCCAAAATATTCTTGGTGTATATTAGAAGATACCACTAGTTATATTCTATACATGAATCAAAAAATACATAATTATTATGAAAAATATAATTTTATTTATTTTCAATTTTCATTTTTTGTTTTTCTAAATTCATTTTAAATCATTTAATTAAAGAAGATATACATTGACAATAAATATTAACAAAAAACAATATATAAAGTAGTTGTGCTAAAATAAACATCATATTTGTTAAACAATTCAACAATTCACATAAATAAAATTGAATATACGGTTGATGAACAGTTGATAGGGGCAGTGCGGTAGATGTAAGCACTTATGATGAGTCTACACAAGAAAGATTGTGGATCAATGGTGATAATCCTCTGAAAGATGTTCTTGCAGTAGCTAGGAATGCTGAAATATCGTGTGTGTGTGCCATAGCACTTAAGAAAGATGGCCAGTTGTCTGAGCAGTAGGAGACATTTGCTAGGGTGCTCACTACTAAAACCCAATTTCATACCTCAAGTAAATCTTCCAACAAGAAAGATGCAAGCAAAAGGAAAAAAAGAACTCAAATGTTTTCGTTGTGATAGTAAATATAATTTATCCAATGATAGGAAGCGCCCAGCAATCAAACAAAAGTGTACTAATTGAAGGAAAATCGGTCATTTTAGCCGCATTTGCAATACTAAAAAATTTAGAAAAGAGAAAGTTAAATACTTTAAGGAGGGTGCATTCTCATAGTCTAATGATGATAGTGATGACGAAGATTGCAAAGTTCTGTACTTAAAAGAAAAAAAAGTGGTCCTAAACATTTCTTGCAGTGATGACTCCAGTAAACTTATGTGTTTGATGTTTATGTCAAGGTACTTATAGAGCGCACTGTCACCAGACGGCCACCTTGCTGTGTCGCCTTTTGCGGTTTCCTGGCGCTGATACTCATACCGCTGTGGAACCCCTCCTGGCTTTCCCTGTGAAGTGTCCACTCCTGGGCACCCCCAGGGTGAAGCCAGGCATCCTTAGCACTGTTGGGGCCAGAGTGGAGGCTAAGCAAGCTATTGCCCAGAGTTGCAGCGTGGGGCCCGTGATTAGAATAGGCACCGAGGCGAGAATAGACAGGTCCGAGGAAATTGAGCCCGAGCCCCGCCGAGGCAGGAATCGAACCCTGGTCCCTGGCCAGAACTCTGCTTCAGGGTCTGCCGCTCTAATCATTGAGCCACACTCCTCCACTTTGATGTCTATGGTCTATGGGTGTGGTTAATATGCGAATTGCTGAGGATTCCGGCTCACCATTTACCATCGTCAATGAATGCATTTGGTCCAACAAATTCATTGATAAGCTTTGTCCTAATTTAGTTGATGCTGATATTGCCCCTGAGAGTTGCCCTGGCCAATATATTGATTTGCTTGGTGATAGGAATCTCATCTTTGGGTTAAAAAACAGACGGGCTTTTTTCAAGATGAATGTTTCCAAGTAAGGCTCTTCTGTTCTAGGATGGAATGATCAAAGAAAACGTTATATTATTTTGGATCCAATTGACATTGAACAGGTGTTAGTTTTGGATGAGGGTGCGTGTTTGGGATAAAGAGTATGTGAGGAGTTTTCCAGCATTTTCTCATGTCAATTAGGCAGATTAGAGGGTTTTGAACACCAGATTTATCTTAATGTCAATGCTTCTCCTAAAATTCATAAACTTAGAAGTGCTTCTTTATCTGTCAGAGATGAAGTGGAGAAGGAATTTGAGAGGTTGTTCAAGGATGGTGTCATAAAACCCATCGAGGCTGCGGAATGGATTTTCCCATTAGTCGTCGCTAGGAAGGCCAACAGAAAAATCAGATTGTGCATTGATCTGCGTCACCTTAATGGTAACATTTTGATGGATCTATTTCCCCTTCCCAAAATCAATGAAATGTTAACTAAAACCAGAGGTATGAAACATTTTTCCACTATTGACTTGTCTCAAGCCTATCACCAAATTCCCTTTTGAGATGAGAGTAAAAACTTACCAGATTAATCTCTCACATTAGTTGTTTTCAATTCACCAGAATGCCGTTTGGTTTAGCCTCTGTGGCTGCTGTTTTCCAGTGCTTAATGCAAAATATTTCGGTAACTTGGATTACGTTCTAAAATTCCAAGATGATTTCCTTGTCATGGTGAAGGATAGTAATGGACATAAAATTAAACTTAGCCATGTGCTCTCACTGTTGAACAAGTTTGGGTTCACAGTGGAATATTCCAAGTGTATATTTCCTGCCAGGAAGGTGACTTTTTTAGGTCACGAGACTAGCGCTGTTGGCATTCATCCTAAAACCAAACTACTTTCTGCTATTTCTGATGCTCCCAGTCCTGCAAATAAATATGAGGTAAAATACTTTTTGTCGAATTCATTTCCAAATTTGTGGAAAATTTTTCAAGTAGAACTTTTCACATTAGGCAACTTTTGAAACTAAGAGCAAATTTGGAGTGGACTCCTGACTGTCAAAAGGATCTAAAAATGTTATTTCCTCAGCTCACGCTTTGCAGGGTTTTGATCCCTTAGGAAAGAATGTGATCACCGCTTATGCTAGTGGTACTGGCATTGGTGCAGTTCTTTCCCAAGTGGGGAAAATGGTAGTGAATGTGTTCTTGTGTATGCGTCATGGTCGTTATCTCCTGCCGAATGTAAATATGCTGCAATTGAAAGAGAAGCTCTAGCATGTGCATGGACACTCAAACATTTTCGCTCTTTTGCTTGGGGTAGAGAAGTTACCATCAAATGTGATCAAAAACCTTTAGTCAAGGTTTTGTCTAATGTTGGCATGAACAATGTTTCCTCTAGATTAGCAAGGCTCTCCGTGAGGTTATTAGACTTCATATATAAAATAGAATATTTACCTGGGATGAAAAATGCTGTTACGGATTTTTCCGTCATGTTTGCCTATTCAAATGGTTGAAAACCAAATGACCTTATGGAAAGTGTACAGCCTGGTTGTGGGACCATGGTTTGGAACCCTTCACTAGGGATGAGTGGATTGAAGGGTTCAAAAAATATTTGTGTTTGATGAAAGTGGCTGAGTTTGTGAGTAATGGGTGGCCATGTAAAATACAGGTGAAAGATCTCAAGGCATTCTGAGAGGTCAGAGATGAGTTGACCATTATTGATGGGAATATTGTGAGAGGTGAAAGGTTGGTTTCTCCTGAAAATTTGAGAAGCAAAATAATATCTTTATATCATGAAGGACACTTGGGTATTATTAAAACTAAATCTATTGTGAAAAGTAGGTACTGGTAGCCCGGCATGGAAATTGAGGTAGAGAGAGTTGTAAGAGAGTGCAATTCATGTTTGTCTGCTGATAAACCCTTAAAACTTTGAGAACCCCATGAGTGATTTTATGTGTCCTGAGTCCCTGTGGGAGCACGTAGCTGTGACATCATGGGTCCTGCTGGGAGTTCTGGAAAATATGTAATCTCTCTTATGGATATTTTTTCTAAATGGCCTGTTGTAAGGATTATTAAGAAATTAGACACTGATACTGTCATCAATTTTTTTGATGAAGTGTTTCTTAATGAAGGCGCCCTAGTCATCATCATCAGTGACAATGGGGTACAGTTTACTTCTGATGTCATGATGCAGTATTTGGAAAAATGTGGCTTCAAACACAAAACAACCTCATTGTACAATCCTAGTGGCAACAGTCTTGTAGAACGTTATAAAAGCGTCTTCAAGGATGCCATTCAATTGGCTTGTAGGAACAACATACCCTGGGAGACTCAAGTGTTTAAAACAGTGTGGTCATAAAGAGTTTCAGTGGTTGATTCCACTAAGTTTTCTCCTTTCGAACTCATATGGTGAAGGAAACCTAGAGCCAAATGGTACACAGTTTGGATTAAAAGCATTGGTGATGTCAATTGGTCTTCCTCTGAGGTGAAAAAATAATTTGGTGCTTTAGCATGACAAAAATAAAGAGTGTTATGACACTAAGTATAATACCAAACAAACCAAGTTCTCTGTGGGTCAGTGAAAAGGGGGAGAAGAAACACTACAGCAAGGTGGCATGTCAATGTTTGGTCGTATTCCAGCAGTCAACATCTAATAATGCTAATTACTTGGAGGAGTCAGTATCTGTTTTCTCACTCTGAGTCACTAATTATAAAATCTAAGTGCCTTGCTCTGCCTGAGTAACACAGTCATTTTAGACTATAAGAGGTAAAGCAGTACCGGAGTCCAAGATCCAAACCATGGATGAGATGCCAGGGTAGGAGGAGGTTGTCATGTATGTAGCTGGACTCTATGATCCTGTGGCCACCCTGTGGCCACCCTGAGCTAAAGTCACTCCTCCATACCCTAGATACCATTTCCTACTAGGTGCGGAGGAAGCGGGTAGAGGATGGGGCAAACTACTGGGGGCAAGGTCCAGCAACTCGGAATGTAGACTAGCTCCCCCAGGATTAGCCCTCCAAATATACACACTCCTTATCCAATTTGTCAACTCTGATGCAGCACAAACGCTGTCAACTAGTTTTATGTCAGCAAACACTGGCTGCAACAACAAAACCACACACGAAAACAAATGTCCTTATTACACACGTTAAGTGTATTTCAATGACATCGAGTGATGGCATCATAAGAGCACTATAAATAGTGCTTTGAGCTGTAGAAATAGAAGAAATTCACATATTATGTGCTTAACATGTGTAATAGTTCTCTTGTGATGTCTTAACAATGCTGAAATAAAAATGTATACAAATCATGCACTAATGACAGGCAAAATAATGTAAACTAAACTTGATAAATCAGATATCAATCAGTGATCAAGATTTGTAGAGCACGGCTGCATCACCTTTGAGCATCTTGAGGTGCTGGAAGAACAAGCTGCCTGTTCTCCTATTGGCTGAGAAATTCAAGTCTTGAGGTCCTTCCTGAACTGTTGGAAAGACTGTGAGACTATAAGATGCAGGGGGAAGTTGTTCCAGGTCTTAGTCCCCAGGTGGGAGAAGGAGTGGCCTTAGCTCTTCATCCGGCAGATGTGACGTGAGGCTGAGGGGAAGAAGTATTCGTAACTGAGTTTCCTGGTAGGTTGGTAGAAGTTCATTTGAGTGTTGAGCTATGCCAGTCCTTTGTTGTGTAGTGCCTCGTAAGCGTGGGTGAACAGCATGAACTGGCATCTCTTTGTGACTGGTAGCCAGTGGAGTTTTGTGAGGTGAGGGGTGATGTGAGTACGTCTGGGGAGGTCGGGGATGAGTCTGGCTGCAGTACTCTGGATAGTCTGAAGTTTCGTCGTGAGCTGAGTGGTTGTTCCATCGTTGAGGGAGTTGCCGTAGTTTAGTCTGCTGGCAATGAGAGCTTGTGACTGTTTGCCTGTTGTTTGGTGGGAGCCACATGAAGAACTTCCTGAGCATTTGGAGGGTGAAGAAGCAAGCAGAGAAGACGGCGCTGACTTGCTTCTTCATGGAAAGTTGCCTGTCTAGGGTGATGCTATGGGTGCGGGCATGTTCGGTGGGTTTGGGGGTTGGGCCAACCTCAGGTGGCCAACATTTGCTGTTCCAGAGAGTGTCCTTGCCTTTCTCAAAGATGAGTACTTCTGTCTTGTTGGTGTTGAGTTTAAGACAGTTGTTGTTCATCCAGATGGCCACGTCTTTCGTGCATCTTTGGAACTTGTCCTTGGTGGTCGGTGGGTAGTTAGTCAGAGAGAGGATGAGTTGGGTGTCATCCACATAGGAGATTATGTTTAGTCCATGGCTCCTGACTCTGTTTGCCAGGGGTGTCATGTATATGTTGAAAAGGTTTGGGCTGAGGGATGAGCCTTGAGGTACACTGCAGTTGATGTTCTTAGGGAGCAAGGAGAGGGGCAGGAGAATGACCTACTGCATTCTTCCTGTGAGGTTGGATGCGATCTACTTGAGGTCTGCTTCTCAGATTCCAATCTGGTGGAGTCTGCTTAGCAGTGTCTGGTGGGATACAGTGTTAAAGGCTACTAAGAGGTCGAAGAGGATGAGGGCTGCTGTTTCTCCACGGTCCAACGGCATTCTGATGTCATCCATGGCAGTGATTAGGGCTGTCTATGTGTTGCTGTTACCTCTGAAGCCTGATTGGGAGGGGTCCAGAAGGTTGTGGTTATCCGAATGTCTGCTGAGCTGGATGTTGATGGCTTTCTCACTGACCCAGACTGGGAAAGGGAGCAGGGACATGGGTCAGTAGTTCTTAGTTACCCTGGGTCTGTGGATGGTTTCTTCAGCAGTGGCTTCACATTGGCATGCTTCCATTTCTGGGAAAGAGGGCAGTGGTTATAGAGGAGTTGAGGACCTTGGTGAATTCTTTGCTGATGGCTTGATTGCTGAGGTTGAAAGTATGGTGTGGGCATGGGCCTGCTGGGGCTCCTGAGAGGGCGGATCTCATGATGGACCCCATTTCCTTCTTGGATGTTCCACAAGGTGAGCTGGTGTGGGTGTACATCAGTCAGAGTGATGCAGTTGATGCTGTCCTGAGCAGGGGGTTACGGTGCAAAGTCTTGGTAGATGGTAGATGTTGTGAAAAATGTCTGCAAGGGTGCCACAGAGAGCTTGCGAGGGTGTGATGTTATTTTCTGTTGCCAAGGGGTTGGTGAACTCCTTGACTATGTTGAAAAGTTCCTTGCTGTTGTTAGAGCTGTCCCTGATGCAGGTGGCTTAGATGGTCTGGCTGGAATGTGGAGGGGTGGGTGTTGGGAGGTTCCGAGATAACAAAGTGGATGCAGTGGTGGTCGGTCCAGGTGAGTTCTTTGGTGTGGGTCTATTTCACTCTGTTACTGGTGGAGAAGATAGGGTTGAGTGTGTGTCTTGCGGAGTGGGTGGGGTATGTGACCAGCTGTTTGAGCCAGAGGTTTGCCATACTTCCTAGGAGGTAGGTCGTGTTGGCATCATCAGTGTTCTTAAGGTGGAAGTTGAGGTCTCATAGGAAGATGTACAACTTCAAGCTGATGGTGAAAGTCAGGGATAGCGTCGCAAAGGTGGGTAGGGTCCTGGTGGTCTGTAGTCTAGGGGGCCTCTAATGGTGATTTTGCTGTTGGTTTGGAGTTGGATGTTGAGGTGCTCCATAAAGATGTAGAGTGGTTGGTGGTGGTGGAGCCTTCGAGGTTCTCTTTGTAGATAATGGTGATGCCGCCGCTATTTCTGTTGGATCTGTCCTGTGTGCTATCTTGTATCCATCAGAGGGGTTGTGGTGATGTCTGGAGCAGATATAGTGTCCAGTAAGGTCTCTGTGATAAGGATGACGTCCGGGGCACAGGTCATGATGGTGTCCCAGAATTCCATTACATGTTTTCCGAGGGAGCATGATTTGATCAGCCAGCAGTGGATATTTCTGGAGGTGTATGCTTATGTGAGTCTCGATTTAATAATGCAATGTGTGTAACAAATGAGAAAACATCTTTTAAAGCTTCCTTTGTAATGCACCATAGAGATCGAAAAACTGGTGCAAAAGGATTATAATAAAACTTACATGTATGAAACTTTCTAAGTAGCTGCTTTACACCTCAAAGAACATAGATTTATTCAAGCGACAATAAATATTTGTTTTATAGAATTATTTTACATATTGGTACTTTTTGATATGTAATAATGAGCTATTGTTAGGATCAAATATATCTATGCAATCACTTATGACAACTTCTAAATCTTGCTTATTTTGCGATGAATATGTAATTGAATTTATTATGCTTGGACCTAATTGCAAATGTGTTTGTTAATAAGAATTACATTACTTGATATGCAATAAATGATTTTCCTCTTAGGATTTCATTCTACTCTAAGGACTGATGAATAAGACCTCTACCTGCCTATTCATGTAATACTTTTTGTACTTTCAAATAATATTCCTGATGCATAAGGGACATTTTTTCGACACTTTGACATGGTTTCCCATGTGGGAGCCTGACCTCATGATACTAACACATGGAAAGTAACATTTGAACAATTCTTTTTGGATCAAATTGTGTGCCCGGACAGACAATCGATTCCCATGGATGGTATGGGAACAGTCTCTGAAGTATCTTCTTTTGCACCTTGTGAACAAATGATGGTCTCATGGGTGACAGGCCATTGTGAGGTGATAGCTGATGTCAACTCCGGATGCAGCAAGTATTCTATTACTGAAAGGACCCGGTATGGGGTGCAGCATTCTCTCTCAATCGCTCAGACACTTATGGCCCCTACTACCTACCCCTTTTCCAGCTGATGAGAGCCCTTGAACATTTTCCTTGAATGCTGTTGGACACTTGGAGATGCTGGCTCTCAAAGACATGCTCTCAGACTCTGAGACTGAGACATCCTGGCCTTGGCAGTCCTTGTTTTCCCCGAATGCTGAGGCTGCTAATGCAGAAATTCCTCTCCTTAGCCATTTTTCCTCAATCCCATCTCTCATTAAACTATAAGCCTATGCCAAAAAAACTGATTCAAACCATTCTCCTGCCTTTAATGGTAGGGGGAATTAAATTTGCTTGGCAAACTTAATTGACTCTGTGGCTAAATAGTAGCCTCCATATTTCCTTCTTTTTGATTTATCTTTGCTATATACGTGGGTTTTAACTACAAATCTGTAATTGATTATCAAGACTCATGAATTATTGCCTAAATGCTGATAATTTGCTTGAATTCGAAAAGATTCAATACAGCGACTAAATGTAACCCTTGTCATCCGAGTCTTCTTTAAAATGTAACCTAACATTTTCTTTCCACAGAGACCATGCATGGACAGTCATAGATTATTCTCAGAACACCAGATTATTTTGTTATTATTTTGCACTGCTACCTCAGAACTATTGGTTTGTATCATTTTGGCTCAACTAAACTTCTTAGGTTTGAAATTCCTGTAGTCATATTGTACATTTACTGTATGATCTTGAGAGTGGTCTATTTAACTATTTAATGTATCTAATTTGTAAGTTGGTTACCAATTAATTGGTCTTCATTGGGTAGCCAACAGGAGCCACCATAGTTCCTCACCCCTCAACACAATGAGCAAGGCCCATCGAGAGCCAAAGCCTCCTGGGTGTGAATAAACATAAATTTAATAGGTGAATTAATTGACAAATTGTCCTAATATGTTTGTGGGCCCAGTGGATGGAAATAACCAGAGCTTCCGCTGCAACAGTTCTGGGTGACCATTGCAGAATGGAAGAGAACAAGACAGGATGAAGAAGGACGTATTGTTAATCTGCGGGTATTTCCCATTAGGAAAGAAGGATACCAAGGTCACTTATTTGCATCCCCTCTTACATACAAGAACCTCATGATTCCAGATGTGATGAAAACGTCTGCAAGAACACACATTGGTGCAGATGTGTTAGGAAATGCTTCATACAAGACGAGGGGCAGACGTTTGTTGACCTGCATGATCTACGTCTGGGGTAGTTGAGTGTGTTTACATTCCAGGGATTAGAATTTGTAGCCTACTCAAGGAGACAACGTGTTCTCTTGTAATCTTTCAGGCGGGGCTACTTTATGAGTGTATAAACGTTTGGCAGCAATCAAGCGATTATTTTTTTACAAGACTGTAAGCCACCAAGGAAACTTGAAATGGAGGCCTGGGAAGAGGCAAAAGCGAATTTAGCCATGATAGAGATGTGAGAGATAGAAAGGCTGATTCAGGATTTGTGCAGATAGAAATGTTACCGATTACGGTCGATAATTAAACATTTTCATTACAATAATAGGACCATATTTAGATGAAAAGCCTCTGTATGAGCAATCAGCAGATTTAGTACCGTTGCACTGGAGTTCGCCAGTTTGGCTGATTTAAAACGCTGGCCCCTGCAGATGCTTGGCATTCCCTATCTACGAAACTTCAAGCAGAAGGTCATTCCAAAGGACAAAATATGGCTCACTAAAGCATTCCGCTTCATGGACACATAGGCACGCAGGGAGCATTACAAAGTTGGTTCTCAACATTGTGACAGAATTACATAATCCACAGGTCTAGTATTATTTATAAGAAAGTGCATTGAATAGCAATATTATATTTGGTTTCCTGGTTTAGTGCTTGGTGAATGTGAGAGTCAAAGGGTGTGTGGATGAGAGTGCCTGGGTGAATGAATGAATGAATGAATGGGTAAATGAGGAGGTGCATAGATGAACATGTGAATAACTGAGTGCAGCGAGGATGAACCGTGACTGAGAGAGTGTCTAGGGGATGGTTCACAGCTGCTAAATAATGGCTGGGGGATTTTGAACAATGGAAGGTGAAGAAAGTGTAAGAGATAATGAATGTATAGGGAATGGTGAGTGAAGAGAAAGGTGACTGTAGGTAATGGGAACAGTCTTTTGCCCGACCAAGTCATTTTCATACTGTTTCAGGCAGGAAATTACAATAAACAGCAGAGGCTGTTTATGTAGGAAGAGTTGAACCACCAACATTAAGGAGGGCAGGAGCTCATCTCAAGTGCATTGCACATTAACATACCCAATCTATATGCTTATTCTTGCTCAGATTCAGGAGGATTGGCCATAACACACCCATCTTACTGAATTCAGATAACAGCCTTGTTGGAACCCTGTGAAAGCAGGTGTCAGGGGCAGGTTACTTTTCAGAACAACTTTTTTCCAGAGTTGCAAAGGTGTGTACATCTACATAGATTCAGATATGATGCGGTCTATGAATGATTTAGCTACTTCAGGTTTAGCTATGAAAATTAATGTGAAGAGAGCAGTGAGGAAGGTAGGCTTAACAGTACTGTCAGGCCGGTGGGGGTGGTGGGGTGAAAATTAGTATACCTGCCAACTCACAGCGTTCCACCGTGTGACACGCGATATCAGCTTCCATCACTCAGCCTCCCCATGAGGAGCCGATATCACACGGTGGCAGGGAAAACAAGCTGAAAACCACTGTAAATAGTGGTGTTCCAGCTTGTTTTACAAGGCTTTGAACTGCTGACGCCCATTAAGGGTATGTGAAAACACCCCAGGACATCGGCACCAGCCTCAGTAGCCTTTTTTTGAGGGGGAGGGGGCTTGGGGGTGGGGTTCAAAAGTGCCTCATAGGTACTTCTCGGCACGGGGCCCCACCCTCATCACACAGTGACATTCTTCTTTAAGCTGGCAGATATGAAGTAGGGTAATGTAGACAGTGAGAAGGAGAGCAGGGCATGGGGGAAGAGTAGGGCAAAAGCTGGGGTGAGCACAGCTGCAGAATATTGACAAAACAAAGGCAAGTGTAATGCAGAGGCTGATTTGGTTGCCATTTTGCAGCGCGGTGTGCAAATACTGCACTCAATCCCCAGAGCTCTACTTTGCATACTGCTCCACACAGAGTGAAAAGCTCTGCTTCCTGTTCCAGCTCCCATTCCCTCCACCTAGCTTCTTACATGCACTCCAGGTTCAGAATTTGGTGAGTGGCTCATCGGCGCCAGATGCCACATGCTGCGCCTTTCACCCAGTGGCAGCTCCACCTCTAAGCCAGAGGAGCATCTCCCCACTGCTCTTGAAGCAGTGTAAAAGATAAAAGAAAATGATAATAACAGAAGGTATTTCTCTTATTATCATTTTATTTCTAGTGTCAGCAAAGTTGTGCGGGGCAAGGCTGGGCTCTCGTGACGTCTAGGAGGAGGCATGTTTGCTGCACTCCAAAGTGTACATGACTGCTTAGCTGGCCCTCTCGAGCCGGCCAAACAGTTTTGTGCACATTGCATGATCTCCACCTGGCCACATTAGCCTGGTGGGGAACATGCCAAACCTCCCATTCCTCATCTGAGCACCGGGGCATGGCACTCAGACCATTGCAGCGTTGTGCTTGGCTTAGCGGAGGGAGCCTATGTGCTTCTTGGTTCGGGCCAGAGAGACGACGAAGACAACTGAGGAGAGGAACGCGGCGAGGAGGTAAGTGTTTTGTTGTTTTGTTTATATTTTGTACCCCTGCAACCGCCTCCCCTCCACACATGTTCCCTGCCAGCCGCTACTGCTTTCACCGCTCCTAAAAGAAAGATAAAGAAACACCAACATTACAATTGAGCCCAAGAGATCTTCAGCACGAGCTACGGTCAGTGCACTGCACCTAAATCCCTCTTAAAAGAAAAATACATCTTTATTGGAACTTTGAGTTTACAGTATTACAAAACTTTGAATTGTGAAAGTCAAGACTTTTTGGTAAAGGCCACGAGGAATTCAAGACAGTAGAACCCAGGACTCAACAGTCTAATCACTTGTTGCATCAGAGAGGATACTAACAAGAGCGAATCAGCTACCAAGAATCTTCTTATAGTAGTCTGTGCAGTAATATACAATGTACTTTGTCAAGGTAAGTGAAGACATTTTTTAAATGACAGTTCTTAGTAGGGGCTGTCAGAATCAGAAAGAGACGTCTTGCACCAGCCTCGGGTTCTTTTACTACTTACTTTCAGGTGGTTTGTGGCCCTTTAAACTTATTGCATCGACTCAGAAATAGATTTGAATTATTTATTTTAACTTCAACAAGATCTTATATGTGTGTATCAAATGTTTAACCAAAATTTGGATTTATATATGTATTCTGTATTGAGGCATTTAAATTGGCGTACTGATTTTGGCTGGGATTATTTTAGAATGTGATATACTTTAATGTTGTCTGTATCTTTTATGGTTTTAATTAACTGAATAAAGTTTAACTGAATTGAACTGAACTGAATGGCAGTGTAATTGAGAAGAGTATGCTTGAAATGCTTTGAGTGCATGCCACTGATCTTACCACTATTACCCCCTTGTGTGCATTCTAGAAAATATACTGGAGACCACCTTAGAAACCAGTTACACCTGCAATGCACTACATATATGAAAGTTTAGAATCTGAAAAGTGCCCTCACCTAGCATATAAGGAATAGTCGGCTGAGACCTCCCTCTGTTATCTCTGTCATCCTCAACCCGCTTTCCCCTCGAAGGCACACTGCCAACACACATTTGTTTACTGTGATTGCTGAGGGTAGACCAACAGGGGATTGGGTGGATAATCTTCGCTCCTGCATAACGTGGCTGTTCAGGTGATTTGACCTTGACACAAAATGTTCACTTTCCTAAAGTGAGGTATCAGTGATGGTCAATCACAGCAAGGGCACTTGTGTAAATGCAGCACTGGCCGAAGGCGCAGCAAATGATGCAGAACTGTGGGAACCATGAGACAGATCAGGAGGACCATGGGCCTATAGGTCAATCTAGTGATGAAGCCAAACCGCATTGAAAATGGCACGAGATTTAAATATATGGAGGCCCACAGACCTAAACAGTAACGAGAGAACCTGGGTGACGCAGGGAATGAGAGTTGCTAAGCGTAACATTACGAGACTGTGGGGTTCTCAAGAAGTACCAACAATCACTGCATGGAAGAAGGATATGGACTGGCGCATGTTAATGGAAGGGACAATATACGAATCAAGGGGTTGTCCTAGAAAGTGGTCACAAATATGGGTAAAGTGGAATGAGTGTAGAGGGAGTGTCTGTGAGCCTCCGTGGGGGAAGCAGTGCCACATTACGCTTCATAGTGAGTAAAACTGGACAGGTACTATATCAACGGATAGAACATGATAGATTTGGATATGATAAAGCATGACTCATTGTAATTGTACTCCGTAGTGAACTTTATAAATAGAGCGAAGAAGCAACAGACTGATGCTTGTCAATTGCTCTGGTTGTTTGGATGCTCCATTTGCCAACTCTGACTACTTGGTACACCATATTCTTGACAGTTGTTGCCCTAAACCTCTATTTCTCTTCTTCTTACTCCTGTGTTTCTTCTCCTGCCTGTCTTTGACCTACCCTTGGTTCATTTATGGTTGTTCCTTTCCATTTCCATTCCATCGCTAATTGGATTGCCCTCCTGTGAAACAACACTGTCTCCTCTCATGCATTTGATTGGATTCTTCATTGGCTAGATTCTGTTGCTATGACTGCCATGATCAGCTCTGGTGCTGTCCTGTCCTTTCCTGTTGCAAGACTTTGATTTCCTGTCCTCTTTCTTCCTGATGTGAGATTTTGTTTCCCTTTCCTGTGCCTTCCTCGAGCAAGCCTTTGATTCCTTCTCCAGTCCATTACTGGTGTGAAGCCCTTGCTCTCGGATGCCTTGTTTTGCTACCATTCTTTCGGTGGTGCTACATACGTTTAATCTGACCTTCCCTTGAGACTTTTCACTATCTCTAAGAAAAAGATCCTTGTGTTGTATTCATGGTCACTAGTTATTCTTCTGCAACGTTGAGGGTTACGTCTCATTTTTGGCCTGTATGTAATATACCCGGTAGAAAATTAGATTTTAGCACTGATCAGATATTTTTCAGTGTCCAGATATTGTTTCAGGTTCATTTTCTATCAAAGTCTGCATGTCAACTATCTTCCTCAGCATGAACCACCCATAATGAACAACTCTGGTTTCTTTTCTTACGGGCCAGCGCATTGTGTTCCTTGTTTAACCACTTCTCATTTTATCTGTGTTGGTGATCCCGGAGCAAAGGGATGTTGAGCTGATCACATCATTCTCTTGACCAGATACCTTCTAAACTCATTGAAATTAACTTTCAATAAATGGTTAAGTCTACCAACCAAAATGGAAAAACCAATGTGCCACAAACATACCACTAGTATATAAACAAAAGAATATATGTGGGAGTAGCCACCACAATTATCCATTTCAAGGTGTGATGTACACATTTGCAAAAACCTAAGAGCCATCTTTGATATTATCATTCTCATAGAACTAAACAATCCCACCAAGCAATCTGAATCTAAAACAATCACAGTAACCTCCAGCTTTGCCTACCAAAATCAACCACTGCATGGCCACGGGTCTTCACTTTATTGAGAAAGAATGGAAGCTTCAAATACAGTGTTACAAGCCAAGACTGGTATTGAGTATTCACAAATTTGTCTGTGTAAAGATTTGTAGCTGTGCTTCTAGTTTTTTAGACGTGTTTTTTTTATATGATATGATGAATTGTTTTTTCAGAGGTTTTTAAAATGTCCCTAAGTAATAGGCCCAGATTTGCAAAGGTTTTACATCAGGTTTGCATTACTTTTTTAATGCTGGCATGATACAAAATCCTGTTTGGGATTTACAAACCAACGCAAATTGGAGATTTGAGTTGGTTTGTGACAAAAAGTAACGGAAGGTAGCGCATTGCTGCCTTCCTTTCCTTTGCATCAGTGAGGCATTCCATGAGTGATGCATGGGCGTTTCACTGCATCCACCCATGGATTTTGATAAAAATCTATATATACAAAGACTTGTAGACATAGATTTAATCCAAAATCCTGTGCCTACCTGGGACGGGCGTAAGGAAGAGAAATATCTTGGTTACTCCTAGTTTTTTTCCTCTTTGCATGTGTGCTGCATTCTTCAATACACATACGTAGAGGAAACAGACTGAAAGCAAAGTTTTTCTGCAGGAAGGAACCTCTTCCTGCTCAAAATATATGCAGACCACAACGCAGACACCCTTGTACTATGTTGCAAGGGTACCCGTGCTGGTACGTGGCTGCCCAAAGTGTGTGTAGGACCAGAACTGTGTCATTTCTTTGTAGATATGGCCCCGTTCTGCTCTCTTCAGTTCACACAACGCAGCACAGCAACTTTGCTAGCCACCATGTGTTTCATGCACACTGGCCTTATGTTTTTACAGTTTTGTATTTTGCAGCGTGTTTTCAGTAAACTATGCCAAAATAAAAAGATGGAGATGTTTTCATGCAATATATGTTGACCATTTATAGCTACGTGTAATAATAAATGCCAAGGGAAAAAACTGATTTTGTGTCTTAAATATAAATATTCCACCGTTGCCACAAAACCCACAATATGCTTCACAATTTTCTGATTGTAACACAAATAAAGGTTTCAAACTCAAACGGGCGAAAAGAGAAACACCACGCCAAACACTTTGTTAATGTTTACTGTTCACCTTTCAGGTGTAAATAGCTCTTTTCAGACATTTAAAGAAATGCCACATTTTCCCTGCGGGTGTAATCACTCCCCAGTTGGTGAAAGGAGCACAGGTCCTGACTGTGCTTGTAACAATTTAGCATGTGTTATGTGAATATATATGCACCCATGTGTGTGCTGCTATTTTTATTTGAAGTGTTTAGTCATACGTGAAAAATGGTGCAAAAGGATCAGAGCTCCTTCTCTCAATTTGTGGGAAGAGCAATGTTTAAAAAAATGGTAAAATACCCCTCACACATTGAAACCTGATTCAGTGTCATGCTTCATCATTGGGGTCTTTCCGCCCCTCTGCGGGACGGGGCGTGCTATGAATTACGTAGACGCAGGAGCACTTTATTCAGTGATTGGTGAGTATGTGTAGTGCGTGGGATCATGAAAAGAAAATGTGAGATGGTTAAAAATTCTCTGGCTAGTGGAACGAAAATACTTTATTGTCTCCCCTGGCTGAGAATAGTAAAAGTGGGGAGGTGTAGATGGTGTACTATAATGACTCACCTCCTACAAGGCCGACATGTTTCAGAAGCCATCCCCTTGGCATTCTTCCTCAGGACCATAAAAACGATCTCTGTTACACCTCAATGGGTGATAGAATAAATGTACATATGCCTGATAGTCACAAACACTGTCCTTTGTTCCATGTTATGGGAGTAGATATACCACTTGTATATCTTAAGAACTTTAGAATTTAATCGTTATTGCTCCATGAGCTCACACGAGCGGTGTAGGGCGCCTTCAAATAGACAATGCTGGAAGGAGCGCGATCCTCAAAGGAAGTACCTTCTCATGGCTCGTCGGAACCTGGTTCGATAACGATTAAATTCTAAAGTTCTTAAGATATAAAAGTGGTATATTTTTCTACTCCCATAACAGGGAACAAAGGACAGTGTTTGTGACTATCAGGCATATGTACATTTATTCTATCACCCATTGAGGTGTAACAGGGAGGTTTTTTTGTTCCTGAAGAAGAAAGCCAAGGGGATGGCTTCTGAAACATGTCGACCTTGTAGGAGGTGACTCATTATAGTACACTATCTACACCTCCCCACTTTTACTATTCTCAGCCAGGGAAGACAATAAAGTATTTTCGTTCCACTAGCCTGAGAATTGTTAACCATCTCACATTTTCTTTTCACGATCTCACGCACTACACATACTCACCAATCATTGAATAAAGTGCTCATGCGTCTACGTAAGTTGTAGCACGCCCCGTCCCATAGATGGGCGGGAACACCCCAATGATGAAGCATGACACTGAATCAGGTTTCAGTGTGTGAGGGGTATTTTACAATTTTTTGAAACATTGCCCTTCCCATAAATTGAGAGAAGGAACTCTGATCCTTTTGCACAATTTTTCACGTATGACTAAACACTTCAAATAAAAATAAAAATAGCAGCACACACATGGGTGCATATATTCACATAATACATGGTAGAATCGCTATGTTGTATAACAGTGTCAAGAGGAGGATGATTCTACCTTTTTCCTCTTCACTCTCTCCTTTGATTTTTTGATTGTGCTTGTAACAAGACATAAGAGCTTATAGCACCTGTATGTAATACGAAGAGTGGCGAGAATAATTATTTCTTTAATATGAAACTGTTTTGGTTCGCATCTCACACAAATTCACTTTTACACAACCGAGAAAGTTCAGTTGTAGTTAGTACAAGAAAAAAAAGGCGCTCAGACTTCCCAAACACATTATATCTCTTTTTCAGGTTTTAAATCTTCAGTCCTAAAGTACAATATTTCCAATGCCATAATACATGTGCAACTCAAAATACTGTTATGTGGGGCTGTTTGTTAATTAAAACGTTGCACACACAGGCTCTGCAGTGTAAACACGGGTTAAACTCAAAACCGAAGGCAAGTTTTAGCACGCACTCATTAAATGAGGCACACCTTATCACTGCAAGACCTGCACACCTAAGGTACTTTCTAGAGTGCGATACTGTACCCAATGGGACAATGCTATTAGGCAGTGCACTGTCTAAAGCACGTTCATTTAGAATTCTCCGAGTTAGTGCATGAGTTGCACAGAGCGCAGCTCTGAATGAAACCATTGTTCCGTGTCCAATGTATGCGGTTTTCCGCTTTTGCACTAGTCATGAGAAATTCCGAGTAAATGTATGCGCTGAGTGCAACACGTTCACGAAGGACCTCTGGTTTGCAGTGGGCACTCCCGTTAAGAGTACCCAACAATGCAAACCTGTGCCCCTGAGCCCCAGTTGTTAATAACACCTCTACTAGGTGGTGGGCGGTGGTTTATTTTACATCGGAGGCAGCGGTGTAACGGGCCCTGCACGTCAGGAGGGTCCCATTCAGTCACAGAACTATGAATATATATCTGTGAAATATGGGAGTTTCGTGTGCTCATTAACATATTCTTCGGGGGGAGGGGCATTCTTTTGAGTCCGGACACTGGTCGAAAATCCCTTTTATGGTTGCGGATGAACGAACGGTCGAGCAATTCAAAATGCATTACTTGTCTTTTAAGAGTTTCCAGTAAAAATGGAAACAAAGAGATTGGCATTTATACGACAGTAAGAGCCATATTCCTCAGTTGTCCCAAGAGTAATGTTGCAGTAGGGCCGTTGTATTATCTATTATGCGGCTAGGCCACTGAAAATATTCGCATAATTCGATTTCCTGGGAGGCACCATTTCTGAGATTCATTATCAAGCATTTCACTCCGATTTCAACGAGTCTCACCTTTCCGATGAAGTAGTAGTAAATTTGGAGTAATACTTTACTACCGTGAGTGAATGAGTGCAAGGGCAAAACAGTTTGCCCGGGTGCTGGGCAACTTTGTGATCCCGCGAGTCCAAAGGCAGGACTGAGAAGACAATCCAGGAAGACGGTCTGTTAGCAATGCTTGCTCAGGCATTGCTATTTATAGAGCTGTTAGTAAGGAGGCTGGCCATGTATTAGCCACCTACTCGGACAGGACATGAAATACTTTCCTGCTTCGAAAGGGCCGCCCTTAAATCACGGCAACTTCTTGTTTAGCTTCCATTGTGTTAGATCACCAGACAAGAATACTCCATTAAAAGCACAAGGAAGGAAACCGGAATGACACGCCTTCCTTTTTATGGCCACACGGATCGGCTGCGCTCACTCAAAAGAAGAAAGCCTTCTCATAAACAACTTTACATCATTTCCTGCTACTGTATATATTTTACCAGGACCGGATTTTTATTTAAATAAGAAGATTGCGTCAACTTCAAGGTATGTTCTCAGTCCATTTTTTAAACAAGGGGAGCTTTGAGACAAGTGTCCCTTCGTACGATTCCCAGTGTGTACCTTCCCACTTTTCCTTCCCTCAAATACATTTTCTTTAAGAAATTTAGGATATTCTGTGGGAAGACACGGGGCGTCTGTCTACACTTAATTCTTTTACCAGGTGACACCAACCCTGCCTTCTCGAACCCTGGAAGTGAATTGACCTAGTTTGGGCGTCACCAGAGATGCAATCAATGAAGGACAGCAGGTCACATTATTGATCGGATAAGATCCCTGCCAAGCAGGTTTTACACGAGTGCTTGACACGTGACGTCCAACATGCCTATGAATAGAAGCATTTGCCTTGGGTGACTTTCGACCCTTAGTGGATGTAGTTAAACAGACAGAAAAAATGGTCAGCATAGCAATACATTTTGTTGACATGATTGAGCTGTGGAGCACTAATATTTCTTCCTCTCCTTCCAAGTGAATGTATTGGATTTATGTAAATTTATGAGGTGGGGCTATCAGTGCTTAGTTTGTGCAAGAATGAGTGACGGTGCCCAAAAATCTGCTCAAGAACCGGTGGAATTAAATGTTGCCTACCAAATACAAAGGCTGTGTATTCTTAAGTACACTACATGCCTTTTAATTCCCTATTTAGCCACTTCTTTATTTCACTCCTGCAGCTTCCTGCTTTCTCCCTTTGTGACTTTTTTTCAGTCTTTCTCTTCATCAACCTTTCAGCTTTGTGCGCTTTCCCTTCTCTGATGCAGAGAAATAGTGCTGGTCCCCAAAAATAAGTGTCAGTGGCCTCCACAGGCAACCCCAGGCTCAAAATAAGCACTGGGGTTATGCTGGAGCTAAGTTAAGACTTAGTATTACAACCCTTTTTATATGAATGTTCACTCCAAGATAGATTGTTGATCTACTTCTGGGAGAGCTTTTCAACCACTATCCGGCATCTGTGCTTCTCTTCTGCGGCTCTTTTAGCCTTTCATTTTCTGTTTGCATCTTCAAGAACAAGTGTGGCTGACAGATTGGTTTGAATGGCACTTCTTCATGCATATGGATTCACAAATATTCATTCATTTGAGATGGAGCCATGCCACTGCTCAAGATGGCCACTCTCACCTGAGCTCCATGGGAGAGAAAACAAGGTCACTGCTGCAGACAATGCCATTGTGGTCATGAAAGGAGGACGATCCCCAGCCGTGGAGGTGGATGCTCTGATTCCCATGCCATGCTCATAGAGCTTGTCTCATCTCCTACAGTGATCCTGATGCTGCCGGTGCAGCATAACTCTCCTTGAGCACTGACTCACCGCAGATGCCTGTCCAGGGGTGGACACCGCACTGCAGACACAGCTTCACCACAACAGCGGCCTATTGCAGTGATGATTGGGCCGATCATAGCCCGGGGCACCCAACACCCACTGAGATACTTCGGCTGCCTCCCCTCAAACTAGGATAATGGGGAGGTTGGACCCCTGCCCCACTGAGCCCCTGAGGTGAGCATAGTTGTGGTTGAGGTGCCCCCTTCACCTGTTTTCCCCAAGAGGCGCTGCCAGGAAATACAGATGACCAGAGGGGTGGACTGCGCTACACAATTTTTTCTTCCCCTTTCTGATGACAGCTTCCCCCTCACAAACAGCGGAGCCTGTGGCATATGGGGGACATAGTCCTAGGCATGCAAGCATAGCTACGCTTCACCTGTGGCTCGATTCTAGAACTAGCGGACCATGGATGCAGAACTCTTACTCTTACTCAAACTGACCCTTATCTTCTAGGGTGGGTCTCCCTGCAAGGACCTGCTACAGATGCTTTAAAGAGCCCACTACTGGCTGGACTGCTGATGACTTCTTTTCTTTAATCTTCACTTACACAGATGGGCCACTATAAGGACCACCCCCCCTTGACCCTGGGATCATGTACAGCCTCTCTAAACAGCCCAATTTCCTGGTGGTGGCCTACACCTGGTCTGCTGATTCAAGGCTCTGTGTGATCCATTTGCGCCCCTCCTTGATCCAATGATTGCAACCCGTAAACACTCTAGACAGCTGCCTTTCACTGAAGTGGTGGGTGGCGAGAAGCAATCTCCCACCCTTGTGCCAACAACACATTCTGCCACATCTGATGAACATCCAGAAGTCATTTTTAGAGAAATTACTTCCATTGGAACCCATCTAGCCGCTGTGGATGGGAATAATTACTGATTTTACACTGTATATAAAAGGCATCACAACAGACATGGGGCTGTTTCATACTCTTCTGGACTCCTTGGATCAACGCCTTACACAGATTTGGAGAATATCGAACAGGAAATTTAGCACATAAAAAAAAATCATTGACATGGAGGACCACTCCCTTGTCACACCAGGAATCCCTGAGAATCTGGAACACTCTGACATGTATCATTGTTACTTGACTATATTATGAAAATCACGCAGTTGTCCTACACCTCCCCTTAAATTACAGAGGGCTCACAGGATCCGGACTCACCAACCGCCTGAGTCTTGGACCACCAAGCCTCGCCCTTATATTACCTACATTCTAAGACATGCTCATATGCAACAGATCCTCTTTGAGGCCTGCAAACATGATCCAGACACTAGTGTCAAACAACAAGAATTCCTGGCCGTGCATCCCAAGTAGTGGAAATGAGATATCAATTTTGGATTATTAGAAATCGCCATCATGTGGAGCACTATAAAATGCTGTTCCAGAGACTTTAGCAACCCACAGGAACTAGCCCGATTCCTGAACTCCCTGAGTGACGTCAGCATGGATACCTCCCAACCTCAACATATGGACACAGATGTAACAGCTGCCTCCTGCCTTGATCCACCATGCCAGTGGCTCCCACAGGACCAGCCTTATCAAACATCACAAGACAGGGTACAACTGATAAAAACTGTGGCAGAACTGACCCACTCTGAGGAAGTGATAAATCTAGATCCCCCTGTAACTGGCTCCCTCCTGGGCCGACAAACACAACCTACCCCCCTGAATGAGATCCAGGACTCCCCCTAGAACGTCTTGCACCCAGCTCTAAGTAACATATCATGGGGCTGTTGGGCCATGCTTTCTAGCATTATGCTTCAGACCCACCCCCTTACAATATTCCCGCCCCAATTCCCGCAATATACCCACCCACCTCCCCGTATCCTATATCCCCTTTATTTACCCCTTACACCCCCTTATAGGCTGGATGCCACCGTAGATCACCTATTTCCCCTTTGGCCTACAGCTCACTCCCTGCCTTCATTCTGCAGTTGAATAGTTATACAACTGTTTTTACAAGGAGGTGCGCCTCTGACCACAAATGTTTATTGTGGATAATAGCTTTATGATGTTTATTGTGTCTGCATATGTATGCACTATTATATCCACTTGAAAGTGTTCGGCCGGATTGGTACATCCCCACACCATACGTCACGGACTGCCAACATGGGGAATCGACCGGATCGCATATGCTTCAGTTATGGTTTCCGCCCCCCTTCAGGCCACTGAAGTATTGGGCACCCTCTTAGCCGTTTTGTTCCCTGGGGATTCCACACATCCTACATGCACTAAGCACCACTCAGACTATATTACACCCTATCCTAAGACAGCTTATTGATGCCATTCCTCCCCTCCTGGCTAGATGGCAAGCACTGATATCCCCAGGTTCCTACACTTCACCTCCTAAGGAGATTCAGTGTCCTGTATCTGCTCGAGATGCTCTTCACTTAGGAGCACCCATTTTTTCCTGAATTCCATACCAATTTCCCAGCAGACAGATGGGTGGCTGCTCCCATAACCCTACTAGTCTTTATGCCCATTTAAGTTTAAGCCATGTGGACCGATCGCACAGGAAGATCCCTCTTCTGCCTTTTCTATCCTCACTTTCTCCTACATCCTACCTATCCCCTCCCTCACCCGATCTGCCACAGCTGCTGCCTATTGCTGTTAATGTTACTAGCATTTCCCGCTGGCACTCACCCTCTTTGCTGATTACAATTGTCTCCCCGGAGAGCCTGGACTCTCTGCAGATAGCTTAGGAATCAGGATACAACTTCATTTTCCTCACCGTACATGTAACAACCATCTTAACTTGAGAACCAATCACATCACTCCTTATCTACCCATGGTCCTCACTCTGAGGCCCTTTCATATATTGCACTACCACCCACAGCTGTCCCCTCCCTCTCCTCCCTATAGTCTCCCAGGCCTCTCCCCCAGATGCTTGCTTATACACGTGTCACCTGGGTGACAGTGCCCACTCCCTCATACTTCTGTCCACTCTATTCCCAAGAACCTTGCATTTCTCTATCACAGTACCTGCCGTTATGGCCTCACAACCCCATATAATTATTTCCCTTAATGTAAACTCACTGACCAACTACATAAGACACAATAAAAAACTTTCCTATTTAGCCACGCAAGGCGCGGACATTGCACTCATACAAGAAACACACCACTCCCCAACAGAGGTCGATAAACTGAGAAGAGACTGGGTGGGAAAGATCATCTACAGCTGCATATCTTAAGACCCCCTTCCCACTGCATCATCTTCTTTGTCCCCTCAGTTATCCTGAAAAAGTGGAGTGCCTATCCTTATTCATAAAGCTCTATCCTGCACTGTAATGAAAAATTGGACAGACGATGGTGGGCACTATGCGAAACTTAAGATCAGCTCTAAAATACTTGGGATTGGGTCAATATATGCTGCTAAATCCACATTTCTCTCCCGTCTCCACAGGCCGCTAACTGAGATTGCCATCCCTCATATTGCGTTTGGTGGGGACTGGAACTTAGCTCCAGATCCAATATTGGATCAGTACATAAAGTGAGTCACTGTTCCTTGTAGAGGAAGAAAGAGGAAGAGACTTTTGTCGTGTGCTACTCTATCTGTGGGAGACAGTTTGTCCTCATCTTAATGCCCTCACACACCCGAAGGATGTCATGCTTCGTCATTTGGCCTTTGCTCCTTGTCGGGCCGGTGCTGCAATGCCATATGGGTCCCCCGAAGGGTCTCTTTATCGGAGATCTTTTGATGAGAAGCCGTTTGGGTGCATGGGTGTAAGTGGCAGTGAAGTCTAAAGTGGTGTGTTAAAAAATGACTGGCGGGAGAGTGGGTACTATTTATTAGGGTGATCCCTCTGTGATTGTTAAAACAAAGTTTGTGGTGCTGCTCTACGGTATATAATGTCCTTCTGTAGCTGGATATATGTCCCTAATCAACATATATAATGTTCAACATGTTTTGTGCTTTATGTGGTCTCAGAGGGATATCCAAAGGGCTTCTTCAGGACCAAACACAGAATTAGCGGCACTAGTTAGTTCATGCCGCAACTGATACTAAAACTGAACTTGCAGAAAGAGGCAAGAGAGGTGCAGAAAGAGAAAAGAGGGGTCCATAAAGAGGAAAGAGATCTGCAGAAAAAAAGCAACAGAGGAGCTGAAAGAGGCAAGTGCGGTGCAGAAAGAGGCAAGAGATCTGCGGAAAAAAGCAACAGAGGTGCTGAAAGAGGCAAGTGAGGTGCAGAAAGAAGCAAGAGAGGTGAAGAAACAAGGAAGAGAAGTGCAGAATGAAGTAACAGAGGTTCTGAAAGAGGAGTAAAGGGTGCAGAAAGAGCAAGAGAAGTTCAGAAAGAGGCAACAGATGTACAGAAAGAGGCAAGAGAGGTACAGAAAGAGGGAACGGGGCACAGAAAGAGGCAAGAGAGGTGCAGAAAGAGAAAAGAGGGGTGTAGAAAGAGGCAAGATATCTACAGAAAAAAAGCAATAGAGGTGCTGAAACAGGCACCTGAGGTGTAGAAAGAGGCAATAGATCTGTAGAAAAAAGCAACAGAGGCAAGAGTGGTGCAGAAAGAGGGAAGACAGGTGTAGAAAGAGGCAAGAGAGTTGCACAAAGAGGGAAGAGGGGTGCAGAAACAAGCAAAAGGGGTTCAGAAAGAAGCAAATGAGGTGCTGAAAGAGGCAAGAGAGGTGTATAAAGAGGCAAGAGAGTTACTGAAAGAGGCAAGTGAAGTGCAGAAGGAGGCAAGAGAACTGCAGAAAGAAGTAATAGAGGTGTAGAAAGAGGCAAGAGAGTTGCACAAAGAGGGAAGAGGGGTGCAGAAACAAGCAAAAGGGGTGCAGAAAGAAGCAACAGAAGTGCAGAAATAGGGAAGAGGGGGTGGAGAGAGAGGTAAGAGGGGTACAGAAAGGAGCACAACAGGTGCAGAAAGAAACAAAAGAAGTAAATAAAGAAGGAACAGAGGTGTAAAAAGAGGCAGAAAGGGTGCAGAAAGAGGTAAGAGGGGTACAGAAAAAGGCAAGAGAGGTTCAGAAAGAGGAAAGAAGAATGCAGAAAGAGGCAAGAGGGGTACAGAAAGAAGCAAATGACATGCATAAAGAGGCAACAGACACAGAAAGAGAGAAGAGAGGTGCCGAAAGTAGAAGAGATTTGCAGAAAGAGGCAGGAGAAGTGCAGAAAAACAAAGAAATGTGCAGAAAGAAGCAGCAGAAATTCAGAAAGAGACAAGAAAGGCGCAGAAGGAAGCAAGAGTGGCTTGCACACCATTAGTACCAATTTAACACCCACATTTAGCAATAAGTAACAGGTGACCATTTTAAGTTTGCAAAGGGCTTTCCACCACACTTTAACACTTGTCGCTGCATTTTTGGTAGCGTTTGAGGTGTTTGAGCTTGACACAAGGCTTTTTTTCAAATCTGCAGGTTAGGGAGCAGATGATGAATTATGTGGCTAATGCAGAAAATGTATAATTGTGCAAAAGTTGGTGCAGCCAAACAGTCGCATAATTTCAGTGGCCCTGCTCATATCTCTGACTAGGCCCACAAGTGCTCCTCAGTGATTCCTTCTTTTTTTGTCTCACTGAGTTCATAGTTGAGCTTCTGTGGAAACGAGGAAGACTAAACCTGAGGTTACCACTCCACATTACAGACTACCATACCACATAAATTACTCTCCATAACACATCCCATTCTACATAAACCCTATACACTAAATGCCACATACTTTCCATCCACATAATTTCACTGCACAACATACCACATAATTCCACTACACACAACGTACATCCACTCCACTCCAAAAAACATGAGTAAAATCTTTTTCATTTACAATGCCAATAGCTCTAATTCTCGCAAATGTGAAACCTATTACATTGCAAACACTTCTTTAACTAGTAGTCGCGTTTGCAGAGTGGTGGAGAAAGGGTGCTGGGCCTCCGACTAGCGCTCAGGATTTCCATGGCGTAGGACTTATAGGAGGTACCAGGAGTGCTTCTTGGCCCCAAAGTCCCTCAGAAGTAAACTGGACTTCATCCCCCATCCGGTATTCTCCCTGTAGGCATGTTTGCATAGTGATGAAGAAAGGGGGGCATGGCCTCCGAAGATGTCTTAGCAATCCAACTGAGTGGGACTTAATGGAGGTAACAAGAGGACATCCTTGGGGGCCAACTACCCCTCTTATTACCTCCAGTAATTCCCACACAGCAGGATTGCTAAGTTCTCATAGCATGCCACGCCCCCTTTGCACACCACTCTGCAAACCCGCTCCCTGGCGCGCTCTTGAATGGGGATTGAAGTACCCTTCACTGCTGGGGGTCCTTTAGGGGCCAACTAGCCTACATCTTACCTCCAGTAAGCCCCACACACTGGAATTGCTGAGAGGTGGCCAAAGGCCATGCCCCCTTTCCCCACCACTCTGCAAACGCACCTCCTGACGCATTCTAAGTTGGGGTATTAAGTCCCCTTTATTCCTGAGGGTTCCTGGTGGCCAACTAGCTCACCAGGTACCTCCAGTAAGTGCCACACACCTGGATTGCTGCGAGTGATCCGAGGCCATGGCCCCTTTTTACACCACTCTGTAAACGCGGCTCCTGGCGCACTGCTGCTCGGGGGATGAAGTCCACTTGTGTCCTTCCGTGGACCAATATTGGCCCCGTGGACCCTATTGCCTGGTGCTTGGCCATTTCAGAAGTATATTTAAGGAGGGGGGCCACGCTGCCTCCCTCTCCAGGCCGATTTTGGCATCAGGGACCCCATCCCTCGGGGCCTGGCCATTTATTATTTTCAAAATAAAGGGAGGGGGTCGCGTAGCCCCCTCCCGGGCCACTTCTGGCCCTAGGGACCCCATACCCCGGGGCCAGCCCTCAGCGTTGTGGACTGTGGGGGGAGCCCCAATACCCCCACGGTCCCTGCCAGCTCCCCACCTCCTGCGGGAGCCGGCATTGCTTTTGGGCAAGGGGAGCTGCAAACATGCGTTGAAGTGAGAGCAGGTTTCCTGCTCTCGCTTCAATGGAGCAAAGCAGTGTTTGCGATGGCAGGGCGGGAGCCATGCTCGCCCCCCTGCCATAGCAAACGGCATTGTCCCAGGCGTGGGCACCCTGGGACATTGCAGAAGCCGGCCCTGGGGGATGGTGGTCCCCAGGACCATCTAGGGCACCAGGAGGGGGCCCACATGGCCCCTTTCCCAGCATTTTTAAAGTCCTGGGGAGGTGGTGGTCCCCGGGGCCAGGGATCCATAACGGACCCCTGCCCTTAATTTAAAATTGCCCCAGGGAGGTGGTGGACCCCGGGGCTGTGGGGTGGCCGTGTGCCCCTTGCATATGATAAACAAAGCACCAGGTAGGTGGCAGTCCTCGCTGCTGTGTGGGTCCCCACACCATAATTAAGAATTGCCCCCGGGACCTGGTCCACCCGGGGGCTTGAAACAAACAAAGCGCGGGAGACTGCACCTAATTTTTTAAAATAATTTTGGCCGGATTCTCGCACCCAGCAGGAAATCGGCTGAAATAAAAAAAAATGCTTTTTTTGGGCCTGGGGGTTCCTGTGAGACCACCTGAGCAGGCCTAGGGTGTCAGGGTGTTTCTACCCTACCACCTTTTCTTGTTTTTTTAACATTTTCTTAACTGTTTTCTTGGGACTCGGTTACTGAGTCACAAGATGGCTGCCAACACATTCTGGTTTGGAGTGTTGCCAGCCAATTAGAATGAAGCTCGTGCTCCTCCTCAGAGCTCAGATAAATACATTTTTTATTTTAAAGCAACTACTGAACAGATTTACACCATTTGAAAAAAAAGTCGCTTTCTGGACCAAGAGCTACATTTCTGCCAAATTTGGTGTAATTTCGTTGAGCAGTTCGGGCTGTAACTGTGTCTAAAGTTCTTATGGAAATTAACATGGGGAAAACGTGTTTTGGAACCCCCCCTTTTTTGCTTGGCCCCTTCTTAACAAATCACCCCAAAACTTTCAGGACAGGAGCTGACCTGAGTGAACCATTAGTTTTGAAAATTTCGCGTAGATTCGTCAAATGGCGCCAAAGATATTGGCAAAAGAAAAAAAGCTTTTTGAATAGAAACAAGGTAATATATATATATATATATATTCACTTAAAAAACCATAGGTTTCACACATGTTATAGTTAGCTGGACATTTCACTCGTAAAAAACCAATGAAATTCCCCCGTTCTAGTTAGTGCAGGCAACTATAACTCACGCGACCGCAATCCTCTGCTGATGACGTCAGATATTACATCACTGATGACATATGTGTCTTTATGAAAAATAAATATTTGTAATATATGTATAGCTAAAGATTAATGGAAGAAGACATGGGCAAATAAGTGTCTAAATACAGTGATGTAATATCTGACGTCATCAGCAGAGGATTGCGGTCGCGTGAGTTATAGTTGCCTGCACTAACTATAACGGGGGAATTTCATTGGTTTTTTACGAGTGAAATGTCCAGCTAACTATAACATGTCTGAAACCTATGGTTTTTGAAGTGAATTTGCAAGGTTTTTTAAATGCTAATTCGTAACTATAACGTGTGTGAAACCTATGGTTTTTTCAGTGAATATATAAACATATAAATATAATCTGCATATCTATATAAATATAAATTCATGCAAACATATACATATATGCACATATATGCATGGTATGTACATGAAAGTTTGAAAAACTCTAATACAAGCAAAGCTAAAAAGCCACCTAATTACAAACAGAATTGCTTTAACTTAAACGAGGGCGAGACCTTTTGCATTTTCAATGCTTGTTTACTTTGATTCCATCAAGAAGGCATTCAGATGTGTCCCACATTTTCCATAAATTCTGAATGGTAGCACTCTAGTTGCTCATTAGATCACTGTAGTAAAGCTACTGCTCACCCGGGAAGTCTGCTGCTGGTATTGAAAGTGCATGTTTCAGTCTGCATGTCAGAATTTTTTAATGAAATAGAAGAGGATTTGATAAGTCACTCAAAATGTGCCCTAATTTTTCTTTTTTCCTCACTAATCATAATTTCTATGGCAAAATGAACCTCCTCATTGTGTTCCTTTTAAATTAAACTACTCACTCTCTACTACTCACTCGCTACTACTTTCTACTACTCACTCTCTATTACTCACTTTCTACTACTCTCTACTACTCTACTACTCTCTACTACTCACTCTCTACTACTCACTCTCTACTACTCTCTACTACTCTCTACCACTCACTCTCTACTACTCTACTACTCACTCTCTACTACTCTCTACTACTCTCTCTCTACTACTCTCTCTCTCTACTCACTCTCTACTACTCACTCTCTACCACTCTCTTCTACTCTCTACTACTCTCTACTACTCTCTACTACTCTCTACTACTCACTCTCAACTACTCACTCTACTACTCACTCTACTACTCTCTACCACTCACTCTCTACTACTCTCTCTCTCTACTACTCACTCTCTACTACTCACTCTACTACTCTCTACTACTCTCGACTACTCTCTCTGCTACTCACTTTCTACTACTCTCTACTACTCACTCTCTACTACTCACTCTCTACTACTCACTCTCTACTACTCTACTACTCTCTACTACTCTCTCTTCTACTCACTCTCTACTACTCACCCTCTACTACTCTCTACTACTCTCTCTCTACTACACACTCTCTACAACTTGCTCTCTACTACTCACTCTACTACTCACTCTACTACTCACACTCTACTACTCACTCTCTACTACTCCCTACTACTCCCTACTACTCACTCTACTACTCACTCTCTACTACTCTCTACTACTCACTCTCTACTTCTCCACTACTCTCTACTAATCACTCTCTACTACTCACTCTGTACTACTCTTTACTACTCTCTCTACTACTCTCTACTACTCACTCTCTCTACTACTCACTCTCTACTACTAACTCTCTACTACTCACTCTCTACTACTCTCTCTCTACTACTCTCTACTGCTCACTGTCTACTTCTCTCTACTACTCACTCTCTACTACTCTCTACTACTTACTCTACTACTCATTCTCTACTACTCATTCTCTACTACTCTCTCTCTGCTACTCAGTCTCCACTACTCACTCTCTACTACTCTCTACTACTCACTCTCTAATACTCACTCTCTACTACTCCCTCTACTACTCACTCTCTACTACTCTCTACTACTCCCTCTCTACTACTCTCTACTTCTCACTCGCTACTACTCTCTACTACTCACTACTACTCTCTCCTACTCACTCTCTGCTACTCTCTCTACTGCTCTCTACTACTCTCTCGACTACTCTCTCTCTACTCTCTACTCTCTATTACTCATCCTCTACTCTCTACCTTTCTCTACCTCTCTCTCTACTACTCTCTACCTCTGTACCTCTACCTCTGTACCTCTACCTCTCTACCTCTTCCTCTCTACCTCTACGTCTCTACCTCTACATCTCTACCTCTCTACCTCTCTCTACACGCACACATATGCACATATATGCATTTATATATATGTATGTGTATATATATATATGTATATACATACATATATAAACATATATATAATCTGCATATCTATATAAATACAAATATAAATGCAGGCATACATATACAGATATGCATGTTATTTACATGAAATTTTGAAAAACACTAATAAAAGCAAAGCTAAAAAGCCACCTAATTACAAACAGAATTGCTTTAACTTAAACGAGGGCGAGACCTATTGCATTTTCAATGCTTGTTTACTTTGGTTCCATCAAGAAGGTATTCAGATGTGACACATTTGCCATAAATTCTGAATGGTAGCACTCTAGTTCCTCGTTAGATCACTGTAGTAAAGCTACTGCTCACCAGGGAAGTCTGCTGCTGGTATTCAGAGTGCATGTTTCAGTCTGCATGTCAGAACTTTTTAATGAAATAGAAGAGGATTTGAGAAGTCAAAATGTGCCCTAAGTTTTCTTTCTGCAGCACTAGTCATAATTTATATGGCAAAATGAACCCCCTCATTTTGTTCCTTTGCAAATTAAATGTTTTAAATGTTACCACTTTATTCCAATCAAGATGGCTGCAGGTGTGCCATACCTTTGTCATAAGTAAGACTGTTAGCGCTCTAGTTGTTCTTTAAAACACTCTGGGAATTTTGTCATTGGGCTACATCTCGGTGATATTTGTGCTGCATTTGGGCTCTTTTGTCTCTGGTGGCCATCTTGGGAGACTTGTTATGAAGTTTCCTAATTTCCTCATTTACTGCAGTCTCCTCAGTAGGCATACTGTCAGTTTTTTACTTTGATTCAATGAAGAAGGCATTCTGATGTGTCACACATTTGCCATAAATTCAGAATGTTAGCACTCTAGTTGCTCATTAGATCACTGTAGTAAAGCTACTGCTCACCAGGGAAGTCTGCTGCTGGTATTGAAAGTGCATGTTTCAGTCTGCATGTCAGAATTCTTTAATGAAATAGAAGAGGATTTGAGAAGTCACTCAAAATGTGCCCTAATTTTTCTTTCTGCAGCACTAATCATACATTCTATGGCAAAATGGACCCTCTCATTTTGTTCCTTTTTAAATTAAATGTTTTAAATGTTACCACTTTATTCCAATCAAGATGGCTTCAGGTGTGCCATACCTTTGTCATAAGTAAGACTGTTAGCGCTCTAGTTGTTCTTTGGAACACTCTGGGAAGCTGCAGTAGAACACAAAGGAATCAACTGACAGTCTCTGCCCTTGTTGGATGTACATGTTTTACTGAGAATGTCAGACTTCATTCTCACATGACTGAGAAAGATAATGTGAATTTACAGAAAATATGCTCTCAGTTTAGCTTATAGATCACCTTCCAAACCTCTGTGGGAAAAGCATGTGAAAATAGTTTTCTCTCAAACATGATTCATGATATCCCAGCAGAAGGCTTTTTCACATGGTAAAATCACCTTAGAACATACTACAATTCCTAAAATGAGTATGGTACCATCAACAAATGATTTATAATGTAACTAAAGTCTTAAAACCTTCTATTAACTGCAATGCTTTTTAATGAGGTGCTATCATGTATATTGGTCCCAAGATGGCTGCCAACACTTCTTGGATGAAGTGCTGAAAGCCAATCAGATCTCACAATGAGATGTGTGGTTAGGCTCCGCCCAGATATGTATATGATTTTACTTTTGATTTTCTCAGGAACTACTGAACGGATTTACACCATATATGCAAAAGGCACATGCCTGACCTGAGGACTACCTCTTTGCCAAATTTCAAGTAATTCTGTTCAGCCGTTCTGGCTGTAGCTGTGTCTAAAGGTCCTATGGAAAAATGCATGGGGAAAACGCGTTTTGGGACCCCCTTTTTTCTCAGCCCCCGCTTGACGAATCACCCCGAGACTTTCAGGGTAGGAGCTGAACGGAGCGCCCCATTAGTTTTGAAAATTTCGTGAGGATTCGTCAACCGGCGCCAAAGTTATTTAAAATAGAATTTTGAGATTTCCTATGGAAACTAGGTTGTAACTATAACTATCTACTGGCGACCGCCAGTAGATAATATATGGATTGATAAAGGCTGCTGTGTCAGCAGAAACATGTATCTCTTGTCTGCTGGGTCGGAGGAGTCTCTATGCAATAAAAAAGCCTTAATTCAGTAGCTCTCGTGTGCGTGCTCTTTTCCATGTGGAGTAGGGGTTATTTTGTATTTATATACACATATATATATAAGATTCCTAAACTTTTTAGAAACACTCAGTCACTGGATGATGTCATCAGTGATGTCATTTGAAATGTCATCAGTGATGTCACCGACTATATCATGAGTGATGCAATATGTGACGTCATCAGCAGTACATTGTGGGGGCGCAAGTTATAGTTAGCTCAGCTAACTATAACAGCTGAATTTCTCTGGTGTTATATGAGTGAAATGTCAGCCTAACTATAATGTCCCTGAAACCTGTGTTTTTTTCAGTGAATATCGAAGGTTTTTTAAACGCTAATTCCTAACTATAATGTCCCTGAAACCTGTGGTTTCTATAACGTCCCTGAAACCTGTGTTTTTTTTTCAGTGAAAATATATATATATATAATATATATATAATATATATACATATAATTCACTCAACAAACCATAGGTTTCAGGCACGTTATAGTTAAGAATTAGCATTTAAAAATCCTTAGAAATTCACTGAAAAAACCATAGGTTTCAGGGGCGTTATAGTTAGCTGGACTTTTCACTCGTACAAAACCATTCAAATTCCCCCGTTATAGTTAGTTCAGCTAACTATAACTCGCGTACCCGCAATGCACTGCTGACGACGTCACATATTACATCACTCATGACATGGTCAGTGACATCACTCATGACATCACTGATGAAATCTCAAATGACATCACTGATGACATCATCCAGTGAATGTATGTTCTTCTGAAAATTACAAAAGTTTTATATATGTATATCTCAAGGTCGAAAGAAGAATAAATGGGTATATAAGTGTCTAAATGGATGATTTGTTTTTGAAAAATTGATTGTATAACTGACTGATTAAGTGTATCTCAGTGAATACATGGCTTAGTGAGTAATGTTTAAATATGTAAATATCTGAATCAGTCTCTCACTTTGTGTATAAGTGGCTGCATGGGTTGGTGAGTAGCTACATGAGTGTCTATATAGGTTATTAGTTGGTTTTTTGAGTATCAGTATGAGTGTCTGAGTGTCTGTATGGTTCGGTGGGGGGTATTACGTAGTGCATAGGTGCATGAATGAGTGACTCACTGTTTGTATGTGTATGTGTATGTCAGCATGTGTGCAGGACTGTATGGGTGGATGAGTGTGTGCATGGGTGTGTTAGTGAGTGAATGACTGTCTCAATAGTGTCTTTATGAGTAACTACATATGTTTTAAACTAGTATATGTGACTATTGGTGTATATAAGTGAGTATATGTGAGAGTGAGAGATTGAAAGAGTTCCTGTATGAATAAGTATGTGTTTCTATAAGTGATTGTTTAAAAGAGTAAGTATGTGTAAGTTTCTGTAGAAGTAAGTGTGGTGGTGTGTGTATAAATGTATATGCAAGTAAATGGATGTTTGATTCTTTATTAGCATGAGTGACTGTGTGTGTGAGTAACTCTATGGATGAGTGGCGTTGTGTAACAGGATGTATAGGTGTATGAGTACATATGATGAGTGAGTACATGTATGAGTGACTGTATAGGACTGTTGGTGAATGAGTGGATGTGTACGTGGATCGTAGAATTACTGAATAGGTTATTGTAACTGGTATTGGTATGTTCATTGTTTTGAAAATTTTAGTTTCTATTTTTGAATGTGTGTATCAAAGGTTATATTAGGGGGAAAGGAGGTCTGCCACTCTATCACAAGGATGATGTCATCAGTGATGTCATCAGTGATGTCATTTGAGATGTCATCAGTGATGTCATGAGTGATGTCACTGACCATGTCATGAGTGATGTAATATGTGATGTCATCAGCAGTGCATTGCGGGCGCACGAGTTATAGTTAGCTGAACTAACTATAACGGGGGAATTTCAATGGTTTTGTACGAGTGAAAAGTCCAGCTAACTATAACGCCCCTGAAACCTATGGTTTTTTCAGAGAATTTCTAATGTTTTTTAAATGCTAATTCCTAACTATAACGTGCCTGAAACCTATGGTTTTTTCAGTGAATTTCAAAGGTTTTTTAAATGCTAATTTCTAACTATGCCTACAGATATAGGACATGTGAAGAAAGAAGAAAAAACGAACAGAAAGAAAAAAAAGAATGTGGAAAGAAGCAACAGAAGTCCTCAAAGACGAAGAAAAGTGCAGGAAGAAGGATAACGTGCAGAAAGAACAAACAGAAGAGCAAAAAAGAAGCCTTGTTGCAAAATCATCCTGTACCCTCAACTTTTTCAGACGGATACTGGTGGTAACTGAGTCTGACTAACCAGTCCTAGAGCCAGCGCTATGTTAAAAGACACTCAGAATACAGTGAAAACACCTACATACACTAGGGAACACTATGCGTTGGGGTCCCCCTGTGATTAGCATGACCTCCTCTGTAAGCCCCTAGTATATAATAGGGCAGGGGATTAAAACTACCTCTTAAAACGCGCCACAGGGCGTGTTTGTACACGTCACCTCAGGCCCCGTCCCCTGCCTTCCCCACTGTGTAAACACACCCTGTGGCCATTTTAAGTTCGGAGATTAAGTCCTCTTGAATCCTGAGGGTCCCTAGGGCCCAACTAGACCACTAGGTACCTCCAGTAAGCGCCACAGAGCTGCGTTGCAGAGAAATGTAAAAAGGGGCATGGCCTAGTCCACCTCTCAGCAACGCAGCACAGTGGCACTTACTGGAAGCACCTGGTGGGCTAGTTGGCCCCCAGGGTCCCTCATGATTGAAGGGGAATTATTTCCCCAACTTAAAACGGGCCACAGGGTGTGTTTGCACACGTTAACTCAGGCCCGGTCCCCTCCCTTCACTACTGTGTAAACACACCCTGTGGCCATTTTTAGTTGGGAGATTAAGTTCATTTGAATCCTGAGGGTCCCTAGGGTCCAACTAGCCCACTAGGTACCTCCAGTAAGCGCCACAGAGCTGCGTTCCAGAGAGGTGTAAAAAGTGACACGGCCTGGACCACCTCTCTGCAAAGCAGCTCAGTGGCGCTTACTGGAAGCACCTGGTGGGCTAGTTAGGCACCAGGGGCCCTCAGGATTGAAGGGGAATTATTTCCCCAACTTAAAACGCGCCAGAGGGCGTGTTTGCACACGTCACCTCAGGCCCCGTCCCCTCCCTTCCCCACTGTGTAAACACGCCCTGTGGCCGTTTTTTAAGTTGGGAGATTAAGTCCCCTTGAATCCTGAGGGTCCCTAGTGGGCAAAATAGCCCACTAGGTACGTCCAGTAAGCGCCATTGCATAGAGGTGTAAAAAGGGGCACGGCCTGCACCACCTCGCTGCAACACAGAGCAGTGGTGCTTACTGGAAGCACCTGGTGGGCTAGTTGGCCCCCAGGGTCCCTCAGGATTGAAAGGGAATTATTTCCCCAACTTAAAACGCGCCACAGGGTGTGTTTGCACACGTCACCTCAGGCCCCGTCCCCTCCCTTTACCACTGTGTAAACGCGCCCTGTGGCCGTTCTAAGTTGAGAGATTAAGTCCCCTTGAATCCTAAGGGTCCCTAGGGTCAAAGTAGCCCACTAGGTACCTCCAGTAAGCGCCACAGAGCTGCGTTGCATAGAGGTGTAAAAAGTGGCGTGGCCTCAGAACACCTGTCTGCAATGTAGCTCCCTGGCGCATACTGGAGATACCTGTTGGGCTAGTTGGCCCTCAGGGACCCTCAGTATTGAAGGGAAATTAATTCCCCAACTTACAACTGGCCAGGGGGCGCGTTTGCAGAGTGCTGCAAGGAGGGGGCGTGGCCTCCGGCGCGATGCCGTTCTTTTATTTTTTTTATTTTTTTAAGAAGGAGGGCTGTGTGGCCCCCCTTCTTTTTCTATTTTATTGGCCCTGGGGACCCCATCCCCCAGGGCCTGCACCCTAATTTGTTTTGTTGAGAAAAACTTAATTTGGCCCTCCAAAGGCCTTAATCGGCCCTGGGGACCCCAACCCCCGGGTTATGGCCTTTTTAAAAAAAAAATCTTTAGGAGGGGGGCTGCGTTGCCTCCCTCCTCAGGCCACTTATAGCCCCGGGGACCCCATCCCCCGGGGCCGGCCCTTGTTTTTTATTATTTAAAAAAAAAAATATTTATAGAAACACTTGGACATGCTGGACAAACCGTATGTACCTATCACCATAACGATTTGCGTGATATTCAATAATATGCGACTATGCATACAATAAATCCACGTGGAATGTATTTACACCGCTAGTGAAGCTCTGACGTGTCTGACGCCCTACCGTGCCTAATCCCGGTGTCCCCGCCGGTGGATACACTCCAAGTAGACACCCTTGTCGTTTATTTATACAAACATTGGTAGCTAATGATGGGCACATTTAATACACACGCACACCAAGCCATTCAAAGGGGATTCGACAAAAATTCGACCAAACTATGCAAGAAACCCCCCTCACGGTTGGTAAAACACACATCCACTGCCGGATGTGTAATACATTTCATTTTACTCTCCGGAAAGGAGACGAACCTCACGTGAGAGTCACAGCGTGTTCCTGGCTGAGCCCAATGCTGTGTTACACCCACCAGTTCCCGCCGAGTGCCACACACCTCTGTGTTGTATTCCACCAGCTAGTGTGTATGCTATGACACTCTCTAGCCCATGTGCACTGTAACACCACCCCGTGAATATGTCATGCCACACTTGCCTTCGCACGGCTTATATTGCCCCATCTAACGTGCCTTCCTCGATGCCTATGTTATAACACACAGCGCTATGCCTTACATATTACAATCTGGGATCCATATCTTTGTCGCAGTGCATATGCAACGTTACACTCCCCAGCACATATTTTATATTAAAACTTTAGAGACTAGTTAGGTTACACAACACTGCCCTGTGCATATTACACTCCAAGGCGCATATCGCATAGCACGCGCTAGTGCCTGTGCTATCTCGCACTCTCCAATGAATCTGTCATTGCGCACAATGAATTGCATATTATATTTCACGCCCCGGTTCATCTTATATCACACTTTTTGGTGCATAGTTTGTACCATATACTATATCTAGTTTTCATTTTCAATCGTGCTCTCAGGACTATGTTCTATATAACACTGCGTCCACCTACCCTTTTCACGGGCATTACATTTTGCGATGGGGGGTGGAGGGTCAGGGGGTGTTTCTGCCAAGTGAGCCCGGAGTCACAGTCACAAACGTCCTCTTCTTCCTGAATAAAAGTGAGATTATGCTGCATACTTGTTCATATTTTAAGTAGTTCGCACAGACACACATTTTAAAAACAATAAAGTTCCTAATACCCACTTTCTCTGAACAGTTAGCTTGCTGTCCCATCCACCTCCTCCATATCCTCTGTTGTCTGAATCCATGGACTAGTCTCCTCCCTCCTGCCATGCATGGTGTGATGTGCTGCCACTGCCCTCCATTTAGCATGATGTACCAGTCCACTCCTCCTGCCCTCCATTGCCCACTTCTATGGCCCATCATTGACCTCCTGCTTAGCCTCTGTGCTTAGCTTGCTGTCCCTATTTTCCTTCCCCCTGCTCTCCGATGTCTTTGTGCATGCCCTTGCTCCATCCTTTTTGCCCACCATGTTCCATGGACCTACCACTCCTATCTACTCTGAGTGTTCTGTTGAGATGCCACTCCCCTCCCACCTGCCTTGCATTGTCAGATGACTGTAACCTGTCCCTGCCACCTCCACCCTGCCTGTCCACATGCCATGCCCCTATCCCCTTCCTCCTGTCCTCAATGGTCCATTTTATTGCCACACCCTTCTGCCCTCCCTGGTCTGTTGTGGTGCAACTGCTCCTCCTGCCTGCCCCACGCGGTCTGTTGTGAGGCCCCTTCCCCTCAACTCTCTTGTCTGTGCCCAGGTCCTGACCATCCCTTCTATCCTCCATGGTCCTTTGTGCATGCCCCTGCACCCTCCTTCTTGCCCATCATAGCCATTGTGCTGCCACTAACCCTCCCGCTTGCCATGCATGGTCTTCTGTGCTGCCATGGCCCCTCCCACCTTCCCTGTGTGGTCAGCTAGCTGCCCCTGACCCCCTCCCACCTTCCCTCCATGGTCTGTCTGTATGCCATCATAGTCTCACTGTTGCTCTCCATGGTGTGTCGTGTTTCTAGTGCCCATCCTGCCTGACCTCCATGGTCATCTTCCTGCTCCTGCCCCCTTGCCCCCAGCCCTCTGTTTCCATGTGCAGACCCCTATTCCCTCCCTCCTGGTTTGTCTGTTCCATTGTAATGCCCCTGATCCGTCCCTACTGCCCTTTACGGTCTGTTATGCTGCAGCTTTCTCTCCATGGTCTTCTGTGCTGCCATGGCCCCTCCCACCTTCCCTGTGTGGTCAGTTAGCTGCCCCTGACCCCCTCCCACCTTCGCTCCATGGTCTGTGTGTATGCCATCACAGTCTCACTGTTGCTCTTCATGGTGTGTCTTGCTTCTAGTGCCCATCCTGCCTGACCTCCATGGCTATCTTGCTGCTCCTGCCCTGCCCCCTTGCCCCCAGCCCTCTGTTTACATGTGAAGACCCCTACTCCCTCCCTCCTGGCTTGTCTGTTCCACTGTAATTCCCCTGATCCGTCCCTCCTGCCCTTTATGGTCTGTTATGCTGCAGCTTTCTCTCCTGTCTGTCCATTATGGTCAGCTAGCTACCATTGCCTCTTGCCCCTCTGTTCTCTGTTGTCCATGTTCATGGTCCTGTCCCCTCCCTATTGCTTTCTATGGATTGTTGTGCTGCACTTTCGTCCTGCATGCCCTGTGTGGTGTATTGTGCTGCAGCAAACCCTGATGCCTGCCCTGTAGGGTCAGTTTGGTGCACCTCTCCAAGTCCCTCCTGTCCTCTGTTATCCGAGTCCATGTCCCTCCCCCAATTCCTCCTACCTACCATGATCCAATGTACCATACTTGCGAACATTTTGAACTTGGTAAGAGGGAGATTTTGAAAAATAACTGGGGTATTGATTTTCCCCTTTGAGTTACATTGAAAAAGAGGAGATTGTAGACAGGAGACAGATCAAATAAAGCCCATTTGAGCTTAAAAACATTGGACGTTTCCTGGCTGAAACGGGTCTGTTGGCATGTGTGGTTGTACTACCACTGCCTCTTCCTTCTGCCCACAATGGTCTATTATATTGCCACAGTCTCTCTTGCCAGTCCTGTATTGTTGGTTGTTGCCCCTGCCCCCCTTTCCACTGCCCTCCATAGTCTGTTGTGCTGCCACTGCCCTTCCTGCCTGCCCAGTGTGGTCAAATTGTTGCCTCTGCACTCTCCTACCTGCCTTCAATTTTCAGAGTCCGTGCCCCTGGCCTCTGCCTCTCAAGAGTATCCCAATGAACAACTAGATTGCTAACATTCTATATTTATTACAAAAGTGTGGAACGCCTGACGTCATCTTGATGTAAACAAAACTGTAATACCTAGAGCATTTTCTTTAGAAATTACATATATGAGAGGGTCTTATTTGCATCAAAATTATGGTTAGTGCTCTAAAAAACTAAAATGAGGACATATTTTCTGAGTTTTCAAATAGCGACATAGAACTTTTAACTTATTTGTAATCTTTATGTTTTTTTATCCAGTTGACCACTTGACTAAATGTTGCACTTAGGGGAGAGGATGTGGTGTTACTTCCAGAACTGCAGACTTTGCAACTGGGGAACCAGGTTGGAGTTTCTGCTTCAGCTAGACATTCTGTGATTCTGGTCAAATCACTTAGTCTCCCCATGTCTACAACCAAAATGAATTTGTTCTTGTGTGATGTAACCAATGCTAATGTAAAGCACTCCAATACCTGACAAGTCTGCACTATATAAAACTGCAAATACACAAAAAATAAGTGTTTTGCACACTTCTGTCATTGGGCTACATGTGGGCTACATCTGGGTGATATTTGTGCTGCATTTGGGCTCTTTTGTCTCTGGTGGCCATCTTGGGAGATTTGTTTGTTCTGAAGTTTCCTAATTTCCTCATTTACTGCAGTCTCCTCAGTAGGAAATGCTTTCAGGTTTTTTACTTGGATTCCATCAAGAAGGTATTCAGATATGTCACACATTTGCCATAGATTCTGAACGATAGCCCTCTAGTTGCTCATTAGATCACTGTAGTAAAGCTACTGCTCACCACGGAAGTCTGTTGCTGGTATTAAAAGTGCATGTTTCAGTCTGCATATCAGAATTTTTTTATGAAATAGAAGAGGATTTGAGAAGTCACTCAAAATGTGCTCTAATTTTTCTTTCTTCAGCACTAATCATACTTTCTATGGCAAAATGAACCCCCTCATTGTGTTCCTTTTTAAATTAAATGTTTTAAGTGTTACCAGTTTATTCCAATCAAGATGGCTTCAGGTGTGCCATACCTTTGTCATAAGTAAGACAGTAAGCGCTCTAGTTGTTCTTAAGAACACTGGGACATTCTGTCATTGGGCTATACTTGGGCTACATCTGGGTGATATTTGGGCTACATTTGGGCTCTTTTGTCTCTGGTGGCCATCTTGGGAGATTTATTTGTTATGAAGTTTCCTAATTTCCTCATTTACTGCAGTCTCCTCAGTAGGAAATACTTTCAGTTTTTTACTTTGGTTCCATCAAGAAGGCATTCAGATGTGTCACACATTTGCCATAGATTCTGAATGTTAGCACTCTAGTTGCTCATTAGATCACTGTAGTAAAGCCACTGCTCACCAGGAAAGTCTGCTGCTGGTATTCAAAGTGCATGTTTCAGTCTGCATGTCAGAATTTTTTAATGAAATAGAAGAGGATTTGAGAAGTCACTCAAAATGTGCCCTAATTTTTCTTTCTGCAGCACTAATCATAATTTCTATGGCAAAATGAACCCCATCATTTTGTTCCTTTGTAAATTAAATGTTTTAAGTGTTACCAGTTTATTCCAATCAAGATGGCTTCAGGTGTGCCATACTTTTGTCATAAGTAAGACTGTTAGCGCTCTAGTTGTTCGTTAGAACACTCTGGGACATTCTGTCATTGGGCTATACTTGGGCTACATCTGGGTGATATTTGGGCTACATTTGGGCTCTTTTGTCTCTGGTGGCCATTTTGGGAGACTTATTTGTTATGAAGTTTCCTAATTTCCTCATTTACTACAGTCTCCTCAGTAGGAAATACTTTCAGTTTTTTACTTTGATTCCATGAGGCATTCAGATGTGTCACACATTTGCCATAAATTCAGAATGTTAGCACTCTAGTTGCTTATTAGATCACTGTAGTAAAGCTACTGCTCACCATGGAAGTCAGCTGCTGGTATTGAAAGTGCATGTTTCAGTCTGCATGTCAGAATTTTTTAATGAAATAGAAGAGGATTTGAGAAGTCACTCAAAATGTGCCCTAATTTTTCTTTCCGCAACACTAATCATACTTTCTTTGGCAAAATGATCCCCCTAATTTTGTTTCTTTTTAAATTAAATGTTTTAAGAGTTACCACTTTATTCTAATCAAGATGTCTTCAGGTGTGCTACACGTTTGTCATAAGTAGGACTGTTAGCGCTCTAGTTGTTCTTTAGAACACTCTGGGAAGCTGCAGTAGAAAACAACTGACAGTCTCTGCCCTTGTTGGATGTACATGTTTTACTGAGAATTTCAGACTTCATTCTCACATGACTGAGAAAGATAATGTGAATTTACAGAAAATATGCTCTCAGTTTAGCTTATAGATCACCTTCCAATCCTCTGTGGGAAAAGCATGAGAAAATAGATTTCTATCAAACATGATTCATGATATCACAGCAGGAGGCTTTTTCACATGGTAAAATCACATTGGAACACACCACAAATCCTAAAATGAGTATGGTACCATCAACAAATGATTTATAATGTAACTGAAGTCTTAAAACCTTCTATTAACTGCAATGCTTTTTAATGAGGTGCTATCATGTATATTGGTCCCAAGATGGCTGCCAATACTTCTTGGATGAAGTACTGACAGCCAATCAGATCTCACAATGACATGTGTGGTTAGGCTCCACCCAGATATATCTATCTTTTTAACTCTCATTTTCTCAGGAACTACTGAACGGATTTACACCATTTAAGCAAACAGCATGAGTCTGAACTGAGGACTACCTCATTGCCAAATTTGGTGTAATTCTGTTCAGCAGTTCGGGCTGTAGCTGCGTCAACAGGTCCTATGGGAAAAAGCATGGGGAAAACGTGTTTTGGGACCCCCCTTTTTTCTCGGCCCCTGCTTGATGAATCACTGTGAAATTTACAGGATAGGAGCGGACCGGAGCTGGCCAAAAGTTTGGAAAATTTCACGAAGATTCGTCAATCGGCGCCAACGTTATTCCAAATAGAATGTTGCAGATTTCCTATGGAAAATAGGTCCTAACTATAACTACCTACTGGCGACTGCCAGTAGGTAATATATATTTATATATATATATATTTATATATATATATATATATATATATATATATATACAAAACCATTGAAATTCCCCCGTTATAGTTAGTTCAGCTAACTATAACTCGCGCGCCCGCAATGCACTGCTGATGACGTCACATATTACATCACTCATGACATGGTCAGTGACATCACTCATGACATCACTGATGACATCTCAAATTACATCACTGATGACATCACTGATGACATCATCCAGTGAATGTCTGTTTTTCAGAAAATTAAATGTGTTTTATATATGTATATCTAAACAATGATGGAAGAATAAATGGGTATATAAGTGTCTAAATGGATGATTTGTTTTTGAAAAATTGATTGTGTAACTGACTGATTAAGTGTATCATAGTGAATACATGGTTTAGTGAGTAATGTTTAGATATGTAAATATCTGTATCAGTCTCTCACTTTGTGTATAAGTGGCTGCATGGGTTGGTGAGTAGCTACATGGGTGTCTATATAGGTTATTAGTTGGTTTTTTGAGTATCAGTCTGAGTGTCTGCATGGTTCGGTGGGGGGTATTACGTAGTGCATAGGTGAATGAATGAGTGACTCACTGTTTGTATGTGTTGAAGACAGCATGTGTGCAGGACTGTATGGGTGGATAAGTGTGTATATGGGTGTGTTAGTGAGTGAATTACTGTCTCAATAGTGTCTTTATGAGTAACTACATATGTTTTAAACTAGTATATGTGACTATTGGTGTATATAAGTGAGTATATGTGAGAGTGAGAGATTGAAAGAGTTCCTGTATGAATAAGTATGTGTTTCTATAAGTGATTGTTTAAAAGACTAAGTACATGTAAGTTTCCATAGAAGTAAGTGTGGTGGTGTGTGTATAACTGTATATGCAAGTAAATGTATGTTTGATTCTTTATTAGCATGAGTGACTATGTGTGTGAGTAACTCTATGGATGAGTGGCATTGTGTAACAGGATGTATAGGTGTATGAGTACATATGATGAGTGAGTACATGTATGAGTGACTGTATAGGACTGTTGGTGAATGAGTGGATGTGTATGTGGATCTTAGAATTACTGAAGAGGTTGTTGTAACTGGTATTGATATGTCCATTGTTTTGAACATTTTAGTCTCTATTTTTGAATGTGTGTATCAAAGGTTATATTAGGGTGAGAGGAGGTCTGCCACTCTATCACAAGGATGATGTCATCAGTGATGTCATCAGTGATGTCATTTGAGATGTCATCAGTGATGTCATGAGTGATGTCACTGACCATGTCATGAGTGATGTAATATGTGACGTCATCAGCAGTGCATTGCGGGCGCGTGAGTTATAGTTAGCTGAACTAACTATAACGGGGGAATTTCAATGGTTTTGTACAAGTGAAAAGTCCAGCTAACTATAACACCCCTGAAACCTATGGTTTTTTCAGTGAATTTCTGAGGTTTTTTAAATGCTAATTCCTAACTATAACGTGCCTGAAACCTATGGTTTTTTCTGTGAATTTCAAAGGTTTTTTAAATGCTAATTTCTAACTATGCCTACAGAGATAGTACATGTGAAGAAAGAAGAAAAAATGCACAGAAAGAAAAAAAAGAAGTGCAGAAAGAAGCAACAGAAGTCCTCAAAGACGAAGAAAAGTGCAGGAAGAAGGATAACGTGCAGAAAGAACAAAAAGAAGAGCAGAAAGAATCCTTGTTGCAAAATCATCCTGTACCCTCAACTTTTTCAGACAGATACTGGTGGTAACTGAGTCTGACTAACCAGTCCTAGAGCCAGTGCTATGTTAAAAGACACTTAGAATACAGTGAAAACACCTACATACACTAGGGAACATTATGCGTTGGGGTCCCCCTGTGATTAGCATGACCTCCTCTGTAAGCCTAAATAAAGAAAGGTATGCTGTTCCTACAGAGGCTGTCAAGGGTTATGAAATTTGTACGAGTCAGGAGGTGGTTCCTCCCTAAGGAAAAAGACCCTCACACATCCGGCAGACTCGCTGTCATGTATCGTCAGCAGGTGGCCCAGATGTCAAGTATCATCATCAGGTCTGCTCCGAATCGGGGCGGCGCTGCAATCCCCGATCGGCGACCTGCAAGGCGCCTTTTAGTGGAGATCTTTATTCCATTCTTTGCCGGTTGGTGAGTGCAAGTGAGGGCCCTGTAGTGAAGTGCGTGTGAGATTAAGTGTGTTAAAAATAAGTAGTGGAGATCCTAGATAACCAGTTTTAATAAGAACGGTCCCACTCTTAATTAAAAACAATAACATGCGTAATCATCCAGTGAGGGTGTCTGAGTTACGCTCAAGTGGTCAACATGTTTCTTGCAATGGTCAACTAGACCGCAATTCTTCAGGACCAGAGGAGTACACACACTTATTGGTGGTGGCAGCAACTAATACTTACCACCGGTACAGCACCCTAATAAGTGGTTACTTAAAAATTAGTGATGCCTGTGAAAGAAAAGGTAAAAGGACAAACATATAAATCATAAAGATAAATTTGCTGTAAAACATTGTAAAGTCAAATCGCCTTAAAAACTGCACCCAAACAAAGTGTCATGCAGTATCAGTGATGTATAGGTACATAGCATGATACGGAGTGTTAAACACAACTTCTTAGTGACTAGATTGACCTAATAGTTAGGTCAGGCAAGGGCTGTTGCAGAACCGATATCTTTAAAAATATGCCAAAATGTGTAAAAACTTGAAGAAAGAAACAACTCACCCTGGAGTTCAGGGCGTCTCGTTCCAGCGAGCAGGCGCTAAGCAATTACACTGAATAGTACAATGTTCTATGGACACAAAAGCACCCGTACATGGGGTGTATTTAAGCAATGTCATGTATGTACAATCAAGGTTTCTACATCGTCATTTGAGGATGGCACTGTTACATGGTGTAAATTCTAAAAAAGATAATCGTTTGCATCTCGAAGGGAGATCATGCTCTGTAAGCCCCTAGTATATAATAATGCAGGGGGGTTAAAACTACCTCTTTAAACAGGCCACAGGGTGTTTTTGCACACGTTAACTCAGGCCCCGTCCCCTCCATTCACCACTGTGTAAACACGACCTGTGTCCGTTTTTAGTTGGGAGATTAAGTTCATTTGAATCCTGAGGGTCCCTAGGGTCCAACTAGCCCACTAGTTACCTCCAGTAAGTGCAACGGAGCTGCGTTGCAGAGAGGTGTAAAAAGTGGCACGGCTTGGACCACCTCTCTGCAATGCAGCTCAGTGGCGCTTACTGGAAGCACTTGGTGGGCTAGTTAGCCCCCAGGGGCCCTCAGTGTTGAAGGGAAATTATATCCCCAATTTAAAACGTGCCATAGTGCGTGTTAATAGGCATCCAATTAAGTATGCCTAGGGGAATTTAAAGCTTGCACAAACGACTGCATTCACCAGTTGCGGTGGAAGCAGGACGTTGTGACTAGCAGGCTCGCCGATTTTTAAAGGTAAGGACCGCTTTGGTGCAAACTAGATGGATAGAAGACTTGAGTAAGCATTGGGCACTCGAATGTATGTAGAGTGAGGGAGAGAATCTTTTCTCCTATGAAGGATTCCAAGACTGAAATCCTAGGAAAGGGGGAAAGTTGTGGTACTCCTTTTCTGAAGACCTTAGTCTATCAGCTTGCATTAAGCAAGTGCTCTAGGGAGGGTCATTAAGCAAGTGCTCTAGGGAGGGGCTGCTTGTGACAATCGCTTTTAACGCTGTAGCACTGCAAAGCGAACAGGGCACGGTTTCTGTTAGTTGCCTCTGATAAAGAAATATTAAAGTACACCTCAGCACTGCTTTAAAACAGCATGAGTGACAATGAGAGTAGAGGACATACTTTTAATTAGCAAATTTGGCAAAATCTGGGGAATGCGATAAGAAGATTCTTCTATGCGAGGATCTAAATAAAACCTCCTCCAATATGACTTTTAATACACAGGTTGGGAGTAAAAGTAAAAACACCCCCAAGAAAACCTACAGTGTGGCTGACAGCGCTTAAAGAAAAGAAGACAGCGTTGTCAAGATTCAGGCTGCCACAAGATATTGCAGGCTCTAACTGGTATGTACTGAACCCCTTTCTAATTTAGAAGGAGTAGGGGATAGGTAGATGTCTAAAGCCATGATCTATGGATAACTGTACACTTAAATTGAACGTCATGTTATTCCGGTACAGGTATCAGGACACCACTTGAAAAGGTGCAGGGAAGGACAGCCTGAACTTAAACATTAGGCGAAAAACCTATTGGTAGGTATATGGATGTATTTGTTGAGAATAAACACCAGTGCCATGACATCATTATTTGAAGTATATAGCATTATCTATGTACCTTACAGGCACAGCTAAACAATTGAATACAGGCGGTGCATATCGAAAGACGTACCTGCTTTAAGACACCATTGAACATGTGTCAACGTGACTTTTTAAAAGTAAGTGTTTTGCTTAACAGCATGAGAATAGGCTAATAGGCTCAAAAAGTATGGTGAAATAACTCCATGCTCTTTTTGTAGAATTCTCTGACTCCACTGACTATGATGCAAGTGGTCTAAAATCACAAAAGTTGAGAGGTGATAAAGTCATCCTGAACACCCACAGAAGGACTTCAACCCCTACACTTAAAGTAAGGGCAGACAATATGTATAAGTGACACTAACAGCATAGCCCAGAACTAGAATCAACTCTCCATAGGGAAATGGTATTAATTATATGCATTCTCTTTTTTAGAAAGAAGAACAAAACTTTGGTTTTAAATTCTCGTCCGTCCTGAGGAAGGTGCTACTATTGTAACCTATGCACCGAAACGCGTCGACAGTGGGACTTTTTAAAGCATATGAAATGTATTTGTGTAGTATTTAATTTGCAATTTTGAAAGTACATGATTTGAAGTGTGTGTGACTCTGAGATAGATACCGTAATACGGAATTGGTAGATAGCATATATAAGACTGTACCAGAGCACCCAATCAGAGTATATATTGAATGCAATTTTAAAATATGATTTTATTGAACATAAGTGTTTTCCTATGAAAAATAAATTTTGAGAGTAACAAAAAGTATATTCTAGTCTGGAGTAATAATATTTGTCCAGTGTCACAGTCAAAAATCAAAGGTTATTGATCTAAATGTGTAGGCCTCATGGTCACCAACTAAAAGAGTAATACACAGAAAGGAATCTTTTTTTGATAAATATCTGACACCCAGTCCTTTCTGGTCCCTGGGAAACTCTCTTTTTTGAGATAGTGCGTGTTTGCACACGTCACCTCAGGCCCCGTCCCCTCCCTTCACCACTGTGTAAACACGCCCTGTGGCTGTTCTAAGTTGAGAGATTAAGTCCCCTTGAATCCTAAGGGTCCCTAGGGTCAAACTAGACCACTAGGTACCTCCAGTAAGCGCCACAGAGCTGCGTTGCAGAGAGGTGTAAAAAGGGGCTTGCCCTCAGAACACCTCTCTGCAGCGCAGCTCCCTGGCGCATACTGGAGATTCCTGTTGGGCTAGTTGGCCCTCAGGGACCCTCAGTATTGAAGAGGAATTAATTCCCCAACTTACAACTCGCCACGGGGCGCGTTTGCAGAATGCTGCAAGGAGGGGGCGTGGCCTCTGGCACGATGCCAGTCTTTTATTTATTTTAATTTTTTAAGAAGGGGGGCTGTGTGGTTCCCCTTCTTATTCTAATTTTTTGGCCCTGGTGACCCCATCCCCCAGGGCCTGTCTCCTAATTATATTCTTTTGGCCCCAATCCCCAGGGCCGGCCACTGTTTTTTATTATTTTTAAAAAATATATATTTATTGACACACCTAGGACATGCTGGACAAACCGTACGTACCTATCACCATGACGATTTGCGTGATATTCATTAAAAGGCGACTATGCATACAATGAATCCACGTGGAATGTATTTACACCACTAGTGAAGCTCTGACATGTCTGATGCCCTACCGTGCCTAATCCCGGTAGACACCCTTGTCGTTTATTTATACAAACATGGGTAGCTATTGACGGGCACATTTAATGCACATGCACACCAAGCCATTCAAAGGGGATTCGACAAGAATTCGACCAAAACTATGCAAGAAACCCCCCTTACGGTTACTAAAAACACACATCCACTGCCAGATGTGTAATACTTTTTATTTTACTCTCTGGAAAGGGGACGAACATCACTTGAGAGTCACAGCGCGCTCCTGGCAGAGCCCAATGCTGTGTTACACCCACCAATGCCTGCCGAGTGCCACACACCTCTGTGTTGTATTCCACAAGCTAGTGCATATGCTATGACACTCTCTAGCCCATGTGCACTGTAACACCACCCCGTGAATATGTCATGCCACACTTGTCTTCGCACGGGTTATATTGCCCCATCTAACGTCCCTTATTCGATGCCTATGTTATAACGCACAGTGCTATGCCATACATATTACAATCTGGGATCCATATCTTTGTCACAGTGCATATGCAACGTTACACTCCCCAGCACATATTTTATATTACAACTTTAGAGACTAGTTAGGTTACACAACACTGCCCTGTGCATATTACACTCCAAGGCGCATATCGCATAGCACGCGCTAGTGCCTGTGCTATCTCGCGCTCTCCAATGAATCTGTCATTGCGCACAATGTATTGCATATTATATTTCACGCCCGGTTCATCTTATATCACACTTTTTGGTGCATAGTTTATACCATACACTATATCTAGTTTTAATTTTCAATTGTGCTCTCAGGAGTATGTTCTATATAACACTGTGTTCACCTACCCTTTTCACGGGCATTACATTTTGCGATAGGGGGTGGAGGGTCAGGGGGTGTTTCTGCCAAGTGAGCCCGGAGTCACAGTCACAAACGCCCTTTTCTTCCTGAATAAAAGTGAGATTATGCTGCATACTTGTTCATATTTTAAGTAGTTCGCACAGACACATGTTTTAAAAACAATAAAGTTCCTAATACCCGCCTTCTCTGAACAGTTAGCTTGCTGCTCCATCCCCCTCCTCCCTATCCTCTGTTGTGTGAATCCATGGACTAGCCTCCTCCCTCCTGCCATGCATGGTCTGAAGTGCTGCCACTGCCCTCAATTTAGTAGGATGTACCAGTCCACTCCTCCTGCCCTCCATTGCCCAATTCTATGCCCCATCATTGACCTCCTGCTTAAACTATGTGCTTAGCTTGCTGCCCCTATTCTCCTTCCCCCTGCCCTCCGATGACTTTGTGCATGCCCCTGCTCCATCCTTTTTGCCCACCATGTTCCATGGACCTACCACTCCTATCTACTCTGAGTGTTCTGTTGAGCTGCCACTCCCCTCCCACCTGCCTAGCATTGTCAGATGACTGTAACCTGTCCCTGCCACCTCCACCCTGCCTGTCCACATGCCATGCCCCTATCCTCTTCCTCCTGTCCTACATGGTCCATTGTACTGCCACACCCTTCTGCCCTCCCTGGTCTGTTGTGCTGCAACTGCTCCTCCTGCCTGCCCCGTGCGGTCTGTTGTGAGGCCCCTTCCCCTGAACTTTCTTGTCTGTGCACAGGTCCTGACCCTCCCTTCTATCCTCCATCGTCCTTTGTGCATGCCCCTGCACCCTCCTTCTTGCCCATCATAGCCATTGTGCTGCCACTAACCCTCCCACTTGCCATGCATGGTCTTCTGTGCTGCCATGGCCCCTCCCACCTTCCCTGTGTGGTCAGTTAGCTGCCCCTGACCCCCTCCCACCTTCGCTCCATGGTCTGTGTGTATGCCATCACAGTCTCACTGTTGCTCTTCATGGTGTGTCTTGCTTCTAGTGCCCATCCTGCCTGACCTCCATGGCTATCTTGCCGCTCCTGCCCTGCCCCCTTGCCCCCAGCCCTCTGTTTACATGTGAAGACCCCTACTCCCTCCCTCCTGGCTTGTCTGTTCCACTGTAATTCCCCTGATCCGTCCCTCTTGCCCTTTATGGTCTGTTATGCTGCAGCTTTCTCTCCTGTCTGTCCATTATGGTCAGCTAGCTACCATTGCCTCTTGCCCCTCTGTTCTCTGTTGTCCATGTGCATGGTCCTGTCCCCTCCCTCTTGCTTTCTATGAATTGTTGTGCTGCACTCCCGTCCCGCATGCCCTGTGTGGTGCATTGTGCTGCTGCAAACCCTGATGCCTGCCCTGCAGGGTTAGTTTGGTGCACCTCTCCATGTCCCTCCTGTCCTCTGTTATCCAAGTCCATATCCCTACCCCATTTCCTTCCATGATCCAATGTATCATACTTGCGAACATTTTGAGCTTGGTAAGAGTGAGATTTTGAAAAAAAACTGGGGTATTGATTTTCCCCTTTGAGTTACATTGAAAAAGAGGAGATTGTAGACAGGAGACAGATCAAATAAAGCCCATTTGAGCTTAAAAACATTGGACGTTTCCTGGCTGAATCGGGTCTGTTGGCATGTATGGTTGTACTACCATTGCCTCTTCCTTCTGCCCACAACGGTCTATTACATTGCCACATCCTCTCTTGCAAGTCCTGTATTGTTGGTTTGTTGCCCCTGCCCCCCTTTCCACTGCCCTCCATAGTCTGTTGTGCTGCCACGGCCCTTCCTGCCTGCTCAGTGTGGTTAAATTGTTGCCTTTGCACCCTCCTACCTGCCTTCAATTTTCAGAGTCCGTGCCCCTGGCCTCTGCCTCTCAACAGTATCCTAATGAACAACTAGATTGCTAACATTCTATATTTATTCCAAAAGTGTGGAACGCCTGACGTCATCTTGATGTAATCAAAACTGTAATACCTAGAGCATTTCCTTTAGAAATTACATATATGAGAGGGTCTTATTGGCATCAAAATTATGGTTAGTGCTCTAAAAGACTAAAATAAGGACATGTTTTCTGAGTTTTCAAATAGCGACAAAGCACTTTTAAATTATTTGTTATCTTTATGTTTTTTTATCCAGTTGACCACTTGATTAAATGTTGCACTTAGGGGAGAGGATGTGGTGTTACTTCCAGAACTGCAGACTTTGCAACTGGGGAACCAGGTTGGAGTTTCTGCTTCAGCTCGACATTCTGTGATTCTGGTCAAATCACTTAGTCTCCCCATGTCTACAACCAAAATGAATTTGTTCTTGTGTGATGTAACCAATGCTCATGTAAAGCACTCCAATACCTGACAAGTCTGCACTATATAACACTGCAAAAACACAAAATAATAAGTGTTTTGCACACTTCTGTCATTGGGCTATATTTGGGCTACATCTGGGTGATTTTGGGCTACATTTGGGCTCTTTTGTCTCCGGTGGCCATCTTGGGAGATTTATTTGTTATGAAGTTTCCTAATTTCCTCATGTACTGCAGTCTCCTCAGTAGGAAATGCTTTCAGTTTTTTACTTTGATTCCATCATGAAGGTATTCAGATATGTCACACATTTGCCATAAATTCTGAAAGTTAGCACTCTAGTTGCTCATTAGATCACTGTAGTAAAACTACTGTTCACCATGGAAGTCTGCTCCTGGTATTAAAAGTGCATGTTTCAGTCTGCATGTCAGAATTTTTTAATGAAATAGAAGAGGATTTGAGAAGTCACTCAAAATGTGCCCTCATTTTCTTTCTTCAGCATTAATCATAATTTCTATGGCAAAATGAACCCCCTCATTGTGTTCCTTTTTAAATTAAATGTTTTAAGTGTTACCAGTTTATTCCAATCAATATGGCTTCAGGTGTGCCATACTTTTGTCATAATGAAGACAGTAAGCGCTCTAGTTGTTTTTAAGAACACTCTGGGACATTCTCTCATTGGGCTATACTTGGGCTACATCTGGGTGATATTTGGGCTACATTTGGGCTCTTTTGTCTCTGGTGGCCATCTTGGGAGACTTATTTGTTATGAAGTTTCCTAATTTCCTCATTTACTGCAGTCTCCTCAGTAGGAAATACTTTCAGTTTTTTACTTTGATTCCATCAAGAAGGCATTCAGATGTGTCACACATTTGCCATAAATTCAGAATGTTAGCACTCTTTTTGCTCATTAGATCACTGTAGTAAATCTATTGCTCACCAGGGAAAACTGCTGCTGGTATTGAAAGTGCATGTTTCAGTCTGCATGTCAGAATTTTTTAATGAAATAGAAGAGGATTTGAGAAGTCACTCAAAATGTGCCCTAATTTTTCTTTCTGCAGCACTAATCATACTTTTTATGGAAAAATGAACCCCCTCATTTTGTTCCTTTTTAAATTAAATGTTTTAAGAGTTACCACTTTAATCCAAGCAAGATGGCTTCAGGTGTGCCATACGTTTATCATAAGTAGGACTGTTAGCGCTCTAGTTGTTCTTTGGAACACTCTGGGAAGCTGCAGTAGAACACAACGGAATCAACTGACAGTCTCTGCCCTTGTTGGATGTACATGTTTTACTGAGAATGTCAGACTTCATTCTCACATGACTGAGAAAGATAATGTGAATTTACAGAAAATAAGCTCTCAGTTTAGCTTATAGATCACCTTCCAAACCTCTGAGGGAAAAGCATGAGAAAATATTTTTCTCTCAATCATGATATCCCAGCAGAAGGCTTTTTCACGTGGTGAAATCACCTTAGAACATACCACAATTCCTAAAATGAGTATGGTACCATCAACAAATGAATTATAATGTAACTAAAGTCTTAAAACCTTCTATTAACTGCAGTGCTTTTTAATGAGGTGCTATCATGTATATTGGTCCCAAGATGGCTGCCAACACTTCTTGGATGAAGTGCTGACAGCCAATCAGATCTCAGGATGAGATGTGTGGTTAGGCTCCGCCCACATATATATATGATTTTACTTTTGATTTTCTCAGGAACTACTGAACAGATTGACACCAGACCTGCAAAAGGCACATCCCTGACCTGAGGACTACCTCTTTGCCAAATTTAAAGTTATTCTGTTCAGCCGTTCGGGCTGTATCTTGGACTAAAGGTCCCTATGGAAAATTGCATGGGGAAAACGCGTTTTGGGACCCCCCTTTTTTCTCAGCCCCCGCTTGATGAATCCCCCCGAGACTTTCAGGGTAGGAGCGGAGCGGAGCGCCCCACCTATTTTGAAAATTTCGCGAGGATTCGTCAACCGGCGCCAAAGTTATTCCAAATAGAATGTTGCGGATTTCCTATGGAAACACGGTCCTAACTATAACTATCTACTGGCGACCGCCAGTAGATAATATATATATATATGTATATATATATTTTTTTTGGTTGTAAAAAATAACTCAATTTTAACTGTTTTTCCTTTGGAAAACATCTTCATTCAGCTCCAGCCTTCTCCTGACTACTATTGCTCCTTCACCTCAAAATGCTTACAATATGGATTGTTGGCCACAGCTACATCTAATTGGGCTAAAGAGGCTGCAAAAAAGAGAGGTATTGCTAGGGAGTTGGATTTGCCAAATGTGCAGATTGTATGGTTTGCCCAGAGAGGGTTAAAGTTTCATCAGTTGCTGGCTTTGGTTAATTCCATTGTGGATTCCCAAGCTCCTTACCCCATGATTGTGCACTGTGGTGGCAAAGGCCTAGACACATTGATTGGGGTAGTACTGGGAATCCTAATGAAATAAACTGTCCCAGGCCTGAGCGTATCCTTAGGATTGAACCGATGCTCTTAGCGGTCCACCTCTCGACAGCCCCAAGTCTGGATATAAAATACACGCAGACTAAAGGTTGGTCAAGGAAGGAAGGGAAGGATGGGGGCAGTGGGGAGGGAGACCTGTGAATACAAAAAAACAGACTACCACCTATACCTTTCCGAGATCTCCCTACTCCCACTATGCTCAAATGTACCCCTACTTCCACTGACATGTAAAGGAAGAAAAGGTTGCTGGCTGACAGGGGTGCTGAGAATGTAATCACAATTCCTTACACCGTATACTGGAAGACACAAAAACATATATGAGCCAATACTCCAGCAAACCTGTCTAACCTTTCTGCATTTGTACGTGTTAAGTTCCCTCCCTACAAGCAACAGCTACCCATGATATAGTAGAAGGAGGACTTCTCGCTCAGAAGGATCACCTGCCTTTGTTCACCCCAATGGAGGTAAAAGTAGAAGGTGCACAATACTGTGAGTCACGTAAGACACTAACATGAGATGCAAGAAAACTCAGAAGCACCATCAGCAAACTGTGACCTACATAATTACGCAATCTAACTAACTGGATCCAGGAAAGACTTCAGGTATCAATATAAGAACCAAGTTGAGAGTTCAAAGTCACTCTCTCAATAACTCCAGCCCAATACTAAGAAGGCCAATGGATTCTTTCCTGCATGAGCTCACTGTCCCGAACTCGCCAACAGGGAAGACAAAATGAGAACCCCCACATGAGGAGGAGCTTACAAGCGTATAGTTGAGAAAAGGTCACTATAATCAAGAGCACCTCTATTTCCCTCGCAAGAGCTCTGTGGACAACTGGTACTGTGACGAGAGTTCACCAACATAGGGAAAGAGGGTGCCGAACACCAACACAAGTTGTGCTCTGAATAAGTACGGATAAGGCTTCCTGGTACTCCAAAAGGATAACAAAACAAAACGGTGCCTATTGAACCCTTACCCGACCAGGTATACTGCAGAAAATGGCCAGCATCCGAGCCGTACTTCCAGGAATAATCGGCAGCGTCTTCTGCCACTGCCTCGCCTTATCCCGGGTCTCCCGGTGTCACATGTGGCGGTGCTTCTGACGTCAGACGTCCAACGAGGCTGCCGGGAAATGTAGTTCTCCCGGGAGCCGATCATCGTTACCGTGTCCCCTGACAGTACATACCCTTCCTGGAGAGAACAGGCAGGAACAAGGTTTGCCAGGGTGTCTTTTGTGGAAAGCAGAAACCAACCTAGGAGCATGCACCGAAGACTCATGCTCCCAAGAGTTCTCTTCAGCGCCATACCCCTTCCAGGCCACCAGATACCAAAGGTTATTGCGCCGGAACTTAGAGTCTAGTATGCCTGCCGCCTCATATTCCTAGACCTGATCAATCCACACAGGCACTGGCTTCTTGAGTGCTGGGCCGGACGCAGGTTTAAGCAAGGAAACATGGAACACGGGATGGATTCTCATGTGTGAAGGTAAAGCAAGTCTCACCGCCACAGGGTTAATAAGTTTAGCAACTCTGTAGGGACCTATGTATCTAGGGTTAAACACACTATACCTCCTAAAACGAATGTTACGTGTTGATAGACACACCAGATCCCCTTTCTTGTATGTAGGCCCTGGTCTACGATGCTTGTCTGCCTGTCGGTTGTATAGTTCCTTAGCGTGAACTAAATGTTTTTGTGTGCTGTTCATGATCTTCCGTATCTGGACTATCCTGTCATGTACCTCTGGAAGATGCTCACTCCTACCCAGTGTCAAAAAAGTAATAAAACGCGGGTGATGTCCGTAAGTGCTATAAAAAGGAAAATGTTTGGTGGAGCTATATTGAGCATTGTTAAACGCTATTTCTGCAAGCCACAACCACTCCACCCAGGCTTCTGTGTTGTTGTCTACATAGCAACGTAAATATTGTTTTAATGTTTGATTTAGCCTTTCTGTCTGACCATCTGTTTGTGGGTGGAAACTGGAGGACATGGTGGAGGAGATCTGCAAAGCCAAACACCTCCCTGCCAAATTTGGTGTAAGTCAGTTCAGTGGTTCAGGCTGTAGAGGTGGCTAAAGGTTCCTATGGGAATTAACATTGCAAACGCAACCTCATTTCGTGGCCCAAGTTCTCGGTCCCCACTGCACAGATCACCCAAACTTACCCAGTCAATAGTGCCCACGAGACACGTTTTTAGCAAAATTTCATGCTGATTGGTCAAATGACGCCAAAGTTATAGCCAAGTCAAAAGATGCTTTTCCTATGGGAACTAGTTCCTAACTATAAATATGTAACTATATATATCTATATATATCTATATATATATCCCCCGTTATAGTTAGTAAAGGGAACTATAACTCACGCGACCGCAATCCACTGCTGATGACGTCAGATATTACATCACTGTATTTATTCACTTATTTACCCATTTTTATTTCCTTTAACCTTTAGCTATACATATTTAATAAATATTTATTTTACAGAAAGACACATCTGACGTCATCAGCAGTGGATTGCGGTCGCGTGAGTTATAGTTCCCTTTACTAACTATAACGGGGGAATTTCATTGGTTTTTTACGAGGGAAATGTCCAGCTAACTATAACATGTGTGAAACCTATGGTTTTTTAAGTGAATTTGCAAGGTTTTTTAAATGCTAATTCCTAACTATAACATGTGTGAAACCTATGGTTTTTTCAGTGAATTTGTACAGTTTTTTAAATCCTAAGTTATGTATTTTTTTTTTTAAGGTTTCTTACCGTGCGCGCTCTGTGGGTACACGGTGCGCATTGCGCACCGTGCGCCCATGTTACGCAGTTCGCGTAATTTTCCCGTTTCTACTACGCGAATTTTTGTAAAAATATTAAAAACATTTATGGCCCTTGGGGGTCCTTTGGGGACCCCCTGACAATGGCTAGGGGGTCAGGAACTGTCCACCCTGCCCCCTTTTCATGTTCTCCACCTTTATTTTTCACCTCCCTCGGACTGCGAGAGACAAAATGGCAGCCGACACTTCCTGGTTTCGACCGATTCGAATGTTTACTAAGATCTAACAACCAACAACGGTGCGCGCCTATAGATATATATATGCTTTTAAATGCTATTTTCTCAGAACATACTGAACAGATTTACACCAGACCTGCAAAAGGCACATCCCTGACCTGAGGACTACCTCTCTGCCAAATTTCAAGGTTTTCTGTTCAGCCGTTCGGGCTGTAGCGCGGACTAAAGGTCCTATGGGAAAATGCATGGGGAAAACGCGTTTTGGGACCCCCCCTTTTTCTCAGCCCCCGCTTGACGAATTCACCCGAGACTTTCAGGGAAGGAGCGTAGCGGAGCGCCCCACCTATTTTGAAAATTTCGCGAGGATTCGTCAATCGACGCAAAAGTTATTCCAAATAGAATGTTGCGGATTTCCTATGGAAACATGGTCCTAACTATAACTATCTACTGGCGACCGCCAGTAGATAATATATATATATATATATATATATATATATATGTATATATATATATATATATTATCTACTGGCGGTCGCCAGTAGATAGTTATAGTTAGGACCGTGTTTCCATAGGAAATCCGCAACATTCTATTTGGAATAACTTTGGCGCCGGTTGACGAATCCTCGCGAAATTTTCAAAACTAATGGGGCGCTCCGCTCCTCTCCTACCCTGAAAGTCTCGGGGGGATTCGTCAAGCGGGGGCTGAGAAAAAAGGGGGGTCCCAAAACGCGTTTTCCCCATGCATTTTCCCATAGGACCTTTAGTCCGAGTTACAGCCCGAACGGCTGAACAGAATTACTTGAAATTTGGCAGAGAGGTAGTCCTCAGGTCAGAGATGTGCCTTTTGCAGGTCTGGCGTAACATTCACATTTATTAAATAAATTGAAGGACCCGCAAAAATTGTTACTGTGTAAAAAAAGGCGAGGCGCGCACGGTACGAACTGCGCAACGTGGGCGCTCGGTGCGCGCAGCGCACCGAGTGCCCACAGCGAGCGCACGGTGCGTGAAGCGCACCGTGCGCGCAGGATGTGCGCACGGTGAAAAACCAGAAAAAAAAATTAAAAATAAATACATAACTTAGCATTTAAAAAACCGTACAAATTCACTGAAAAAACCATAGGTTTCACACACGTTATAGTTAGGAATTAGCATTTAAAAAAACTTGCAAATTCACTTAAAAAACCATAGGTTACACACATGTTATAGTTAGCTGTACATTTCACTCGTAAAAAACCAATGAAATTCCACGTTATAGTTAGATCAGGTAACTATAACTTGTGCGACCGCAATCCACAATGTGTCATTTTAGATGTCATCATTGATGCGATGAGTGATGTCACTGACCATGTCATGAGTGATGTAATATGTGACATCATCAGCAGTTTATTGTGGGCGCGCAAGTTATAGTTACCTGATCTAACTATAACGTGGAATTTCATTGGTTTTTTACGAGTGAAATGTACAGCTAACTATAACATGTTTGTAACCTATGGTTTTTTAAGTGAATTTGCAAGGTTTTTTAAATGCTAATTCCTAACTATAACGTGTGTGAAACCTATGGTTTTTTCAGTGAATATATATATATATATATATATATATATATATATATATATATATATATAGTCACTGAAAAAACCATAGGTTTTAGGGAAAGTTATAGTTAGTTGGACATTTCACTCGTACAAAACCAGAGAAATTCCCCCGTTATAGTTAGTTCAGCTAACTATAACTCATGCCTCCGCAATGCACTGCTGATGACATCACATATTACATCACTCTTGACATGGTCAGTGACATCACTGATGACATCACTGATGACATCTCAAATGACATCACCGATGACATCACTGATGACATCAGCCATGTGATAATTTGATGCATCTTTTCACACCCTAATATAACCTGTGATACACCCACTCTAAATTACAGACTGCCATTCTCAAAACCATAGACACTCCAACACAAATAACTACATAACCACTCACTGATTCTTAGGTTTACACACACATCTACTCACTCATCCGTACAGTCACTCATACTTATGGTCACTCAGTACAGGACTATCATATGCACCTATATAGACACTCACACATCGCCACACATCCATAGAGGTAATCACACACCTAGTCAGTCATGCAAATAATTAATCACACTGCCATTTACTCACCTATACAGTTATATGCACACCAGCACACTTACTCATACAAATACTAGCACATTCATATGCTCCTATATAATCACTGATACAAGCACACACTCATCCATACAGCCACTCTCACAATTACACACTCTCACTTATAGCCATTTATATACTCCATCACACATATATACTGCCTTTCACATATGTAGTTACTCACACATGTACCACTGAGATATACATTCACTCACTAACACATCCATACACACACTCACCCACCCATACAGTCCATCACAGATGCACTCTTGAAACCATGCACCCACTGAATCACCAACTCACACATCTATGCACAGAGTCACACACACCCCACCCACACAAACACTCAGTCACCCATACAGATAACCAGACAACCAATCAATAACCCATATAGACACTCATGTAGCTATTCACAAACCCATGCAGCTGCTTACACACCAACAGACAGATGGATATAGATATTCACACAGTTTAGTAACTAACCTATGCATTCAGTAAGATACGTTTAATCACTCACTTATAGTCAGTCACGCACATACTAAATCATCCATTCAGACACTTATATACCCATTCATTCTTCAATACACCTTTCCCTATATATATTAAACATATTTAAACTTTACAGAAACACACAGTCACTGGATGATGTCATCAGTGATGTCATCAGTGATGACATTTGAGAAGTCATCAGTGATGTCATCAGTGATGTCACTGACCATGTCAAGAGTGATGTAATATGTGACGTCATCAGCAGTGCATTGCGGGGGCACGAGTTATAGTTAGCTGAACTAACTATAGCGGGGGAATTTCTCTGGTTTTGTACAAATGAAATGTCCAACTAACTATAACTTTCCCTAAAACCTATGGCTTTTTCAGTGAATTTCTAAGGTTTTTTAAATGCTAATTTCTATCTATAACGTGCCTGAAACCTATTTTTTTTCAGGGAATATATATACATATATATATATATATATATATATATATTCACTGAAAAAACCATAGGTTTCAGGGGTGTTATAGTTAGCTGGACTTTTCACTTGTACAAAACCATTGAAATTCCCCCGTTATAGTTAGTTCAGCTAACTATAACTCGCGCGCCCGCAATGCACTGCTGATGACGTCACATATTACATCACTCATGACATGGTCAGTGATATCACTCATGACATCACTGATGACATCTCAAATGACATCACTGATGACATCACTGATGACATCATCCAGTGAATGTGTGTTTTTCTGAAAATTAAATATGTTTTATATATGTATATCTCAAGGTCGATGGAAGAATAAATAGGTATATAAGTGTCTAAATGGATGATTTGTTTTTGAAAAATTGATTGTGTAACTGACTGATTAAGTGTATCATAGTGAATACATGGCTTAGTGAGTAATGTTTAAATATGTAAATATCTGTATCAGTCTCTCACTTTGTGTATAAGTGGCTGCATGGGTTGGTGAGTAGCTACATGGGTGTCTATATAGGTTATTAGTTGGTTTTTTGAGTATCAGTCTGAGTGTCTGCATGGTTCGGTGGGGGGTATTACGTAGTGCATAGGTGCATGAATGAGTGACTCACTGTTTGTATGTGTTGAACACAGCATGTGTGCAGGACTGTATGGGTGGATGAGTGTGTGTATGGGTGTGTTAGTGAGTGAATGACTGTCTCAATAGTGTCTTTATGAGTAACTACATATGTTTTAAACTAGTATATGTGACTATTGGTGTATATATGTGAGAGTGAGAGATTGAAAGAGTTCCTGTATGAATAAGTATGTGTTTCTATAAGTGATTGTTTAAAAGACTAAGTATGTGTAAGTTTCCGTAGAAGTAAGTATGGTGGTGTGTGTATAACTGTATATGCAAGTAAATGTATGTTTGATTCTTTATTAGCATGAGTGACTATGTGTGTGAGTAACTCTATGGATGAGTGGCATTGTGTAACAGGATGTATATGTGTATGAGTACATATGATGAGTGAGTACATGTATGAGTGACTGTATAGGACTGTTGGTGAATGAGTGGATGTGTATGTGGATCTTAGAATTACTGAAGAGGTTGTTGTAACTGGTATTGGTATGTCCATTGTTTTGAAAATTTTAGTCTCTATTTTTGAATGTGTGTATCAAAGGTTATATTAGGGTGAGAGGAGGTCTGCCACTCTATCACAAGGATGATGTCATCAGTGATGTCATCAGTGATGTCATTTGAGATTTCATCAGTGATGTCATGAGTGATGTCACTGACCATGTCATGAGTGATGTAATATGTGACGTCATCAGCAGTGCATTGCGGGCGCGCGAGTTATAGTTAGCTGAACTAACTATAACGGGGGAATTTCAATGGTTTTGTACAAGTGAAAAGTCCAGCTAACTATAACACCCCTGAAACCTATGGTTTTTTCAGTGAATTTCTGAGGTTTTTTAAATGCTAATTCCTAACTATAACGTGCCTGAAACCTATGGTTTTTTCTGTGAATTTCAAAGGTTTTTTAAATGCTAATTTCTAACTATGCCTACAGAGATAGGACATGTGAAGAAAGAAGAAAAAATGCACAGAAAGAAACAAAAGAAGTGCAGAAAGAAGCAACAGAAGTCCTCAAATACGAAGATAAGTGCAGGAAGAAGGATAACGTGCAGAAAGAACAAAAAGAAGAGCAGAAAGAAGCCTTGTTGCAAAATCATCCTGTACCCTCAACTTTTTCAGACGGATACTGGTGGTAACTGAGTCTGACTAACCAGTCCTAGAGCCAGTGCTATGTTAAAAGACACTTAGAATACAGTGAAAACACCTACATACACTAGGGAACATTATGCGTTGGGGTCCCCCTGTGATTAGCATGACCTCCTCTGTAAGCCCCTAGTGTATAATAGGGCATGGGGATTAAAACTACCTCTTAAAACAGGCCACAGGGCGTTTTTGCACACGTTAACTCAGGCCCCGTCCCCTCCCTTCACCACTGTGTAAACACGCCCTGTGTCCATTTTTAGTTGGGAGATTAAGTTCATTTGAATCCTGAGGGTCCCTAGGGTCCAACTAGCCCACTAGGTACCTCCAGTAAGTGCCACAGAGCTGCGTTGCAGAGAGGTGTAAAAAGTGGCACGGCCTGGACCACCTCTCTGCAATGCAGCTCAGTGGCGCTTACTGGAAGCACTTGGTGGGCTAGTTAGCCCCCAGGGGCCCTCAGTATTGAAGGGAAATTATATCCCCAATTTAAAACGTGCCATAGTGCGTGTTTGCACACGTCACCTCAGGCCCCGTCCCCTCCCTTCACCACTGTTTAAACGCGCCCTGTGGCTGTTCTAAGTTGAGAGATTAAGTCCCCTTGAATCCTAAGGGTCCCTAGGGTCAAACTAGACCACTAGGTACCTCCAGTAAGCGCCACAGAGCTGCGTTGCAGAGAGGTGTAAAAAGGGGCTTGGCCTCAGAACACCTGGCTGCAGCGCAGCTCCCAGGCGCATACTGGAGATGCCTGTTGGGGGCGCGTTTGCAGAGTGCTGCACGGAGGGGGCATGGCCTCCGGCACGATGCCAGTCTTTTATTTATTTTAGTTTTTTAAGAAGGGGGGCTGTTTGGTTCCCCTTCTTATTCTAATTTATTGGCCCTGATGACCCCATCCCCCAGGGCCAGTCTCCTAATTATATTTTTTTGACCCCAATCCCCAGGGCCGGCCACTGTTTTTTATTATTTTTAAAAAATAGATATTTATAGACACACCTAGGACATGCTGGACAAACCGTACGTACCTATCACCATGACGATTTGCGTGATATTCATTAAAAGGCGACTATGCATGCAATGAATCCACGTGGAATGTATTTACCCCACTAGTGAAGCTCTGACATGTCTGATGCCCTACCGTGCCTAATCCTGGTAGACACCCTTGTCGTTTATTTCTACAAACATGGGTAGCTATTGACGGGCACATTTAATACACATGCACACCAAGCCATTCAAAGGGGATTCGACAAAAATTCGACCAAAACTATGCAAGAAACCCCCCTCACGGTTAATAAAACACACATCCACTGCCGGATGTGTAATACTTTTTATTTTACTCTCTGGAAAGGGGACGAACATCACTTGAGAGTCACAGCGTGCTCCTGACAGAGCCCAATGCTGTGTTACACCCACCATTGCCTGCCGAGTGCCACACACCTCTGTGTTGTATTCCACTAGCTAGTGCATATGCTATGACACTCTCTAGCCCATGTGCACTGTAACACCACCCCGTGAATATGTCATGCCACACTTGTCTTCGCACGGGTTATATTGCCCCATCTAACGTGCCTTTCTCGATGCCTATGTTATAACGCACAGTGCTATGCCATACATATTACAATCTGGGATCCATATCTTTGTCACAGTGCATATGCAACGTTACACTCCCCAGCACATATTTTATATTACAACTCTAGAGACTAGTTAGGTTACACAACACTGCCCTGTGCATATTACACTCCAAGGCGCATATCGCATAGCACGCGCTAGTGCCTGTGCTATCTCGCGCTCTCCAATGAATCTGTCATTGCGCACAATGTATTGCATATTATATTTCACGCCCGGTTCATCTTATATCACACTTTTTGGTGCATAGTTTATACACTATATCTAGTTTTCATTTTCAATCGTGCTCTCAGGACTATGTTCTATATAACACTGTGTTCACCTACCCTTTTCACGGGCATTACATTTTGCGATAGGGGGTGGAGGGTCAGGGGGTGTTTCTGCCAAGTGAGCCCGGAGTCACAGTCACAAACGTCCTCTTCTTCCTGAATAAAAGTGAGATTATGCTGCATACTTGTTCATATTTTAAGTAGTTCGCACAGACACAATGTTTTAAAAACAATAAAGTTCCTAATACCCGCCTTCTCTGAACAGTTAGCTTGCTGCCCCATCCCCTTCCTCCCTATCCTCTGTTGTGTGAATCCATGGACTAGCCTCCTCCCTCCTGCCATGCATGGTCTGATGTGCTGCCACTGCCCTCAATTTAGTATGATGTACCAGTCCACTCCTCCTGCCCTCCATTGCCCAATTCTATGCCCCATCATTGACCTCCTGCTTAAACTCTGTGCTTAGCTTGCTGCCCCTATTCTCCTTCCCCCTGCCCTCCGATGTCTTTGTGCATGCCCCTGCTCCATCCTTTTTGCCCACCATGTCCCATGGACCTGCCACTCCTATCTACTCTGAGTGTTCTGTTGAGCTGCCACTCCCCTCCCACCTGCCTAGCATTGTCAGATGACTGTAACCTGTCCCTGCCACCTCCACCCTGCCTGTCCACATGCCATGCCCCTATCCTCTTCCTCCTGTCCTACATGGTCCATTGTACTGCCACACCCTTCTGCCCTCCCTGGTCTGTTGTGCTGCAACTGCTCCTCCTGCCTGCCCCGTGTGGTCTGTTGTGAGGTCCCTTCCCCTGAACTTTCTTGTCTGTGCACAGGTCCTGACCCTTCCTTCTATCCTCCATCGTCCTTTGTGCATGCCCCTCCACCCTCCTTCTTGCCCATCATAGCCATTGTGCTGCCACTAACCCTCCCACTTGCCATGCATGGTCTTCTGTGATGCAATGGCCCCTCCCACCTTCCCTGTGTGGTCAGTTAGCTGCCCCTGACCCCCTCCCACCTTCCCTCCATGGTCTGTGTGTATGCCATCACAGTCTCACTGTTGCTCTTCATGGTGTGTCTTGCTTCTAGTGCCCATCCTGCCTGACCTCCATGGCTATCTTGCTGCTCCTGCCCTACCCCCTTGCCCCCAGCCCTACTCCCTCCCTCCTGGCTTGTCTGTTCCATTGTAATGCCCCTGATCCGTCCCTCCTGCCCTTTATGGTCTGTTATACTGCAGCTTTCTCTCCTGTCTGTCCATTATGGTCAGCTAGCTACCATTGCCTATTGCCCCTCTGTTCTCTGTTGTCCATGTGCATGGTCCTGTCCCCTCCCTCTTGCTTTCTATGGATTGTTGTGCTGCACTCCCGTCCTGCATGCCCTGTGTGGTGTATTGTGCTGCTGCAAACCCTGATGCCTGCCCTGCAGGGTCAGTTTGGTGCACCTCTCCATGTCCCTCCTGTCCTCTGTTATCCAAGTCCATGTCCCTATCCCATTTCCTTCCATGATCCAATGTACCATACTTACGAACATTTTGAACTTGGTAAGAGGGAGATTTTGAAAAAAAACTGGGGTATTGATTTTCCCCTTTGAGTTACATTGAAAAAGAGGATATTGTAGACAGGAGACAGATCAAATAAAGCCCATTTGAGCTTAAAAACATTGGACGTTTCCTGGCTGAATCGGGTCTGTTGGCATGTATGGTTGTACTACCATTGCCTCTTCCTTCTGCCCACAATGGTCTATTACATTGCCACAGCCTTGAAGGAGGGTAGATTTTGTATCACAGGGGGCCCCTGGCCCGTTCTGTCCACACCTGAAGTATGAGACCCTTGTCCTTGCCCTGCCAGCTGCATTTGTAGGCCGTATTAAATTGACCAGCGGGTCCTGTGTTGCTATATAATTATCCTGAGACATCCTTACCACTCAGCCAGCATAAAACCCCCGTGTAGGCCCTTCTGTTCAATATGTAGGCCTCTTTGTTAAATTGACCATAGCTCTGCAATTTTAGTGTATAGCAGTCTGAAGGCAGGTCTGCGAGGCCTTCTGATCCAAACTAGTAGCCCCCACCCTACCCGAGTGCTCCGTGCTCGGTATCAAAGTTCAACATCCCCCTGAAGCTGTCGACATACAGTAGGCTGCATCCTGGACTGGTACTTGCTTCCTGGGCAGGTTTCCCGCTTTTAAGGAAGTGGCAACCGCAGAGCGTCAAGTTAGGAGAACTGAGGAGATTTTATACATGAATATATTGAATTCCCGTACAATACCCATTATTTTCTGCTTGCTCTATGGAACTTACGATAAGCGATTGGCCTGAGAGACTGACCTTTTCACCCAGTCCATTGTCAGCATTAAGTGGGTAAATGACGAAATGTCTGGTAAAATCTGCAGACGAAGCTTTTGGGTAGCATACGTAGGTAGATGTAGCGTGCAAAGGAGCCCACAAAATGATATAAAAAGGGAGCACCCACAGATATCGACAGACTACCTCGCCGTCTGTATGTAGGTTAACAGGCAGTACAGGTTTTCCCCAAGAGCTGGGAGCTCTTGTCTTCCTTTGCTTAAAATGTCTTGCTCTGCTTTGCTTGAAGTATCTTATTCTATTTTACCTATATGAAATGTCATGTTATGTTTAACCATTGTTCTCTTTACTTTTGCATTTAAAAGATTTTGTATTGTAATTGCAGGAATGCTTGCTCTAAGACTAAACGTGAGTGTTCCTAGGTAACATTTTCCTTGGTGTAACTTGTTTCTCATGATGCATTTATAGATGTGTTTTCTCTCTCTCTCTGTCAGTACATTAATTGAGATACAGAGAATATTATGACAGCTGTATGATTATCTGGATTCTGTATTTTGTACTTTATGTCTCTATTCTGCGGTTTCTTTGAAGTTGCATCTTCTCATTAAACTGCCATTGTATTCTGCCTCCAATTCCATGTCTCATATGTCTGTTTTCTTCATTTTTGGAGCAAGCGTTCCTAGGCACCCCGGCTCAAATTAAGGTGCCCCTTTTGTCCCTGACTCACTCTCCTGCTCAGTTCTGTGGTGGCTCCCGGGGATCTGGGGACCGCCCCTAGCTTCCTTGACCCGTAATAGATCTTCCCTCCAACAGCCTCTCTTGCAAGTCCTGTATTGTTGGTTTGTTGCCCCTGCCCCCTTTCCACTGCCCTCCATAGTCTGTTGTGCTTCCACGGCCCTTCCTGCCTGCTCAGTGTGGTTAAATTGTTGCCTTTGCACCCTCCTACCTGCCTTCAATTTTCAGAGTCCGTGCCCCTGGCCTCTGCCTCTCAACAGTATCCTAATGAACAACTAGATTGCTAACATTCTATATTTATTACAAAAGTGTGGAACGCCTGACATCATCTTAATGTAATCAAAACTGTAATACCTAGAGCATTTCCTTTAGAAATTACATATATGAGAGGGTCTTGTTGGCATCAAAATTATGGTTACTGCTCTAAAAGACTAAAATAAGGACATATTTTCTGAGTTTTCAAATAGCGACAAAGCACTTTTAAATTATTTGTTATCTTTATGTTTTTTTATCCAGTTGACCACTTGATTAAATGTTGCACTTAGGGGAGAGGATGTGGTGTTACTTCCAGAACTGCAGACTTTGCAACTGGGGAACCAGGTTGAAGTTTCTGCTTCAGCTCGACATTCTGTGATTCTGGTCAAATCACTTAGTCTCCCCATGTCTACAACCAAAATGAATTTGTTCTTGTGTGATGTAACCAATGCTCATGTAAAGCACTCCAATACCTGACAAGTCTGCACTATATAACACTGCAAAAGCACAAAATAATAAGTGTTTTGCACACTTCTGTCATTGGGCTATATTTGGGCTACATCTGGGTGATTTTGGGCTACATTTGGGCTCTTTTGTCTCCGGTGGCCATCTTGGGAGATTTATTTGTTATGAAGTTTCCTAATTTCCTCATGTACTGCAGTCTCCTCAGTAGGAAATGCTTTCAGTTTTTTACTTTGATTCCATCATGAAGGTATTCAGATATGTCACACATTTGCCATAAATTCTGAATGTTAGCACTCTAGTTGCTCATTAGATCACTGTAGTAAAACTACTGCACCATGGAAGTCTGCTCCTGGTATTAAAAGTGCATGTTTCAGTCTGCATGTCAGAATTTTTTAATGAAATAGAAGAGGATTTGAGAAGTCACTCAAAATGTGCCCTCATTTTCTTTCTTCAGCATTAATCATAATTTCTATGGCAAAATGAACCTCCTCATTGTGTTCCTTTTTAAATTAAATGTTTTAAGTGTTACCAGTTTATTCCAATCAAGATGGCTTCAGGTGTGCCTTACTTTTGTCATAATGAAGACAGTAAGCGCTCTAGTTGTTTTTAAGAACATTCTGGGACATTCTGTCATTGGGCTATACTTGGGCTACATCTGGGTGATATTTGGGCTACATTTGGGCTCTTTTGTCTCTGGTGGCCATCTTGGGAGACTTATTTGTTATGAAGTTTCCTAATTTCCTCATTTACTGCAGTCTCCTCAGTAGGAAATACTTTCAGTTTTTTACTTTGATTCCATCAAGAAGGCATTCAGATGTGTCACACATTTGCCATAAATTCAGAATGTTAGCACTCTTTTTGCTCATTAGATCACTGTAGTAAAGCTACTGCTCACCAGGGAAAACTGCTGCTGGTATTGAAAGTGCATGTTTCAGTCTGCATGTCAGAATTTTTTAATGAAATAGAAGAGGATTTGAGAAGTCACTCAAAATGTGCCCTAATTTTTCTTTCTGCAGCACTAATCATACTTTTTATGGAAAAATGAACCCCCTCATTTTGTTCCTTTTTAAATTAAATGTTTTAAGAGTTACCACTTTAATCCAAGCAAGATGGCTTCAGGTGTGCCATACGTTTATCATAAGTAGGACTGTTAGCGCTCTAGTAGTTCTTTAGAACACTCTGGGAAGCTGCAGTAGAACACAAAGGAATCAACTGACAGTCTCTGCCCTTGTTGGATGTACATGTTTTACTGAGAATGTCAGACTTCATTCTCACATGACTGAGAAAGATAATGTGAATTTACAGAAAATAAGCTCTCAGTTTAGCCTATAGATCACCTTCCAAACCTCTGTGGTAAAAGCATGAGAAAATATTTTTCTCTCAATCATGATATCCCAGCAGAAGGCTTTTTCACATGGTGAAATCACCTTAGAACATACCACAATTCCTAAAATGAGTATGGTACCATCAACAAATGATTTATAATGTAACTAAAGTCTTAAAACCTTCTATTAACTGCAATGCTTTTTAATGAGGTGCTATCATGTATATTGGTCCCAAGATGGCTGCCAACACTTCTTGGATGAAGTGCTGACAGCCAATCAGATCTCAGGATGAGATGTGTGGTTAGGCTCCGCCCACATATATATATGCTTTTAAATGCTATTTTCTCAGGAAATACTGAACAGATTTACACCAGACCTGCAAAAGGCACTTCCTTGAACTTATGGCTACCTCTCTGCCAAATTTCAAGTAATTCTGTTCAGCCGTTCGGGCTGTAGCTGTGTCTAAATGTCCTATGGAAAAATGCATGGGGAAAACGCGTTTTGGGACCCCCCTTTTTTCTTGGCCCCTGCTTGACGAATCCCCCCGAGACTTTCAGGGTAGGAGTGGAGCGTAGCGCCCCACCTATTTTGAAAATTTCACGAGGATTCGTCGACCGGCGCCAAAGTTATTCCAAATAGAATGTTGCGGATTTCCTATGGAAACAGGGTCATAACTATAACTACCTACTGGCGACCGCCAGTAGGTAATATATATATAGATATATATATATATATGTATATATATATATAGATATATAGATATATAGATATAGATATATAGATATATAGATATATATATATATTATCTACTGGCGGTCGCCAGTAGATAGTTATAGTTAGGACCGAGTTCCCATAGGAAATCGGAAAATTCTATTTTTAATAACTTTGGCGCCGGTTGACGAATCCTCGCGAAATTTTCAAAACTAATGGGGCGCTCCGCTCAGCTCCTACCCTGAAAGTCTCGGGGTGATTCGTCAAGCGGGGGCTGGGAAAAAAGGGGGGTCCCAAAACGCGTTTTCCCCATGCATTTTCCCATAGGACCTTTAGTCGAAGGTACAGCCCGAACGGCTGAACAGAATTACTTGAAATTTGGCAAAGAGGTAGTCCTCAGGTCATAAGTTAGCATTTAAAAAACCTTACAAATTCACTTAAAAAACCATAGGTTTCACACACGTTATAGTTAGGAATTAGCATTTAAAAAACCTTGCAAATTCACTTTAAAAACCATAGGTTTCACACATGTTATAGTTAGCTGGACATTTCACTCGTAAAAAACCATTGAAATTCCCCCGTTATAGTTAGTTCAGATAACTATAACTTGCGCGACCACCACTCTATCACATGGATGATGTCATCAGTGATGTTATGAGTGATGTCACTGACCATGTCATGAGTGATGTAATATGTGACGTCATCAGCAGTGGATTGTGGGCGCGCGAGTTATAGTTATCTGAACTAACTATAACGGGGGAATTTCAATGGTTTTTTACGAGTGAAATGTCCAGCTAACTATAACATGTGTGAAACCTATGGTTTTTTAAGTGAATATATATATATATATATATGTATTACCTACTGGCGGCCGCCAGTAGGTAGTTATAGTTAGGACCAAGTTTCCATAGGAAGAGCATTTCTTGTTTTGCTTATAACTTTGGCGTCGTTTGATGAATATTCATGAAATCTTCCAAACTAATTCTTTGTTCATATCAGCTGCTATGTTGAAAGTTTGGGGGTGATTCATCAAGGGGGGGGCTAGAAAATACGGGGTCCCAAAACTTGTTTTCTCCATGTTAATTTCCCACTGGAAACTTTAGACAAGGCGATAGGTCGAACGGGTGAACGGAATTACCCCAAATTTGGAAGGGAGAAGGGTCTTGGTCTAGAAAACATGCTTTTGTTTATTTGGTGTAAATCCATTCAGTAGTTTTGGAGAAATATCGAAATTTACAGATATTGATATTTGGGAATTTTGCCATCTGATTGGCTGAGGCGTTACGAGCACGAGCTTGCTGCTTATTGGCTGCGAGCGGTGCAAGTGGTTGCAACTAGGAAGCATTGGCAGCCATTTTGTGATTCCGTTGAAACGAGGAAGGGGGAAAAAGGGCGAAAAGAGTAGGAAACAGGAGGATAGGAGCACTGTAACCTCTGTGGGGGAGTGTGAAGTGAAGTAGTCACTCCTACCGGACTGAAAGTGCGGTGTTGCTCAGAGTGATATGGTGCTGAGATGAGATGCTGCTACACTCGGGTATGAAACCGAGAGCCTAAACCGTGAGGTCATTGCCGTAAAGTGATGTGCTCTGGTGTTTGTAGCATACCTGTGGAAGTAGTGTTAGTAGGCGTTTATACCATACAGGGAGTGGGAAGCGAACTACTGACCTCTACCATGCATTTATACTATACCGGAAGTGGGAAGCGAAGTACTCACGCCTACCGGTGTGAAGACTCGGGGATCAAACCGAGCTGATTGTTGTAAAGTGATGGGCTCTGGGTGCTGTAGCATTCTGGCCGCTGTAGTATAACTGTGTAAGTAGTGTTAGTATGCGTTTATACTATACAGGGAGTAGAAAGCGAACTACTCACACATACTGGTCTGAAGACTCGGGGATTAAACTGTGAGCTCATTGCTGTAAAGTGATGTGCTCTGGGTGCTGTAGCATACCTGTGGAAGTAGTGTTAGTTTGCGTTTATACAATACAGGGAGTGGAAAGCGAACTACTCACCCTTACCGGTCTCAAGACTCGTGGATGAAACCATGAGCTCATTGCTGTAAAGTCATGTGCTCTGTGTAGTATTCCAATGTAAGTCATAGCAGAATGTTAGTATGTAATGCTACTATAATGTAAGTATGTAATGTTAGAATGTAGGGCTGTCATGAGGGGAATCTTGGGGAGTTTGTACACGGTGCTGGAGAAGATGGTTGCCTTGCTGTCTGGTCCTGTTGGTGGCTGTTTAAGCTGTCTTCGTTTCCTTCAATAAATCTACTTATCGGATCCACTTCTGTCTTCCTCTTCACTACATAAATTTGGTGACGAGCGGGAGAAAGTAAAAAGAAGGCAGCACTCACCAAGATTTTGAGCTTGCTTGTGTTCTGCTGAAGACCTGTTTTCTTGGTGAAGCTGTTTTGACTCATCCCAGGGTCGTCGGCTGATCGAACTATGTGATCCTACCTCTGGTAAGATTTATATTTTTGGATTTTGTCTGCCTCTTCACTACACTCTGGTTGCTGTACTACTCATGTGCAAGTAGTGTTAGTATGCGTTTATACTAATTCTGTAGTTATGCATTAACCAATGCATCATGGCCCTATGGAGCGCCACCTCCCAGGCACAGGTCATACAATGTCTCGGGGTGTGCATCCGCGGGACATTTATGTTTGCTATTACAGGGCGGGAGCATTGCTTCCATCCTGTGAAAGTAAATTCTTGTTTGCCTTGTTGAAGCAAGAGGAGGAAAACCTCGTATTGCTTCAATAAAGCGGATCTGGATGGTAAAAATGGAGAAAATAAAAATGAAGCGGGGTCTCACCCATTCATTTAAATGTTCCGGGGCCAATCCTATTATTGTATTGCGGGGTCTCTGCAGCACTGGGGACCTTAATCTCACATGTAAATTAGGCGCGGGCGGGCACAGAGACGTTTCGCAGACTAGGGGATCAATAGCTTCCCGGGTATTGTTTATGAATTGTTCCGGGGGCTCCGAGGCCAACTCAAGACAGGGGATCGGCAACCTCCAGGGCTTTACTTAAATATGCAGGGTGGGCCTCACCAGTCCTTGAAGCCTCAGTGGCCCTAGGCAGTGCCTTATTGGTTCTGAAATCACACAGGCAGTACTCATGGTGTTATAAAGTGATACACTCATAGAACCCTTGCCGTTGTAGAATTACCCAGGCTTCATTTATGTATTTAAAAATGTTTTCCCTCATAACCTACTATCAACCATCGATTTTCACAATAAACTACAGACAAGTGTTGTCAGAAAAAGAAGATCCATACACTCACTTATTTATTTGTAAAAAAAATAACTTTTTTTTAAAACAACACAAATAAATGGAAACATAACTTTATTCGAACAACAGTAAAACATGAAAGAAGTGGGTGGGACTCCTCCGGAAGCAGCGTACAAAACCTGGAAGAGAAAAAAAAACATAAGTATGTGTGCCATGTCCAAGAGAACAAGAATTTACAATGCAATAGGTCTCGCATTAACACAAGATTAAGCTATTGGCATTGTAAATGACAATGCCTTTTATTAATGTTTTAAAAAAGAAAAAAAAAAGAAAAGGCATTGTTATTTGGATTGTCAATAGCTCAAAGTCACGTAAATGCGAGACCTATTGCATTGCAAATGCTTGTTAATTGCTGGCAGGTCTATGACCAGGAGGAACCCAGCCCACTTAAAGCCCTGCACTCTGTACGTTTCAAGCAAGAGCCCTCTGCACAAGACTAAAGGCTCCTTGCCCTTTGACCCAAGGCACCCTGCCCAGTGACACTGGCTCATGCTCACAGTATGAGGTTCCTATCCCTAAAGCTCACCACCATTGGCTCACCGCATGAGACCAGAGGCAGCCTTAAGCCGCGCTCATGAGCTGGCATCAGAAAAGAGGCAATTCCAGCACGCGCCCTGAAGTTCTTAGGCGCTCTAAAAACGTCAAAATAAATACAATTAAATAACAAGCCCAGGAGTTGTGTGTGCGCGCGCTAAAAGAAAATAAAAAAAGCACACGCGTGGTGCTCAGAGGCGCTTGAGTGAGTGCGCTGGCGATGAGCGGGTGCGTGATCCCGCATCCTGCTCTTTTTCAAAGCACATACTCGTGCTTGTGGCACGTGGCTGTGCACTCCCGCAAGCCGTATGCCAGCACAAGCACGAATATGTGCTTTGTAAAAAGAGCTGCATGACGACTAAAGGTTTCCTATGCAGTGAATGCGCACTGCATAGGCGAGACCTAAAAAAGCAAGGTAGTCAGAATGAAAGGAAGAAAGTGATAATGGGACAGAGAGCGAGTGGGTGGAAGGGAGAAGAGGAGGGAGAGTCAAAAGAACAGAGGGAGGGGGCGTGGCTTGGCGCCAAAGCCGAATGGTGGCGTGCGGGTGAGGGTCCCGGCTCACCTGAAGGAGTTGACGCTCCGCGGCGACCGTGCCACTTGGCTGGAGGCAGGAAAAGCTGTCCAAAAGTCTGCAGCACCTCGGAGAATGTATGCGGACCTCCGTATATCGCGTCTTTAAGAAGTTTCAAGATGTGAGTTGTTACCGCGGCTATTTTCATAGCGCGCCCGCCATTTTGTTCTAAAGAGCGAGTGCGCGCTTTCCTGACAGGAAATTTTGCCCTTGTTTTTTCGGTCTTTTCCGCGCCCATATGCTCCACTGTGAACGCTTTTAATTGCTGTCTGGCTGCATTTTGGTCTGGATACTCACTCCTTTGATGCTGCATTTTCCTTATTTGACTGACTTTTCCAGCAAATCCTATGTTCTTCGTTTGGCAGCCTTTTTATGCTCTCACTCTTAGTATGAGTTATTATAACTATAATTTTTTTTTTACTAGCCGCCTCGAGGAGCCGTTAGTGCAGTGCCTTTTTACTCTCATGGTTGGTGCTATGTTCTCTACTGTACCCTTCTGAGAGTTTTTTCCGTCCTCTTCTTGGGTATTTTCACTTCCCCTGCCTCCTGGCTTCTTGGTGGACACGCAGCCTGTTTAGAATGTGACTGGAATTTCTTATCCTCAGTGGAAAGAACGCTTTTGTCATATCCTGATTGGTGATCTCCATTTTTTTGGCGCCTCCCACCGCTTATTGGTGAATTTACCTTCTCTTGTGATAACTTCACTTCGCTGCGTTTGTTTCCCAACTTGCCTGATTCAGTGCGAAGTGCTCCACGCACTTCGCACTGAATCAGGCAAGTGTGCTTTATGGGCAGAAAGAAATTGACCCACTCCTTATGTTCCAAACCAAAACACATCTTTGTCAAGAATTCGAAAGTCTTCTCTGAATTCTCCAAACTAATAGACTCTTCAGCCTCCGCTTCTCAAAACTTGGATATTGTACAGGACTATGCTAAAGCTACTGCAAATCGTCGTAAAGCATTTTTTTGCCGGCAGACCTGCGTTTAATAGGAGCCAGATACGGTCTTTTTCACCCTTGCTTATTTAAAGTTACACATAATAACAAAACAATTGCTTATGATGATCCTCTACGGCTACAAAGTTTCATCAATTCTTGTAAACCGCTGGCTATGGATTCCTCAGGGCATGCTTCCTTTTTCAATGCCTGATGTGACTATTTGTTGTACCTGTTATTTAAGTTGTTGTTACCCATAACGGGATTTTTCGGATCTTAAAATGATATATTTCCAGGTTTTTAGGTTCTACTATTATTGACCTTTTTTAGATCTTAATTCTTAATCGTATCTCTTGTTTTACTTTTCCTCAATAATGTTATTAATATATCTTGTTATACTTACTCTAATGTTTTTCTCTTTCTTTTTCTGTTTTGCCTCTGCAGATATTTCACTCATATCTCATGATGTCCTTCCGGTTTTCCGTTTAGCTGATCCCTGGACGTGTCGTCCATTCCATGTAGTCCCACCCCCTCCCTCATTTCCACTTGGTTTTTCCCCGTGTAGGTATGTCATTATCCCACTGTTTCCATTGCTCTCACGTTTTAGCTTCACTTTTTCCATTTTCTTCATATTCCCCTTTCCCTCTTACTCTCTGTGTTGTTCTCCTTTTTTCTCTTCGTATTCTACGTTTTAACTCGTTTTGCACTTCATTCAATTTTGTTCTTGAGGTGGTGTGTCTACAGTTTCCGGTATTACTTATTTCTCGTACTTTTTGTTTGCTTTTGTCTTTCCTTACTGAATTACAGATCCAGCTCTACTTCTTTCAACTTTTCTTTTCCTACTTCGGACTTTTGATATCCTCTCTTACTATTTCTTCTCTGTATTTTGCTCTCGTACACGACTCCTTATGAATAGACCTTTGTTTGTTTCATTCTTTCTTATTCTCTTTCATGACTTCTTTACTATATTCCAAAGTTCTTTTTTGTATTTTCTATTTGTTAATATTCATATTCTGTTATGCTGCTAAAATTAGTATCATGGAATGTTAGAGGATTGAATTCCCCCATAAAAAGGCAAAGAGTTTTATCACATTTGGCGAAACTAAATGCAGTTATAATTTTCCTGCAAGAGACTCATCGCATGGAGAATGAGTCGTTAAAACTAAAAAAAGGTTGGGTGGGGGAAGTATTTTATTCCACAGGTGATGGCAAGTGTAATGGAGTCATGATACTATGTCGCAAGTCGCTTAAATTCACGGTTCTTTCACAGGAGTCTGATGTAGATGGTCGTTGGCTTAATGTCAAATTAATGTTCAAGGATGTTCTAGTCTCTTTCTTTAATGTTTATGGTCCTACTGGTGGTGACTCTTCCTTTTGGCTCTCAATTGCCCTACAGCTTACTCTCTGTATGGAGGATAATTTCATATTGGCAGGTGACTGCAATCAGACTTTTGACCCTTTTGTGGATAGAAATTCCAAAGTCTCATTTGTTCCCAACAAGCCACATAAATCCTTTGTTCTTGCTATTACTCAGCATAAATTGTTAGATGCCTGGAGACTGTGCAATCCTACCACGAGAGAATATACTTTTTATTCCCCTGTGCATCACTCTCAATCTCGTATTGATTACTTTTTTGTCTCTCATAACTTATCACAAGTACTTACAAAGGCAGAGATAGGACCTATACTATTATCGGATCATGCACCTATTTCAATTGATTTAGATGTCTTCCCTAAAGCTAATATTCCTAAAAGATGGAGATTCAATAACTCCCTCTTATTGGATCCGAAATTTCTTCTACTTTCGCTGCCTTTGTTGAGGAATATTTTTCCATGAATGATACTAACTCTTTACCTTTCTCCATGAAATGGAATGCCTTTAAGGCTTCAGCAAGAGATTTTATTTTATGGTTTGTGGCCCGTAAGCGTAATATGGCGCGCAAGCGCTCGTGTTCTTTACTACAGCACATCAAGAGACTGGAGCATTCTTTTTATACATCCAATTCGAAAGTTGTTCTTGATACCCTTATAAAAGCAAAACTACTCTTTAATAAGGAATCAACTGAAAATGCTTCACTATATCTATTGAAATCTAGTGCAAAATATTATGGTGGGAAAAATAAGGCGGGAAAAATCTTAGCTAGCTACCTGAAAACCAAACACAACAAATTGAATATTAACTCTATTTATGAGAATAATTCCACTTTAAAACTTAAAGATGTAGAAATTTTGGATGAATTTGCACTCTTTTACTAGTCATTATATGCCTCCGAAACAGATCCTTCTAGTCACATGCTCTCAAATTTTTTTGCCTTGTTACATACACCTCATCAACATTCCCTCGCATTGTCTTCATTAGAAATAGACATGACACAACAAGAACTTTTGCTCGCACTCCAGCATCTAAAGAAGGACAAGGCACCTGGACCTGATGGTTTCACTGTCGAATTCTATCTTCATTTCTCTAAATTATTATTGCCTAAATTGCACACTTTGATTAACTCTTTCGCCTTTAGGGGAAAATCGGAAGGCTCTTTCTCAGACGCTCACATATGCCTAATTCCTAAGGAAGGTAAAGATTTGAATTATTGTAAAAATTACAGACCTATTTCACTTGTCAACATAGACTATAAGATTTTTTCTAAAGCGCTTGCCTTGCGCTTGGATCCTATTTTGCCATCCATTTTGGGCAAGGAGCAGTCTGGTTTCGTAAAAGGCGGAGTCATTAGTGATAATACAAGATTATTTTTTAATATTTTAACCAAAGCCCCGCAATTAAAGCACTCTCTTGCAGTTATAGCACTAGATGCTGAGAAAGCCTTCGACAGAGTTGAGTGGCAATATCTCTTTTTCACACTTAAGTGGTTTGGTTTTGGCCCTAAATTCATCTCCTTAATCTCCCTTTTATATTCCAATCCGCGTGCTGCTGTATGTGCAAATGGTCTCATATCTCCTTTCTTTAGTCTTGGTAGAGGAGTGCGTCAGGGTTGTCCTTTATCCCCTTTTCTTTTCAACCTAGCTCTTGAGCCCTTTCTCTCAAAAATACGTCAGAATGCACACATACATGGTTTTCAGACACCAGACATTAACATCAAACTCGCGGCTTACGCTGATGATATTTTGCTTTTTATTTCCAATCCTACTGAATCCATCCCCGCTTTCTTGCAGGAAGTACGTGCCTTTTCGCTGATCTCAGGATACAAGTTAAATAGTGATAAATGTGAAATTTTACCTTTGACTAAATTCACTTTTGAGGTTGATTTTATTTCAACTAATTTCGCTTGGAAGTCGGCCCATATCAAATATCTAGGCCTATGTTTTAAGTCCACAATAAAAGACACTGTAACCCTCTGTATGACTAACTGTTTTAAAAAAATCTCAGAGCTTACTACTATCCCCTATATCTTTCTTGGTGGGGTCGCTTAGATTCCATAAAGATGATGCTTTCCCCCATAGTTCTCTACACCATTTCCAATATCTCGGTCCCAATTCCAACTAAGCTATTTAAATCTATCAATTCAGTACTATCCGCTTTTCTGTGGAACAATAAAAAAACCCGCTTATCGGCCTACAAATTAACACACCCTCAAACTGAAGGAGGAGTTAATTTTCCTAATTTTCCTTCTTATCACAAAGCATTCTTATTACGACAGGCATCACACTGGCTACTTGATTCCACAGTTGATTGTCCTTTGTGGACATCAGTTGAACGTTCGCTCTTATCTCCATTTTCGTTCAATGAATGTCTTTGTTTTTCTCGTAAACCCCAAACATTATCCACTCCCCTATTTAAATTCACTTCCAAACTTCTCTGCCCTCTATATCCTTTAACTCATGACACTCTTGATTCTTTTTTAGCCTCCACTATCTGGCATAATAAAATCTTGCTAATACATAATAAGCCCTTTTATTGGAAAACATGGAGACAACATGGTTTATTATAGGTCCATCAACTGTTCTCAGAAGCTGGCTTCATCTCATTTTCTTCACTTCAGCAGTCTCACAAATTGCCTGACTCCTTTTTGCCTAAATATCATACACTCTGTACCACAATACTTGAAATTTACACTCAACTTGCCAATAATTCTGCTGATTCCTCGACTAACGCCTCATCCACTGGATTATCTACTATCCTACGTACCAAACCTAAAGCCTCCACTTTATACACTTTCATTTACTCCGCAGGCACACCAAGACAAAAACCCAAGATTGAATCTGATTGGGAAACAGACCTTAATGTAGTTTGGTCCCTACCAACCTGGAACAAGGTCTGGATTAAAATACATAAAACTTCACAAACGGCAAGTTTAACACAACATTGTTTTACATATATAATAGGATTTTGCTCTCTCCACACTCTCTAAACAAAAGGTTCCCCACAGTACAAACTACTTGTTGGTCTTGTACATCTCCTGATGCCACTCTTTTTCATATGCTTTTTTCCTGCCCTCCAGTGCGTAAATTCTGGATCCAGGTTTGGTCTCAAATTAACTTAATTTTTTACACTAATTTCCCATTTCTTGTAAGGGACATTTTCTTGGGCAGCATCTCACCAGTATGGGACAATTGTGAAATTAATGTTAAAATTGTGGATTTGTTAATAGCAGTTGCTTTTCAGCAGATTACGAGAAATTGGAAAGACTCTGCAAAAATTTCTTACAAAGCTTGGTGGTATGATATTTGCCACCATCATAGACTGGATACATTTTTGCTTTTTCCTTTCCATATGGCTATGAAAAGACTTCAGTTATGGTCACCTGTTACTGCTTTTTTGACAAATGTGCTTTGAAACATGTTTTACCACTCCCATCTCAGCAAGAAGTTCTTAAACCTCCATGATTTTTATTGCCGCTTTTCTATTTTCTTACAACTGTATGCTGTATCTCTCCTAATTTTATTCTGCTGTATTATTGTTTTACATTCTTATTTATGAATTTATGCTGGATACCCCTATATTGTGCTTTTTGTTGCTTGAAACTTTGTATCGTTTTTTGCCACCTCTTTACCTTTCTCTTTAATAAAAAAATAAATTTTGAAGTAAAAAAAAAGAACAGAGGGAGGAGGAGACAGAGCGTCGGCCTACTGCACCCAGCCCTCACTGTTCACCTCTCGTCACCCGTGTGTCTGGGATTCTGGGGTCCGTGAGAAACAGTGTGGTCCAGCAAGTCTTTCAAATGAAACAGAGATATGAATGAGGCCAGAGATTATATTATTATCTACGGCAACATCGCTTGTCTGCACCTGTGCCCCAGGCTGCTGAACCCCAGCCCCTTCCCCCGCACTGTGCTAAATTGCAGCTTCTGTGCACCGAGGCTTAACTACTCACCTGCCACAACCGGTGTGCCCAACTACGTGCCGGTGCAAGCTCCAACTCCGGGGTGCTGTTCTTAGCGTGGCACAGCAGGTCTCCGGTTGGGGACGGTGTCTTGATACCACGATGGAAAGCGTCAGAAAGGCCAGAGCATCAGCACCGGTTGAGCACCTGCTGCGTGCTTTTTCGTGCAACTAACTCAGTGTCTGAAAAGGGAGAAATATTATAATGTTGGAAACATCTTGAGGTAAATGAAGGTTTATTTCAAGCTTAATAGAGAACACCATTTGAGTGCATCCTTCCTTCTTGAAGTACGATCTACCAACTGTTAGTGGTAATCGTGGTTCAAAGAGGAGTTGGAGTGCACGAGAATACACAAGGGTAAATAATAATATGTTATGCCAACGTTCACATACAAAGGAACAGAGCGCATGCTAGAAGGATAATGTGTGCGTGCAATGCAGTTGGGCAAGCCTGTGTGCATGTACACTTAGTAATCAGCTCACTACAGTGTCCCAAAAGCCAATGCCACGTGTCTGTAGGGCAGTGCTGCCCGCTGGCTCAGGCCTATAGTACGGTCCAGCAGGTCCTTAAAATGAGACAGAGATGTGACTGAATGAGGTCAGAGATCACATCATTTCGCACGGCAACATCGCACCCAGGCTGATGCACCCCACCCCTCCCGCCACACCGCGCTCAATTGCAGCCCCTGTGCACCTAGGCCCCACTGCTCACCTGCTGTCATTGGTTTGTGTTCAAACACGACGGACAGCAGGGTTCACAATTCAGATGTAGTTTTGATTGCCAGGATGATGTACACCTCATGGATCCCTTTTTTTTATTGCGCATTGTGATATGCGAGGTGGATGTGGCCATATCACCTGAAGCAGTGTGGAAGAACTGGGACATGTGGCGTCATCGTTATCCTATTTATACGTACGCAAAGTCGGCTGGGCTTGCATACGCCAGGCCAGTGTAGGGGTGTGAATAATTATTCCGGGAACCTGGGCGTTGATCAGTCCCTGCCTGGGCAGGAAGTTTACTTATGTGTGTGACCCTGTTGCAGTTTTGACATCGCACAAACCGCAATTTACATTAATGTAGCATGTATCGGAAGGGCGGCAACTCTAACGCTAATGAGATGCTTTCCGAAAACATTGAATGGACAACATCACATGTCGTTGTCAAGCTTGTGGATATGCGCAGACACGCTTGTCAATGGTGTGCGGTATTATTGAAAGTGTTGCTATTGCGAAGCGCACCCATTAGAATGTGCTCGGATGGAGGGAGGATCAGCAGTGAGGCTACATCATACACAGTGATAACGCTCATTACAGTCAAGCAATGCATGTCAAATGTGAATCTAAATGTCTCCCATATGACACACTACTATACTGGTAAAGTCTGACAACAGAGCATACTGCAACACAAATCTACACATTACTCTTTACTGTTTGATCTAGGATGTGCACTCTGCCCGTGGCTGATGATACCCCTTTGAGCCACCAATACCCAGGCCGAAAGGCAGCACAATAATGCCCACACACACACACCAGGGGTATCGTGTAACACACATTTGTTTTTTGATATAACGTTTCAGAAATTGACCCACTCCTTATGTTCCAAACCAAAACACATCTTTGTCAAGAATTCGAAAGTCTTCTCTGAATTCTCCAAACTAATAGACTCTTCAGCCTCCGCTTCTCAAAACTTGGATATTGCACAGGACTATGCTAAAGCTACTGCAAATCGTCGTAAAGCATTTTTTTGCCGGCAGACCTGCGTTTAATAGGAGCCAGATACGGTCTTTTTCACCCTTGCTTATTTAAAGTTACACATAATAACAAAACAATTGCTTATGATGATCCTCTACGGCTACAAAGTTTCATCAATTCTTGTAAACCGCTGGCTATGGATTCCTCAGGGCATGCTTCCTTTTTCAATGCCTGATGTGACTATTTGTTGTACCTGTTATTTAAGAATAATAAGAATGTGCTCGGATGGAGGGAGGATCAGCAGTGAGGCTACATCATACACAGTGATAACGCTCATTACAGTCAAGCAATGCATGTCAAATGTAGGGGTGTGAATAATTATTCCGGGAACCTGGGCGTTGATCAGTCCCTGCCTGGGCAGGAAGTTTACTTATGTGTGTGACCCTGTTGCAGTTTTGACATCGCACAAACCGCAATTTACATTAATGTAGCATGTATCGGAAGGGCGGCAACTCTAACGCTAATGAGATGCTTTCCGAAAACATTGAATGGACAACATCACATGTCGTTGTCAAGCTTGTGGATATGCGCAGACACGCTTGTCAATGGTGTGCGGTATTATTGAAAGTGTTGCTATCGCGAAGCGCACCCATTAGAATGTGCTCGGATGGAGGGAGGATCAGCAGTGAGGCTACATCATACACAGTGATAACGCTCATTACAGTCAAGCTATGCATGTCAAATGTGAATCTAAATGTCTCCCATATGACACACTACTATACTGGTAAAGTCTGACAACAGAGCATACTGCAACACAAATCTACACATTACTCTTTACTGTTTGATCTAGGATGTGCACTCTGCCCGTGGCTGATGATACCCCTTTGAGCCACCAATACCCAGGCCGAAAGGCAGCACAATAATGCCCACACACACACACCAGGGGTATCGTGTAACACACATTTGTTTTTTGATATAACGTTTCAGATGCATGGCTATCACATGTGGAAGGCTACTGTACAGAGCATGATTATTGATCAAGATGATCGTTGCATGTTGTGTGTACTATAAGATATATGTACACAGTAAAAAAGTTTTCAAAAAAGCTCTGTAAGCAGAAGAGGTGTCTCTCATCAAACGCTGTAGAGAGAATGACTAAAATGGGTGGGGTCCTCCAACTGTTACAATGGGAAATGTTATGAACCAATCAAAAGCTTTTTTTAAGTTCACATGGCAAGCACACACCAAGCGAACAAGGAGGCTGCACCCGACGCGATTTTGACAAAATATATTTACCATAATATAAGTTTAATACAGTTAGAAATATATAAATGTATAAAGTATTTTAGATTATCGCTTGCTCTCATATACACTTTAAACTTATTTAGATATAGTTTTGAGACATAAAAAAATAAATGAGGGCATGGCATACCCGGCCCGATACCATACGTCTATGATGTAACATAGGGCCTGGCAGTGTGCACTCGTCGCATATGAAACGTGCAGCCGGCGCGACCCCATATGTATATGACATATCGCGCGGCTTGGTACCATGCACCCAGTGCATACCAAACTAAGAGCTGGGGCGACCTTATACTTATATGATGTCAGGCGGCACACAGTGCTACAAAGCCGTCGGATACGAAATGCGCATCCTTAACGAGTTTCGCAATATCGCGGATAGGATTCGCGTGGTGATGGAGCTTGGTACACTATCGGTACGAGAGTCTAGTTTTCTAAAAAAAATATATATATATACATACTTTTTTGGGAAGATATAAAAAATTACATACTTTTTCAAATTTTACAAAAAAAGGATAATAGAGTTGCAAAATATTACAAAAAAAATGTTTCAGGGACGTTATAGTTAGTTGGACATTTGACTCATAAAACCAGAGAAATGTGCCTGTTATAGTTAGTTGAGCTAACTATAACTCGCGCGCCCGCAATGCACTGGTGATGCCGTCACATATTACATATGTTTCTCCACTCGTCCAAACCGTCCGGTTGATTTTCCAAAGGCGAGCACTCACAGGATTTCGCTAGAAAAGTGATTTTATTGTGCTGGGACCCCTCACACCGACAGACGCATTTCGGCACTCTGCCTTCTTCGATGTTGGTGAAACCAAGTTACAAATACACTTTTGAAGTGTCAATGCATGACGTGAGTTTAAAAACAATGGCGTAAAAGACGGCTCAATCAAATTATTGCATAATGCTGAATTCATGGCGGCCATCTTAAAACATGTTGCAGGCAATGCATTGTCGTATTGAGAGTGCTCCACTGAATAACAATTAACATTTTAGTTTGGTTAATAAACAGAGTTTGTAAATGGACACATTTCCAACAATACATTTTGTTGCTATCATTTTCTGCAAACAAATACCATCTAATATAGATAGTGTTAACCACTCTGTATTAGACAAGTCTTTTTAAAACCGAACACAAAATTGTTAAAAAGGAGCACTTTGATTTTCAAAATTGAGCCCTGAATGGCCAAGATCACTTTGCGAAAAACGAGAGGAATACTCTGCAATCATTAATATGCCTATTACCAGCACATAAGAATTATTAACTTATGTATTTGTGCTGATCGATAGGAAAGAAAAGAAACAGAAGGGAAGGAAGAAAAATGAAAAAGTCATAAAAGGCAGTCAAAGTTGCATCATTTGGACAGAAAGTGAACAGCATCATTCCAAATGGGTCCACAGCTCCTCGTCATTATTGAGACCTAGTGGAGCCTTGGTTTGCAAGTCAATAATTTACTTAGATTCAAGGGCTCGCAACTGTCTTGCTCTATCCCCACCTCTTTTATTATTGGGGACCTGATCGATACAGAAAAATTTCAAGAGGTCATGATTACTATTGTGCATTTTTTCAAAATGGCAAGCCACCGGGTAGGTGGGATCTTTTTTAGAAATTGCGCGCATATGCTCTAATATGCGCTTTTTAGCTGGATGGATGGTGCTACCCGCGTATCTTTTGGGGCTTGGGCATTGTAAAATATACACAATGAAATCTGAATTACGGTTCAGAAGTCGATTGATGGTTCTGACCTTGCTTCTTTCCATACCACTTTCTAGAGTATTATAATCTAACCCTTCATGGCTGTATTTACACGCCTTACATTTTAAGCATGGAAAAAAAAAACTGACATTTTGTATTTGATATGATGTTGATATAAGATGACTGTGAACCAGATGGTCACCAATTGATTTACTGCGCCTGTAGGGTATTAATGGATACATAGGTATGACTTTTTTCAAAATGTTATCAGTCTGAAGAATGTGCCAGTTTTTCCTGAATATTTATATATAAATAAATCATACGGGCAGTCGCCAGTAGGTAGTTGTAGTTAGGACCATTTTTCCATAGGAATTTCTTTGGGGGAGTTGCCTATATCTTTGGCTCTGTTTGACAAATCTTCACAAAATTTCCAAAGAAATTTGACACTCACTTCAGCTGCTGTCTGGAAATTCTTGGGGTGATTTGTGAAGAAGGGTCCTGTAGGGATTTTGAACATGACTACAGCCCCAACTGCTTGACGGTATATATATATATATAATATTCATGGGGAAACACACAGGTTACAGGGACGTTATAGTTAGGCTGACACTTGTACAAAACCTGTGAAATTCAGCTGTTATAGTTAGCTGAGCTAGACAAGGTCCGTGACATCACTGATGACATCTCAAATGACATCACTTATGACATCTAAAATAACATCACTTATGATATCATCCAGTGACGTTTATGATTGTTATATAAATGTATATATATTCTTCTCTCATTCATATCAGATATCCACAAATGGAACAGACTCAGATGCGGGAAAAAATTTCAGTTTAATCCGTCAGCCATAATGCGTTTCGGCCGCTACAACAGCATTGGTCACATGTCATGTATGCTTTGTTTCCTTCTTTTTATGTGCAGCATGAAATTAACATAAAAGAAAGACTTTTTCCTCCGTGTACTTTGATTACAGACAACAATTACAGTTCATTGTGTTCAACTCATTTATAAATAATCAGTAATAAATATACACATTTGGGCAAACCTTTTCTCCATAAAAAGTGTCAGACAACTGTCTTATTGTAGTTGACATCCCTGGTAATCAATGATCGGTCTTGACATATAATACCAATATTGGACAGCACAATCCATTGATCGCCAATGCAGGTATGTTGTAAAACACTTTAAGCATCCGATTTGTTTCAAAGTGCTAAATGCTGAACAATTCTCATACCTTTATTTATAAATATGGATATTAACAATCACTCTTTTACAATAATGCCACATTAATACATGGCTAGTGCCTTTAACATTTCATCTGAATCTTTAAGTTAAATCAGCATTTGTTGTGCAAAATGTGCATTATTATATATATATTAAAGTGCTTAAGAGCATAAGAACTGTACCTCCCACCGGCAAGTGCCAGAAGGATCTAACATATTCACATCTTCATCCTGAAAACAAAGCAGAATTCTATTGTCTAATAACTGCATTACTGTATATAAGAAAGTGCTTAAGTGCTGAAAAATCCTATTTCCATTCGGGAATTGGCAAAAAGTTCGAACATATTCGCACCTATAACCATCTTAAAATATATGTCTAAAACCTACTATTTTTCTCCTTACCACAAGGTCAGTCATCAATATCCAATACCTTTCTTTTTACTTTTTACCTTTTGCTTTTTACTTTTTAAAGGGGTGGCACCTTAATTCAAATTCCCTTTTCTAAAACCCCTCATCCTTTAACCTGATAAGTTAAAACAGAGGTAAAATTGATAACTAAAATAAAAATAATACACATTTCTTCTCCATAGTGCTTAATTCATCACTTAATAAAAAATTGTATAACTCCTCATCAAAATTTAACCGATTAGGTGTTTTACTGTCTAACATGGTTATGTATCTTGTTTCCAATTCACGCAATATTCTGGTACAGTCGCCCCCTCTTACTATGTGGAACTGCACCGATCACAAAATAACTGATTGGTGTTGGATGTTTTTGATGAAACAGCTCACAATGCCGTGCCACTGGGTAAGATCGATCTCTGTTGGCTATCGCCCTCATGTGCTGTAAGATTCGTTTAGCACTTGCAATGTGGTGCTACCCACACATCTTAAGTTTCAAGTGCACGTAAGTGCTTAAACTGCAAACTATGTTTTGCAATTGTATGCCCCCCTGATTTTTACCTCCTCTTTTGTAAACAGGGTGTAGTATGTAGTGGCGTTCTGGCCTATACTGCAAGCCTTACAACGAGTACATTTCTTAAAACCCCTTGGGGGTCTTAACCAACTTTCTTCAGGCTCCATCTCCAGTCTACTGTTTACAAGTGCATCTCTAAGAGATGGGGCTATCTGATATGTAATAGGAGGATGTTTAATGCATTTCCTATGATCGGATCTCACTATGTGCCAGTTTCTGTTGAGCAGACTCCTAAGCTCTTTATCCTGCACATTGTATGTGGTCAGGAATCTTAACAGGCCTTACTTTCCATTTCCCTTGATTTTTCTGTGGAAAATAGGATCGCCTCTCTTTGATTTCTGTTAGCTGCTTTGCGGGCTTTCTCAATCACCGAGATATTGTATCCCCTTTCTAAAATTCTATTGGTCATTTAGTCCTGGCACTTTCGTAGATCTTTCTCCCTGCTACAATTTTTCTTCGCACGCAGCATTTCACCGTACAGAATGCTTTGTTTAGTGTAATTAGGGTGAAAGCTAGAAGCATGGAGAGTTGTATTTTCTGCCGTTTCCTTCCTGTGAAGTCCTAGCTTACCTGCTTGAACAAATACTTCAATGTCAAGAATTGTTACCTTTGTCATACTAACATCATATGTGAATTTCAAATTCAACTCTTTCCATTTATGAAGTTTCACAAACTGCTCTGCTGTGCTGATAGTGCCCCCCAAATTACAAAAAGGTAATCTATAAACCTGATCCACATTACTATGTGCTCATCCCATATTCTTGCATGTTCCCTGTGCAGCACCTGCTCCTCCCACCAGCCTACATGTAAACAGGCATAGCTGGGGGCACAGCAGGTGCCCATCGCAGTCCCATGCTGTTAATGATACTAGTCTACCCCCCAAACAAGAAAAAATGTATTTGCCATTGATATCAACATTTGGGTGTGACTGTACAGACCTACTGGCCTATCTTGAAGGAAATGCTGCATAGCTCTCAGCCCATCCTTATGGGCAATACTGGTGTATAAAGTTGTTATATCCAACACCATTAGTACATAATCTTGTTCTATGGGTACACCATAAATCATTTTTAAGAAGTTGCCACTAACTCGTACATACAATGGTAAGTTCTTCACATATTTTTGTAAAAAGTAATCTATGTACTCATATGTGTTCTCCATCATATTACCGATCACTGAAGTAATTGGACATCCAGGGGGACAACTGGCGTTCTTGTGCACCTTTGGAATTAAATAAAGTACTGGAGTTTTAGGCGTGTCATTTCTCAGAAATAGATATTCATCATGGGATAGTCAGCAATCATTCATCCACTGTTCTAGTTGCTGTTAGTATTCAGAATGGAACTTAGTCATTGTATCGGATTACTTTTTTTGCAACATTCTTTCTGTCCCAGTTGAGCATGTGCTTCATGTAAATGCATGTCCAGCAGCCAGAGCACAACATTTTCACCTTTATCGGAGTTTCTTACAACCACATTTTTGTTCTTCATTAACTTGGTTACTAACTCATTATATTTCCATTCTGTGGCTGTTCTTTTCTACCTTGGTTGCTCTCTTTATATAATTTTTAAGTCCTTCTGAAATCAACTCATGGAAGGTATCAATAGTATCCTTATATATATCTATATTCACTTAAAAAACCATAGGTTTCACACACGTTATAGTTAGGAATTAGCATTTAAAAAACCTTGCAAATTCACTTAAAAAACCATAGGTTTCACACATGTTATAGTTAGCTGGACATTTCCCTCGTAAAAAACCAATGAAATTCCCCCGTTATAGTTAGTGCAGGCAACTATAACTCACGCGACCACAATCCTCTGCTGATGATGTCAGATATTACATCACTGATTACATATGTGTCTTTCTGAAAAATAAATATTTGTAATATATGTATAGCTAAAGATTAATGGAAGAAGACATGGGTAAATAGGTGTCTAAATGCAGTGATGTAATATCTGACGTCATCAGCAGAGGATTGCGGTCGCGTGAGTTATAGTTGCCTGCACTAACTATAACGGGGGAATTTCATTGGTTTTTTACGAGGGAAATGTCCAGCTAACTATAACATGTGTGAAACCAATGGTTTTTTTAAGTGAATTTGCAAGGTTTTTTAAATGCTAATTCTAACTATAACGTGTGTGAAACCTATGGTTTTTTAAGTGAATTTGTACGGTTTTTTAACTGCTAAGTTATGTATTGATTAATATATATTTTTTTTCAGGTTTTTTGCCGTGCGCGCACCGTGCGCGCACGGTGAGCTTCGCGCATCGTGCGTGCGCTGTGGGCACTCGGTGCGCTTTGTGCACCGAGCACCCATGATGCGTTGTGCGTGCCGTGCGCGCACGGTGCGCGCACTCCGCGCTTTTTCGTCAAAAAAATAAATGTTTTTTTCATCCTTGGGGTCCCTCAGTGACCCCATGACAAAGGCTAGGGGGTCAGGAACTGTCCCCCCTGCCCCCTTTTCACATTCTCTGCCTTTGTTTATCACTGCCTCAGACTGCGATAGACAAAATGGCGGCCGACACTTCCTGATTTCGACCGATTCGAATGTTTACTGACATCTAACAACCAATCAGAATTGCGCTCGCGCACGTCACCGTGCGTGCACCGTGCACGCACGGTGCGTGCTTATAGATATATATGTACTTTTAACTGAAATTTTCTCTGGAACTACTGAACAGATTGACTCCAGATATTCAAAAGGTATATCCCTGACCTGAGGACTACCTCTCTGCCAAATTTCAAGTAATTCTGTTCAGCCGTTCGGGCTGTACCTTGGACTAAAGGTCCCTATGGAAAAATGCATGGGGAAAATGCGTTTTGGGACCCCCCTTTTTTTTCGGCCCCCGCTTGACTAATCACCCCGAGACTTTCAGGGTAGGAGCGGAGCGGAGCGCCCCACCTATTTTTAAAAATTCGCGAGGATTCGTCAACCGGCGCCAAAGTTATTCAAAATAGAATTTTCAGATTTCCTCTGGAAACACGGTCCTAACTATAACTATCTACTGGCGACCGCCAGTAGATAATATATCTATATATCTATACATATATATATATTCACTGGAAAAAACATAGGTTTCAGGGACATTATAGTTAGTTGCACATTTCATTCGTATAAAACCATAGAAATTCAGCCGTTATAGTTAGTTGAGCTCACTATAACTCACGCCCCCGCAATGCACTGGTGATGACATCACATATTACATCATTCATGACATGGTCAGTGACATCACTGATGACATCACCGATGACATCTCAAATCACAGTTTAGTCACTAACCCATGAATTCAGTAAGATACTTAATCACTTACTTATACAGTCAGTCACGCACCTAATAAATCCTTTATACACACACTTATACACCTACTCATTCTTCAATATACCTTGGCCACTATATTTATAAAACATATTAAAACTTTACAGAAACACACAGTCAATGAATGATGTCATCAGTGATGTCATTTGAGATGTCATCAGTGATGTCATCGGTGATGTCACTGACCATGTCATTAATGATGTAATATGTGACGTCATCAGCAGTGCATTGCGGGAGGTGTGAGTTATAGTTAGCTCAACTAACTATAACGGCTGAATTTCTATGGTTTTGTACGAGTGAAATGTGCAACTAACTATAACGTCCCTGAAACCTATGTTTTTTTCAGTGAATTTCAATGGTTTTTTAAATACTAATTTGTAACTATAACGTCCCTGAAGCCTATGGTTTCTTCAGTGAATTTCAAAGGTTGTTAAAATGATACTTTTTGTAACTATAACGTCCCTGAAATTTATGTTTTTTTTGTGAATTTCAAAGGTTTTTTAAATGCTAATTTCTACTAATAATGTTCATTAAACTTATTTTTTTCAGTGATTTTAAATTATCACTCTGTTCTCAACCTGGTGAAAACAGCCGATATCACAAGTTTTCCAGCAATAGCTTCCGCAAAAAAAAATCACCACAAATGAGAGCAACAACTAACGCTAATAATAATAATAAAAACAGGCGATCAGCTGCGTTAGCAGTAGGAATGTAACATCTGCCTTTTTTCTGGTGTAAGGTAGGATGACTACCTACAGTGTGAAATGGAGCCCAGCCCAGAATTCCATCTGAAGACCAACTCATGTCATAGAGCTACTTATCCTGCACCACCCACACCCAAGAAGGCCACAAAATCCACTGCCACCACCCTTCAGGACCTCCCCCCCGGACCACCCTCCCTACTACCACTGAGGCTGCGCACAACAGGACAGCGAACCTTCCAAAAACGGCATGGCCCCTCACCACACAATAGCTGAATGTTGCGAGATGTGGCAACCAAACATGTGTGAAGGCTGGTCCAACATATGCCACTCCAGCGTAGAAGTGTGAATAAATCAGTCGGGGCTCTGGGCGTGGTTCCCTTGTGTGAAGGTCAACGGGTCTGCCAGAGCGGCGGCCCTCACCCTGCCACTTAGCCTCCACCATGGCCGTGGGCCTCCTCGACACAGGCTCCCTGCGAACACAGCAGCACAGCACCGCAGAGTTACGTCTGTACACACAAATGCCTTCGATCTACACTGCGGACAGCAGGGCTCACAATTCAGATGGAGTTGCGATTGCAGGTGACGCAGTCCAGTAGGCAAGACACATTGCTCCCAGTGTGGCCCGTACAGACCACGCATCATCGCACGCTGCGTACACGCGGAGCGCCAGAGGTACTACTAACTCAGTGCACCACAAGTCAACGACACGTGGCCTTATTAAGGCAGAAATCATTAGACACAAGACATTGCTACAAGTGCGGCCCGCCCGGACCACGCATCATCGAAGGATGCGCACACATGCTGTGTGCTTCAGGTGCCACTAACTCAGTGCACCACAAGTCACCGCCACGTGGCCTTACTGAGGCAGAATTCATTAGACAAAAGACATTGCTACCAGTGCGGCCTGCCCGGACCACGCATCATTGCAGGGTACGCACACGCTGGTTGCTTCAGGTGCCACAAACTCAGTGCACCACAAGTCACCACCACGTGGCCTTACTGAGGCAGAATTCATTAGACAAAAGACATTGCTACCAGTGCGGACCGCCTGGACCACGCATCATCGCAGGGTGCGCACACGCTGGTTGCTTCAGGTGCCACTAACTCACTGCACCACATGTCATCGCCACATAGCCTTATTAAGGCAGAATTCATTAGACAAAAGACATTGCTGCCAGTGCTGCCCGCCCGGAATACGCATCATCGCAGGTTCCGCACGCTTCGGATGCCACTAACTGTGCAGCTCAAATCAATGCCACGTGGCTGTGGAACCTTGCTGACCGCTGCCTCTAGCCTACACTGCGGTCAGCATGGCTCACAATTAAAATTGAGTCTTGATTCATTAATTATAGAGTCCAGTAGGCAACTAACTACAAACCTACACAATATCCTTTTAGTATCCTTGCTTCAAGAACTTTTTTGATATCAATTATAGCTTTTGTACAATGACCAGATTCATCTTGCAAGTCCAAAGAAACACTGAATGGCAGTCTACACTGTGGCCAGCAGAGCTCACAGTTGGAATTCAGTCTTGATTCATTAATTTCAGAGTCCAGTAGGCAACTAACTATAACGTCCCCGAGACCTGCACATTTCAACAATGTATTCCATAAATATTTCATCTTTTGTTACCTACATTGTGGTCAGCAGAGCTCACAATTTACATTAAGACATGATTTATTAATTGCATAGAGAATTGTACTCTATGTCCTTGGGTTTTGTCAAGAGGAAGTGACCAAAAGCACTCCTCGATGTCTGTGCTGACTACTGCTTTCCATCTACATTGCGGACTGCAGGGCTCACAAGTCACATCAAGTCGCAATTGCAGATGACGCAGTCCAGTAGGCAACAGACGTTGCTCCCAGTGCGCCTGCCCGGACCACGCATCATCGCTGTCTGCGCACATGCTGAATGCTTCTTATGCCCCTATCTCAGTGCAGCACAACTCATGGACCCTTTATGATACAATATTTTGTGTATAATTCACATCTGGTGCCACTACCTCAGTGTACCACAAGTCATGGACCCTTTACGATAGAATCTTTTGTGTATTTTTTCACATCTGGTGCCCCTACCTTAGTGCAGCACAAATCATTGACCTTTTATGATTGAATCTCTGTGTCTGATCCAATGATTACTGTTGTACTTGTTGCCAGCACCAACCATTCCCGGAGGGCTGGCTTACACTCACCCCACACGCATCCTGCACAGACGTTACTGGACATGTGACCCTGGTAATAAAAAGGAGTCAAGTGCACGTACCCGTACCCAGTTCCACTATCTATCTGTGTCCGTGTGTTCATTATGTATGCAAAATGCTGCCCCTGGGCCCTACCACATTACATTATGCTCTGGACAGTGTATGCAACCAACTTACCTTTGACAGTGGGAGAAAACTTTGGTTATGTAACTTTGTCTCGGTCATTGTACAAGTACATACGTAGAGACTGGATGATTAGAGTACTGCAAGGAGAGTGTATAGTGAATTTATAAGTGCGTGGGGATTGGCGGAGTGATTGTATAAGTACATATGTTAGCACAGCCTAACTCCGACAACAAGCTTGTCTCTAATTGGCTGCCCTCCATGTCCCAAAATCTGAAATTTGGACTTTGCATGCCCCTGTATTGCTACAGCCGCAATACTCCACTGAATGTGCAATAAACATTCACATCCACACAGATGTGTCATGTCCACCATCTTTCTTCTGTGGAACTATGGATGAATATAGAGTCAGTAATACCCCGTACCTTCCATGTTGGCCATATTGTTGGACTTGGCTCACAGAGTGACACTTTGGCTTTTGCAACCCGGGTGACGGTAGCACTCCAACACGGACACCCGCATCCAGTGTTGTCAGATTTCTTGAAGCTTTCTATAGCCCAAAGCCAACCAAAAAGTAGCCCAAAGTAGCCCAATATTGCTACTGGAGGGAAGGAGGGGCAGGGACAGCGTCAAGCAGGCGGTGAATGCATTGGAATTGATGTTGCAGCAGGATGCCAAGTAAATATTTGTCTAATAAAACGCTTTAACATACTACTTTCCTGGAGCGCTGTATATATATTTATAATCTGGCAACTAGCACAAACCAAAATTTTGCCACACAACCGGCAAAATATAGCCCAATTGTGCATGATCTAGCCCAATCTGGCAACAATGATGCCACACCCATCCAGCACAGGCATCACAGGACACGTGACCCTACTAATAAAAAACACTGGGTGCACGTGCTCTATGCCATTTTAGAGTTGCTTGCAACGCATGCACTGCTTCCGGCACAGTCACACCGCCACGGTGATGGCCCGTCCCAGTAGTCCGGACACTTGATGTTTTGTGTGCTCTGTTGCACTGCAGTGTCGGCCTGAGCCCAACAGCGAGGGCCTACCGCACGTGTGTGGCCTCACTTCCCACTGAGTTAGTAGCACCGCAAGCACTGAGTGGGTGTACAACCTGTGATGATGATAGGTGCCCTAGTATGTCCTCTGCCATGGCGATATCAAGACTCAGTACCAAATGTGTGACCTATTAGCTTGCAGAACGGAGCTGCATGATGTGGAGGGTGCCGTGACCGCGAAAAGGTGAGCAGTGAGGCCTTGGTGCGCAGCATCGGGCGGATACCTCTGGGCAGCGGGAGTGGATGGGATACAGCAGCCTGAATGCAGAAAGACAGCAGAGCGATTTAGGCGTACGCACTCGTATATACTCTGCCACAGCATCGGATTGGTAACGCAGGCAGTGGTGCAATGCCTGAGGAGCCAGTGCCGAGTTCCAACTGTGGGCTGCTTTTTGGAGCAGTCTGGGGGCAGATTTGGGCGGTGTCGCTGTTGTTTGGATACAGCCAGCGGCCCAGTGGGTGTCTGAATGGCCTTTCTGGAGGCAGATGGGAGTCGTTACCTCACGTTTGGCAACAGGCAGAGGTGTCACTTTCTTTCTCTCGCAGGGCTGCCCATTAATGTATGCATACCTAGCAGGGCAGGGGGCCTGAGCAGAAGTGGCCTCACTTGTTTTTAAGTCACCAGTGTAAACGAATCCGTGCATTTTTTTGTATCTCCCCCACCCCCCCTTTTTAAATTTTTTTTCGCTGAAGCAGTATTTTGAGGAAAGCCAATATGCAAATGTGCGCTACTTTTTTTTTAGCATGCCCGGGCTGATTTTGAATCCTAATCCAACCCTGCTCTGCCATTACTAATTCTGTACTATCTTTCAGATGTGGGAGCTTGAGAGTTCCACTAGGTCGCGACACGTGGTTGGAGACAGAGCGGTCGAGTAAAGGTAAGCTGTGATGGTTTTGTACACAGTGTGGGCACTCAGTGTCCCTCCTCATCTCTTCCTTTCTCTCCCTCACACTCTTTCTATCTCCCTCTTCCTCTTACACTGTTTGTCTTAATCTCTCTCTCTCTTCCTCTCTCTCTGTTTCTCTCGCTCTCACTCTTCCTCTGTTTCTCTGTTCCTCTTTCTCACACTCTTTCTCTCTCTCTTCCTCTCTCTCGCTGTTTCTCTCTCTCTCTTCGACTTTCTCACTCTTTCTCTCTGTCTTCTTCTCACTCTTTCTTTCTTTCTCTCCCTCTTCCTCTCTCTTTTGATGGACGCATGATGCACAATCTTATCTTGCTTTTTATCTAACAGGCTGTGAATCACAAATTGACGTTTAGCCCCCCAAAACCACCAAAGCTGAACACGCGAAAAATCTGCAACGATGGGTGGCCATCCTGAACGCATGACAAAGTTGCTTCGGTATGTGGTGGACCCTCTTACGCAAAGGCCGGTGGTGGAAGGTGAGCAGACTTATTTCCGCAGCAGTAGGCAGTCACCTCTAGGCGGTGGGAGTGGATAGCGTACAGCAATCTGGGTGCAAAAAAGAGCACACAGACACCTCCAAGCAGTGGGAGTGGATGGGGTGCACCAGCCTCATTGCGCATTAGGGAACCAGAGAGTTATACATGTGCAGTTGTATGCACTCTGCTATAACTAAATCTATACTATCTTTCAGATCACTAAACTTGATGGTGCACTATGTCCCGGTACGTGGTTGGAGACACACCGGTGGCACAAAGTTAAGCTGCGAAGATTTTCTCTAGTGTCAACACTCCCTCTCGATCTCTTCCTTTCTCTCTCTCTCACACTTTCTCTCTTTCTCTGTCTTTCCCTCTCTCTCTCATTCTTTCTTTCTCTCTTCCTCTCTCTCACTTTATCTCGCTCTCTTCCTCTCTCTCTCTTTATCTCTCTCCCTCTTCCTCTCTCTTTATCTCTCTCCCTCTTCCTCTCTCTCACACTGCTTCTCTCGTTGTCTTCCTCTCTGTCTCACTCTTTCTCTCTTTGTCTGAATTCCTCTCTCTCACTCTTTCTCTCTTCATCTCTCACTCTTTCTCTCTCTCTCTTCCTCTCTCTCACTCTTTCTCTCTCTCTTCCTCTCTCTCACACTGATTCTCTCTTTCTCTCTTCCTCGTATATCACTCTTTCTCTCTTTCTCTCTCTTTCTCTGTCTTCCTCTCTCTCACACTGTTTCTCTCTTCCATGTAGCTCACTCTTTCTCTCTTCTTCTCTCTCACTCTTTCTCTCTTCCTCTCTCTCACTCTTTCTCTCTCTGTCTTCCTCTCTCTCACACTGTTTCTCTTTCTCTCTTCCTTGTATCTTACTCTTTCTCTCTTTCTCTCTTTCTCTCTCTTACTCTCTCTTTCTCTGTCTTCCTCTCTCTCTCACTCTTTTTCTCTTTCTCTCTCTTCCTCTCTCACTCTCTCTCTCTTCCTCTCTCTCTCTTTCTCTCTCTCACTCTTTCTCTCTCTCTCTATTTCCTTTGCTGGACGCATGACACACCATCTTATCTTTCTTTTTGTCATGCAGGCTATGAACCACAAATGGATCAGCGATGACACGCCACGGCTGTAAATAGTTTTATTTGTTGTTGTATTGTTTTAATAAAACGTTTTATATGTAAATCTGTACATGACTAAGATTCTTATTTCGCCAACCTCACAAGCATCTTTTCATTAAAGGTTCATAGAGGGACACTTCCGGGCCCAAGAAGGTTGTTGGGAGAATCCTGGTGATGTGGGAAGAGGGTGCGCTACCTGCTAATGTGGGGAGATGCAGCGTGAAAGGGGTAGCTCTCACAGAAAGAGCTCGGGTATGTTTTCAGAAATGCCTCAGACAGATGCCAGCTAGCTGACGGACTGAATCACAAAATGGCTTTTCAATGCTCATATAGTGTGACTTATGAACAGTTCGTACCCAGGCTCGCAGAGGGACAACTGCGGCCTGTCCGCTTGACTCACAGAGGCAGAACTACGAGCCGTCCGCTCCCAAGGGAACAGCAGCGTAGTAGCTCGCAGAGGTAGAGGCACAGCAGCGTACTAGCTCGCAAAGGTAGACAGCTGCGAGCCGATGGACTGGCTTCTAAAGGCATAGCTGCGAAGTGGTGATGTTAAGCACAGGGAGCATGAAAGTCTTATCTTCCTACTGGTGTTCTGGAGTGGAAGTCGTGCTGCCTGGCGCTCACCTGGTTCTCCTTTATTGTTAATAAATCTTAAACCATCACTGCATCCAAATCATCATTACACAGAGCTCTGCTATATTAAATTGCCCCCGGAACCTTTCTTTTATATTTTCACTCGATGCGAGGCACAAGATGGCTGCTAAAAGTTCCTGGTTTGAAGTGTTAGCAGCCAATCAAAGGACACTTCCTGCTTTGAAGTGTTTGCAGCCAATCAGAGGCAAGCTCGTGTTCAGGAGTTAGGCACCGACCAGATATATATATATTTTTTTCCTTTAATATCTCAAAAACTACTGAATGGATTTACACCATTTCTACAAAACCGCGCTTTCTGGACCCAGACCTTTCTCCCTGCTAAATTTGGCATAATTCCATTCAGCAGTTTGACCTGTAGCCTTGTCTAAAGTTTCCTATTGAAAATGCATTGAGAAAACACATTTTGACACCCCCTTTTTTCTCAGCCCCCCCTTGACCAATCACCCCTAAACTTTCAAGATAGGAGCTGATCAAAAAAGAGAAACGTTTTGTAAAATTTTGTAAAGAATCGTCAAACAACGCCAAAGTTATAAGCAGATGGAGGGCTCCAGGAGGGGGGCCGCGCACCCCCCTCCCAACATGAGTGAAGCCCCGAGACTGCAGGGACCCCAGCGTGCCCCCGCTATTATTTTTTAAGAAATGCCCCCGGGACCTAACCCACCCCGGGGTCTCATTAAAATAAAACACGGGAACCCGCGACCCCACCACGAATTGCGCCGATTTTCTTTTTTTCAAATGTTTTTTTGGGCCCTGGGGGTCCTTCTGGGACTCCCTGAGCAGGCCTAGGGGTCAGGGTGTTTGTACCCTGCCCCCTTCTCTTGTTTTCTACCTTTGTTTCTCTGTTTTCTAGGGACTCGCTTCTACCAAGCCACAAGATGGCTGCCAACTCTTTCTGGTTTGGAGTGTTGGCAGCCAATCACAGTGAAGCTCGTGCACGGGACTAAAGCTCCGCCCAGATATCAAAACTTTTATTTTTCTAATTTCTCAGCAACTACTGAATGGATTTACACCATTTAAAAAAAAGGTTGCTTTCTGACCCACGCACTACCTTTGTGCCGAATTTGGGGTAATTCCGTTCAGTAGTCACACCTGTAGCCTTGCACAAAATTTCCTATGGGAAATTGATTTTTTTACTCTTATTTTTTGAATTTCTCAAAAACTACTGAACGGATTTACACCATTTAAAATAAAGTCACTTTTTGAACCAAGCTCTATCTTTCTGCCAAATGTGGGGTAATTCTGTTCAGCAGTTCGGGCTGTAGCTCATCACCTTCTTTCCTATGGAAATTAACATGTGGAAACCGTGTTTTGAGACCCCCTTTTTTCTCAGCCCCCCCTTGACGAATCACCCCCAAACATTCAGGATAGGAGCTGACCTGGATAAACTTTTGTTTTGGAGAATTTCGCAAAGATTCTTCAAACAACGCCAAAGTTATTAGCAAATCAAAAAATGTTTATCGCATGGAAACTAGGTTGTAACTATAACTACCTACTGGCGACCGCCAGTAGGTAATATGTATATACACATATATATATTCACTGAAAAAACCATAGGTTTCAGGTACGTTAGAGTTAGTTGGACATTTCTCTCGTACAAAACCATAGAACTTCCCCCATTATAGTTAGTTCAGCTAACTATAACTCGCGCACCCGCAATGCACTTATGATGACGTCACATATTACATCATTCATGACATGGTCAGTGACATCACTGATGACATCTCAAATGACATCACTGATGACAAACCTATGTTTTTTTCAGTGAATTTGAAAGGTTTTTTAAATGCTAATTTATACCTATAACATAGCAGTCGTGTTTGCAGAGTGGTGGAGAAAGTTGAGCGTGGTCTTCATACACATTTTAGCAATCCCACTGTGTGGGATTTAACGGAAGTAACAGGAAGGATACTTAGCCCCCAACATCAACCTTGGGTGCCAACTACCCCTTTTATTACCTCCAATAAGTCCCACACAGCAGGATTGCTAACTTGTTATATCAGGCCCCACTCCCTCCTTGCAGCACGTTGCAGAGAGGTGTAAAAAGCGACATGGCCTCAGACCACCTCCCTGCAATGCAGCTCTGTGGTGCTTACTGGAGGTACCTGGTGGGCTAGTTGGCCCCCAGGGACCCTCAGGATTCAAGGGGACTTAATCCCCCAATTTACAACACGCCAGGGGCTGTGTTTGCACACTTGACATATCAGGCCCCGCCCCCTCCCTGCAGCACTCTGCAAACGTGCCCGCTGGTGTATTGTAAATTGGGGGATTAAGTCCCCTTGAATCCTGAGGGTCCCTGGGGTCCAACTAGGCCACTAGGTACCTCCATTAAGCGCCACTGAGCTGCGTTGCGGAGAGGTGTAAAAAGGGGCGTGGCTTAAGACCACCTTTCTGCAACGCAGCTCTGTGGTGCTTACTGGATTTACCTGGTAGGCTAGTTGCCCCAGGGACCCTCAGGTTTCAAGGGGACTTAATCCCCCAATTTACGACACGCCAGGGGCTGTGTCTGCACACGTGACATATCAGGCCCGCCCCCTCCCTGCACCACTCTGCAAACACACCCCCTGGTACATTCTAAGTTGGGGATTGAGTCCCCTTGAATCCACAACTTACAAAGTGCCAGGGGGCATGTTTGCAGAGTGCTGCAGGGAGGGGGCGGGGCCTCCAGAGCGATGCCGGCATTCTTTTGTTTGTTTATTTAGAAGGGGGGCTTTGTGGCCCTCTTCTTTTCCTATTTTCAGGGCCCTGGGGACCGTTTAAAAAAACAGGAGGGGGCCTGCGTGGCCCCCCTCCAGAGGCCAATTATGGCCCCGGGGTCCCCATCCCCTGGGGCATGGGCAGAATTTTTTTTATTTGGAGGGGGCCGCATGGGGCCGTGCTTTCCTTTCTTTTGTTTTAGTTTAATACTGGGGAGGGGAGCCACGTGCCCCTCCTCCCAGGCCACTTATGGCCCCGGGGACCCCATCCCCCGGGGCCAGCCTTTCCTTTTCTTTTAAACTGTGGGGGGAGCCTCAATTCCCTGCGGGAGCCGGCATTGCTTTTCCACAAGGGGACTTGCTGACATGCAGCTCCCCTTTTGGAAAAGCAATATGCTTTTGATTTTGGAAGCAAAAGCAGGAAACCTGCTCTCGCTTCCAAAATCCAAACCAGTGTTTGCTATGACAGGGCGGGAGCCGCACGGCTCCCGCCTTGCCATAGCAAACAGCAGTGTCACCCCGGGACACTGCAGGAGCCGGCCGTGGGGGGTGGCAGTCCCCAGGGCCATGAAGGGCTCCAGGAGGGGGGCCGCGCAGCCCCCCTCCCTACCATTACAAAGCCCCGGGGAGGTGGTGGTCTCTGGGGCTCAGGTATCTGTAACCAACCCCTGCAATTACATATTTAGTGCCCCCGGGGACGTGGTGGTCCCTGGGGCGTGTGGGGGGCTCGAGCCCCCCACACAGGTTTTAATTATTAAAAAGAGCCCCGGGGAGGTGGCAGTCCACGGGGCAGCATGGGGGAGATTGGGACCCCAATGCCTTTTTTTTAACAGGCCCGGGGAGGTGGCGGTCCCTGGGGCTACCGGGGGCCCCCCGTGACCCCCGCTAATAAATTGGCAGTGTCCCTGGGACCTGGCCCACCCGGAGGCCTTTTTTAAATGAAGCGTTTTGTGTTTTTTTTTATATTTTCGGCGGGATTCGAGACCCCATTGCAAGTTCTGCCAAAATTATTTTAAAAAATACTTTTTTGGGCCCTTGGGGTCCTGGTGGGACCCTCTGAGCAGGCTTAGGGGGTCAGGGTGTCTCTACCCTGCCCCCTTTTCTTGTTTTTTAGGTCTCGGCTAGCGATGGCTGCGCTTGCGCAGTCTCGCTCGCGAGACATAATGACTTGGGTGAAGAGGGGCTTGAACCCGCCCCTCTTCTTCCCTGTTCTCCATTGGCTGGCCTAGTAAATGCTGGCCAGCCATTGGAGAAGAGGTCCCGTCACTCTAATCCTGCCCCGTCCTTTTCGGATCGGGGGGCGTGTTTTTTGCGAGAAGTCTCAGGGAGGAGACAACAGCAAAACACGCCCCCAATCCGAAAAGGACACTCCCTTTCTCCGAGGCATTTTCTGCTGTGCCTCGGAGAAAGGCGGTGGTGTCCCGGCGTTGCTCCCTCACCTGATCTCCTTGTTTTAATTATCGTATGTGTTTTTAAACGACCATGGACTTTGTTTGCTCGGTACAAATGGCGGTGGGCTGTGTTAACCTGTTGGGTAGCAGAGACATGGAAGATTTGGTTGGTGTAGTTGGTAAGGTTCGAGTCTCGGCGTTAACTCCACATCCTGTGATTTTGGGCAAATTATTTAATCACCCCGTGCCTACCAAAATGAATGTATCTGTGTGTAATGAGATTGCTGCTCATGTAAAGCGCTCCAATACCTTCGGGTCGAGTTCGCGCTATATAAAACTGAAGAAAAAAATACCTTGCATGCATTAACTAAAACTCTCAATGAGCGCGCGCAGTTTTGGGTCGCTTTCTTGCCCTTTCTGTGTTACTAGAACATACATGCCAACATCTTAAAACTAGGAAGAGGCACATTTTGGAGAAAAAAAATCGAGATCGATCATTTTTTTTGTTTCTCTCTCCTGGACGTCAACCGGGGACTACAGAAAGAGAGCCGGTAAGAACAAGATCTAACCTGTTTGGAGGGTCACCGGAGACAAGCTTGGTAAAGAAGGGACAGATCACTAGCGACAAATCCTGAGCGCTGTGTTTTAGAGCCCGTACCTGTGTCTTCTTTCCTAAAGCGTGTTTGGGTTGCGAATTGGTAAGAAAGCGCCATACTTGACAAACACGAAGCGCTGCCCAGAGTCGTTCTCCTTTGTCTGGAGAGAACTGGCGTTGAAAGACTTACTTCTGTCTCTAGCCTCCCTTTCGCATCAAACAGTCCGACTATAGATATACTAAAATCATCTTTGGCTTGGCGTTTTCTTGCATTATGGAGATCGTAGATATTTTTTTTCTGTGTTTATTTTTATAAATGTATGCCCACGTATAGCCTAGCCGCGAAGTTCCACAGTCCTGCTATATAATGGATTATACAAGACTAAAAGTCCCAGATTTCAAAGGGAGAAAAAAAGTGGACTGGAGCAGGACATTAGGTATGGAACTGGAAAAGTTGGCAGTTATGTCCACGTGACGAGAGGGAGGTAAACATACCCCATTAAGGTTTTGCCAGGAGGCGAGGTCTGCTCATTAGTATACAGGAAGTACCCCCTACTTACTTTCAGGCACTTCCTGAAAAGAGTATCCCGTTTTCCTCGTAGAAAGCCGACACCAATCTAATCCTGCCCCGTCCTTTTCGGATCGGGGGGCGTGTTTTTTGCGAGAAGTCTCAGGGAGGAGACAACAGCAAAACACGCCCCCCAATCCGAAAAGGAAAGGCGGTGGTGTCCCGGCGTTGCTCCCTCACCTGATCTCCTTGTTTTAATTATCGTATGTGTTTTTAAACGACCATGGACTTTGTTTGCTCGGTACAAATGGCGGTGGGCTGTGTTAACCTATTGGGTAGCAGAGACATGGAAGATTTGGTTGGTGTAGTTGGTAAGGTTCGAGTCTCGGCGTTGACTCCACATCCTGTGATTTTGGGCAAATTATTTAATCACCCCGTGCCTACCAAAATGAATGTATCTGTGTGTAATGAGATTGCTGCTCATGTAAAGCGCTCCAATACCTTCGGGTCGAGTTCGCGCTATATAAAACTGAAGAAAAAAATACCTTGCATGCATTAACTAAAACTCTCAATGAGCGCGCGCAGTTTTGGGTCGCTTTCTTGCCCTTTCGGTGTTACTAGAACATACATGCCAACATCTTAAAACTAGGAAGAGGCACATTTTGGAGAAAAAAAATCGAGATCGATCATTTTTTTTTGTTTCTCTCTCCTGGACGTCAACCGGGGACTACAGAAAGAGAGCCGGTAAGAACAAGATCTAACCTGTTTGGAGGGTCACCGGAGACAAGCTTGGTAAAGAAGGGACAGATCACTAGCGACAAATCCTGAGCGCTGTGTTTTAGAGCCCGTACCTGTATCTTCTTTCCTAAAGCGTGTTTGGGTTGCGAATTGGTAAGAAAGCGCCATACTTGACAAACACGAAGCGCTGCCCAGAGTCGTTCTCCTTTGTCTGGAGAGAACTGGCGTTGAAAGACTTACTTCTGTCTCTAGCCTCCCTTTCGCATCAAACAGTCCGACTATAGATATACTAAAATCATCTTTGGCTTGGCGTTTTCTTGCATTATGGAGATCGTAGATATTTTTTTTCTGTGTTTATTTTTATAAATGTATGCCCACGTATAGCCTAGCCGCGAAGTTCCACAGTCCTGCTATATAATGGATTATACAAGACTAAAAGTCCCAGATTTCAAAGGGGGAAAAAAAGTGGACTGGAGCAGGACATTAGGTATGGAACTGGAAAAGTTGGCAGTTATGTCCACGTGACGAGAGGGAGGTAAACATACCCCATTAAGGTTTTGCCAGGAGGCGAGGTCTGCTCATTAGTATACAGGAAGTACCCCCTACTTACTTTCAGGCACTTCCTGAAAAGAGTATCCCGTTTTCCTCGTAGAAAGCCGACACCAACAGAGGCCTTTGTGTATTTTGGTCGCCAAAAGGAACCGCAGGCTGTTGAACTCTGAGAGCATAGCGCTGTCTTTTTCGATCATATCTACTGCATTTTGGGTGCTGTAGTCTGGTTTTGATAACAATTTGCAGCAGAAAGACAAAGGTCTGAAACACGGTCCTGGTGGATAGTCAAAGTTTAGGGAGATAACTTAAGTGTTTTTATAACTGTAGGTGCATTTTGGGTGCTGTAGTCTGGTTTTGATAACAATTTGCAGCAGAAAGACAAAGGTCTGAAACACAGTCCTGGTGGATAGTCAAAGTTTAGGGAGATAACTTAAGTGTTTTTATAACTTTAGGTGGCGCTAGAGACTCGTGGACCCCAGTCCTCCGTAAGGAAGATGCCTCAGATGTCCAGGCCACAAGGGTCAGGCAGCTGTAGTCCCAAGACGCGTCGTTCTCGGTCGCAAAGGACAGGCTGGTCCTGTCCAGTTTTAGATTTCTCGAGTGCCTTTCAGGAGGGATAAGTTGCTCCTTTTCTGTTGGTGCAGTGTACCAGGCCTGTAGGGAGAGGCTGGGGAATAGATCTAAAGCTCGCCAGAGGCATGCTGTCCTGTCAAGGGGGCGTGCGTTTATTTGCTAGTCACACGTGCTTTACTTTTCGAGTCTCGGAGGGAAGATAACGCACATAGGTTGCCGCGATAACCACAGTTCTCTGGCAAGCCATACGTTTAGTCTGTATTAAAGATGTCTCAGAATCTTCCGGCAGCCTCACTTCCGCCCTTTGCTCACTCAGCAGCCCGTGCTCGGCTTCTTATGACTCACCCTGATTGCCGCATTATTCCTTCTTTGCGGTCATATGACTGGGACAAACATGGCCACGCGGTGTGAGTTATTATTTGGAAAGGGTGACCTGTGTACCCTCCCAGACTGGCCCTGGTCACCTTTTCCCTTTGCTTCACACAGGTCAGTGTGGAACGTCCTTGTTAACAAGATAAGCGGGCAGAATAACTCGCACAGGCAGGGATGAGTGTCAGGGTCACATGATTGCACCCTGGTCACACAGCTGTAATTCAGCAGGTTAATGCATTTGCTGCAGAGTCGAATGTGTATACACAGCTTCCTTTCCTACAAAAAACAGTATAGTGAGCCTGCTGCGTTGATCCCTGCGTATTCTACAGGGTACAGATTCAGATCCTGGTTCGTCGGCTCAGTGGGTTAATGTGTTTGCTGCAGAGTTCTCAATAAAATTGTACGCATAATATCTTAGTATCTTAGTATTTTGTTGCTCGGTGCCCGCCCCGCATTTAACGGCCGTCTTTGTCATTCTACTCTTCTCCACCCAGATCCCTTGCCACTTGCTTATTGACTCGTTCCATGCACAGAACGCTTTTTGGTGCCTTTTAATCAGACTTTTGCGAGTTTGTTTCCATATTTAACACTTCCTTTTCATACCCATTGTCTGTCGCTGCCACACTTTTTCATTACCATGTGGTTATCGTCATGCTTATTACTTTTATTTTAATTGTTTTTTTAAGGGGTTTATTTCAAGTTTCCTCCTGTTCTATTTCACATTTCCTCCCTCCCCCCCCCGCCCTTCACTAAGTAGCAGTTTAACCTGTCCTATATTTTTGTAAATGCCTTGCTCTCTTCGTTGATGTCTTTCTGTCTGCCTTATTCCATGTCATTTTTACTTTATCCATGGTTTCTTATAAAATTCTTTCTGTAGTTTCTACTCTTATTTTATCAATACACTCGTTAGTGCCTCTTCTTTTTTTTGCGCTTTTAGTTTACTAGTTAGTTTAGCTGCAGTCTACTCTAACAACCCCCACCCCCCAGGTGACTGCAGCTCGATCTCGCATTTGAGAGTGATTAAGCTATTGACATTGTAAATAACAATGCCGTTTTTGTAAATGTTTTAAAAACAAAAACATAAACAAAAATAATGTCATGAGCAATGCCAATAGCTCTAACTTTAACAATGCCGAGACCATTGCATTGTAAATGCTTGTTCATGTTTTTTCTACTGTTCTCTTGTGACTCGGTTCTTCCGAGTCACAAGATGGCTGTCAACACTTCCTGGTTTGGAGTGTTGGTAGCCAATTAGAATGAAGCTTGTGGTCGGGAGGTTTCGCAAACCCTCCTCGGCCACAGATATCGAAACTTTTTCTTTCTTTAATTTCTCAGGAATTACTGAACGGATTTACACCATTTAACAAAAAGGGATCTTTCTGAACCAAGATCTACCTTTTTGCCAAAGTTGGTGTAATTCCGTTCAGCAGTTCCGGCTGTAGCTTTGTCTAAAGTTTCCTAACGAAAATAGCATTTTGGGACCCCCCTTTTTTCTCGGTCCCAGCTTGATGAATTACACCGAAACCCTCAAGACAGGAACTGACCGGAGCGGGTCACTAGTTTTGAAAATTTTGCGAAGATTCGTCAACAGGTGCCAAAGTTATTGGGAAAAGAGAAAAAAATGCTTTTCCTATGAAAACTAGGTCCTAACTATAACTACCTACTGGCGGCTGCCAGTAGGTAGTATATATATTTATATATATATATATATATATATATATATATATATATATATATATATATATATATATATATATATATATATATATATATATATATATATATATATATATATATATGCCACACGATCACCTTCTCACAAGGAAACCCAAGGACACCTTTAATCACCAAACCAAACAGCATGATGCATTTCAGCCATTACGCCTTCCTCAGCTGCTGAGTCGTTTGTGGGTGTCACCTCCTCCCGCCTTTGTAATTGCCAGGGCACTCCCATTGGTGGGAGCTCAGCTGATCCTGACACCTGGGAATGCTGCAGTATAGTAGACAACTACAGCTCCCAGCATGCACTAGTTCCAATCGGTCAGGCAGCTCGATCCGATGTCGCTTGCATGAGCGCCGAGACTTGCCTCGCAAAGGGGGGCCATGTAGTGGCTGGTGGACCCATAGTTCAAGTGTTTAGATTTCCCTCGGGTCCCCAACATCCAAAGCCCCAAGAAAAAGGAACAAAGCCGGGCCGTGAAGCAGGAGTGAATCAACCCGCCTTCCAGTAAAATTACAGGCTGCCATTGACAGCGGCCACTTTCATTGGCCAGTTCCTGAGGCGGTCCTGGAAACTATCAATACCTTCATGAAAGAACCAAATTGCCAGAACAGTTCCAGGACGCTTGCTTGGATGGGTCCTTGTATCGTGCTCCTGGCAGGCGCAAAATATATGCCACATGATCACCTTCTCACAAGGAAACCCAAGGACACAGCGGGGTACTTGTTGGAAGCCTTTAATCACCAAACCAAACAGCATGATGCATTTCAGCCATTACGCCTTCCGCAGATGCTGAATCGTTTGTGGGTGTCACTTCCTCCCTCCTTTGTAATTGCCAGGGCACTCCCATTGGTGGGAGCTCAGCTGATCCTGCTGCCTGGGAATGCTGCAGTATAGTAAACAACTACAGCTCCCAACATGCACTAGTTCCAATCCATCCGGCAGCTCGATCCGATGTCGCTTGCATGAGTGCCGAGATTTGCCTCGCAAAGTGGGGGGTTGTGTAGCGGCTGGTGGCCCCATAGTTCAAGTGTTTAGAGCTCCCTCGGGTCCCCAACGTTCAAAGCCCCAAGAAAAAGGAACAAAGCCGGGCCGTGAAGCAGGAGTGAATCAACCCGCCTCCCGGTAAAGTTACAGGCTGCCATTGACAGCGGCCACTTGCATTGGCCAGTGCCTGAGTCGGTCCTGAAAACTATCAATACCTTGATGAAAGAACCAAATTGCCAGAAAAGTTCCAGGACGCTTGCTTGGACTGGTCCTTGTATCGCGCTCCTGGCAGGCACGAAATATATGCCACACGATCACCTCCTCACAAGGAAACCCAAGGACACAGCGGGGTACTTGTTGGAAGCCTTTAATCACCAAACCAAACAGCATGATGCATTTCAGCCATTACCCCTTCCGCAGATGCTGAATCGTTTGTGGGTGTCACCTCCTCCCTCCTTTGTAATTGCCAGGGCACTCCCATTGGTGGGAGCTCAGCTGATCCTGCCGCCTGGGAATGCTGCAGTATAGTAAACAACTACAGCTCTCAGCATGCACTAGTTCCAATCCATCCGGCAGCTCGATCCGATGTAGCTCGCATGAGCGCCGAGATTTGCCTCGCAAAGTGGGGGGCCGTGTAGCGGCTGGTGGCCCCATAGTTCAAGTGTTTAGAGCTCCCTCGGGTCCCCAATGTCCAAATCCCCAAGAAAAAGGAACAAAGCCGGGTCGTGAAGCGGGAGTGAATCAACCCGCCTCCCGGTAAAGTTACGGGCTGCCATTGACAGCGGCCACTTGCATTGGCCAGTTCCTGAGGCGGTCCTGGAAACTATCAATACCTTGATGAAAGAACCAAATTGCCAGAAAAGTTCCAGGATGCTTGCATGGACGGGTCCTTGTATCGTGCTCCTGGCAGGCGCGAAATATATGCCACACGATCACCTTCTCACAAGGAAACCCAAGGACACAGCGGGGTACTTGTTGGAAGCCTTTAATCACCAAACCAAACAGCATGATGCATTTCGGCCATTACGCCTTCCTCAGATGCTGAATCGTTTGTGGGTGTCACCTCCTCCCTCCTTTGTAATTGCCAGGGCACTCCCGTTGGTGGGAGCTCAGCTGATCCTGCTGCCTGGGAATGCTGCAGTATAGTAAACAACTACAGCTCCCAGCATGCACTAGTCCCAACCCATCCGGCAGCTCGATCCGATGTCGCTCGCATGAGCGCCGAGATTTGCCTCTAAAGTGGGGGCCGTGTAGCGGCTGGTGGCCCCATAGTTCAAGTGTTTAGAGCTCCCTCGGGTCCCCAACGTCCAAAGCCCCAAGAAAAAGGAACAAAGCCATGCCGTGAAGCAGGAGTGAATCAACCCGCTTCCCGGTAAAGTTGCAGGCTGCCATTGACAGCGGCCACTTGCATTGGCCAGTTCCTGAGGTGGTCCTAGAAACTATCAATAGCTTGATGAAAGAACCAAATTGCCAGAAAAGTTCCAGGATGGTTGCTTGGACGGGTCCTTGTATCGCGGTCCTGGCAGGTGCGAAATATATGCCACACAATCACCTTCTCACAAGGAAACCCAAGGACACAGCGGGGTACTTGTTGGAAGCCTTTAATCACCAAACCAAACAGCATGATACATTTTGGCCATTCCGCCTTCCTCAGATGCCGAATCGTTTGTGGGTGTCACCTCCTCCCTCCTTAGTAATTGCCAGGGCACTCCCATTGGTGGGAGCTCATCTGATCCTGCTGCCTGGGAATGCTGCAGTATAGTAAACATATATATCTATATATCTATATATCTATATTATCTACTGGCGGTCGCCAGTAGATAGTTATAGTTAGGACCGTGTTTCCATAGGAAATCTCAAAATTCTATTTTGAATAACTTTGGCGCCGGTCGACGAATCCTCGCGAAATTTTCCAAACTAATGGGGCGCTACGCTCCGCTCCTACCCTGAAAGTCTCGGGGGGATTCGTCAAGCGGGGGCTGAGAAAAAAGGGGGGTCCCAAAATGCGTTTTCCCCATGCATTTTTCCATAGGACCTTTAGACACAGCTACAGCCCGAACGGCTGAACAGAATTACTTGTAATTTGGCAGAGAGGTAGTCCGCAGGTCAAGGATGTGCCTTTTGTAGGTCTGGTGTAAATCTGTTCAGTAGTTCCTGAGAAAATAGCATTTAAATCAATATATATATCTGTAAGCGCGCTCCGTGCGCTTACCGTAAGCTTACCGTACGCGTACGGTGCCGTGCGCGAGCTCAAATCTGATTGGTGGTTACATGACTGTAAACATTCGAATCGGTCGAAATCAGGAAGTGTCGGCCGCCATTTTCTGTCTCTCGCACTGAGAAACAAAGGTGGGGAATGTGAAAAGGGGGCAACGAAGAGAGTTGCAGACCCCTTAGTGTTTGTCAGGGGGTCCAAGAAGGACCCAAAAGTACGAAAAATACATTTAATAATTTTAAAAAAAAAATCGCGCCGTACGCGTACGGTAAGCTTACCGTACGCGCACGAAAAAAAAAAAAAAAAAATAAAATAAAGAAGTAACAATCACATTTATTAAATAAATTAAAGGACCCACAAGGGAGAAAAAAACAAATGTTACTGTGTAAAAAAAGGCGAGGCGCGCACGGCATGGACTGCGCAACGTGGGTGCTCGGTGCACGAAGCGCACCGAGCACCCACAGTGCGCGCACGGTGCCCGAAGCGCACCGTGCGCGCAGGTTGTGCGCACAGTGAAAAACCAGAAAAAAAAATAAAAAATAAATACATAACTTAGCATTTAAAAAACCGTACAAATTCACTGAAAAAACCATAGGTTTCACACAAGTTATAGTTAGCTGTACATTTCACTCGTAAAAAACCAATGAAATTCCACGTTATAGTTAGATCAGGTAACTATAACTTGCGCGCCCACAATAAACTGCTGATGACGTCACATATTACATCACTTATGACATGGTCAGTGACATCACTCATGACATCAATGATGACATCTGAAATGACACATTGTGCATTGCGGTCGCGCAAGTTATAGTTACCTGATCTAACTATAACGTGGAATTTCATTGGTTTTTTACGAGTGAAATGTACAGCTAATTATAACTTGTGTGAAACCTATGGTTTTTTAAGTGAATTTGCAAGGTTTTTTAAATGCTAATTCCTAACTATAACGTGTGTGAAACCTATGGTTTTTTCAGTGAATTTATACGGTTTTTTAAATGCTAAGTTATGTATTTATTTTACATTTTTGCGCGCACAGTGCGCTTCGCGCACCATGCACGCCTCGCCATTTTTTACAAAATATCAATTGTTTTTTTCTCCCTTGGGGGTCCTTAGATTCATATATTAAATGTGATTGTTAATTCTTTTTTTTTTTTTTTTTTACCGTACGCGTACGGTAAGCTTACTGTACGCGCACTCCGTGATTTTTTTTTTAAATTATTAAATTTATTTTTCATACTTTTTGGTCCTTCGTGAACCCCCTGACGAACGCTAGGGGGTCTGCAACTCTCTTCGTTGCCCCCTTTTCATGTTATCAACCTTTGTTTTTCAGTGCGAGAGACAGAAAATGGTGGCCGATACTTTCTGATTTCGACCGATTCGAATGTTTACAGTCATGTAACCACCAATCAGAATTGAACTCGCGCGCGGCACCGTACGCGTACGGTAAGCTTACCGTAAGTGCACGGAGTGCGCTTACAGATATATATATTGATTTAAATGCTATTTTCTCAGGACCTACTGAACAGATTTACACCAGACCTGCAAAAGGCACATCCCTGACCTGAGGACTACCTCTCTGCCCAATTTCAAGTAATTCTGTTCAGCCGTTCGGGCTGTAGCTCGGACTAAAGGTCCTATGTGAAAATGCATGGGGAAAACGCGTTTTGGGACCCCCCTTTTTTCTCAGCCCCCGCTTGACGAATCCCCCCGAGACTTTCAGGGTAGGAGCGGAGCGTAGCGCCCCATTAGTTTTGAAAAATTCGCGAGGATTCGTCAACCGGCGCCAAAGTTATTCCAAATAGAATGTTGCGGATTTCCTATGGAAACACGGTCCTAACTATAACTATCTACTGGCGACCGCCAGTAGATAATATATATATATATATATATATATATATATATATATATATAGATATTACCTACTGGCGGTCGCCAGTAGGTAGTTATAGTTAGGACCTATTTTTCATAGGAAATTTGCCACATTCTATTCCCAATACGTTTGGCGCTGGTTGACGAATCTTCGGAAAATTTTTAAAACTCGTGGGGGACTCCGGTCCACTTCTATCTTGAAAGTTTCAGGGTGATTCGTCAAGCGGGGGCCGAGAAAAAAGGGGGGTCCCAAAACCTGTTTTCTCCATGCACTTTTCCATAGAAAACTTTAGACATGGCTACAGCCCGAACGGCTGAACGGAATTACACCACATTTGGCAAAACGGTAGCCCTTGGTTCAGAAAGAGCCCTATTTGTTAAATCGTGTAAATCCGTTCAGTAGTTCCTGAGATATTAAAAAAATAAAAAGTTTCGATATCTGGGCAGAGCCTAACCCTCAGAGCACGAGCTTGGCTCTAATTGGTTGCCAACACTTCAAACCAGGAAGTGTTGGCAGCCATCTTGTGCCTCGCATCAAGTAAAAATCAATGTGCCGGTTTGTGAAGGTAGAGGTAGCCTGGCACAGACTTTCGTTGCGGTGCTCTGCCGTTTTTGCAGACTTGGTGTGGCGCTAAGGTGAAAATCAATGTGCCAGTTTTTAAATATATAGAGATACATACACCCCTTAGCTACACACACCTCTTGCCCCTTTCTATAAACAAATGTAAAAACCGAAGCGGGAGCCCACCCCGCTGGTCCGTATCCCCTGCGTGAGGCCGCCGCCGAGAACACTGAGAGCTGCTGCGCTGTCTGCGGTGACCCGGAAGGCAGGCAAGTTGCCTGGATGTGGGCAGGGCCGAATCCGGAGTGCTTCAGTGAGTGGGGCTCCCGTGAGCAGTGAGAGCCCCACATGGGAAGGAGAGATGCAGGGTATATAACCCCGATCTTGACTCAAGTTACAGGCACAGAGAACAATGCATGATCCCTTTTGTAGACAAAGTGCACTGCACACGGCTGCATAACACAAAGTGCTCACTGTCTAATTAACTACTGCAGTGCACTACATATGACTATGTGTTATGAGCAGAAAGCAGTGAATGATACACATGTGCCTTTAACCCGCCTGCAGAAATAACTGTGGGTTGTTTCCCAGTTATTCGGGTTCTGCTAGCAACCAGAAGAGAGGTCAGCCTCGTAAGTGGAATGCATGCTATATCTGTTTGCTGCATGCCTGCTAATTACAAGCCGATGATTCTGTAAAACAGACTCACATGTGATCTGTATTACTGATTTGTGTTGTTTTTGCTTTATGGTTGCTAGTCTCACTCAGGGTGGGCTGTTTAACTGGTTGTTACAGACAAAGCGTGCTGTAGAACTGCCTGTTAGCGGTATAATGCACAATGTAGCTTGATTAAAGAGCGGACTGTTTACCTTTTATGTTTTTTTTTGCAGTTTTTGTTATAACTCGCAAACTCGACCTGAAGGTATTGGAGCTCTTTACATAAGCACCAGTTACCTTACACAAAGACATATTCGTTGTTGGGAGGCAAAGGGATGTCAAGTGATTTGCCCAGAATCACAGGATGTTGAGCCGACGCCGAGACTTGAACGTGATTCTCCAGCTCCAAATCAGCAGCTCAGACCATTATGCCACACCTGTGCCAAATACACTGCGCTTTAGGACTTTCACAGGCTGGTGCTGTGCATGCCTGTCTTTTACCAAGTGGCCCTGACAGCTAAAACTGGCGGTCTTTATGGCTGATTGGTGCACAGTGTGTTTTAGGACTGTTTGCTACAGGTTTAGTGCACTGTGTCAGCTCCTTGCAGAGTGAGCTGTGTGCCTGTTACTGGCAGCGAGTGCTGTGATTATCCGTTGAAGAGTGGAACACACTGTGTGACTGACACACAAATCCTTTAATCTGTAGAAACCGCAGGCACAGAATGAAGACATGTTGATTTCACAGCATCCTTTCCCCACCGTGAACCTACCCTGGCTTCCCTTCTGTCTCCCTGTCCCTCTCTGCACTGCATCAGCTCTTTGTTTAATATTTACAGACACTAGAACAGAAAGTTATGCACTGTTAAGGTGACTCTTTGCCTTACTGCCGATTCAGCTTCTCTGTGCCATCTACGGCAATAAGAGTTGTGGGTCTTAGATCTTGGATTTTACAGTCTCAGGCCTTTTGAAAGTGTAGGCCTACTGAGTGGGGTTCACCTTTTCAATGTTAGGGGAATCTGTGTACATGCTTGTTGTGTGGGTATGCTCTTGGTGCTGGAACCTCCTTTAGTTTGTGCGTACAGTTGGTAATGCGTTATTGGGTGCTAGTAGCTGACTCGGCAATGCGGCGAGTGCAAGGAAAGTTGTCTTCTTTTTTTATTTTATTTAATTTTACTTCTCCCATCTTATGTTGACTTTCCTGACCCTCACCCCGGCCCACCGCCTCACCGCTCTTATCTGTGCCGGCTGCCACTGGGTGCTACCTGTCCTATCATCTGAGTTACCACTTGGTCTCTATCTTAGTAGTGAAGCAGAGGTGACACATTTTATAAATGTAAGAAAAAGTCATGATGTGGTTGCTGTCCAAGTCTCGTGTCTATAAAGATCAACAAAGTGCCTGATGTTTATGCTTTTCAGATGTTTATTCTTCTATGCACCTTTGTGACCGTGCTGCAATAGGGCTGATGAATTAGGAATCAAGCCCTTGTGTTGGTTGCTGACTTTGGCATCAGGTCTCATATTTTGGGAATTTCTTGGCATTTTAAGGTCAGTTTTTTGGGTCTGACCTGCAAATGTATTCCTGAAAACCCAATAGAGACATTTAGGAATGGAATTGTAAAGCTGTGAGCTTGGTCAAGCACTATGTTGAGTGCCATAGAAGATGTTGGTTGCTGGGATCTGTGTTGAAGTTCTTGATGAACATTTTTTCCAGGTCTGCATTATAATCCTGTGGGATTTGGTCACATCTAGAGTTGTAAATGATTTGGGCTTTTAACAATGTTGAGTAATTTTCTCGTTCGACTTTTGCTAGCTTTTTCTTGTTTTTTTGCGAAATTTATTTTTTAATGGCTTGAATTTGTACATTGCCCTTTCATTTACTAAGTTTTTAGTTAGCGTTGGGTATTGGGCATTTTTGCCCTTGACGTTCAAGGAAGCACAAACCTACATTTTGTGTTGTTTTAAAGGTCAGGACTAGGGTATCCAGAAGGGTCAAGATAGAGATGTTGTAATTTTCTACTAAAGGAGAAGTCAGTACTCTAGCCTTGGTCTAGATGATTGAAAGTAGAAATGGTTGCACTGGGGACTTCCATATGAATTTTGTTTGCATTCTTGACCATGGCATATTTGCACAGATAGTTTACAGGTGGTGATTAAGAGAGAATTAGAATTGTGTTCTGCCAATTAGATTGGATGATACTGTCAACAGTTACACATGCTTCATCAGCAGTTCCTAAAGTGAGGGTGGCTTTTAACCCCTTGGATGCTCATGACGGAGCGGTTCCGTCATGAGCATCAGTTGGGCTGTGCTCATGACGGAACCGCTCCGTCATGAGGACAGCCCCTGGGGGAAGCGCTGGCGCTCCCCCCCTGGGGCACCGATCGTGCCCCCACAGACGGGGATGGCAGCGGAAGAGTTTCCGCTGCCACCCCCGAGCCCCCCCACGCTTCCTGGTGACGTCAGCGCGCACAGCGCGCGCTGGCGTCATCAGGAAGTGCTCGGACGCCTGGAAGCCATTTGCTTCCAGGCGTCCATAGAGGAAGGTGAGTGGTGTTTGCTCCGGTGGGGTGGCGGGGGCCTTGTAGAGTGTATTGAGGCGTCGGGGGAGAGGAAAGAGTATTTCCTCTCCCCTGATGTCTCAATACAGGGCATTCCTGCTCCACGATCGCGCACAGCGTCGCGATCGTGGAGCAGGGATGCCCCACTAGACACCAGGGATGTGTTTTTTTTTATTTTGGAAGCGACCCCTTGGGTAAGGGTCGCTTCCTGGGGCCAATTATTATCTGTAGACTTTTCTGCCCCCTCTGGGGGCAGATCGGTGTTTTTTTTTCACCGTTTCTGCTCCCAGGGGGGGCAGAAAAGCCCACTAGACACCAGGGATATTAGTATTTATGTTGGAAGCGACCCCTTGGGTAAGGGTCGCTTCCTGGGGCCAATTATTATTCTGTAGACTTTTCTGCCCCCTCTGGGGGCAGATCGGTGTTTTTTTTTCGCCGTTTCTGCTCCCAGGGGGGGCAGAAAAGCCCACTAGACACCAGGGATATTAGTATTTATGTTGGAAGCGACCCCTTGGGTAAGGGTCGCTTCCTTGGGGCCAATTTATATCTGAAGACTTTTCTGCCCCCTCTGGGGGCAGATCGGTGTTTTTTTTTCGCCGTTTCTGCTCCCAGGGGGGGGCAGAAAAGCCCACTAGACACCAGGGATATTAGTATTTATGTAGGAAGCGACCCCTTGGGTAAGGGTCGCTTCCTTGGGGCCATTTATTATTTGAAGACTTTTCTGCCCCCTCTGGGGGCAGATCGGTGTTTTTTTTTCGCCGTTTCTGCTCCCAGGGGGGGCAGAAAAGCCCACTAGACACTAGGGATATCAGTATTTATGAAGGAAGCGACCCCTTGGGCAAGGGTCGCTTCCTAGGGCCCCTAAATATTTGGAAGACTTTTCTGCCCCCTCTGGGGGCAGATCGGTGTTATTTTTTTGCCATTTCTGCTCCTGGGGGGGGGGGGCAGAAAAGCCCACTAGACACCAGGGATATAAATATTATTGTAGGAAGCGACCCCTTGGGCAAGGGTCGCTTCCTTGGGCCCCTAAATTTTTTGAAGACTTTTCTGCCCGGGGGATCGGTTTTATTTTTTCGCCGTTTCTGCTCCCACGGGGGGCAGAAAAGCCCACTAGACCCCAGGGAATTAGTTCAAATAAAAATAGAAGTGACCCCTCGCTTCCAGGGTGCAATTTGTTTTCTGCCCCACCTGGCACACAACCCGATTGACCATTTGGGTAGTGACATAGCATGTTAGAATGTTTATTGTTATATTTTTTGTGATTTCCAATTGTAATGTTTTTTTTTTGTTTACTTTTTTGTTCTAGGTGAAGGCTTTTCTTCTTTTCACGTTGCCGTTTTGTGGCTGGTGGTTCTGCTGTTTGTGTAGTTTGGTAAGAGACTTATTTTTGTACAATGTAAATGTGTTTGATTTCTCTGCCTGTTTTTTTTTTGCAAATGGTGTAATAATAGCAGTATGTTTGGTTTTTGAGTGTCAAAAACTTTTTGCATTGGTGCTCGATGTGTATTTTGTTGTCTTGTGAGTAATTTGTTTTTTTTTCTTCTTTCTAGTTTGATATCGTTGGTCTTTGCTGTGTCACTGCAGAGTTTATTTCTGGTGAGTGCAGCTGTCTCTTGTAATTGGATTGTATAGTTTTTGAGTACATTGATCTTTGTGATAAAGGTACACAATTCTTTACTTACTTGGTGTGCACATTGTTGGTTGTTGTTGACTTGTTTGTGCAGTCTTCCATCTTAGTAGGTATAATGGCTAGCCGCAGGATGACTGCTCAGCAGGTTGTTGGTTTGCTGTTTGAGTCTTCCTCTGATATTGGGTCAGAGACTGACTCTGCTTCTGAGGGAGAGGGGGCAGGGGAAGATTCTGGCAGTGAGTTTTCTCTCCGTATGGGGTCATCGGATGATGAAGATACTCTTAGTGCGGATGAAGTGCCTGTGTTAGAGGAGGAGACTGATGTGCCGATAGTGCGGCAAGAGGCATCTGGGCTGCAGCCTGCGGCTGCAAGGCTTCCCGTTGGTGTAGTGCGGCAAGAGACATCTGGGCTGCAGGCTGGGACTGCAAGGCTTCCCGTTGGTGTAGTGCGGCAAGAGACATCTGGGCTGCAGGCTGGGGCTGCAAGCCTTTCCGTTGGTGTAGTGCGGCAAGAGACATCTGGGCTGCAGGCTGGGGCTGCAAGTCTTCCCGTTGAAAGTGATGACCTCTGGGTTGCCCCTGGCATGGTGCAGCCGGAATTTCCTGAGTTTACTGGTGTTCCAGGGTCTAGAGTGAATACCGAGAACTTTTTGCCTGTAAATTTTTTTCAGTTGTTTATGGACGATGTGTTTTTGGCAGAGATTGTTGAGCAGACTAATTTGTATGCCGAACAGTTTTTGAGGGACAACAGTGCCAGTCTTAAGCCACACTCTAGAGCTACCCGGTGGACTCCCACAAATGTTGAAGAGATGAAGAAGTTCTTGGGTTTAACTTTTTTGATGGGCTTGCTAAGGAAGCCATCATTGGCTTCATATTGGTCTAGCAGTCCCTTGATGGCAACGTCTATTTTTCCGGCAGTCATGAGTCGTGACAGGTATTTGCTTCTGCTTCGGATGATGCACTTTGTAGATAATGGTTTAGCGTTGCCACGAGATCACCCTGATTGTGACCGTCTTTTTAAGATTAGGCCTGTCCTTGATCACTTTGTTGATCGATTTTCTGAGATTTATGCCCCTGGTAGAGAAATTGCAGTGGATGAGTCTTTGGTGTTGTTCAAGGGCCGCTTGGTTTTTAGGCAATACATTCCTAGTAAGAGGGCACGCTATGGAATAAAGCTGTATATGCTGTGTGACAGTAGGACTGGATATGTCTCCAATTTCAGGGTGTACACCGGTAAGGAATCTAGGTTTAACCTCCCTGGTTGTCCGTCCACTTTTGGAGTGACTGAGAAAATTGTTTGGGAACTTGGAAGAGGATTTTTTAACAAAGGCCACCATTTATATGTAGATAACTTCTACACTGGTGTACGGTTGTTCAGGGAATTGGCCAAAGTGGACACTTTTGCTTGTGGCACAGTCCGCTGTAACCGTAAAGGTTTTCCGAAAGAACTTGTTTGTCAAAAGCTTGTGCGGGGACAGTGCAGTGCGTTGCGTTGCCAGGAGCTTCTTGCTGTGAAGTTTACAGACAGGAGAGATGTCTACATGCTGACTTCCATCCATGATGAAAGCACTGCACCTGTGACTGTTTGGGGTCAGGTCGCTGAAGCGCGCAAACCTGTATGTGTTTTAGACTATAATAGGTACATGGGTGGTGTTGACAGAGTAGATCAGAGGTTGGAACCTTACACTGCTCTTCGTAAGGCTTACATTTGGTACAAGAAGTTGGCTATCCATCTTTTCCACTTGGCAATGTTTAATGCTTTTGTTGTGTTCCAGGATTCTTGCCATGAGTCAAAGATGACTTTTGCTAAGTTTCAGGAGTCTGTAATAGGCAGCCTTGTTGTAGTGGAACAGGCAAGTGTTCCTAGAGTTGGACTGGTGGAGGATGTTGCTAGATTGAAAGAACGCCACTTTCCAGATCACATTCCTCCCACACCCGCAAAAGATTTTCCCAGTAGGAGATGTAGAGTCTGTTGGCGAAGAGGTACGCGGAAGGAGTGTCGTATGTACTGCCCCGATTGTCCCTCTCATCCTGCACTGTGTCTCTCTGCTTGTTTTAGAGCGTACCACACGCGAAAAAATTTTTGGGAGGATTCTTGAGTGGTAAAGTGAACTGGCTGGTCTGTATTCTTTGGATAATTTGATTCTGTTTCAAGGTTGGTGTTAGTGCAATGTATTTAGTTGCTGATTTTCTGTTAGAAAATTTGTATCTATTTGCAATTTGTTTGTGTTTTTATTTTTTTCTAAAAAAATCCAAAATGTGATGGCGGTGTGTGTAGGCTTGCGCTTGGCTGTTGGTGTGTGTGGACTGGCACTTGGTTGGTGGTGTGCGTGGAATGGTGCTTGGCTGACGGTGTGCGTGGACTGGCGGTGTGCATGGACTGGCGGTGTGCGTGGACTGGTGCGTGGCTGGTGGTGTGCGTGGCTGGTGGTGTGCGTGGAATGGTGCTTGGCTGGCGGTGTGCGTGGAATGGTGCTTGGCTGGTGGTGTGCGTGGAATGGTGCTTGGCTGGCGCTGTGCGTGGACTGGTTCTTGGCTGGCAGTGTGTGTGGACTGGTGGTGTGTGCGGACTGGTGTTTGGCTGGTGGTGTCCGTGGACTGGAGCTTGGCTGGTGGTGTCCGTGGACTGGAGCTTGTCTGGTGGTGTGTGTGGACTGGAGCTTGGCTGGCGGTGTGTGTGGAATGGTGCTTGTCTGGTGGTGTCCGTGGACTGGAGCTTGGCTGGCGGTGTAGGTGGATTGGCGATTGGCTGCCGGTGTGCCTGGACTGGCGATTGGATGGTGGTGTGCCTGGACTGGCGCTTGGCTAGCGGTGTGCGTGGACTGGCGTTTGGCTAGCGGTGTGTGTCGACCGGTGCTTGGCTGGCTGTGTGTGAGTAGTGACTTTCTGCTGGTCACTACACACACTGCTAGCTGAGTGCCACTCCACGCAATCCTTCTGCCTGTGTAGTTGCTGTGTCTGGATTGTGGGCGTGTGAAAGTGATGGGCCCTTGAATGGCGCTGTGTGCCGGTGTGAGTTTTGTTATGTGATGGGCCCGCGGCTGGCGGTGTGAATGGTTTTGTATGTCTCACACGTATGAAAGGTGTATGAATGGCCTGTAAAGAGGTTGGTGCCTTGTCGTGGCTTTACAGCTCACGAGCTGTGAGTCAATGGTTCAGTTTCTTGCCCTTTCAATTATTACCAGTGCATTTCATTTTTTGTGAAATCACTTGGTAATACAATTTTATCTACTGAACCATCACTCACCCTCGTGCCAAATCCAACCAGTATGTGCGTGTGCTTGCGGGTTAGATGACTGTGCAGTAATATTTGTTTTTTTGAAGCAGGGTGTACCTTGTCCCTTTTTGGTGATTTTTGTACTGTGTTGCTTTTGTACCTGGTGGTGCGAATGGTCTTGTTTGTATCACGTATGAAAGGTGTGTGAATGGCCTGTAAAGCGGTTGGTGCCTTGACGTGGCTTTACAGCTCACGAGCTGCAAGTCATTGGTTTGGATTTTTGTGAATTTAATTATTGACAGTGCATTTCATATTTGTGAAATCTCTTGTTAATAAAATTTAATACACTGAACCATGACTTGCCCTCGTGCCAAATCCAACCAGTATGTGTGTGTGTTTGAGGAATAGATGGTTGTGCAGGAATCTTTTTTTTTTGTTTCTCTGCCAAGGTACACTTTCCATGTAAGAATAACCCACCAACTGTAGATATTGTCGAAAACCTTTGGGAGTTCATGGTGATGTCTCTCTAGTGATTTGAAAAATATTTTTTATCCCCATTGTCCTGTAAACCTCAAATTGTCTGCCACATTTTCTTTGCAGTATTATTCCTAAATTCTCACGCTGTAGTAACAATAGGTAATCTGGTTATGCAAGGGGGGTTACTTTTGTTTTTTGCCCAGGGCTCGGCGGCCATCTAGGGAAACCTACCAAACCCAGGCATTTTTGAAAACTAGACACCCGGCGGCTTCCAGGGAGGTATGGCTTGCGTGGATCCCCCAACGTTTCCTTACCCAGAATCCCCTGCAAACCTCAATTTTTGCCCAAAAAATCACTTTTTTCACACATTTTGGGGTGGGAAAGTAGTGGCATCACCGGGCTCACACAAATTTACCACCACCCAGCGTTCCCCCAGGTCTCCCGGTAAAAATGGTGCCTCACTTGTGTGGGAGGCCCAAGTACCCGCGGCAGGCAAGGGCCCCAAAGGTAGTGAGGCCACCTCAAGATGGCCTATCGCCAAACCACCTGGTTTTGCAAGGGGGGTCACTTTGGTTTTTGGCCCGGTGCGCGGCGGCCATCTAGGGAAACCTACCAAACCCAGGCATTTTTGAAAACTAGACACCCGGCGGCTTCCAGGGAGGTATGGCTTGCGTGGATCCCCCAATGTTTCCTTACCCAGAATCCCCTGCAAACCTCAATTTTTGCTCAAAAAATCACTTTTTTCACACATTTTGGGGTGGGAAAGTAGTGGCATCACCGGGCTCACACAAATTTACCACCACCCAGCGTTCCCCCAGGTCTCCCGGTAAAAATGGTGCCTCACTTGTGTGGGAGGCCCAAGTACCCGCGGCAGGCAAGGGCCCCAAAGGTAGTGAGGCCACCTCAAGATGGCCTATCGCCAAACCACCTGGTTTTGCAAGGGGGGTCACTTTGGTTTTTGGCCCGGTGCGCGGCGGCCATCTAGGGAAACCTACCAAACCCAGGCATTTTTGAAAACTAGACACCCGGCGGCTTCCAGGGAGGTATGGCTTGCGTGGATCCCCCAACGTTTCCTTACCCAGAATCCCCTGCAAACCTCAATTTTTGCTCAAAAAATCACTTTTTTCACACATTTTGGGGTGGGAAAGTAGTGGCATCACCGGGCTCACACAAATTTACCACCACCCAGCGTTCCCCCAGGTCTCCCGGTAAAAATGGTGCCTCACTTGTGTGGGAGGCCCAAGTACCCGCGGCAGGCAAGGGCCCCAAACGTAGTGAGGCCACCTCAAGATGGCCTATCGCCAAACCACCTGGTTTTGCAAGGGGGGTCACTTTGGTTTTTGGCCCGGTGCGCGGCGGCCATCTAGGGAAACCTACCAAACCCAGGCATTTTTGAAAACTAGACACCCGGCGGCTTCCAGGGAGGTATGGCTTGCGTGGATCCCCCAACGTTTCCTTACCCAGAATCCCCTGCAAACCTCAATTTTTGCTCAAAAAATCACTTTTTTCACACATTTTGGGGTGGGAAAGTAGTGGCATCACCGGGCTCACACAAATTTACCACCACCCAGCGTTCCCCCAGGTCTCCCGGTAAAAATGGTGCCTCACTTGTGTGGGAGGCCCAAGTACCCGCGGCAGGCAAGGGCCCCAAACGTAGTGAGGCCACCTCAAGATGGCCTATCGCCAAACCACCTGGTTTTGCAAGGGGGGTCACTTTGGTTTTTGGCCCGGTGCGCGGCGGCCATCTAGGGAAACCTACCAAACCCAGGCATTTTTGAAAACTAGACACCCGGCGGCTTCCAGGGAGGTATGGCTTGCGTGGATCCCCCAACGTTTCCTTACCCAGAATCCCCTGCAAACCTCAATTTTTGCTCAAAAAATCACTTTTTTCACACATTTTGGGGTGGGAAAGTAGTGGCATCACCGGGCTCACACAAATTTACCACCACCCAGCGTTCCCCCAGGTCTCCCGGTAAAAATGGTGCCTCACTTGTGTGGGAGGCCCAAGTACCCGCGGCAGGCAAGGGCCCCAAACGTAGTGAGGCCACCTCAAGATGGCCTATCGCCAAACCACCTGGTTTTGCAAGGGGGGTCACTTTGGTTTTTGGCCCGGTGCGCGGCGGCCATCTAGGGAAACCTACCAAACCCAGGCATTTTTGAAAACTAGACACCCGGCGGCTTCCAGGGAGGTATGGCTTGCGTGGATCCCCCAACGTTTCCTTACCCAGAATCCCCTGCAAACCTCAATTTTTGCTCAAAAAATCACTTTTTTCACACATTTTGGGGTGGGAAAGTAGTGGCATCACCGGGCTCACACAAATTTACCACCACCCAGCGTTCCCCCAGGTCTCCCGGTAAAAATGGTGCCTCACTTGTGTGGGAGGCCCAAGTACCCGCGGCAGGCAAGGGCCCCAAAGGTAGTGAGGCCACCTCAAGATGGCCTATCGCCAAACCACCTGGTTTTGCAAGGGGGGTCACTTTGGTTTTTGGCCCGGTGCGCGGCGGCCATCTAGGGAAACCTACCAAACCCAGGCATTTTTGAAAACTAGACACCCGGCGGCTTCCAGGGAGGTATGGCTTGCGTGGATCCCCCAACGTTTCCTTACCCAGAATCCCCTGCAAACCTCAATTTTTGCTCAAAAAATCACTTTTTTCACACATTTTGGGGTGGGAAAGTAGTGGCATCACCGGGCTCACACAAATTTACCACCACCCAGCGTTCCCCCAGGTCTCCCGGTAAAAATGGTGCCTCACTTGTGTGGGAGGCCCAAGTACCCGCGGCAGGCAAGGGCCCCAAAGGTAGTGAGGCCACCTCAAGATGGCCTATCGCCAAACCACCTGGTTTTGCAAGGGGGGTCACTTTGGTTTTTGGCCCGGTGCGCGGCGGCCATCTAGGGAAACCTACCAAACCCAGGCATTTTTGAAAACTAGACACCCGGCGGCTTCCAGGGAGGTATGGCTTGCGTGGATCCCCCAACGTTTCCTTACCCAGAATCCCCTGCAAACCTCAATTTTTGCTCAAAAAATCACTTTTTTCACACATTTTGGGGTGGGAAAGTAGTGGCATCACCGGGCTCACACAAATTTACCACCACCCAGCGTTCCCCCAGGTCTCCCGGTAAAAATGGTGCCTCACTTGTGTGGGAGGCCCAAGTACCCGCGGCAGGCAAGGGCCCCAAACGTAGTGAGGCCACCTCAAGATGGCCTATCGCCAAACCACCTGGTTTTGCAAGGGGGGTCACTTTGGTTTTTGGCCCGGTGCGCGGCGGCCATCTAGGGAAACCTACCAAACCCAGGCATTTTTGAAAACTAGACACCCGGCGGCTTCCAGGGAGGTATGGCTTGCGTGGATCCCCCAACGTTTCCTTACCCAGAATCCCCTGCAAACCTCAATTTTTGCTCAAAAAATCACATTTTTAACACATTTGGGGGTGGGAAAGTAGTGGCATCACCGGGCTCACACAAATTTACCACCACCCAGCGTTCCCCCAGGTCTCCCGGTAAAAATGGTGCCTCACTTGTGTGGGAGGCCCAAGTACCCGCGGCAGGCAAGGGCCCCAAACGTAGTGAGGCGACCTTTGGGATAGGCAATGTTGATGTTGCCTCACTACGTTTGGGGCCCTTGCCTGCCGCGGGTACTTGGGCCTCCCACACAAGTGAGGCACCATTTTTACCGGGAGACCTGGGGGAACGCTGGGTGGTGGTAAATTTGTGTGAGCCCGGTGATGCCACTACTTTCCCACCCCCAAATGTGTTAAAAATGTGATTTTTTGAGCAAAAATTGAGGTTTGCAGGGGATTCTGGGTAAGGAAACGTTGGGGGATCCACGCAAGCCATACCTCCCTGGAAGCCGCCGGGTGTCTAGTTTTCAAAAATGCCTGGGTTTGGTAGGTTTCCCTAGATGGCCGCCGCGCACCGGGCCAAAAACCAAAGTGACCCCCCTTGCAAAACCAGGTGGTTTGGCGATAGGCCATCTTGAGGTGGCCTCACTACGTTTGGGGCCCTTGCCTGCCGCGGGTACTTGGGCCTCCCACACATGTGAGGCACCATTTTTACCGGGAGACCTGGGGGAACGCTGGGTGGTGGTAAATTTGTGTGAGCCCGGTGATGCCACTACTTTCCCACCCCCAAATGTGTTAAAAATGTGATTTTTTGAGCAAAAATTGAGGTTTGCAGGGGATTCTGGGTAAGGAAACGTTGGGGGATCCACGCAAGCCATACCTCCCTGGAAGCCGCCGGGTGTCTAGTTTTCAAAAATGCCTGGGTTTGGTAGGTTTCCCTAGATGGCCGCCGCGCACCGGGCCAAAAACCAAAGTGACCCCCCTTGCAAAACCAGGTGGTTTGGCGATAGGCCATCTTGAGGTGGCCTCACTACGTTTGGGGCCCTTGCCTGCCGCGGGTACTTGGGCCTCCCACACAAGTGAGGCACCATTTTTACCGGGAGACCTGGGGGAACGCTGGGTGGTGGTAAATTTGTGTGAGCCCGGTGATGCCACTACTTTCCCACCCCAAAATGTGTGAAAAAAGTGATTTTTTGAGCAAAAATTGAGGTTTGCAGGGGATTCTGGGTAAGGAAACGTTGGGGGATCCACGCAAGCCATACCTCCCTGGAAGCCGCCGGGTGTCTAGTTTTCAAAAATGCCTGGGTTTGGTAGGTTTCCCTAGATGGCCGCCGCGCACCGGGCCAAAAACCAAAGTGACCCCCCTTGCAAAACCAGGTGGTTTGGCGATAGGCCATCTTGAGGTGGCCTCACTACGTTTGGGGCCCTTGCCTGCCGCGGGTACTTGGGCCTCCCACACAAGTGAGGCACCATTTTTACCGGGAGACCTGGGGGAACGCTGGGTGGTGGTAAATTTGTGTGAGCCCGGTGATGCCACTACTTTCCCACCCCCAAATGTGTTAAAAATGTGATTTTTTGAGCAAAAATTGAGGTTTGCAGGGGATTCTGGGTAAGGAAACGTTGGGGGATCCACGCAAGCCATACCTCCCTGGAAGCCGCCGGGTGTCTAGTTTTCAAAAATGCCTGGGTTTGGTAGGTTTCCCTAGATGGCCGCCGCGCACCGGGCCAAAAACCAAAGTGACCCCCCTTGCAAAACCAGGTGGTTTGGCGATAGGCCATCTTGAGGTGGCCTCACTACCTTTGGGGCCCTTGCCTGCCGCGGGTACTTGGGCCTCCCACACAAGTGAGGCACCATTTTTACCGGGAGACCTGGGGGAACGCTGGGTGGTGGTAAATTTGTGTGAGCCCGGTGATGCCACTACTTTCCCACCCCAAAATGTGTGAAAAAAGTGATTTTTTGAGCAAAAATTGAGGTTTGCAGGGGATTCTGGGTAAGGAAACGTTGGGGGATCCACGCAAGCCATACCTCCCTGGAAGCCGCCGGGTGTCTAGTTTTCAAAAATGCCTGGGTTTGGTAGGTTTCCCTAGATGGCCGCCGCGCACCGGGCCAAAAACCAAAGTGACCCCCCTTGCAAAACCAGGTGGTTTGGCGATAGGCCATCTTGAGGTGGCCTCACTACGTTTGGGGCCCTTGCCTGCCGCGGGTACTTGGGCCTCCCACACAAGTGAGGCACCATTTTTACCGGGAGACCTGGGGGAACGCTGGGTGGTGGTAAATTTGTGTGAGCCCGGTGATGCCACTACTTTCCCACCCCAAAATGTGTGAAAAAAGTGATTTTTTGAGCAAAAATTGAGGTTTGCAGGGGATTCTGGGTAAGGAAACGTTGGGGGATCCACGCAAGCCATACCTCCCTGGAAGCCGCCGGGTGTCTAGTTTTCAAAAATGCCTGGGTTTGGTAGGTTTCCCTAGATGGCCGCCGCGCACCGGGCCAAAAACCAAAGTGACCCCCCTTGCAAAACCAGGTGGTTTGGCGATAGGCCATCTTGAGGTGGCCTCACTACGTTTGGGGCCCTTGCCTGCCGCGGGTACTTGGGCCTCCCACACAAGTGAGGCACCATTTTTACCGGGAGACCTGGGGGAACGCTGGGTGGTGGTAAATTTGTGTGAGCCCGGTGATGCCACTACTTTCCCACCCCAAAATGTGTGAAAAAAGTGATTTTTTGAGCAAAAATTGAGGTTTGCAGGGGATTCTGGGTAAGGAAACGTTGGGGGATCCACGCAAGCCATACCTCCCTGGAAGCCGCCGGGTGTCTAGTTTTCAAAAATGCCTGGGTTTGGTAGGTTTCCCTAGATGGCCGCCGCGCACCGGGCCAAAAACCAAAGTGACCCCCCTTGCAAAACCAGGTGGTTTGGCGATAGGCCATCTTGAGGTGGCCTCACTACGTTTGGGGCCCTTGCCTGCCGCGGGTACTTGGGCCTCCCACACAAGTGAGGCACCATTTTTACCGGGAGACCTGGGGGAACGCTGGGTGGTGGTAAATTTGTGTGAGCCCGGTGATGCCACTACTTTCCCACCCCAAAATGTGTGAAAAAAGTGATTTTTTGAGCAAAAATTGAGGTTTGCAGGGGATTCTGGGTAAGGAAACGTTGGGGGATCCACGCAAGCCATACCTCCCTGGAAGCCGCCGGGTGTCTAGTTTTCAAAAATGCCTGGGTTTGGTAGGTTTCCCTAGATGGCCGCCGCGCACCGGGCCAAAAACCAAAGTGACCCCCCTTGCAAAACCAGGTGGTTTGGCGATAGGCCATCTTGAGGTGGCCTCACTACCTTTGGGGCCCTTGCCTGCCGCGGGTACTTGGGCCTCCCACACAAGTGAGGCACCATTTTTACCGGGAGACCTGGGGGAACGCTGGGTGGTGGTAAATTTGTGTGAGCCCGGTGATGCCACTACTTTCCCACCCCAAAATGTGTTAAAAAAGTGATTTTTTGAGCAAAAATTGAGGTTTGCAGGGGATTCTGGGTAAGGAAACGTTGGGGGATCCACGCAAGCCATACCTCCCTGGAAACCGCCGGGTGTCTAGTTTTCAGAAATGTATAGGTTTGGTAGGTTTCCCTAGGTGCCGGCAGGGCTAGGGTACAAAATCTACAGCTAGTCACTTTGCCAAAAAAAGGGTCATTTTTCACTCCAAAACCACGTTGCGTTTTGCGCCGTTTCCTGTCGCGGGCACTAGGCCGACCCGCACAAGTGAGGTACCATTTTTCTCGTAGGACTTTGGGGAACGCGGGGTGGGTGGAAATTTGTGGATCCACGCAGATTCCAGAACTTTCCATCACAGAAATGTGGGGAAAATGTGTTTTTTTTGTCAATTTTTTACGTTTGCAAGGGATTCTGGGTAACAGACCATGGTGGGAGGCAGTCAAGTCACCCCATCCTGGATTCCCCTGGGTGTCTAGTTTTCAGAAATGTATAGGTTTGCTAGGTTTCCCTAGGTGCCGGCAGGGCTAGGGTACAAAATCTACAGCTAGTCACTTTGCCAAAAAAAAGGGTCATTTTTCACTCCAAAACCACGTTGCGTTTTGCGCCGTTTCCTGTCGCGGGCACTAGGCCGACCCGCACAAGTGAGGTACCATTTTTCTCGTAGGACTTTGGGGAACGCGGGGTGGGTGGAAATTTGTGGATCCACGCAGATTCCAGAACTTTCCATCACAGAAATGTGGGGAAAATGTGTTTTTTTTGTCAATTTTTTACGTTTGCAAGGGATTCTGGGTAACAGACCATGGTGGGAGGCAGTCAAGTCACCCCATCCTGGATTCCCCTGGGTGTCTAGTTTTCAGAAATGTATAGGTTTGCTAGGTTTCCCTAGGTGCCGGCAGGGCTAGGGTACAAAATCTACAGCTAGTCACTTTGCCAAAAAAAGGGTCATTTTTCACTCCAAAACCACGTTGCGTTTTGCGCCGTTTCCTGTCGCGGGCACTAGGCCGACCCGCACAAGTGAGGTACCATTTTTCTCGTAGGACTTTGGGGAACGCGGGGTGGGTGGAAATTTGTGGATCCACGCAGATTCCAGAACTTTCCATCACAGAAATGTGGGGAAAATGTGTTTTTTTTGTCAATTTTTTACGTTTGCAAGGGATTCTGGGTAACAGACCATGGTGGGAGGCAGTCAAGTCACCCCATCCTGGATTCCCCTGGGTGTCTAGTTTTCAGAAATGTATAGGTTTGCTAGGTTTCCCTAGGTGCCGGCAGGGCTAGGGTACAAAATCTACAGCTAGTCACTTTGCCAAAAAAAGGGTCATTTTTCACTCCAAAACCACGTTGCGTTTTGCGCCGTTTCCTGTCGCGGGCACTAGGCCGACCCGCACAAGTGAGGTACCATTTTTCTCGTAGGACTTTGGGGAACGCGGGGTGGGTGGAAATTTGTGGATCCACGCAGATTCCAGAACTTTCCATCACAGAAATGTGGGGAAAATGTGTTTTTTTTGTCAATTTTTTACGTTTGCAAGGGATTCTGGGTAACAGACCATGGTGGGAGGCAGTCAAGTCACCCCATCCTGGATTCCCCTGGGTGTCTAGTTTTCAGAAATGTATAGGTTTGCTAGGTTTCCCTAGGTGCCGGCAGGGCTAGGGTACAAAATCTACAGCTAGTCACTTTGCCAAAAAAAGGGTCATTTTTCACTCCAAAACCACGTTGCGTTTTGCGCCGTTTCCTGTCGCGGGCACTAGGCCGACCCGCACAAGTGAGGTACCATTTTTCTCGTAGGACTTTGGGGAACGCGGGGTGGGTGGAAATTTGTGGATCCACGCAGATTCCAGAACTTTCCATCACAGAAATGTGGGGAAAATGTGTTTTTTTTGTCAATTTTTTACGTTTGCAAGGGATTCTGGGTAACAGACCATGGTGGGAGGCAGTCAAGTCACCCCATCCTGGATTCCCCTGGGTGTCTAGTTTTCAGAAATGTATAGGTTTGCTAGGTTTCCCTAGGTGCCGGCAGGGCTAGGGTACAAAATCTACAGCTAGTCACTTTGCCAAAAAAAGGGTCATTTTTCACTCCAAAACCATGTTGCGTTTTGCGCCGTTTCCTGTCGCGGGCACTAGGCCGACCCGCACAAGTGAGGTACCATTTTTCTCGTAGGACTTTGGGGAACGCGGGGTGGGTGGAAATTTGTGGATCCACGCAGATTCCAGAACTTTCCATCACAGAAATGTGGGGAAAATGTGTTTTTTTTGTCAATTTTTTATGTTTGCAAGGGATTCTGGGTAACAGACCATGGTGGGAGGCAGTCAAGTCACCCCATCCTGGATTCCCCTGGGTGTCTAGTTTTCAGAAATGTATAGGTTTGCTAGGTTTCCCTAGGTGCCGGCAGGGCTAGGGTACAAAATCTACAGCTAGTCACTTTGCCAAAAAAAGGGTCATTTTTCACTCCAAAACCATGTTGCGTTTTGCGCCGTTTCCTGTCGCGGGCACTAGGCCGACCCGCACAAGTGAGGTACCATTTTTCTCGTAGGACTTTGGGGAACGCGGGGTGGGTGGAAATTTGTGGATCCACGCAGATTCCAGAACTTTCCATCACAGAAATGTGGGGAAAATGTGTTTTTTTTGTCAATTTTTTACGTTTGCAAGGGATTCTGGGTAACAGACCATGGTGGGAGGCAGTCAAGTCACCCCATCCTGGATTCCCCTGGGTGTCTAGTTTTCAGAAATGTATAGGTTTGCTAGGTTTCCCTAGGTGCCGGCAGGGCTAGGGTACAAAATCTACAGCTAGTCACTTTGCCAAAAAAAGGGTCATTTTTCACTCCAAAACCACGTTGCGTTTTGCGCCGTTTCCTGTCGCGGGCACTAGGCCGACCCGCACAAGTGAGGTACCATTTTTCTCGTAGGACTTTGGGGAACGCGGGGTGGGTGGAAATTTGTGGATCCACGCAGATTCCAGAACTTTCCATCACAGAAATGTGGGGAAAATGTGTTTTTTTTGTCAATTTTTTACGTTTGCAAGGGATTCTGGGTAACAGACCATGGTGGGAGGCAGTCAAGTCACCCCATCCTGGATTCCCCTGGGTGTCTAGTTTTCAGAAATGTATAGGTTTGCTAGGTTTCCCTAGGTGCCGGCAGGGCTAGGGTACAAAATCTACAGCTAGTCACTTTGCCAAAAAAAGGGTCATTTTTCACTCCAAAACCATGTTGCGTTTTGCGCCGTTTCCTGTCGCGGGCACTAGGCCGACCCGCACAAGTGAGGTACCATTTTTCTCGTAGGACTTTGGGGAACGCGGGGTGGGTGGAAATTTGTGGATCCACACAGATTCCAGAACTTTCCATCACAGAAATGTGGGGAAAATGTGTTTTTTTTGTCAATTTTTTACGTTTGCAAGGGATTCTGGGTAACAGACCATGGTGGGAGGCAGTCAAGTCACCCCATCCTGGATTCCCCTGGGTGTCTAGTTTTCAGAAATGTATAGGTTTGCTAGGTTTCCCTAGGTGCCGGCAGGGCTAGGGTACAAAATCTACAGCTAGTCACTTTGCCAAAAAAAGGGTCATTTTTCACTCCAAAACCATGTTGCGTTTTGCGCCGTTTCCTGTCGCGGGCACTAGGCCGACCCGCACAAGTGAGGTACCATTTTTCTCGTAGGACTTTGGGGAACGCGGGGTGGGTGGAAATTTGTGGATCCACGCAGATTCCAGAACTTTCCATCACAGAAATGTGGGGAAAATGTGTTTTTTTTGTCAATTTTTTACGTTTGCAAGGGATTCTGGGTAACAGACCATGGTGGGAGGCAGTCAAGTCACCCCATCCTGGATTCCCCTGGGTGTCTAGTTTTCAGAAATGTATAGGTTTGCTAGGTTTCCCTAGGTGCCGGCAGGGCTAGGGTACAAAATCTACAGCTAGTCACTTTGCCAAAAAAAGGGTCATTTTTCACTCCAAAACCACGTTGCGTTTTGCGCCGTTTCCTGTCGCGGGCACTAGGCCGACCCGCACAAGTGAGGTACCATTTTTCTCGTAGGACTTTGGGGAACGCGGGGTGGGTGGAAATTTGTGGATCCACGCAGATTCCAGAACTTTGCATCACAGAAATGTGGGGAAAATGTGGTTTTTTTGTCAATTTTTTACGTTTGCAAGGGATTCTGGGTAACAGACCATGGTGGGAGGCAGTCAAGTCACCCCATCCTGGATTCCCCTGGGTGTCTAGTTTTCAGAAATGTATAGGTTTGCTAGGTTTCCCTAGGTGCCGGCAGGGCTAGGGTACAAAATCTACAGCTAGTCACTTTGCCAAAAAAAGGGTCATTTTTCACTCCAAAACCACGTTGCGTTTTGCGCCGTTTCCTGTCGCGGGCACTAGGCCGACCCGCACAAGTGAGGTACCATTTTTCTCGTAGGACTTTGGGGAACGCGGGGTGGGTGGAAATTTGTGGATCCACGCAGATTCCAGAACTTTGCATCACAGAAATGTGGGGAAAATGTGGTTTTTTTTTCAATTTTTTACGTTTGCAAGGGATTCTGGGTAACAGACCATGGTGGGAGGCAGTCAAGTCACCCCATCCTGGATTCCCCTGGGTGTCTAGTTTTCAGAAATGTATAGGTTTGCTAGGTTTCCCTAGGTGCCGGCAGGGCTAGGGTACAAAATCTACAGCTAGTCACTTTGCCAAAAAAAGGGTCATTTTTCACTCCAAAACCACGTTGCGTTTTGCGCCGTTTCCTGTCGCGGGCACTAGGCCGACCCGCACAAGTGAGGTACCATTTTTCTCGTAGGACTTTGGGGAACGCGGGGTGGGTGGAAATTTGTGGATCCACGCAGATTCCAGAACTTTGCATCACAGAAATGTGGGGAAAATGTGGTTTTTTTTTCAATTTTTTACGTTTGCAAGGGATTCTGGGTAACAGACCATGGTGGGAGGCAGTCAAGTCACCCCATCCTGGATTCCCCTGGGTGTCTAGTTTTCAAAAATGTATAGGTTTGCTAGGTTTCCCTAGGTGCCGGCAGGGCTAGGGTTCAAAAACTACAGCTAGACTCTTTGCAAAAAAAGTGTAAATTTTCAGTGTGAAAATGTGGTGTGTTCACCTTAGGTTTTGAGCCACTTCCTGTCGTGGGCACTATGCCTACCCACACAAGTGAGGTACCATTTTTCTCGGGAGACTTAGGGTAGTTCAAATTTGTAAAGCTACTGTTATTACCTGTTGATTTTTGATGCATTTCTCCCTTCCAAATGAAAGACATTGTGTAAAAAAAAAGTCATTTTGAAAAATGACCAATAATTGTCATGCAAATATGAGTATTCCCAATTTCGAAAATGTGCAAATATGCACTGTTTCTGAACTCTGTAATTTGTTCCCATTTCAGAAATACATAGGTGACTTTCATACCGATTTTTCCAAGTATACATTTTCCCACAATAATTGCTATATACCCGGACCAAAAAAAAAAAACATTACAAAATGCTGCTCATTTTTCTACTCTGGGTTCGTTGGGCTCTTGATGAACCTACAAGTCCTATATGTCCACACAACCAGGAAGGTCTACCGGATGTAACGGTACATTGCTTTCAAAGAGATGTCATAATTCGAAGAAGTTACAGGTAAAAACGTTGACTCAAGAGGCTGCTTTTTTCAACAAATTTTTAATTTCTCATATATTTGCCTGTAAATTTCTATAAAGAAACCTTGATGGATCTACGCAAATGACCCCTTGCTGAATTCAGAATTTTGTCTACTTTTCAAAAATGTATAGCTTTCCAGGATCCATTATTGTTTTGTTACCCTTTTCTACCGTTAACTGGAAGGAGGTTGAAAGCACAAAAAATAGCAAAAATAGGGTATGTCCCAGAAAAATGCCAAAACTGTGTAAAAAATGTTGGTTT